>NC_073406.1:24527200-25148033 GCF_028641065.1 Leucoraja erinaceus | reverse complement strand
TTTTAGTTCCATTAAGGTCTCTGTTGGTAGCTTCATTGGTCAGTCAAAATGACCACCATTAATTTTGAGTGCTCGTATTTTAGCCCTCTGTAAATTTTGAAAATGTAAAGGTCCAAATTGTGTGGCTAGAAACGCAGCCACTATTTTGCCAATTATTCTTGCTACCAGTCTGATGGATGGTTTAGTGATGTCAATGATTTTGCTGCAAGCCTCTATTAAGGCTGTAACCTTTTCTTTCGGCAAAGTCACTGACATGTGAACTGAGTTAATGGTGAACCCCAGATAATCCATTGTGTTAAATAACATCTGTGGTCACCTCTTATGGGTACTGTATAGTAAGCATCTTTTAAATCGATGCTTGCCATGTAGTAACCTTTGGAAATCAATTGCTTAGCAGTAACAAAGGTTTCCATCTTGAAATTAATATATTGTACGAAAGTATTCAAATTAGTCAAATATGATGATGCGGCCACCACCATCTTTCTTGTTTATGATAAAGATTTTGGACACAAATTCCTGTGATTCGTGTTGGGTTTTCTCAATTACTCCTTTTTTATAAAGCCGCTGTAGTTCAGCATGTGTTTTTGATTTTTCTTTGCCTGTAAGCACGAACATTCGGTTCGGTACATGCTGAACTGGAGGGTTATGTTTTTGTATAAATTCTATGGTATAACCCTATACTGCTTAAAATATAAATGTCGGTAGTTAACTTATTCCATGCATCCAGATAGAATTGTAATCTCCCACCAACCTCCATGCTCCCTTCAATTCGTAAGGAACCAGATCCACCTACCTCCATGGTTACCAGTGGTAGGTTTGTTACTTTTTCGGCATCCTCCGTGGATGTTGAGGCGCCGGGGTCGGGATCTGTAGTTGGGTTGGTGTTGAGGGTTTGCGCATTTTCCAGGAAGAACGGTCTGGGCCATGGCCTAAAAAAGACCGATGTTGAGTGTTCCTGGCCTTCGAGCTTTCACCAGTTTGTCTTGGCCGACTGGTGGGTGCGTAGGGGTGCTGTTTCTGGCCGAAGTGGTTTTTGGACGTTGCTTTAATGAGCCCCAGGGTTTTAGCCTCTTCGTCAAGTTCCTTTACCTGTTTGGATAAGTCGCCTCCAAATAGTAATATTGGTGGTTTGGAGGTTCCAGGTTTGCACAGGCCTGCAAATTTGGGGTCTAAAGCCGATTGGATGGCTCCAACATGTTTCCAAATACACTGGTTGACACTGGGAACATTCAGTGATTTGCAGTTCCCTGGTGGTAAATGTCTTGATGTGGTGTCCAATAATGCCTGTCCTTGTAGCTGGTTGAATGGCATGTAGTCGATACTTGCAGCTATTTTGGGCTCCAGGTTTTCGCCAGTTTGGTAGGGTTGAATGAACTGGGACACCATATCCAATAGGTTTTCTTGCACCCCATGCACACTAGGGGTATGTTCTGCACACCCCTCTTCAGGGTCAGCCCAGAATTGACCCCCCGTACTCCCCCCTGATGAGGGAGAAACACTGTGCAACCCTACAAGAGGTACTGCTGTAGGACTTACTAGCTGCCCACTGTGACTAGTCTCCATTTCCCGGAGCCTGCCACTTTGGAGTATTTGCTCCAACAGCCGCTCCAACCGGCTCCAATGCTCTCGGGCACTGGCCGCTCGCGGCTGCTCCTGCTCCTCAAGCCACTCCAACCGACTCCAATGCTCACGGGCACTGGCCGCTCGCGGCTGCTCCTGAAGCCGCTCCAACCGGCCCCAATGCTTACGGGCACTGGCCGCTCGCGGCTGCTCTTGAAGCCGCTCCAACCGGCCCCAATGCTCACGGGCACTGGCCGCTCGCGGCTGTTCAAAGTCGGACTCATCGGAGTCAACGACTCTGTTAGTTTTTTGCTTTGCTTTACCGCCCGGCCGTGGCCGGTGCGGGAGCGAAGTCGGGCACAGCTGTTCCCATTATGGGAGATTGGTGTGCCGTTGGCCACTGCTGGCTTACCGCAACTCCGCAGTTCTCCCCCCGCCAGCTTTTTCGCAGCCTTCTTGTTTCTTGTGGATCTGTCCATGCCTCCACCTGTGAAGTGGAAAGAACGCAGAGTCTCCTTACCTGCTGTTCCCGTCTTTCAAATTCTGCGACTAAGGGGAACAACGTGCTGTGACTCGTTGCAATGCGTGTAGCGATATATGACACGCATGCGTCCTGGCGGGGTTCTTCACGTAGTTACTCACGTGACTCCGAAGTAAAATAAGGGAATTTCACTCTTTAATTCAGTCTAGTTGAGGTTCAGTGTAGTTGAGAGTATCACACAATATGTGCTACAAGAATCCAGGAAGAAACCCATGCAATCTCACAGAATAACATCTTAAACCACGAGAGAAGCGAGAGATATACTCGTAGAAATACGAATATGAGAAGGACGTGTAACAAAAAGAAGGCCAAATACAAGCAGACTCAAGACATCAGAAAATTCACAGGAGGCTGGCCTGTCAAATTGTGGGAGCACTAGGAACATTAAACTGTACGCTTAACAAAGAAAAAGAACAGGGATCCTTCCACGCTAAACTAGGTACTGTCATTAATAAAGCAGACCTCAGCAAATGTGAATCTATAGTGGGATGACAGATGGTGAAGAGCAGATGAGAAAGATTGAAATGGGAAGAGGAGAGGAGGTAGGATACATCAAGACTGAGAAGCAGTGACCTGGAAGTAAATGTGAGTGAAATTAAGGATTTCTGCATGTATCCAAGGTAAACCGATATCTTCTGGCTGTACATTGATCCATATTTCTCTTTCTTGCATTTCCATGTGCCCATCTAAAAGCTTCATAATTGCCAACATTTTTGCCTCCATCACCACCCTTGGCAATGCATTCCAGACCCCCACCACTCTGTGTAAAGGAAACATTTGCCACACACATACCCATGAAACTTCCCCCACCCACTTTATAGATGTGCCCTCTTGTATTGGATGTTTCCTGGGGATAAAAGGTCCTGACTACCATCTCTGTTGTGAGGTTACACTTGGTAATCTGACTTCGCCAAGTTATCTAAATGTAATCCTGAATTTCAAGATCAAGAGGGGCTCGGACAATGACCTGCCCAGAACACCATCATCCCACTTCACTTGACTGGCCCTTGCGCGTCAGCCACATGAAGAACCATTCCTGCATATCCCCTCACGGATGCATGAAGCAGCTGGATGGACAACCACACGTACAAGGTGCATACGCCCTTGGGATTTACACTTAACCTGAGTGTCTAATAGGAAAAACTTTAGATGTCACACTATTAAAAAGGTTCTGTTTCTTGAGTAGTCTCTTGCAATTGAGGATGTCCAAATCCACATTCGTTTTGTGGGTCTTGAATGGTCAATCAGACCAGCAGGGATGGGAATAGATAAAAGAGCTCAGGATGGAATTCAGAATAGTTTCAAGAGCTGGCGATGGGCATGTTGGCTAGGGCTTAGTTGCTGAGGATGTTAGCCTGGGAATGAACACTACTCACTGCTTTTATCTTCCAGTGAATTTGGAACATTTGCAGAGAGTGTGTGTATTGTTTTTCCAGTAGATAGTCTATGTTCTCAAAATATGTAAATTGGCAGGGATCACAGCTGACCAATAAACCATGTTTTGCTTCTTTAATCATACAGCGTGGAAACATCATTCAGCCCAATTATATCCAGCCTAACATTCAAACACCTATCTGCATTTGTCATATTTTTTGTCTCCAATCTCCATCAACTGCCCTGCCTTCTCTGTAACAATTCTTCTGCAATCCATTTACGTTAAGGGCAATTTATAATGGGCAGCTAAATTAACAGACAGTATATTTTTTGCATAAGGGAGAAAAATAGAATCTAGGGAAAAGTGACATGGTCACACGGATAACATGCAAACTCTACATAGATAGCACTGGAACTCAAGATTAAATCCAAAGCTGTGAGGCAGCAAAACTAAACAGTTTGCCGTTGTCAGTCCTGAGCTCTTTATCTTCATATTGCCTTTTCTTTTGACTAAAGGATTACTACAGAAGGTAGGGTGGATGATTTGGGGGAAAACATTGCATATTACCATGGATAGCAGAATGGCTAACTAATAAAAGTCCAAATTGGAGTTCATGGGTCAATTTTGGATTGGCAGTCAATAACTACTGTGGTGCCACAATAGTCCATACTAAAACTCAGTTATTTACAACGTATATAATAATTTGTTGGATGAAGAGACTGTCTGTGTTGCAGTCAAATTTGTTGATGGTACAGTCTATTCAGAGACGGTAAAGCTTGCCCTTCTCTTTGGAAATTAGGAAGGACAAGTGACTGAAGTGTTGGTGGGTGAGTCTTTTAGGACCAGCGACCACAATTCCATTGTGTTTGAAATGGTTATGGATAAGGCCAGACCTGGTCAATAAGTTAAAATTCTGAATTGAAGCAAGGCTAACGTTAATAATATTAGATAGGAGTGTTGGGTTGTAAGGCACCTTAGCAAAATATGAGGTGTTGTTTCTCCACATTTAGTGTGGCCTCACTCTGGCAATGGAGGGGGCACTGTTATTGGAAAGGGTGTTAAAGTGGTTAGCAACCGGGAGATCCAGTAGGCCTTGGCAGACAGCGCATAAGAGTTCGACAAAATGCTCGCTGAGTCTACATTTGGTCTCGCCAATGTACAGGAGCCTGCATTGGGAACGCTTGCAGTAGAGGAGGTGCAAGTGAACTTCTGTCTCACTTGCAAGGACTGCTGGATCTTTGGTTGGGAGCAAGGAAGACTGGATGACGAGATACATTGAGGCTCTGGTCGGGGAAAAAAGGGGCATAGGCCAAGCATAGGCAGCTGGAATCAAATGTTTCCCTTGAGGCGTTTTGAGAACTGATGAACATACTGAAGAGGAAATCAGGATGGCAAAAAGGAGGCAAATGATAAGACGGGATTAAGGAGAATCCAAAAATATTTTAGAAATACGTTAAAGGAAAGAGGAAAAGACTAGGTTAAATGGGACATATTGATCGCAAGGACGATTTGGGCCAAAGGGCTTGCTCCATGCTGTATGACTGATCTATTCTTCCTTCCATAGTGGATAATTCTTAATTTATTTCATTTTGCATTTCTTACCTACTTACCCCACTTATTTTACCAATATGTCTTTGTAGGCTTTATGCCATTCTCACAAATTTCCAACTTATCTACCTTTGTATCGTCAACAATATACTTGGACCTTTCATCCAAGTCCTTAATATAGATTAGCTTTGTATTTCTTTCCTTGCAGTATAAGATTTAGACAAAATAGGCATTTAAAAGTGGTTTATTGGATCTTGAATAAAGTACATAGTACACCAAGTCTCTGGAGGCATGTATACAGAGCCTTTGTATGCACCAGAGCTTCCTGGGGAATTACTACTTAACACTGACAGTACCGTAGTGTTTATGAAACATTGAGCCATGCCATCTGAGAGGTCATTGAATATGTTCTGCTAATTATTTACTACCTATTAACGGAAGAAAGTTACAGAATTCCTTCTGTGAGATTGTATGTGTTCTCACAGCAAGTCACACCTATATTCATTCTAAATATTGGCCTTCTGAACTCGACCCAAGTTAGTAAATACAAGGACACAATACAAAAAATGATGTAGAACATGAATTTTAAAGGAGAAAAACGTATTAAATGCAAATGTATTTCCTTTTTTTTCTTTCAGAGATGCACTGGGTGTCCATTATTTGGCTTTGTTGCTGTTAGAGCTGGAGCCAACAGACGAGGTTTCCCGAATTTTATATGCAGATGCTCTCTACCAACTAGGCCGAATAGAAGAGGCTCATAAAACATTGCTGGTATCACTTGGGATGAACTCTTGGTGTTCCCCGGTCTTGGCTCGGCTCGCCCTTCTTCAGTTGAAGAAAAGCTGTACAGGTGAATCCAATCAGGTACAATATTTGATGCACAGCTGCAAGGCCTTCACCTTGCATCTTCCCCTTTATACCTATGTTGATTAATACAGAATTGTCTTGATCTCTGAATATCCACTCTTCCGTTGACTAAGCGGTTTGCACCCCAGCGGTATGAACATTGACTTCTCTAATTTCAGGTAGTCTCTACTTTCTCCTCCCCTTCTCAGCTCTCCCTCTGTCTCACTGTCCCCACCTGATCCTTTCTTCTTCCCGCCCCCCCCCCCCCCACCCTCACATCAGTCTGAAGAAGGGTCTCGACCAGAAACATTGCCTATTTCCTTCGCTCCATAAATGCGGCCTCACCCCCTGTGTTTCTCCAGCATTTTAGTCTACCTTCGATTTTAGTCTACCTCCAGCATCTGCAGTTTCTTCTTAAACACAGGATACTTAGAAACAGGCGTACTGCACATGTTGTTCCATTGTTTAAAAAGGGGTCTAAGAGTAAACCTAGCAATTATAGACCTGTTAGTTTGACGTCAGTGGTGGGCAAATTAATGGAAAGGATACTTGGAGATAATATATATAAGCATCTGGATAAACAGGGTCTGATTAGGAACAGTCACCATGGATTTGTGCCTGGAAGGTCATGTTTGACTAATCTTCTTGAATTTTTTGAAGAGGTTACTCGGGAAATTGATTAGGGTAAAGCAGTGGATGTTGTATACATGGACTTCAGTAAGGCCTTTGACAAGGTTCCTCACGGAAGGTTGGTTAAGAAGGTTCAATGGTTGGGTATTAATGGAGGAGTAGCAAGATGGATTCAACAGTGGCTGAATGGGAGATGCCAGGGAGTAATGGTGGATGGTTGTTTGTCAGGTTGGAGGCCAGTGACTAGTGGGGTGCCACAGGGATCTGTGTTGGGTCCACTGTTGTTTGTCATGTACATCAATGATCTGGATGATGGTGTGGTAAATTGGATTAGTAAGTATGCAGATGATACTAAGATAGGTGGAGTTGTGGATAATGAAGTAGATTTTCAAAGTCTACAGAGAGATTTATGCCAGTTGGAAGAGTGGGCTGAAAGATGGCAAATGGAGTTTAATGCTGATAAGTGTGAGGTGCTATTTCTTGGCAGGACAAATCAAAATAGGACGTACATGGTAAATGGTAGGGAATTGAAGAATGCAGGTGAACAGAGGGATCTGGGAATAACTGTGCACATTTCCCTGAAAGTGGAATCTCATGTAGATAGGGTGGTAAAGAAAGCTTTTGGTGTGCTGGCCTTTATAAATCAGAGCATTGAGTATAGAATTTGGGATGTAATGTTAAAATTGTACAAGGCATTGGTGAGGCCAATTTTGGAGTATGGTGTACAATTTTGGTTGCCTAATTATAGGAAGGATGTCAACAAAATAGAGAGAGTACAGAGGAGATTTACTAGAATGTTGCCTGGGTTTCAGCAACTAAGTTACAGAGAAAGGTTGAACAAGTTAGGGCTTTATTATTTGGAGCGCAGAAGGTTAAGGGGGGGACTTGATAGAGGTCTTTAAAATGATGAGAGGGATAGAAACATAGAAACATAGAAATTAGGTGCAGGAGTAAGCCATTCGGCCCTTCGAGCCTGCACCGCCATTCAATATGATCATAGCTGATCATCCAACTCGGTATCCCGTACCTGGCTTCTCTCCATACCCTCTGATCCCCTTAGCCACAAGGGCCACATCTAACTCCCTCTTAAATATAGCCAATGAACTGGCATCGACTACCCTCTACGGCAGAGAGTTCCAGAGATTCACCACTCTCTGTGTGAAAAAAGTTCTTCTCATCTCGGTTTTAAAGGATTTCCCCCTTATCCTTAAGCTGTGACCCCTTGTCCTGGACTTCCCCATCATCGGGAGCAATCTTCCTGCATCTAGCCTGTCCAACCCCTTAAGAATTTTGTAAGTTTCTATAAGATCCCCTCTCAATCTCCTAAATTCTAGAGAGTATAAACCAAGTCTATCCAGTCTTTCTTCATAAGACAGTCCTGACATCCCAGGAATCAGTCTGGTGAACCTTCTCTGTACTCCCTCTATGGCAAGAATGTCCTTCCTCAGATTTGGAGACCAAAACTGTACGCAATACTCCAGGTGTGGTCTCACCAAGACCCTGTACAACTGCAGTAGAACCTCCCTGCTCCTATACTCAAATCCTTTTGCTATGAAAGCTAACATACCATTCGCTTTCTTCACTGCCTGCTGCACCTGCATGCCTACTTTCAATGACTGGTGTACCATGACACCCAGGTCTCGCTGCATCTCCCCCATTCCCAATCGGCCACCATTTAGATAATAGTCTGCTTTCCCGTTTTTGCCACCAAAATGGATAACCTCACATTTATCCACATTATACTGCATCTGCCAAACATTTGCCCACTCACCCAGCCTATCCAAGTCACCTTGCAGTCTCCTAGCATCCTCCTCACAGCTAACACTGCCCCCCAGCTTAGTGTCATCCGCAAACCTGGAGATATTGCCTTCAATTCCCTCATCCAGATCATTAATATATATTCTAAATAGCTGGGGTCCCAGCACTGAGCCTTGCGGTACCCCACTAGTCACTGCCTGCCATTGTGAAAAGGACCCGTTTACTCCTACTCTTTGCTTCCTGTTTGCCAGCCAGTTCTCTATCCACATCAATACTGAACCCCCAATGCCGTGTACTTTAATTTTGTATACTAATCTCTTATGTGGGACCTTGTCGAAAGCCTTCTGGAAGTCCAGATACACCACATCCACTGGTTCTCCCCTATCCACGCTACTAGTTACATCCTCGAAAAATTCTATAAGATTCGTCAAGACAAGATTTACCTTTCGTAAATCAATGCTGACTTTGTCCAATGATTTCACCACTTTCCAAATGTGCTGCTATGCCATCTTTAATAACTGACTCTAGCAGTTTCCCCACTACCGATGTTAGACTAACTGGTCTGTAATTCCCTGTTTTCTCTCTCCCTCCCTTCTTAAAAAGTGGGGTTACATTTGCTACCCGCCAATCCTCAGGAACTACTCCAGAATCTAAAGAGTTTTGAAAGATTATTACTAATGCATCCACTATTTCTGGAGCTACTTCCTTAAGTACTCTGGGATGCAGCCTATCTGGCCCTGGGGATTTATCGGCCTTTAATCCATTCAATTTACCCAACACCACTTCCCGGTTAACCTGGATTTCACTCAATTCCTCCAACTCCTTTGACCCGCGGTCCCCTGCTATTTCCGGCAAATTATTTATGTCTTCCTTAGTGAAGACGGAACCAAAGTAGTTATTCAATTGGTCCGCCATATCCTTGTTCCCCATGATCAACTCGCCTGTTTCTGACTGCAAGGGACCTACATTTGTTTTAACTAATCTCTTTCTTTTCACATATCTATAAAAACTTTTGCAGTCAGTTTTTATGTTCCCTGCCAGTTTTCTTTCATAATCTAATAGACAGAGTTGACGTGGATAAGCTTTTCCCACTGAGAGTAGGGAAGATTCAAACAAAGGGACATGACTTGAGAATTAAGGGACAGAAGTTTAGGGGTAACATGAGGGGGAACGTCTTTACTCAGAGTGGTGGCTGTGTGGAATGAGCTTCCAGTGAAGGTGGTGGAGGCAGGTTCGTTTTTATAATTTAAAAATAAATTGGATAGTTATATGGACGGGAAAGGTATGGAGGGTTATGGTCTGAACGCAGGTGTATGGGACTAGGGGAGAATACGTGTTCGGCAAGGACTAGAAGGGTCGAGATGGCCTGTTTCCGTGCTGTAATTGTTATATGGTGTTATATGGTTATATTAACATCGTTTTCGGAAAGGGAAAATTGTGTTTGACAAGTTTATTAGAATTCTTTTGAGGCTATATCAAGTAGGGTGGATAAAGATGAATGCCAAAAGGAAGTTGCTTAACAAATGGAAACGGAAAAGTACGGGACATTGTGGAGAGAGATAAAAGAAAATGATTATCTGAAATTATTAAATTCATTATTTAGTCCTGAGTGCTGCAATATACCCAGAAAAAAGTGAGATACTGTCCCTCAAGCTATTTTTGAAGCTGAGGTTAGAGAGTCAGCGGGACAAAGAAATAGATGTAAGACATTGAAAGGTCATGGTTTTCCCTGCAGACCAAATGGAGGCGTTTTGCAAACCAGTAGCCAATCTGCCTGGTTTCCTCACTGAATGCCGTACATCAAATCGGACGGTACAAATGGCAATGTTTTCATCTCCCATAATTGTATGGGGAAAGTGCCATGGAAAGGTTGATGGTGATGTTAGTGTGGATCAGGCAGATAAGGATGGCATGGTCACTGGAATGTTGAAAAGAGAAAGGAGGGGAAAAACATTTCTGGTGGTGGAATCCAATTGAAGGTGGTTGAAGTTGTGGAAGATAATCAATGGAATGTGGAACATGGATTGGGGGAACAAATTGAGGCACAATTGAGAGCACTGCCACACTTGCACAGTGAGATAGTGGACAGCGTACTGGAACGGTCACTTAAGTTCTTTAAAAGAGGGGGGGGGAGAAGGGGTGGGGAGAAGGAGTGGAGACACCTTTTAAGAAGCCAGAGATACACGGTTGTGAAGCTCGGCGGATTTTAACATTACCGCACCGTTGTCAACCTATGAAAACCTACGACCTCCTGGCGACCCACTACCAATGCACCTGCATCACGAGAATTCTCGCTACTCTCCATGCTGAAAAATTAGCGCCGATCAGATGAAGCCGCGACTAGTTACAAGAATGCAGGAAATACTCACCACCATGCAGGCGACACTCCAGCAACCTCCGGCGACCTTATGGCGACCTCATAGTCGCCTAAAGTCGCGTAAGTGGGACAGGCCCATTATAGTTCCAGTAATCTGGTTTTGAGCCTGACTTCCTTTGCTCATAGATTAATTTAGTCATTCACCATAGAAATAGGACCTTTGGACTACCAAGTCTACACTGACCATCAAGCACTCATTTTGCTCACATTCTCATCATCTTAGCCCAAAATTCTATCACTCACCAATACACCGGGGCAATTAACCTACGAATTCGCATATCATTCAGATGTGAGAGGAAACCAAACTGTCCAGTGGAAATCTATCTAGGCATTTGACACAGCTTGCACAAAAGGCGAAGATCGAACCCCAGTCGCTGTAGTTGCGATGCAGTAGTTCCGTGAGGAATGCAGCTGAGCTGTCTGTGTAGTTTTTGTTCTCCATCTGATCGTATGGGTTTTCTCCAAATTCTTTGGTTTTCTCTCGCAGCTCAAAGCCCTGCTTAGTTGGCTACTGTAAATTGCCCCCAAGGTTAGATGGGATGGAGGAGAATTGGGAAAGTGTTGATGGGCATGTGAGAGAGAATAGGTTTCCAGGAAATAAATGGGGGTGCGGGGATGGATACAATCTCACTGAAGGCTAATGGCTTTATTATATGTTGTTCTGAAATGTGGGGGGGGGGGGGGGGGTGGCGGGGAAAGTAATATGACTATTGTATACCCGAGTTAAGGTAAAAGGAATGCAATGCAAAGGTAGTAAGAAACAGACAAGTGGAATTGAGTCAAGACAGGAAGCAGTGTGGCACGGGACGCAGTGAAGTTAGTTGTGGGTGCCAGACAGCATCTTCCACAAATTAATTGAATCTCAGACTGAATTTGCTCTCATGGAAACAGGACCTTTGGACTACCAAGTTTACACTGACGTTAACGCATCGTATTTTCGAGAAGATATGAAATGCGCACGAACATCCAATACACACACATCCAAGATCAGAGTTTTATAAGGATAAATGTGGTACGACATGTGTAGACTGGATAAAGGTGTTCTACAGTGACAAAAGAGTTTGCAGATGATACAAAAGTGGGTATTTTTGCAGATAGAATATAGAATAGAATAGAATAGTTTCTTTATTGTCATTGTAACATGAACCATGTACAACAAAATTTAAAAATGTCGGCCAGTCAGTGCACCATTCAAACATTTCTAAAAGCTAACGATACATACAAGGTAAAATATTAAAAGATAAACAACTAAAATAAATATCACGAAAATATCACGCATAAACACCCAACCCTCCATCCTTCTGTCGATTTCACAGTGTACCACAGTCCCTTAGTATGTCTCGCCCCTGCGTTCCTTGGCGGCTACATTTAGTGCTTTTATAGCAATTGGGTAAAAACTGTTTTTTAGTCTGTTCGTCCTTGTCCTTGTAGATCTGTACCGTCTGCCTGACGGCAACAGTTCAAATAGGGAAATAGTAAAGATGGTTGTGAAAAATTGTAGCAGGATCTTGATCAATTGGCCAAGTGGGCTGAGAAATGGTTGATGGAATATAATGCAGAAAAAATGTGAGGTGTTGCATTTTGGGAAGTTAAACATGGGCAGGATCTACACAGTGGATGTTAGGGCTCTGGGTAGTGTTGTAGAGCAGAGGGATTGAGGAGTACAGGTGCATAGCTCCCCAAAGGTGGAGTCTCAGGTAGATCGGGTGGTCTAAAAGGCTTTTGGGACATTGGCCTTCATCAGCCAGAGTATTGAGTATAGAAGATGGGAGGTCATGTTGCAGTTGCATATGACATTGGTTAAGCCACATTTAGAGTTTTGTGTTCAGTTCTGGGCACCGTGTTATAGGAAATATGTTGTCAAGCTGGAAAGGGTACTGAGAAGATTCATGAGGATGTTGCCAGGACTAGAGGGTCTGAGCTATAGGCAGAGGTTGTCAGCTGCGACTCTATTCTTTGCGGCACAGGAGTCTCGTGCCAGGAGTAGGTTAATCGAGGATCAGAGGGCATAGGTTTAAGGTGAATGGGAAAGGATTTCCTAGGATTCTGAGGGGTAACTTTTTCACACAAGGGTGGTGGATTTATGGAACAAGCTACCAGAGGAGGTAGTTGAGGCAGGGACTATCCCAACATTTCTGAAGTAGTTAGCCAGGTACATGGAAAGGACAGGTTTGGAGAGATATGGACCAAATGCTGGCAAGTGGTACTAGTGTAGCTGGGACATGTTGGCCAGTGTATGCAAGTTGGACCGAAGGGCCTGTTTCCACACTGTATCACTCGACTATTTAACAGCCATTTCCTGGTTCGGGGCCAATGTAGCCTACATGTTCAGAGATCATTTGGAGAGTCGGTGAGAAAATGCCACCAAGCAGTTCATCATCCTGAAAAGATGATGTTCTGGGGTTTTGGCTCCTGCAGTGTTTTCGGAAAGATGGGTTCACTGCAATATATTGCAGAGAAGAATGGTGTCAGAGATGCTGAAGATTTTTCCAAATGTATCTGGAATATTCTAGTAATATCTTGCATCATGTCACACATCAAAGATGGTACCCAGTTTTTCCAGTAGTAGGGGATATGCGTCTTGGACTGGCTTGGTAACTCGCCTGACCTGAATCTGATTGAGAATTTGTGGTTAATTATCAAAGGGAGATTATGAAAGGAAAAGGGCTGTAGTCGGAGAGAAGCTCATCGCGGCCATAGTTCAGCTGTGGTACCAAGATGGAAAAATCCTCTGTCACTGGTTGATTCTATGCCAAATCATGTCAAAGACTTGATAAAGAACCGTGGTGGACATATAATGTACTAAAGGCACAATTGTGTGATGATAATGAATGAAAGGTACACCTGCAACATGTATACTAACTTGTTATATCCGAGTGTATGCTTGATTCAATTAATCTGCACAAGGATGTACTATGAATATTTATGTAGCATATTCCCTGAGAAGGATGGAAATTGGAAGAAAGGTAATAGAATTTTTGAGTTCTGTACAAGTGCAGAAAGCAGCACCAATTCAGTCATCAAAGTAATGGAGAGAGTTGAGGGGTGGGAGGTTGTTCTGTGGAACAAGAACTGTTCCATGTAGGTCAGAAAGCAAGTTGTGATTGAGACATAATTTGCATTTAGTTAGAAATTGTTTATGTGGATTAAAAAAAGACTGAAGAAGGGTTTTGACTCGAAACGTTGCCTATTTCCTTCGCTCCATAGATGCTGCTCACCCGCTTAGTTTCTCCAGCATTTTTGTCTACCTTCGATTTTCCAGCATCTGCAGTTCCTTAAACATTTGTAATTTTATCCCTGAGCAGTTTTTCTTTTTATTAATTCATTGACCACTAGATGGCAGCAAATCTCTAATTTCTTCAGGCAGTCAGAAATATTTAGCACAGATTTGGTGGACATTGGTCTGGCATCTGTACTTGAAGCCATGTTCTCTCCTCCCTTGATTATATTTAGCTAAATGTGTATGGATTATTTTTGTTTGCGCTGTAAGTTCTGGAGTGTGTGTAGGAGCAGATCATTGAATGAAATGGCATGGGCATTTCATTGACAGTGAAACCTCTGTTAGATCTTTAAGAGCTGGCACACTTCACTCCAACTTTGCTGTTATACAGGTGCACAACCTTTTATCCGAAAGCCTTGGGACCAGACACTTGTCGGATTTCGGACATTTTCGGATTTCAGAATGGAAGATTTTTAGCGTAGATTAGGTAGGTAGCGCGGGCGGCTTGAAAAGTCTGGAGCAGCTGCCTCCTCCCCGGAGACCGGGAGAATCATTGCATAAATGTTAGTCAGTTAGTTTGGAGGGATTTTATGTGGTGGTGGTGGTGGTGTAGGGGTGAAGGGGGAAACTTTAATTCTTAGTCCCCTACCTACCTGGTCGGCGACTCCCAACCTCGCGGAGCTGGGGGCTCCGTCCGGCCGCGGGCGGTTGTACCTCCGACCCCGGCAACTCTACCCCTGGCTGCGCGGCTCCAAATCCAGCGATTCCGCGATGTCTGTGTCGGCGGCCAAGCGCTCCGGAGCTTGCCGCACGGCGACCCGGTAAGGCATTGCCCGCACCCCGCTGGTATCCCAGCGCTGCGACGCCGTCCGACTCCCCCACATTCGCGGAGCTGGGGCAATCTTCCCGCGGGCCGCGCTGGATTTGGAGCGCCTCGCAAGGGGTAAGTTTGCCGGGGTTTCTACAACCGGCCCGCTCAATCTCCCCAAATTCCACAGCGCTATAAAGCTTACTGCACGGCGACCCGGTCAGGCTTTGACCGCTCCCCGCCAGTCTCCGACCAGGTAGGGGACTAGAATTAAGTTTACCCCTTCACCCCCTCTTCACAATAAAAGCCCTCCAAAGATAACTGACTAAAACATTTAAGCAATGATTTACAGATGTTTAAGCGTCTCCCGGTCTCCAGGGAGGAGACAGCCGCTACAGTAGTACAGACCTGGGTTGACCGTGGGTCGTTTCGGGTCAAGTTTGGCGCCAAACGCGAGCTTTGGTGCGCAGACGACATCTGGAAAAAATGGCCGGTTTTCGGAGCTTTTCGGTTTCTGGAACTCCGGATAAAAGGTTGTGCACCTGTAGTTGTAGTTAAAGTTTATTAGTTTGCCAAACATTTTGCTAATTGCTCTTGTCTGGCTGATGAAGATACTCCCTTTATTTTGGTTGGGAGCCAGTAATGGCAAAACAAATTTCCTTCAGGTTGTGTCCAATTTGTAGGATGCAGGATTCCCATGCTCTGTTTATTTTAGCAGTGGTTGCAATTTTAGCAAATGTTAATAAAGGAGCCTTGTCGTGTAACCAGTGGATTTTGTAAATGGTGCATACTACAGATGTGGTGCATTGGAGAAAGTATAGGTGGCTTGGTTAATTTTAGGGATGCTATTTCATTCTGGACGGTGTCACACTTCTTAAATGCGAGAGCAGCTTTCATTTTGTTTGGAATTCCGCAAAGTCCATTCACTCCAATCTCACCCCATTTGCACACTCGGCAACAATCCGAACATTGTGTCCCCCTGAGAAGGGAGGTGCTGTTGTTTGCAACCACGGTGAGGCCAGTCGCCAGCTCTCGGACACCTCCTCATAGCCACCCATTGACCACGACCCCACAGACAAACACCAGGCCATCATCTCCCAGAATGTAACTGATCTCATCACCTCTGACCATTTACCCTCTTGGTTCTTGGTTTCTTGGTCTCCACAGCCTCCAACCTTGTTCCCTGCCTTGCACTGCCTACATCTATCTCCTTCTCAAAATCCACAGTCAGGACTAGCCTGGTTTCCAATAGCTTCCGATCTACATCCGAGGTACCTTGCAACTCCTCAATAACTTTCAATTTTTAGGGCCCTGTTGCCTTGCCTTTACCATTGACATCCAGTCACTTTACACCAGCAAGGTCTCAAGGCTCTCCGTTCTTCCTTGAACAGAGACCCTATCAATTTCCCTCTACTAACACGCTCCTCAACCTGGCAGAACTTGTCTTCACCCTCAAAAACGTCTCCTTTGCTGCCTTTCTTCAAGTTAAAGCTGCAGCCATGGGTACTCGCCTGCCTTTCTGTCGGTGACATCGAACAGCCCTCGTTCCAAACGTACGCTGTCTCTATCCGCCCAAATATATCACCTTTACCTCAATGACCATCGGGGCTGCCTCCTGCACCCATGCAACACGCTGATTTTTATTAACTTTACCATTAACTCTACCCTGCTCACTTGGACTATCTCTGACAACTGTCTCCCCTTTCTTGATATCTCTGTCTCCATCACATGACAGACTATCGACTGACCTCTAATACAAACCCACCAACCCTCACAGTTATCTGGACTACACCTCTTCCCATGCTTCCTTTTGCAAAGATGATATCTCCTACACTCAATATTTAAGTCTCTGCTACAGAAGGCAGGAACGGGGTACTGATTTGGGATGATCAGCCATGATCACATTGAATGGTGCTGGCTCGAAGGGCCAAATGGCCTACTCCTTTTGGCCACATGCACCTATTGTCTATCGTCTATCTGCTCCCATGACTTTCCATTCTATAACATCCAAGATGTCCTCTTTCTTTAGTTAAACTGCTGTCTTGAATGGATGCCTCTACCGCGTTTCCTGTGTCCTGTAGTTCTTCTCTTGTTCTCCCTCCCCATAGATAGAACAAGAGTAGACCTGTTTGATTGTCCTCTTGATTAAATTTAGCTTTGTATCTCGCTGTCACTTTCTCCCAGCTAAAAATGAACTATTCTACATTTTCCTTGACCTCTGTCCCCTTTGATCTCTCGTTTTCATACCTTACTCTTCCATGTCTCTGTCTCCCTCTTCCGTGACTGAAGAAGGGTCTCAACCCAATACCCTTTCCTTCTACTCGGATATGTTGCCTGTCCCACTGAGTTACTCCAGCATTTTGCGCCTAAAGAGTCGAGTTCCTCTGGTTCTCGCCTTTCATCCCACCAGCCTCCATATTGAACATATATAATTCTCTTGACATTTCCACCACCTCCAAAGTGATCCCACTACCAGTCGCATCTTCCCATTGCCACCCATTTCCACAGAGACTGCTCCCTCCTCAACTCCTTGATTCACTAATCTCTCCCCACCCAAACCGTCTCCTTGGGTACTTCCCCAACAACTACAGGAGCTGTAATACCTGTCCCTATAGCCCCACACAAGTATCCATCCAGGGACCTTGGCAATCCTTCCAGTTGAGACAGAGATTCACCTGTACATCCTCTAACCTCTTGTGCTGTATTCAGTGATCCCGATGTGGCCTCCATTACATCGGTGAGGTCAAGGGATAGGTATGAGGAGGTGTCTGCGACTGTTTCACCGAACACTTGCACTCGATATGCCAAGGCTGATAGGATCTTCTGGTTGTTAACCATTGCCATTCCTACTTCTATGTCCTGGGTGTCCTCCATTGCCAGAATAAGGCTACACACAAACTAGAGGAACAAAAGTCTTGCATTCAGCTTGGATAGCTTACAACCCAACGGTTTCAACATAGAACATAGAATAATACAGCACAAGAACACAATGTTTGAGTTAATTGAGTTCAGGGCCATAATATTTATGTCAAATATTCTGCCAAATTCAACTGACCTCATTTATCAGTATAGGATCCACATCCCTCTATTAATTGTACTTCCTCGTGCATTTACAAAATCCTCTTAAATGCCACTATTGTACCTGCCTTGACCACTTGTGGTGTTAAAAAAAAAACTTGCCCCACACATCTCCATTAAACTTTATCTTTCCCACCTTATTGCTATGCCCTCTAGTGTAGGACATTTCTATCCTGGGGGAAAAGGATTCTGACTCTCTACCCTATCGATGCCTCATAAATTTTATGTACTTCTATCCAGTCTCCCCTCAACCACTGACATTTCCAGAAAAAACAATCCAAGTCCACCCAACTTCTCCCTGAAAATCTCCAAACCAGGCATACAGGACTCCAAATGCAGCCAAACCTAAGTCCTTTAGAGCTGCAACAACACATTAAAATCTCCAATTATTGATGATAGCAAACTACACCCCCCACCAGCAAGATCCTGTCTTTGCCCTCAGCCCCACCTGGACGTCTTCCCATTTCTCCTCGCCCCCTCCCCTTCCAGCTACATTTATTCCTTTGGCTTCATAATTCGTAATTCTTTTATGTCTGATTCACACATTTTGTCTTTTCATCTCAGCCTTTGTTCAATCATCTATGCCTTTGAGGGGGCAAAAAACCCATGCCTATATCCATCTATCATACCAGACATGGTTCTGCCTCTCCTCTCTTCCAGCCTTCATTCCCCTCCCACCCCAATTGATCTGAAAAAGGATCCCGACCCAAAACATCACCTATCCGTGTTCTCCAGAGATGCTGCCTGACCCGCTGAGTTACTGCAGCACAGTGTTTTTCTTTGGCTGGGAGTGATGTTGGTATGTAGTGCTTAAGCAGTCTCTGGGTGGCCAGTTTTGTTTTCCTTGTTGTGATTTAACACAGCAGTTTTGATAAGACTGCATGGTTTGCTAAGTTATTTTTAAGACTGTTACATGTCAGCCATTTTACTACAGGCCTGGAAATTCACAAAGACTAGACTGGCTAATGGTGTATTACTTTATTTTCTGAGGGATAATAGTGAAAAGATGTTTTTATACCCGTCCTGGTAGATTTATGTGGCTTTCTGTTCCAGACTATTTAAATAATTGGATTTAGATTACCCAGGTACGTTTCAAACTTTTAAGTATCTGATATAAACCTACAAGGGTTCATCCAGAATGCTGCACAATGTATTGGCATCCTGTTCTTCTGTCCTCCTTGTACTGAGTCAGTACTCTTTCAAACTATAACTTTAATCTGCTGCATTAAATTACACTGCCATTTCACTGCTATTTAATTAGCAGCAATCCTTTAAAGATTAGCCTGTCCTTCATGGAAAATATTGTGTGCTTTTATGTAGTTTTCCTGCCAATTCTCAGTGGTTTGTCATAGTTATAGAATCACACAGCAGAGAAGCATCACATTTCTAATGATAGAGGTTCACCGACAACTGGCAATTGGCTATATTGGAAAGGCAAATTAAAAGCGCACACACAACTTGCATTGTATACTGCTTGTCAAGAAATGAGGTGATCGTTTCAATCAGACTTGTAGTTTCGATCTCTGATTCCACGATCCAAAGTGGTGTTCGTAGGCTTTCGTTTCATTCCCCTTTTCCGTAAGGTGCTAAATCTGATTTCCAAGACCCATTTTTATGCTGTTCCTCTGTTCTCCTCCAATATAGTACTACAACCTTGATATTCCAGTCCAGATCCGTCTATTTCTATTTTGTCTATCTTCGTCCAATTACAGTGCCCTCCATAATGTTTGGGACAAAGACTCATCATTTATTTATTTGTCTCTGTACTCCACAATTTGAGATTTGTAATAGAAAATTGTGGTTAAAGTGCATAGTCAGATTTTATTAAAGGCCGTTTTTATGCATTTTGGTTTCACCATGTAGAAATTACAGCTGTGTTTATACATGGTCCCCCCCCCATTTCAGGACACCATAATGTTTGGGACACATGGCTTCACAGGTGTTTATAATTGCTCAAGTGTGTTTAATTGCCTCCGCAATGCAGGTATAAGAGAGCTCTCGGCACCCAGTCTTTCCTCCCGTCTTTCCATCACCTTTGGAAACTTTTATTGCTGTTTATCAACATATGGACCAGTTGTGCCAATGAAAGTCAAAGAAGCCCATTATGAGACTGAGAAACCTGTAAGAGACATCAGCTAAACCTTAGGCTTACCATAATCAACTGTTTGGAACATCATTAAGAAGAAAGAGAGCACTTGTGAGCTTACCAATTACAATGGGACTGGCAGGCCGAATAATTCTCTATAATAATGAAAAATCCCCAAACACCTGTTCGACAGATCAGAAACACTCTTCAGGAGTCGGGTGTGGATTTGTCAATGACCACTGTCTGCAGAAGACTTCATACACAGAAATACAGAGGCTACACTGCAAGATACAAACCACTGGTTAGCTGCAAAAATAGGATGGCCAGGTTACAGTTTGCCAAGAAGTACTTAAAAGAGCAACCACAGATCTGGGAAAAGATCTTGTGGGCAAATGAGATGAAGATTAACTTATAACCGAGTGATGGCAAGAGCAAAGTATGGAGGAGAAAAGGAACTGTCCAAGATCCAAAGCATACCACCTAATCTGTGAAACACGGTGGTGGGGGTTTTATGGCCTGGGCATGTATGGCTGCTGAAGGTACGAGCTCACTTATCTTCATTGATGATCCAACTGCTGATGGTAGTAGCATAATGAATTCTGAAATGCATAGACACATCCTATCTGCTCAAGTTCAAACAAATGCCTCAAAACACATTGGCCGGTGGTTCATTCTACAGAAAGACAATGATCCCAAACATACTGCTAAAGAAACAAAGGAGTTTTTCAAAGCTAAAAAATTGTCAATTCTTGAGTGGCCAAGTCGATCACCGATCTGAACCCAATTGAGCATGCCTTTTATATGCTGAGGAGAAATCTGAAGGGGACTAGCCCGCAAAACAAGCACAAGCTAAAGATGGTTGCAATACAAGCCTGGCAGAACATCACCAGAGAAGACACCCAGCTACTGGTGATGTCCATGAATCGCAGACTTCAAGCAGTCATTGCATGCAAAGGATATGCAACAAAATACTAAACATGACTACTTTCATTTACATGACATTGCTGTGTCCCAAACATTATGGTGCCCTGAAATGGGGGGACTCTGTATAAACACTGCTGTCATTTCTACACTGAGAAACCAAAATGTATAAAAATGGCCTACATTAAAATTTGTCAATGTGCATTTCGACCATTAATATTTTCTATTACAAATCTCAAATTGTGAAGTACAGAGGCAAATAAATAAATGATGGGTTCTTGTCCCAAATATTATAGAGGGCACTGTATATCTGGACGATGGGTTGCTACACCACCATCTCCATTTTCCGTATTGCGGCAGCGGCGACCCGGCCTCGGAGCTGGAGCAGTGTTCCGGCGGCAGCGGCCACCCGACCTGACCGCGGGCCCAGTGGACGACATCGTCGGGACCTCGCAGGTCACAGGTTGGTGACCTGTCCTCCGGAGCTCCCGCAACAACAACTGCGTCTGCTGGACTGGAGGGTGGCAGCTTCAGCAGCTTCGCCCACCCTGGGCCGCGGAGTTGAACCGGCCCGTTCGCGGAGCTTGGATTCCGCCGCGGGACTGACATTACTTACCATCGCCCGGCGGGGTCACAACATCTGAAGCCTGGATCCCTTCGGCCCAGAGGGAGAATAAGAAGGGAAGAGACAAAGACTTTTGCCTTCCATCACAGTGAGGAGGTGCCTGGTGAACTCACTGTGGTGGATGTTAATTTGTGTTTATTGTGTGTTTTTGTCATTTTTACTATATGTAGGACTGCAAGGCAACAAAATTTCGTTCAGACCGCAAGGTCTGAATGACAATAAAGGCTACTTTACTTTTACTTTACTTTACCGATTGTGTAGCATCTTATTTATTGTTTCTGAGCCAATGAAGCACAGACGAATATGGACACAAAATGCTGGAGTAACTCAGGCAGGCAGCCTCTTTGGAGAGGGAATGGGTGACGGTTTGTGTCGAGACCCTTCTTCAGACCCGAAACGTCACCCATTTCTCTCCAGAGACGCTGCCTGTCCCGCAAAGTTACTCCATCATGCATTTTGTCTCTCTTCGGTGTAAACCAGTATCTGAAGTTGCTTCCTACACAGAGGAACGGAAATGATTGCTTCAGACAATTTCTCCACAATGGTCTTGTGACCAGGTCTCAGCATCTCCATTTTCCATATCACTGATTTCATGTTGTTGTCTTGTTTATCTTTTATCGTAACCAGCTCCGCTGCTTGCTGTTGAGACCTTGCAGCCATGGAAGAAGTTTTCAGAGAAGGTCTAATGATTCATATCTCCCTCCAAACACATGGTTCCTGTCATGATGTTTTCAGTTTATTACCACTTTGAGACTGAGCTCCAGCAAAGCCAGGCAACTCCCCAGTGAGAATAATGAGAATGAAATCATGTTGCTTTGCCTCTTTCCCTGTATAAAATTAGGTCCAGCTTCAGTCCGTAATTACACTGCAGAATAGAAATGAGTGCTATCGATGGCGTCTAAAAACAGTTTGTTTCATAATCATTACTGGAAGATTTGCTCTTTCAATTGTTGTCAATCTCGTATTTTACCGTCCTTGGGAAACTTTATGGCCATTAACTGTCCTTTTATGTGGCAAATATTTGTTCAAACTGAAAATGTTGTCCATTCTCTTGTTTCGGGATGCATTTATTAACCCCTTTGACAATCTCACTGCAGCATCTTTCAAGTGCTTATCTATAATAATCCCATATTCCTGAACTCGGCAAGTCGCCTTTTATGTTATGTTTCTTCCAAGTGTTTGTCTCAATATTTGTTAAATGTTGAGCGAGTACCCGCCTCTACCATCACTTTCTGCCTATTCCAGAATTCAGTCACCCTCTCGGTGAAAAGATTCTTCCTCAAATCTCTTCATGTTTTTGTATACTTTACTCTCTCTAAAGCTTCAAATCAATGCACATCAACCTGTATTTTCCTGAAATGTGCTGTTCACTCATGTCACATGACACTGAAAGGTTGGTAATGTTTTGTGAATGTGATCACTTAGTATGGTTTATGGTGTTGTGTTCTATTAGCACAAAAAGCATTCTGATCACAAAACCTGTTTGAGTTCTTGCCAAAACAGAGTTGTTGAGATTTTGATCAGATATTTTGATATGAAAGGTTTTGTACATGTGACAATCATAAACTCAACTGCTCACTATTTGTCCAGTCCTAGTGATATTTTTCTTGTAAAATGCCTAATGAAGTTTTGCTTCTCAGAATAAATGTTGGACTACAAATTGTGCATTGAATGTCTCAAGTATCCACAGTTTGCACACCAAATCAGATATGACACTAGAAAAGATGAATAAGGTTCCCATTAATCTGTACGAATTAAACAATTCAATCCAAACCTTTAGTATTAATTTCTGCACCATTGAGTTTTTTCCCCACATTAAACCAATGCCTTGCTACAAAAGCTTCCCCATTCTAACTGAAAACTAACACGTATTTGCTCCCTGCAATGGCCTAATACATTTTTATCCAATCACTTTTCAAACAATGCCATGGTTTGTCTGTATTTGTAATTTTGGTCTTAAATTGGCAATAAATTAACCTTTTTAACATCATAAGTCCTTTTTAATGAAAAAGAAATGGGATTTCAGGATTAGACTTTTTCAATTGATAATATTCCTGTCCAAGGGCAACATGTGCATTAAGTCTCCAGTTTAGTGCTTATTTTACAAATTTTGTATTTAGTCTGTATCAAAGAACATCACCAGATAAATGTGCAGTGAGGAATTGGATAGGCATCTTAGTACAAAGTGAGAAGTGTAAAACGAACCTTGCTCAGTGGAACAATCTGTTTTCACAGCATTTGTTATGTCACCCATGAACTTTAAAAAAATTTAAAAAAAAAAAAAAAATCTACCCTTTTAGCTCATTGGGATGGGATTTGAGTTCTTAAATGGAGATTGTAATACCTTTAAGTCTTATTTGCATAACCGCATGAATGTTTTTGGGCAGAGAAATTACATGGCAAGGTCAAAGAGTGTTTTGTGTTTCACCAATTTAATATAGTTGGGGTAGCCAAAAGTGCTGGAGAAACTCAGCGGGTGCAGCAGCATCTATGAAGCGAAGGAAATAGGCAATGTTTTGGGCCAAAACCCTTCTTCAGTTGGGGTAGTATCGTAAAGAAAGATTTGATAGTGAGGTATAAGGGAAAATGGGACAAAATAATTCTTGACTGGCCAGATAGTTTATCGTGATCGTTTCAGATCCTAAAAAGATGGTATTTTGTTGAGAAAGGATGGATGAATTCGTCTCTACGCATTCCTTGAGGTTTTTTAAATTTTTTTTTGTAGTTGATAAAGAAAATTCTTAAGATTGGGGATACCTCCTGTCTTCTGCCTATAATGGACATCTTTAAAGAAGAAGATCGAGACCTACTACAGCAACATTGTCATACCAGTGCCATGTCAATCCTACAAAATAAGGAAGGTGACACCTATGTAAAAGAAGCAGTGGCATATCTATCTTTAGCTATCATAACATCAGGTTAGTGGCAATTGTATGATTTTTCTTAAATTAAATTTCTAGTAGTAACCAAACCTCAATCCAAGTATGACTGCAGTTGGGGTTAGTGTATAGCGAGAGGGACAAAAGTTCATTAATCCAGAATTTTAAGAAGAGTGTAAAATTAAGGATTTAGCATGCAGGTAGTTCAACCTGTCCAATAACTGTTGGAACCTTTGTGAGAATTTTATCCATTAGCCTACTTGGAAGTATGGTATTTGTGGTTTTTCACTTTGGGCACTATATTGGTGCAATAATCCATATTGGAAACATTAGCATTGATGTGGTAATTCACCCCCTTAATTAACCATAATTCAGTTAGTTGAAGAATGAATTGTCTATAGCTAACCAAGAACTATTGATTGTAGTTTTAATCTCCACTGCTTTGGAATTCTTCACTTTTATCACCCTTGTTGTGAAAAGTAGGCTTCCTCATTCCCCTTGTGAATGAGTTAGCTTCAGTGTGAAGAAATGTACTGTAGTTCTCTTTTTCTCTTGCCGTGTGGAATTTGAAGTTCCTTCAGAGAAATAAAAATGCGTGCAAGCCGCTGGAAGCAATTTCAAGAGCACGATTTATTGAAATAACTACTTGGAATTTCTATAGTATTTAAAAAATTAAGCCTATGCAAAATGATCTCACCAAACCAAGAAGGGTTCAGATTCATTTCCTGTTGCGTTTGAGGTCTTAAGATTAGGGCTGTGTTTGCCATTGGAGCCTCTGATTGTGCAAGAGAGATTTACCTAGAACATGCATAACTAAATCATGAAATGATTCCTCTCAAGTTCATGCATGAATACAAGGTAGCCACAAAATGCTGGAGTAACTCAGCAGGATGGCAGCATCTCTGGAGAGAAGGAATAGATGACGTTTCGGGTCGAGACACTTCTTCAGTCTGAACACTTCGCCCATTCCTTGTCTCCAGAGATGCTGCCTGTCCCGCTGAGTTACTCCAGCATTTTGTGTCTACCTTCGATTTAAACCAGCATCTGCAGTTCTTTCCTACTCGTGCATGAATATATTTGGAAAGGATAAAATGAAATGTTTTCTTGTCCTTCCCTGTCCATAATTTAATGAGTACTAGGATTCTGCAGGGAGGCTGATAAAGGAATACTCCAATGTATTTTCAAACATCCTGTGTCATATTTCATCTCTATTAATTTGAAGTGTTTAAGCTTTAAATATTTGGCAATTTGTGTTAGCTTTGAGTAATGGGCGCCTTTCCAAGTAACTGTTATGCTTTATAAGATTACCTTTTATAACAAGCGGCTATAATATTTGATGTTAAATTTGCCAGTGAATTGGGTATCCCTATTGAAATTTGTAGCAATGTTACAACATTTTGAGATTGATAAAATCAAGTCTGCAATTTATCCATTCAGACAAAACATAAAAATAAGTTTAATTTGACAACTAATTCACTTTCATATATTCAGTATTAAAAACATTACAGCCATTTCATACTCGGAAATTAGCATCTTGTTCCCTATTGGTTTTCCATTGACTTAACACAAAAGCTGTGATCGAGGACAGTCAAAAGCCCATAACTTTCTTAAAAATTAAGAGAACCGAATGAAATTTTCAATTATTATAGATTGAAGCATTCTGAAACAAATATAAACCATCTTACTTGGATGGCCAGAGATTAAAGCATATAATTAGTTAATTACCTAATTGTAGCTAATTACAAAATTGACCGTTGTGAAGGAAATCGTAATAAATATCCAGACTGTCTTGAAAATTCAAAAATGTGATATTCTCAAGATCAGAATATTATTGTATTATATGCTGTAAGTCCATAACAGATAGGTAAATAAATTACAATTTCTAGCACTAGACCAAGTCTTTATGGAGAAGATCAGTTGCTAGCTGGTACATTGGCATGTCATAATCAGTAGCATCATCATACTCCTCAGATTGTAACCAATAAGCAACTCTGTACACCTTGTTTTTGCTCAACTTTTCAATTTTGGCATTGTAAACTACAAGTTTTTGCTCTTCAAACCACGCATGACATGCCTTTCTGCCCACTACTTTCCCCATTAAGAATGTCCTGTAGATTCCATTTCTTAAGAAAAGGATAATTTTTAAAAATAGCCTAATTATCCAAATAACAAACTAATCCCATTCACACAAGAATTCACAATATAACATGATTTTTAAATCTCACTGTCATGAACCTATATGCCAGATGGAAGGAATTTAATGTTTAATTCCCATAAATTAATCCAGAAACATTCACCCAAAATATAATCAAAATTATTGTTTTTTGCACAATACATGTGACTCAAACTGTTGTGAATATTTAGTTTAAAAATAATGATCATGGAGATTATGATCATGAATAATACAAAATATAGACAATTTAGACGGCTTACGGCATGATTGTCCAAAAAAAAAAGCATTTTAATAATCTTGCTTCTGGAACGCGGTGAATTTGAACTCCATATCGGCAGGAAAAACACTGCCTGTTTGTATGGGGTCCAAATAACATTTTCGCAACGTAAAATTAGATTAAAGCCATCCCAAGAAGCAAGATTATATGTAAAATAAACGACTTACCTTTGTTTTGTAGGCGTTGAGGGCATTAGAAGTCGCGTTTTATTTTAATCTAATTATTAAATTGTCTAGCGATTTAAAAAAAAAAAAAGAAAAACAGGAACGGAAGTCCAATCGATTTTGCTTCAGCAGCTAGCAGCCCGAGGAAATCCCTCTCCGACAGGCAGTACAAAACTGGATTTTAATCCAGCTCCCCCCTTGCCCCACAAAGGTGCCAAAGTCAGTTTAATGGCAGAACTGCAACGCCGCTGAAGGTAAGTTTTGTAACACCGCTAAAATTTGCATCCATTCCCTTGTCACCTCCCAGCCTTTTCCAATGTCATCCTTTCAAATATCAAATACTTCCCTTCAGAAACATAACTTGATGCAAACAACTTTGCCACAAATTCACCTTTGGTCACTCTCCCTGCCAGAAGCTGCTAAACCTCTATTCCCCATTGGAGTAAACTCTTAAAAATTCATTAAACTTTTGCATCTTCAGAAGCAGGGGTAGATTCTATCAGTTTACATAAGTGGGAAATGTTAGAAAAGGTGAGGAAATAATTCTCCTTGTCCTACATGTTACCATTTTAGCTTAAGTAATACCAGAAACATTGTGAAATTAAATGTGAACCTCTGGAAAATCTCTGTGTGGAACAACAATATGATTATTGAAGAGTACTTAGAGTGGCTTTCATCTATTATTGCTGGACACAATGATGGTCTGCTTTCCAGCACTCCATAGCAAAGGGAGCTTTGATCTGTAACCAAGAGTTTGGGAATTCCAGTGTCATGAATATGTATGATTTTTAACAAATGTTTTCCTTTTCGCTGCATTACATTGCCTTGAAAATGTTCATCTGAAGCTTTCTTTAAAGACTGTTCATGCCCAACAGGAATGATTATTGAAATGGCACTTCAGTTCAGCCATTTGCTAGTCATTTCAAATCATGATGCTAACATCTAGGTTTCATTTTTGATCCCTTACCTAATCCCTTACCTTTATCATTGTTATACCTAATGCTAATGCTACTTTCAAAGCTGACTACCTTCAAGGTTAGCTACCTTGAGAATGTAATGAGGCATGTATTTTCAAAATCAAGCAGCAATGACAGATCTTTCATCCAGAAAATCTTAAAGAGGGGCAATAGCAAAATAGCCATTGACTGCGCAACAGTAAGTAATCTATGGATGAAATTACAGCAGTGAATCTTCACAACTCCTACGGGTTGACATAGCTGGGAAATCTCTGAGAGGACATTAAAATTTGGTAAATAATGCTGGCTCTGATGCATGACCGGGGCAATATGGAAGGGTTCTTCAGCTTCAGAAAGAGCTTACAAAAAGGAGAGCTGCTGGCAGAAATCAGTGGGTCATGCAACATCTGTGGAGGAATATGGGCAGTCAACATTTTTGGTTGAAACTTTTCATCGGGACTTTTCTCGGGAGGGGGGGTGGTAGAGGTTGGAGTGGGTGGAGGTAGTAGACAAATCAATCGTCTTCAAAGTCAAAGTAAACTTTATTGTCAATTCAAATAATGCAACAAGTAGTTACACAGAGGATTGAAATTGCATTTCCCCATACTCCAAATGTGCAAGTAATATTTATAACACAGACAGACCATATACCAATAAAGATAGACAATGGACATATACATTATATAAAATATTCACAGTGTGCCAGAGTGTAGTAAAATTTTAAGGTATGTTATTAAGGTGCAATAATAAAGGTGCAATATAGAAAAGTGCGAATAGCATACTGCAGACATTGAGTTAAAGTTATTTTGACAGTCAGTTGGTCTTTGTTTGTGTAATGTTCATGGAATTTTCTTGAGTAGTCTGATGGCCTGAGGGAAAAAGCTGTTTTTGAATCTGGTGGTTTTGCTCCGCATGCTGCGGTAGCGCTTGCTGGATGGTAGGAGGGTGAACAGTTTGTGTGCTGGGTGGGTGGTGTCTTTGATGATATTGGTTGCTCTCTTGCGACAGCGAGATGGGTATGTCCTGGATTGCTGGTTGGGGTGATCTGGTGATCTTCTCCGCTGTCCTCGCCACTCTATGTAGGGCCTTCTGGTCAGCAGCAGAGCAACTGCCATACCAGACTGAGAGACTGCTGGTAAGAATGCTCTCAATGGCACCCCTGTAAAATGTGGTGAGGGCAGAAGGGGGGAGGTTGGCTCTCCTCATCCGTCGAAGGAAGTGGAGGCGTTGCTGTGCTTTCTTGACTAGGGAGATGGTGCTGGTGGACCATGTCTGATCATCTGTGATGTGCACTCCCAGGAACTTGGTGCTTTTCAAAGACTCCACTGCACTGCCATTGATGGTGAGTGGGGTGTGTGCTGTATGTTTCTTCCTAAAGTCCACAGTTATTTCTTTTGTTTTATTGACATTGAGTTGAAGGTTATTGATGCCACACCAGTTGATGAGTTGTTGTACCTCCTCTCTGTAGGCTGAGTCGTCATCGTGGCTGATGAGACCCACCATGAGATCTTGATGTCATGTTAGCAATTAGAAATGAAAATATTGAGACTGGATAAAAGGACAAAGCAATGTTTACAAGAGGAGGAGGAATGTTGGATGCAGGAGCGAGGGTCATCAGTGGGAGGTGGGTTTGAGGGCTCATTGACAAATGTATCGGCATGGAGGCAGAGGTGATAGAAGATGAACTCGACATCATGGCGGATTCGGTGTAGACAAATATAGTAGTCTTGGTAGAATATGGAGAGTTTGATGGGAGTGTCATAAGAATAAAATCGAATCCCATTTGAGTAAATTCAAATAGCTGCTTAACGGTTGGCATGGACTCAGTGGACCAAAAGGTCTGTTTCAATGTTCAATGTATGGCCCGATGACTAATGAGTCAAGAATGTATTAATGGGAGTATTTCATTTGGCTCAATATATTAGATCCACTGCAAATGGTGCTGAAGTGGAAATTGTTACTACAGCCAAGAAGCCACACCAATGTGTCTACTTCCTGAAGTGACTGATGAAAATTGGCATGTCTTACCAACTTCTACTGATGCACCATAGAGAGCATGCTGTCAGGCTGCATCGCCAGCTTGGTTTGGGAACTGCTCTGCTCAAGACCGCTATAATTACATGGAGTTGTAGAGATAGCCCTTTCCATCACACATACCAGACATCTATTGAACTGTAAGAGGGAACTGTGTATGTTAGTTTACATCAAAGATAGATACAAAATGTTTTGGGGAAAACTTGGTGTGGGTTTGTAATAGACGTCAGTCAATAGTCTATCTCATGTGATGGACTGTGGGATCAAGAAATGGGAGGGAGGTGTTGGAGATGATCCATGTGAAATACCCCACCGACTCCCACAGCCATACAAACTACACTTCTTTCCGCCTTGCCTTTCCACCTTGCAAAAGACCCTATCCCCTACTCCCAATTCCTCTATCTCCACAGTATCAGCGCCCAAGATGAGGTGTTCAATACCTGGCCATCTGAGATGCCCTCATTTTTTAGAGAACGGGGGTTCCCTCTTCTCTCAAAAATGAGGACTCGTACGTCTCCTCTTTATTCCGTAGCTCCGCTCTTTCTCCACATCCTCCCAGTTGCAACGGGGACAGAGTACCCCTAGTCCTCGCCTTTCACCCCATGTTGCATACAGCACATAATTGTCAGCACATAATTTTTGCCACCTCTAACATGATCCCGCCATTCATCACATATTCCCATCTCCACCCCTTTCTGCATAGTCCTTTCAAGTGGGGCAAGTTACTTGCACTTCCTCCAACCTCATCACCTGTATTTGGTGTTCTCAGCATGGACTGCGAGACCAAGCGCAGACTGGGTGAACACCTATGCTCAGTCCGACTTGGCCTACTCAATCTCCCAGTTGCCAAACATTTTAACTCCCCTACCTAATCCCATACTGACCTTTCTGGCCCAGGCCTCCTCCACTGTCAGAGTGAGGCGGCAAGCAAATTGGAGGAACAGAATCCAGCGGCATTCAATTTGATTCCTCCAACTTCAAGTAACCCTTGCATTCCCTCTCTCTCTCCATCCCTCCCCCACCCTAATAGTCCTGCTAGTTTCAATGTTTGTACCCCTTCATTATCAGCGTGTTTCCAGTCAACAATGGACTATTGTGGGCTCCACCTTTCCTGAGTCATCTATGCAGGCTCTGCTTTGTTTGGTGCTTTCCCATACCTTTATATTTCCCCCTCCCAGACTAAATCTGATGAAGGGTCTTGATCTGAAATGTCTCTTATTCACTCTCTCCAGAGATGCTGCATGACCTGCTGAGTTACTCCAGTATATTTCCACTTTTAATTCCATCTACAATTCGTGGTGCCTAAGGAAGGTAGTCAACATGATCAAAGACTTGTGCCAACCTGGTCATTCTCTCTTCTCACTGCTCCTGTTGGACAAAAGGTACAGAAGCTAGAAAGAATACTCCATCAGAGTTGGGAACAGCTTTTTTCCTTATCAGGCTTTTGGAAAATCCTATCCTAAGCCATGGCACTGTCCAATTCACTTTTACCCCCCCCCATTTTCTCCTCTCCTCCCCCCCCCCCCTCTCCTCTCCCCCCCCCCCCCCCCCCTCCCCCCCCCTCTTCCCCCCCCCTCTCCCCCCCCTCTCCCCCCCCCTCCCCCCCCTCTCCTCTCCTCTCCCCACACCCAACCCCCCCCCCCCCCCCCCCTCCTCCCCCCCTCTCCTCTCCCCCCCCCCCCCCCCCCCACCCCCCCTCCCCTCCCCCCCCCCCCCCTCCCCCCCCCCCCTCTCCTCTCCACCCCCCCCCCCCCTCTCCCCCCCTCTCCAACTCCCCCCCCTCCCTCCCCCCCTCCCTCCCTCTCTCCTCCCCCCCCCTCCTCCCCCCCTTCCCCCCTCCCCCCTCCCCCCCCCTCCTCTCCTCTCCTCTCCCCCCCCCTCTCCTCCCCCCCCCCCCCCCCCTCTCCCCCCCTCTCCCCCCCCCTCTCCCCCCCTCCCCCCCCCCCCCCCCCCCCCCCCCCCCCCCCCCCCCCCCCTCCCCCCCCCCTCTCCTCCCTCTCTCTCTCCCCCCCCCCTCCCCCCCCCCCCCCCCTCCCCCCCTCCCCCCCCTCCCCCCCTCCCCCCCCCCCCCCCCCCTCTCTCCCCCCCCCCCACCCCACCCTCCCCCCCCCCCCTCCCCCCCCCCCTCCCCCCCTCCCTCCCCCACTCTCTCCCCCCCCCCCCCTCTCCTCCCCCCCCCTCCCCCCCCCCCCCCCCCCCCCCCCCCCCCCCCTCCCCCCCCCCCCCCCCCCCTCCCCCCCCCCCTCTCCCCTCCCCCCCTCCCCCCCCCCTCTCCTCCCCCCCCCTCCCCCCCCCTCTCCTCCCCCCCCCTCTCCTCCCCCCCCCCCCCCTCCTCTCCTCCCCCCCCCTCTTCCCCTCTCCTCTCCCATTCCCTCACAACACACTCCTCTCCTGACCCCTGCTCTTCTCTGCTCCCCCCCCTCTCCCCCCCCCCCCCTCTCCCTCCCCCCCCCCCTCCTCCTCCCCCCCCCCCTCCCCCCCCCCCCCCCCCCCCCCCCTCCCCTCCCCTCCCCCCCCCCCCTCTCCCCTCCTCCCCCCCCCCCTCTCCCCCCCCCCCCCCCCCTCTCCTCCCCCCTCTCCCCCCCGCCCCCCCCCTCTCTCCCCCTCCCCCCCCTCCCCCCCTCCCTCTCCCCCCCCCCCCCCCCCCCACCCCCCCCCCCCCCCCCTCCCCCCCTCCCCCCCCTCTCCTGCGCTGGAGATCTGATGCCAATGCAACTGACTTCCTGCTCTGCCAGTAGAGTGAATGGGTCAAACACAAATGTCCTAAGATAAAGGGCTACACTTAGTGTGCACTCAGCCACTCGGCTTTTGAATGGAGTCACCATCCTTGATTAAAGACGCCAGAACACATTGGTGTTTCTTATTTATTTTATTTATATATATTGAGTTGTTGAATTTTGAATTGTTTAAAAGTTTATCATTGGAGCTTTTTGCTAACTAAGGCTATCCTACTTGTTGGTAGCTCCACATTACCAAAGCTTCCCACTCCCACTGAATCTGCAGGGCCACCAAAAGCAATTGCACTCATGAGGATAATGTAAGCAGTGGGTTGGATTGAAAGTATTCCAACCTGATATCTAGTGGAAATGTTGGTACAGTGTCACAGCTGGTAAAGCCGCTGCCTCACAACAGCAGAGACCCTGGTTCGATCCTAACCTCAGGTGCTGTCTGCGTAGAGTTTGCACGTTCTTCTATGGATTTCCTCTGGGTACTCCGATTTCCTCCCACGTCCTGAAGACGTGCAGCTTTGTACGTCTGTATTGGCCTCTGTATACATTTCCCATAGTGTGTAGGGAGTGTTGGACAAAGTGGAATCACATCGACCTAATGTGAATGGGTGATCAATGGTGGGCTTGGACACTGGGCTGAAAGGCCAGTTTCCACGATGTATTCTTCAGTTGATCAAATACAATAGCCCGCATATGATTCAGTTAAAGATCTCAGTTAGAAAAGAGGTGGTGATAATGCCTCTGGGTATAACTGTTTCACTGCCATTTCTGCAATCCTTTGAGTACTACTTGAAACTGTTGAGTTCCATATCTGGCAACCCACAGACAAATGATAAGTAATACATGTCAGGCCTCTGTCAAAATTGCTCATGGAACCAATAAATAGGAACTTGTAACTGGAACAGGTTGCTATTTATCTATTACAACATCGTTCAATACGATCATCCCCTCCAAACTTGCCACCAAACCCAAGATCTGTGCCGCCTTCTTCAACTGGATCCTTAACTTCCTCATTGGCAGACCTCAGTCAGTGTTGCTCGGTAACATCTCTTCACTGACCATCAATACAGTTGCACCTCCAAGTTGTGTGCTTAGCCCCCAACTCTCTTAACACACTTGACTTTGTGGCAAAGCAAAGCTCCAATGCCAGCTATAAATTCACTGATGACCCCACTGTGGTTGGCTGAATCTTGAGTGGAAATAAGTAAGTGAAATAACTTACTTTTTTCCTGGAATAACTGGCTAGGAGATGCCACAACGGCAACCTCTCTCTCATTGTCTTCCAGGCAAAAGAACTAATTTACTTCAGAAAAGGAAGAGAGCAATAGGAGGTTCAAATTCCTGGATATGAATTCCATGTCAGTGCATAGATGTAACCATGATAAAGGTATGCAAGTTTCTCTACTTCAAATAGTTTTATAAAATTGGACATGTCACCACATTAACAAACCTCTGCAGATAAACTGTAGAAAGTAACCTAACTAGTTGCATCACAGCCTGGTATGGCAATTCCAACCCTCAGGAACGCAAGAGGCTGCAGAGAGTGGTGGACTAAGCCCAGTCAATCACAGGCACAGCCCTCCTCACCATCGAAAACATCAAGAAGGCAACATCTTTCATGAATGGTCACCGCCATCTTTGCCATCTCCGTCCTTCGTTTCTCTGCTACAATTGGGCAGGAGGAACTGAAGCCTGACGTCAGATGCTATCAAGTTCAGGAGCTGGTACTTTCCGACAACTATCAGGCCCCTGAATCAACCCACACAACCTTTATCATGCCTGAGCACCAGAGCATTAGAGCACCATGAAACTTCTCCTGTCATACCCAGAACATATGTTTCCTAATTGTTTTGCACTAATGTTTTTTCTTTTGCACCATTTCTTTTCTTTTTACTGTCTTTTCAAAATTTGTGATTTATGTTCTTTGTGTTTGTCTGAGGTCATGTGCCTGTGATGCTGCTGCAAGTTTTAATTGTATTCATCTCACCATACATATGCGTATGACAATGAACTCTGCTCATAGAGTCCAACATTACGGAAACAGCCCTTGGGCTAATCTTGTCCATACCAACCAAGATATCCCATCTACATTAGTCCCATCAGTCTGCAATTGGCCAATATTCCTCTAGACCTTTCCTATCCATGTACCTGTCCAAATGTCTTGGTGATATAGTACCTGCCTCAACTACCTCCTCTGACTGCTCATTCCATATTCCCACCACCCTCCGTGAGGAAAAAGTGCCCCTTAGGTCTAATGTAAGAGGGGAAAGATTTAATAGGAACCTATGTCCTCTGGTTCTTGATTCCCCTACTCTGGGCAAACAACTGTGCATTCACCCTATCTATTCCTCTCACGATCTTATACACCTCTCGGATCACTTCTTGCCCTCCTGCTCTCCAGGGAATAAAGTCCTAGCCTGCCCACCTCTCCCTTTAGCTCAGGTCCTCATGTCCTGGCAACATCCTCGTAAATCTTCTCTGCACTCTTTCCAGCTTAACACCATCCTTACTGTATCATAAGTACCAAAACTGAACTATAACTTAACATCTCAACTTCTATATTCAGTATTTAAGAAGGCACTGCAGATGCTGGAGAATCGAAGGTTACACAAAAAAGCTGGAGAAACTCAGCGGGTGCAGCAGCATCTGTGGAGCGAAGGAAATAGGCAACGTTTCGGGCCGAAACCCTTCTTCAGACTGATCGGGGGCGGGCGGGGACAAGAAAGGAAAAAGGAGGAGGAGCCCGAAGGCTGGGGGATGGGAGGAGACAGCAGGGGGACTGAGGAAGGGGAGGAGACAGCAAGGACTAACAAAATTGGGAGAATTCGATGTTCATGCCCCCAGGATGCAGACTCCCCAAACGGAATATGAGGTGCTGTTCCTCCAATTTCCGGTGCTGCTCGCTGTGGCCATGGAGGAGACCCAGGACAGAGAGGTCGGAGACGGAGTGGGAGGGGGAGTTGAAGTGCTGAGCCACCGGGAGGTCAGCTTGGTTATTGCGGACCGAGCGGAGGTGTTCGGCGAAACGATCGCCCAACCTCCGCTTGGTCTCACCAATATAGATCTGCTGACATCTAGAGCAGCGGACGCAATAGATGAGGTTGGAAGAGATGCAGGTAAACCTCTGTCGCACCTGGAACGATTGCTTGGGTCCTTGAACGGAGTCGAGGGGGGAGGTAAAGGGACAAGTGTTGCATCTCTTGCGGTTGCAAGGGAAAGTGCCCGGGGAGCGGGTGGTACGAGAGGGAAGGGAAGAATTGACAAGGGAGTTATGGAGGGAGCGGTCTTTGTGGATGGCAGATATGGGGGGAAATGGGAAGATGTGGCGAGTGGTGGGGTCACGTTGGAGGTGGCGAAACTGACGGAGGATTACTTTTTGTATGTGACGGCAGGTGGGGTGAAAGGTGAGGACTAGGGGGACTCGGCCCTTGTTGCGAGTAGGGGGATGGGGAGAGAGAGCAGTGTTGCGGGGTATGGAAGAGACCCTGGTGCGAGCCTCATTTATGGTGGAGATGGGGAACCCCCGTTCCCTGAATAATGAGGACATTTCAGAGGTCAGTGGGTTTATAGTGTATGTCGGTCAGAAGTCTATCACCTGCAATGGAGATAGTGAGGTCAAGGAATGGTAGGGAAGTGTCGGAAATGGTCCAGGTGTATTTGAGTGCCGGGTGGAAGTTAGTGGTGAAGTGGATGAAGTCAGTCAGTTGTGTGCGGGTGCAGGAGGTGGCACCAAAGCAGTCGTCGATGTAGTGGAGGTAGAGGTCGGGGATGGGGCCCTGGTATGTATTGAGGTATGTATGGTATATATCCCCGCATATCTGCCTTCCGCAAAGACCGCTCCCTCCATAACTCCCTTGTCAATTCTTCCCTTCCCTCTCGTACCACCCCCTCCCCGGGCACTTTCCCTTGCAACCGCAAGAGATGCAACACTTGTCCCTTTACCTCCCCCCTCGACTCCGTTCAAGGACCCAAGCAATCGTTCCAGGTGCGACAGAGGTTTACCTGCATCTCTTCCAACCTCATCTATTGCGTCCGCTGCTCTAGATGTCAGCAGATCTATATTGGTGAGACCAAGCGGAGGTTGGGCGATCGTTTCGCCGAACACCTCCGCTCGGTCCGCAATAACCAAGCTGACCTCCCGGTGGCTCAGCACTTCAACTCCCCCTCCCACTCCGTCTCCGACCTCTCTGTCCTGGGTCTCCTCCATGGCCACAGCGAGCAGCACCGGAAATTGGAGGAACAGCACCTCATATTCCGTTTGGGGAGTCTGCATCCTGGGGGCATGAACATCGAATTCTCCCAATTTTGTTAGTCCTTGCTGTCTCCTCCCCTTCCTCAGTCCCCCTGCTGTCTCCTCCCATCCCCCAGCCTTCGGGCTCCTCCTCCTTTTTCCTTTCTTGTCCCCGCCCCCCCGCCCCCGATCAGTCTGAAGAACGGTTTCGGCCCGAAACGTTGCCTATTTCCTTCGCTCCATAGATGCTGCTGCACCCGCTGAGTTTGTCCAGCTTTTTTGTGTAACCTTCTATATTCAGTACCCTGACTGATGAAGACCAATGTACTGAAAGCCTTCTTGACCATCTTTCAAGGAACGATGGAACTGCCCTCCTGGATTCCTTTGCCCTATAACACTTCCCTGGCCCCTCCCATTCACTGTGAACATCCTGCCCTGGTTTGACATCCCAAATGGCAATACATTGCCCTTACCTGCATTAAACTTCATTATCTAATCTTCAGCCCACTTGCCCAACAGATCAAGATTCTGCTTTAATTTTTGATATGCATCTTCACTATCTACAATACCACCCACTTTAATGTCATCTGCAAACCTAATCATGCCTTACATATTCTCATCCAAATCATTGATATAAACCATAAGGCATAGAAGCAGAATTAGGCCGTTTGGCCCATCGAGTCTGCTCCGCCATTCGATCGCGGCTGATTTATTTTCCCTTCTCAATTTCATTCGAATTGAATTGAATTGAATTGAATTTCCTTTATTGTCATTCAGACCTTATGGTCTGAACGAAATTTTTGTGCCTGCAGTCATACATACAATGATACAATAATAACAACAATAAACACAAATTAACTTCCACCACAGTGAGTCCTCCAAACACCTCCTCACTGTGGTGGAGGCAAAAATCTTAGGGTTGCAGTCTCTCCCTCTGCTCCCTCTGCGCTGAGGCGATTCCCCACCGGGCGATGGTACAAACAGTCCCGCAGCTCACCGAACCCCGCGAACGGGCCGGTTCAAACACTGCGGCCCGGGGTGGTCGAAGCCGCCGCACCTCCAGTCCAGCACACGCAGCCGCCGGCCCGCGGCTGAACCCAGGACTCTGGACACCGCCGCCAGAACGTCGTCCCAGCCACCGGAGCACCGTCCCAGCCCCCGGACCGGATCGCCCTCACGTGAGTGCCGTTCCACCCTCGGGCTGGGCCACTCCAGCGGGAGTGCCGTTCCTCCCTCGGGCTGGGCCACTCCGACGGGAGTGCCGTTCCTCCCTCGGGCTGGGCCACTCCGACGGGAGTGCCGTTCCTCCCTCGGGCTGGGCCACTCCAGCGGGAGTGCCGTTCCTCCCTCGGGCTGGGCCACTCCAGCGGGAGTGCCGTTCCTCCCTCGGGCTGGGCCACTCCGACGGGAGTGCCGTTCCTCCCTCGGGCTGGGCCACTCCGACGGGAGTGCCGTTCCTCCCTCGGGCTGGGCCACTCCAGCCCCTCACCATGCCGCTCTCACGGGAGCACCGTTCCATCCCGGGCTGGGCCGGGAGCGAGCCCAGGAGGAGTCCTGTCAGCTGCCTCCAGAGTCCCGAGGTCGCCGGCTCCGCTAGGCCTCAGCGTAGACGGAGGCAAAGAAGGGGGATACGACAAAAAGGTCGGATTCCCCCGAAGGGAGTGACAGCAGCCCCCGTTTCACCCCCCACCCCCCTCCCCACATAAACACAGCCTAAAAACCAAGAACATAACTATACAAAAACGAAAAAAAAAAAAATACAAAAAAGTAAAAACCAACGGACTGCAGGCGAGCCGCTGCTGCCTTTTCCCTGCCCTTTCCCCTGCCTTTTCCCTGCAACTTTTGATGCAACTACAAACAACTGTGGGGCCAGTGAATCCTGAGGCACACCACTAGTCACAGGCCTGTAACCCAAAAAACAACCTTTCACCATCACCCTCTGCTTCCTTCCTTCAAGCTAAACTGCTATCCCATCGACAATCTCTCCCTGGATCCCATGCAATCAAAACTCGACTTGGTTTTGCTCAGCCTCCACATATACTTTTCTAGTAAATGTTGCTTTGGCCAAATGTGCGATCATGGAACCTTGAAAAACTGAAGGGATTCGGTATTGTGGGCGAGTTAGTTTGAGGGGGGGTTATTGGGAAGAGCTTTCCAGTGGTTGGAGTAATAACCTCTAAATTGAAAGATGGTTGTAGTTGTTGGAGATGTTGTTTTCAGGCATATTTTCAGGCCATTTTCTTAAGGAACTCTTGCAAGTGCCCAGGCCTAAGCATTTTCCTTTGATCTTAAGGTCGGAGATCATGTTTGCTGGTTATTGCATAATTATAAATCACTTGATCAGAAAATTGAGAAAATTACCTTGGTTACAGAATTGAACCCTAGGAAATGGTTATTCTGTTGCAAGTGACCTGTCTTCGGACGTTCCTTTGCTTTCCCACCAAGTAGAAGTTGCAAATCAGGAGTGTAATGGACTACTATCCTGTTGACTGGAGGAGTATTGATCCTGCAAGATTCGAGAAGCTCTGTATTACTTGGGTTACAGTAGCCATTTGCTAGGCAAGCCATCTATCATCTGAACTTTCACTCCACCCACCTCTTCCCCACTGTGGCAGCAGTGTATGGAATCAACGTCATGTATGTCACAATCAGCACCTCCCAAACTCTTGAACTCTGCCACCAGACCAAGAGCAGCAGGCACATGGAAGCTGAGCCATCTCATATCCCTCTCAAAACACAGACTGACTTGGGGTTACACAAAATGCTGGAATAACTCAACGGGACACGCATCATTCCTGGAGAGAAGGAATGGGTAATGTTTCGGGTCGAGACCCTTCTTCAGTCCATTTCCTTCTCTTCAGATATGCTGCCTGTCCCCATGAGTTACTCCAGCATTTTGTGTCTACCTTCAATTTAAACGAGCTTCTGCAGTCCTTTCCTACACAGACTGACTTTCATAGATACATAGAAAATAGGTGCAGGAGGAGGCCATTCGGCCCTTCGAGCTAGCACCACCATTAATTGTGATCATGGCTGATCGTCCCCAATCAATAACCCATGCCTGCCTTCTCCCCATATCCCTTGATTCCACTAGCCCCTAGAGCTCTATCTAACTCTCTCATAAATCCATCCAGTGACTTGGCCTCCACTGCCCTCTGTGGCAGGGAATTCCACAAATTCACAACTCTGGGTGAAAACGTTTTTTCTCACCTCAGTCTTAAATGGCTTCCCCTTTATTCTAAGACCGTGGCCCCTGGTTCTGGACTCGTCCAACATTGGGAACTATTTTCCTGCATCTAGCTTGTCTAGTCCTTTTATAATTTTATGTTTCTATAAGATTCCCCCTCATCCTTCTAACCTCTAGTGAATACAAGCTTAGTCTTTTCAATCTTTCCTCATATGACAGTCCCACCATCCCAGGGATCAATTTTGTGAACCTATGCTGCACTGCCTCAATCACAAGGATGTCGTTCCTCGAATTAGGAGACCAAAACTGCACACAATACTCCAGATGTGGTCTCACCAGAGCCCTATACAACTGCAGAAGAACCTCTTTACTCCTATACTGAAATCCTCTTGTATTGAAGGGCAACATTCCATTAGCTTCACTACCTGCTGCACCTGCACGCCAACTTTCAGAGACTGGTGTACAAGGATGCCCAGGTCTCGCTGCACATCTCCTTAGCCCAACCTAACCCCATTGAGATAATAATCTGCCCCCTTATTTTTGCCGCCAAAGTGTATAACCTCGCATTCATCTATATTACACTGCATCTGCCACGCATCTGCCCACTCACTCAACCAGTCCAGGTCATCCTGCAACCTCCTAACATCCTCTTCACAGTTCACACTGCCACCCAGCTTTGTGTCATCCGCAAACTTGCTAGTGTTGCTCCTAATTCCCTCTTCCAAATCATTAATATATATGGTAAACAGTTGCGGCCCCAACACCGAGCCTTGCGGCACTCCACTCGCCACTGCCTGCCATTCTGAAAAGGACCCGTTCACTCCTTCTCTTTGCTTCCTGTCTGCCAACCAATTTTCTATCCATGTCAACACCCTACCCCCAATACATAGAGCTCTAATTTTAGTCACCAGTCTCCCGTGCAGGACTTGGGATTATATTGTGTAAATAAGGAACTGATGCTGAAGATGCTGATTTACCAAAAAAAAAGGCACAAAGTGCTGGAGTAACTAGGCAGGTCTGCCTGACCCCGTGAAATCATTGGACAAAGTCAGCATGAATTTACGAAAGGTAAATCATGTCTGACGAATCTTATAGAATTTTTCGAGGATGTAACTAGTGGATAAGGGAGAACCAGTGGATGTGTTATATCTGGACTTTCAGAAGACTTTCGACAAGGTCCCACAAAAGAGATTAGTATACAAACTTAAAGCACACGGTATTGGGGGTTCAGTATTGATGTGGATAGAGAACTGACTGGCAAACAGGAAGCAAAGAGTAGGAGTAAACGGGTCCTTTTCACAATGGCAGGCAGTGACTAGTGGGGTACCGCAAGGCTCAGTGCTGGGACCCCAGCTATTTACTATCTATCTATCTATATATCTATAAAACTCTGGGGCCATCCGACCGACTGCCGACCGGCGCCCTTCCTGCCTTTCGATTCGTGCCCGATACTCGCAGATGTCCAATCGGAATGGCCGATGCTCGCAGATGTCCAATCGGAATGGATTCATTTGCATGTACGGCAGCCGGCTGCATTTCTTCCTTTGATTCATTGCCACGCCCAATCCAGACGCTCAATCTCCGAGATATTTTCCATTTCGGTAGAGATTTCGCTTTTCTTTCTAAGTATCCGCTCCTCATTACATTTTGTCGTGTTGAAGTACATGTTTTTAATCAAATCCTCCTCCCCCCCCCCCCCCCACCAAGTATTTTTCAAAAATAAACTGGCTTCTCCATTTACATGTCAGCTTCCAACACACTTCGAAACAAAGTTGCAAGACAGCAACACTCTGAACTTTTCACTGCTGCAGCAGGCAGGGAAGGTGCCACTGGATTTTTTTTTAAATCCATTGCTGAGGGAGGCAGGGCAGTGCTGGAATCTTACTTTTGAGAACGGCTTCAGTTCCATTGGAGGAGACGGGTGCATGGTGGAATATTGGGTTGGGGGATCACACCATTGGGGGAGCAGACCCAACGGGTCTGCACTTGGTCTAGTATATATTAATGATTTGGACGAGGGAATTGAATGCAACATCTACAAGTTTGCGGATGACACGAAGCTGGGGGTAAGTGTTAGCTGTGAGGAGGATGCTAGGAGGCTGCAAGGTGACTTGGATAGGCTGGGTGAGTGGGCAAATGCATGGCAGATGCAGTATAATGTGGATAAATGTGAGGTTATCCCCTTTGGTGGCAAAAACAGGAAAGTAGACTATTATCTAAATGGTGGCCGATTAGGAAAATGGGAGATGCAACGAGACCTGAAGCTCACCGTTTGACCTGTTTTTACAAAATGTTAAATGGTCAGCTAGACATAGATCACAAGACCTACACTAACCCCAAACCAATTAGGAGCAGACGAGGGCATTCGATCCAATTTGTGATCCCAACTACAAAGACAGATGTGTACAGCAATTTGTTCTTCCCACGCACAATTAAAGCATGGAATAATCTCCACCAAACTATAGTTACCCAACCAGATGCAACTAAATTTAAAGTAGCACTTTCTCCCCAATAACCCTTTCTGGCTTAATCCCTCCCTTCACCACCTCCAGTTTAAATTCCAGTTGGAATATTTTGGAGGACCAAGTAACCAAGAACCAAGACCTGTGTGTTATGGTACACCAGTCATTGAAAGTAGGCATGCAGGTGCAGCAGGCAGTGAAGAAAGCGAATGGTATGTTAGCATTCATTGCAAAAGGATTTGAGTATAGGAGCAGGGAGGTTCTACTGCAGTTGTACAGGGTCTTGGTGAGACCACACCTGGAGTATTGTGTACAGTTTGGTCTCCAAATCTGAGGAAATACATCTTGCCATAGAGGGAGTACAGAGAAGGTTCACCAGACTGATTCCTGTGATGCCAGGACTTTCATATGAAGAAAGACTGGATAGACTCGGCTTGTACTCGCTAGAATTTAGAAGATTGAGCGTACAAAATTCTTAAGGGGTTGGACAGGCTAGATGCAGGAAGCTTGTTCCCGATGTTGGGGAAGTCCAGGACAAGGGGTCACAGTTTAAGGATAAAGGGGAAATCCTTTAGGACCGAGATGAGAAAAACATTTTTCACACAGAGAGTGGTAAATCTCTGGAACTCTCTGCCACAGAAGGTAGTTGAGGCCAATTCATTGGCTATATTTAGGAGGGAGTTAGATGTGGCCCTTATGGCTAAAGGTATCAGGGGGTATGGAGAGAAGGCATGTGCAGGATACCGAGTTGGATGATCAGCCATGATCATATTGAATGGCGGTGCAGGCTCAAAGGGCCGAATGGCCTACTCCTGCACCTATTTTCTGTGTTTCTATGAGTTACAGCACCACTTCGTCATTCTTGGAATTATATCAGAATCAGAATCACACTTTATTCGCCAAGTATGTTTTGCAACATATGAGGAATTTCATTGGCCAGGTCAGTCATACAATTAAAAATAACAGATCACTCAAAAACACATTTCAACATGAACATCCACCACAGTGATTCCTACACATTCCTCACAGTGATGGAAGGCAAAATAAAGTTCAAGTCTCTTTTCCTCCCTCTGCTTTAAATCATGGAATTATTATTGAATATATACCATAATATTGAATGGAAATGAAGCTCTAAGCAATAATTCTCACTCTCCAATGGCTTCACTGTGGGTGGGTGAATGCAGCTGGTTGAACTACAATTAGTGAATTATAGACTGTTAAAGTGGGCTGTGGAAAAATAAGTTTTTCAATACTATCTGCAATAGCAGACTCAATTTTAATCTGATGAAATCTGTATTAATGAGTAGTATTGGTACCAAAATAATTCACTTGGCTTGCCACACTAAATAGCAATGATTGATCAGTTGTGACTTGAATTGAGGCCTCCCATCGGGTGTCCAGGACACCTGCCGAATGGCATAATTGCTGTATTTAGATTAAAATAGATGTTACAAGTTATATTTTAATTTATTCTTACAAGGGTTCAGAAAGGAATGAGGACCCAGAAGTCAGAAAATAGTTGCCGAGGGTGGGCTAAAGGAAGTGGGGAAAGCACTGGAGGCCAGGCAGGAGGAAAGAGATTAGAGATAAGGAAGGTTGAATATAGGCTGTGAAGGGCTTTCAACATGTGGATAATTACTTAAAGATTGAAGCATTGATAGACTGGGAGCTGTTTCTGGTCAGTGAGCACAGGGATCATGGGTGAATGTGTCAGGAAGTAGAGAATGTACTTCTGGACAAGCTCAAATTTATGGCAGATTGAAGGTGAGGGGTTAGCCTGCAAAGCATGCAAATAGTTGGGTCACTGTCCTTGTAGCTTTAATCACCACAATAAATCACCCACTCTTTTATGACTGGGCCACAATCTAATTACTAGCTGTACATTGCTTTTGAATTTGAAGCATTTAATCAAAACAAAACGGAAGCCAATAGTATAGAAATTGAATTGTTCTCTTATCTGCCAATGTCAGTGATTATGGCCTTGTTTGAATTTGAGTAATTTTTAACAGCTGGCTAATGAGAGAAATGCTTTGGTTTTCTGCAATGCATCTCAGCTGTCGTAGATGCTTTCAAACACTAATAAATTAGCTGCATTTAATTATGGAAAAATAAGACTAGCAATTTTTGTATGGCTGGGGTCTTGATGAATATACTGTTAATTTAAGTGTATGATTAATTCACATTTTGTCCATTATCTCAGTTAAACCAAATCATTTTATAATACATTCCATGTTATTAAAATTAAGATCGCCATTCTGAGACATTCAGTTGGAAAAGCAAGATACCGCGGCATTGTCTAACTTGATGAGATTTTTTGATGAGGTGGCGAATGTGATTGATGAGAGCAGGGCAATGGATGGTGACAACATGGATTTTTTGATAAAGTCCCCCATTATAGGTTGATCTAGAAGATTAACACTGGCTTGATCGTATCGATTAGTACCTAATTTACCGATAGAAGACTGAGGGTTGGGTTGTATTTATATGGATGACTTGGACGTAAACATAGATGGATTGGTTAGTCAGTTTGCAGATGACACCATGATTGCTGGGGTTGTGGACTGTGAGGAAGGCTGTAAAGTATACAGCAGGATGTAAATCAACTACAGAAATAGGCAGAGAAATGGCAGATGGAATTTAATGTGAGGTTAAAATGCACCCTTAAAAGCATTGATGTACAGAGGGATCTTAGGGTCCAAGTGCATAAACTCCCTGAACATGGCAACACAAGTAGGTAGAGTGGTAAAGAAGACATATGGGGTGCGTGCTTTCATAGGTCAGTGCACTACGAGTCAGGAAGTCATGATGCGGCTTTATAGGACTACGGCCGCATTTGGAGTAATGTGTGCAGTACTGGGTGTTCCATTACAAGAAAAATGTGGAAGCTTTGGAAAGGGTGTAGAAGAGGTTTACCAGAATGATGCTTGGATTAAGGGGTGTTAGCTACAGGGAGAGGTGGACAGGCTGGATTGTTTTCTCTGGAACACCGGAGATTGCGGGGAGACCTGATAGAAGTATATAACATTTTATGAGATGTATAGATTGGTGAGTGCCTGGAATGTGCTGCTAAGGTTGGTGGTTGAGGCAGATATGATAGTGGAGTTTAAGAGCCTTTTTTATATGTGTGAAATGGAGGGATATGGGTTATTTTCAAGTAGATGTGATAGTCTGGGCATCATGTTTGGCACAGACATTAAGGGCTGACGGGCCTTGTGCTGCACTGTTCTATATTCTATTATAGCTGTGTCATAGTGGTGGTCAGTCAATAAACAACAGAAGTTGTATCCATATAACCATATAACAATAACAGCACGGTAACAGGCCATCTCGGCCCTACAAGTCCGTGCCGAACAACTTTTTTCCCTTAGTCCCACCTGCCTGCACTCATACCATAACCCTCTATTCCCTTCTCATCCATATGCCTATCCAATTTATTTTTAAATGATACCAATGAACCTGCCGACACCACTTCCACTGGAAGCTCATTCCACACCGCTACCACTCTCTGAGTAAAGAAGTTCCCCCTCATGTTACCCCTAAACTTCTGTCCCTTAATTCTGAAGTCATGTCCTCTTGTTTGAATCTTCCCTATTCTCAAAGGGAAAAGCTTGTCCACATCAACTCTGTCTATCCCTCTCATCATTTTAAAGACCTCTATCAAGTCCCCCCCCCTTAACCTTCTGCGCTCCAGAGAATAAAGACCTAACTTATTCAACCTATCTCTGTAACTTAGTTGTTGAAACCCAGGCAACATTCTAGTATCCAGAATGCTACATCAAATTAAACCAAAACGTTACAACATACTAAGAGGTATGTTTAGCCTTTAAATTAACTTCAGATATTCTTATGAACTTTGAATTTTTTTTAAAGCGGGTAAGGAGTGGGAGTGTTTGTAGATTGGCTATTTCATACTAGCCAATTATAGTGTTTGTTAGTAGTAACTCCGCTTAGTATGTGCTTCATATTATCAAGAGCCTGCTTACGCTAGTTAGGAGTAGCATCTCGGAGATGTGATGACTGCAGATCCTTGCTGTATGGAGATTTAATAAATATGCGTGGTATCTTGATGTGTGTTCGAGTCGACTCATTACACGGTGTCAGAAGTGGGATTCGAACCCACGCCTTCAAATGACCAAATACATACGAGAAAAAAACCGAAGTTAGCTTGTTTAGCCGTCTGCAAAAGACTGATGCCACATCAGCAAATGCAGCCTTTACTTCTGCAACCGGTACCCCCCTCTCCTGTGGACCACGTTAGCTACTGACATCTTTGAATGGCATGGGAAACACTATCTGGTTCCTCTAAACTCTTACTCTGGCTGGTTCGAAATCGATTTACTCCAAACCACTACTTCTGAAGCAGTAATCGAAAAGTTGCCGCGCCACCTCTCCGTGCACGGCTCCCGTGCACGATCCAGCCCGACACCGGCAGACAGTTCACCAGCCAAGCTTTTCATAACTTTGCAAAACGATGGGACTTTAAACATATTATCAGCAGCACCGAGTTCTCACAGTCCAATGGACTCGCTGAACGAGTTGTCCGAAGTGCAAAACAACTCATGGAGCGGTCCTACCTTGCCAAATCACACGTGTACCTGGACTTGCTCAACCTAAGTAATATTGCGTGGGATCCCATACTGGGTTCTTCAGCCCAACGACTGATGTCTCGCCAAACCCGTGCTCCTCTGCCTGTGTCCCATCAGCTTTGCAGCCACGTTTGTTTCCTACCTGCAGTTCAGAAGCAACTACAATCCAAATGTGTCACGCAGAAACACTTCTTCAACAAGTCCAGCAAGCCACTTAAACCTCTCGCACGTGGACAAGTGGTCCGTCTCCAGGCAAGCAAGGGGTATGCACGTCTGGGACACATCTACGGCCCTGCCAAAGAGCCACGCGCTCTTATCTGGACGAAGCGGACGGAGTCATCTACAGACGCAACCATCAACATATCCTTCCGGTGAAGGAACCGCGTCCTGCGCCTCCTTATCCTGATATCTTGCGTTTCTTATACCCTTCCACAGTCGGTCCTACGTCCCCACTACCGCCTATCGTTCCCACCGCAGTCTCCCTGCGGCGTTTGGCGACTAGCTCGCCTATCTCGTCATCCTCCCTGTCTGTCAGGCCGCCAGTCGTTTCCCCATTTACCTCCCCGGTATCTTCTCCAGTGAAAGGAGGTGAGGCGGACTCGTACCGCACATGGACCGGACCGGTGGAGGAGCGCTGCTGCTGCTGCTGCTACCGGAGAGTCGGAGGCTCCAACGACAGGTCTGTGGACGGCGGCACCGGGAGCCCGCGGCTCCCTGGAGGGAGACCGCTTTTCGGGGCTCCTGCAACGGCGAATTCTCCCGCCCGAGTTGCGGGGTTGAAGAGCTCCTGGAGCGGGGCCTGACATCACTGCCCCGCGCGGCTGGAATGGCCGCGGGACTCTGCGAGCGCACACCGGGGGCTCTAACACCAAGACCCGGTGTGCGACCTCGCACAACCCGGCGTGGCTTTAATGGCCGCGGGACAATCGCCATCGCCAGCCGGGGGCTATGACTTTGACTCTGACATCGGGGGGGGGGGAGAGTGCAGTGGAGAGATAAGTTTATTTGGCCTTCCATCACAGCTATGTGATGGATGTTTATGTAAAATGTAATTATGTTGTGTCTGGGGTCTATTTGTGTGTAATGTATGGCTGCAGAAACGGCATTTCGTTTGGACCTCCAGGGGTCCAAATGACAATTAAATTGACTCTTGACATGGGTCTCTAGCACCTTGCAATGTATTATAACCATCAGTAAAGCCCATGAAGCCCAGTCTTTCACAGACACCTACCATTTCCTAAAGTACCCAAATCCCTGCATATCCACAGGAGCGAAGCAAAATGGTTTCAAATACCATGTACTATTTACAGATTGATTAAAAATGCTAAATTTTGCCACTGTAAAAGGAATATTTGGGAGGTTATAAGATCCAATCCCTTCTGAAAGTCAAAGAAGATGCTACTTCTGTTGTTTATCAACTGACAGCACTGTGACTCATCCATAGTCAAATCACTTAACAAGCACATCATCGCCGAGTCAGTCAAAATGAATGGGCTTCAATGATTCCCTTGGATTTAAATGAATAGCACTGCAAAATTCAACAGTCATTTGCGTGGATATTGGAAGATGGCAAGGTTGTTCAAATAATAATATTCTTGCCAAATTTTTCTGGCAACTATTTACATTTTTGAAAGCAAAGTTATGTTTTGAATATCCATGTTCTCCACCCCAATTTGCTGAATGCAACAAATACTAACTGCAGGTAGCAGACACAAGGGACTGCAGATGTTTGTTTACAAATAAACCCACAAACTGCTGGAATAACTCAGTGGGTAGGGCCACATCTCTGGAGGACATGAATAGGCAACATTTTGGGCCAGAACCATGCCTCAGACTCGCTGAGTTACTCCAGCATTATCCACAGCTTGCCTGGCACCTAAATCTTTATGATGACATCTAAAGCTGCAGCCACTGCAATTACAATTCTGACTTTGTTTGTAATGTCCATATTCTGACATTTAAAATAAAATTAATGTACTTTAAAATTTAATTTTTGTAAAGCTCTGAAATGTTATATTTGTATTATTCTAGGGGGCATTGATGAAGCTTCATTACTCACTAGAGCTCGATGCTATGCATATCTTAATCAGAAAAAAACAGCAATCTTTGACTTTGGCACTATCTTAAAGGCAAACCCAGCCCATGTGCATGCACGATGTGGACGTGCCTTCATGTATGTAGTCCTAAATAAGCAAAAGGTAATTTAAATTCTCTTATGTGGATGTAATTAATGAGAACAATCCGATCAATTACTAATGCTTTTTTCCCCCTAAAGTTTGTACTGTTGTTCCAGAGACTCGGTTTGAAAATACATTCTTAATATGTGGATTTAACATTTAATTTCTGTTATGAACGACCTCTTGTGCCGCATCTCCAATGGCTTTCTTTCAGACTAACTAAACTGTGTGTACATTTTATGCTTATACTGACTATTTTTGTCTTTCTTGCATTAGCTTTTTTTCATTTGTCATTTAAGATATTATGACCACAATCTTACATTGTACATGATTGTAGACTGACTAAATGGTGCCAGAACACTAACCTTGCTCATAATGTCAGTAAGACAAAGGAACTGATTGTGGACTTTAAGAGGAAGAACAAGGATCCACAAACCTGTCTTCATCGACGGGCCAGAGCTGGCTCGAGGGCCAAATGGCCTACTCCTGCACTTATTGTCTATTGATCTGTGCAGGACCCAGCACATTGATGTAATCATAAAGAAAGCCCATCAATGCCTCTACTTCTGTAGAAGAATGAGAAGATTTGGAATGTCAATGAATACTGTCTTGACTGCTACAGGTGTACAGTAGAGAGCATCTTGACAGATTGCTTGGCGGTCTGGTTCAGCAACTTGAATGCCCAGGAATGAAGAAGATTGCAAAATGAGGTCCACTGCCTAATCTATCATGGGTACTGACCTCCCCACCATCAAAGGGATCGGCAAGGGACGCTACCTCAAAAAGGCAGCCAGCGTCTTCAGAGACCCACACCACCACCAGGCCGCATTCATTTCACTCCAGCCATCAGGAAGAAAGTATAGGAGCCTGAAAACTACAATGTCCAGGTTCAGGGACAGCTTGATACCTACTATTTTACTTCGGAGTCACGTGAGTGACAACGTGAAGAACCCGCCCAGCACGCATGCACGACATGAGTGTTCACACAGTGCAACAGCGACGAACGGGAGTACAGGCGCTCCCGCTACAAGCTTTATAAAGACGGACTGTCAGGTAAGTACTTACTCTGAGGTTGTTATTGGAAAACCTTGTTCTGCTTTGTGCTCTCCAGATTGAGAAAAAACTGGAGAAAATTAGCAAAGCACGACAAGGAAAAAAGACCGCCCCCCATTCGACTCCAACAGAATAGGAGCGTTCCATCAGTGGGGGGCTAGAGGCGGCACCTGGACCGCACATGCTGCGGTCCACAATCATTGATACCGAGCCGAGCCCAGTACCGCTAGCGCAGCCTGACCCACAGCAGCGGACTGGAGGCAAATCAAAACGGAAAACTAACCGGCCGGTAATCTCTGATGACTCCGACCAGGAATGCCGCCTGAGCCGCATGGTAAGGCTCATGGAGCAAATGCTCCAGCGAGACTTGCTTCGGGAGCTGGAGCAGTCTCGCCAAGGAAGTTCAGGCACTCCCGCCACAGTGCCTTGCAATGCACTGCCCATCGCTTCTCCGTCAGCCGAGGGCAGCGTTGGCGACCAGGACTGGGCTGGTCAGGAACAGGGGTCACTGGCCGAAGATGTCGGGAGTACGCACGGGGTACAGGACCAGGAAGAGCTGCTGGGTGTGGTGAATCGCTACGTGGCTATACCACGAGCAGGGCGGCCGTTGCAGCCAAAATTGGCGGCCAGCATTGACTACCTGTCCTTCAAACCCCTGCAAGAACAGGTAGTCAATGAGGCACTAGAACTATATTCGCCTCCGGAGAACTGCATTTCGCTCAACGTACCGGCCGTCAACAGCCAAATCTGGGGGTACGGGGGTTGGGCAAAGTATCCGAAACCAGGAACTGAAATTGCAGCGTATCCTCAAGCTCCTGACGTCAGCTATTACATCCTATGCTCGTTCCGTGGATGGGGTGGACATGACCACCAACCAGCAAGACACTCTAGCTCTGCTGTGTAATACCCAATATGAAATAAACAACCTCCGTAAGGAGATAATAAGACCTGCCCTCAACCCCAAATTTGCAGGACTGTGCAAAACACCGGCCTCAGAGCCACAGATCCTGCTGTTTGGTAAGGACTTGTCAAAACAAGTAAAAGACCTAGAGGAAGAGTCCAAAGCATTCGGCCTCATGAGGGCAGGCCCCGGAACGAGCAGACCCACACAACCCAGACGGCAGTACCCCACCGCGTCCACCAGTCGACGTCAAACCCATGGGACTGGTGAAAGCTCGGGGTCTGCATACCATCCCCGAAAGCCTTTTTTAGGCATGGGCCCAGAGCGGACCCCATGGAAAATGCGCCACCCCAACCAGCAGTACATCCAGCAGCACAACGACGGATGAAGAAACCGAAGAAAAGGCACACACCCATAACTATGGAGGTAGGTGGGTCTGGTTCCTACCAGCATATGAAAAGTAGGGGAACTGTACTAACAGGGAGGAGATTACATCTGTTTTTGGAAGCATGGAGGTCTATCACAAATGATAGTTATATACTTAACAGTATTTGTGGATACAAAATAAAATTCATCCAAGAAAACATGCCACCAGTTCAGCATGCACCCCAAAGGGTCTTTACCCTCTCAGTCAAAGAAAAACTAGAGGGTCAAGCAGAACTGGTGAGGTTACTCACAAAAGATATCATTGAGAAGTCCAAACATGAACCTTTGGAATTTGTCTCAAATATATTTACCAAAAACAAAAAAGATGGTGGATGTCGCATCACTAAATACCTCACTAAATACCTTTGTTAATTATATACATTTCAAAATGGAAACATTTGTAACTGCCAAACAACTGATTTCCAAAGGATACTTTATGGCAAGCATCGATTTAAAAGACTACTATTCAGCACTAATTTTAAAAGGATCATCGCAGATCCCTGAAATTCACCTGGATGGGGCAACTATGGCAGTTTAAAGCGTTACATAATGAGTTAACATCAGCCCCAAGACTATTTACCAAGATATTAAAACCAGCCTTGGCAACATTAATAAAACAGAGACATATTGTCATGACATATCTTGATGATATTCTAATAGTAGGCAAAACCATGGAATTGGCTAAATCAGCTGTATTAGCTACCAGACAATTGTTTGAAACCCTGGGATTTGTCTTACATCCAGATAGATCTAAGTTTACGCCATCCACAACTATGGACTATCTGGCATTCACAATTAACTCAGTCCACATGTCTGTAACATTGCCAAAAGATAAAGCAGCAGAATTGGCACAGACGTGTAACAAATTAATGGTTAGCAATCGACCAACTATCCGACAAGTGGCAAGAGTAATTGGGAAAATAGTAGCAGCATTTTCAGCTACACAATTTGGACCTCTGCATTATCAAAACCTACAAAGGGCAAAAGTGCAGGCGTTAAAACGACATGCAGGTCACTTTGACCGAACCATGAAATTACCCATTGAAGCAATATCAGAGTTACAATGGTGGATATAGAACATTTGGCATAGTTCCAGCCCTATCATCAATAACCCAACGTTAACTATACAAACAGATGCCAGTGCTCAAGGCTGGGGAACAACTAATACCATATCCAGCACAGGTGGTAGATGGACTAACCTAGAATCATCTTTACTACAGACACTGGGCATAAATTATTTGGAAATGTTGGGTGTGTTTTATGGTTTAAAAGCATATTCTACGAATATGCATCACTTGCATGTTCGTTTACAGATTGATAATGCCACGGTGGTGGCCTATATTAACCATATGGGCGGAATAAAATTGATATCATGTGACAATTTGGTCAACACAATCTGGCAATGGTGTGTCGATAGACATATTTGGCTATCAGCAACTTACCTACCAGGTAAGCTAAATACAGTGGCAGACACCAGGTCACACAAATTCATGATAACACCGAATGGATGTTAAATCCCAAAGCATTTGCTAAAATTACAAAGCAATATGGCATGCCAGATATCGATCTGTTTGCATCCAGACTAAATCACCAGGTACCAATGTATGTCACTTGGGAACCAGACCCTGAGGCAGCAGCGATAGATGCATTCGCGCTGGACTGGGGAAAATATTTATTTTATGCCTTTCCCCCCCTTCTGCCTCATCAGTCGGGTACTTGCAAAATACAGATGGACTCTGCTTCAGGTATTTTGATAGTACCCGACTGGCCTACACAGCCATGGTTCCCAGTGGTCCTCGGTCATTGAAACCCCAATGACCTTTCCCAGTAGCCCAGACCTATTGACTCACCCGGAATCAGGCATAAGCCATCCATGCCATGATAAAATTAAACTACTGGGTTGCAGATTATGAAAAGACCACTGCTGGGCCTGGGATTGTCTGACAGGACCATCAACACGATGACAGCGTCCCACCGTATGTCCACCAGAAAACAATACCAATCGAGCATCAGGAAGTGGGAAAGATACTGCTCGAATACTGGAACTACATACTCATCTACAACCATAACCAATGTACTGGAGTTCCTGGCAGGCCTTCACCATAATGAAAGGCTGAGCTACAGCGCCATCAATACTGCCAGAAATGCTCTGTCAGCCTACTTAAAACAGGCACCAGGACAACAGGCCATAGGGTCTCACCCGCTGGTGATCAAACTCATGAGAGGTATATTCAACTCCAATCCCCCTAGACCTAGGTACACCCAAATCTGGGATGTCAGTGTGGTCCTGACATACCTAAGGGGATGGTCACCAGCCAGGTCTCTCACCCTGGAACAGCTAACCCTGAAGACGGTCATGCTGATGGCACTAGTCTCAGCACAGAGAGTCCAGTCCCTCCACTTACTGCGACTGGACAACATGGTTATAACACCAGAACGTGTCTCATTCACCATTCAGGAGCTGGTAAAGCAGAGCAGGCCAGGAACATCAGGCCTAGTTATGGATTTCCGGGCACACCCACCTGAACCACGGTTATGTGTCATGACCCACTTACTAAATTACATCAACACAACAAGAGGGAGAGAAAAAGCCTTATGGGTCAGCCACAAGAAACCTCATGGTCGGGTGTCGAGCCAAACTATCTCAAGATGGCTCAAGCAGGTACTGGGAGCTGCTGGAGTAAATACTGACGTATATACATCTCACTCCACCAGGGCAGCATCCACATCGGCGGCTAAGAGGATGGACGTGCCAATGGACCACATCCTGGTCCATGGAGAAAACGTTCCAAACGTTCTACAATAAGCCGTTGGCAGAACCTGTATTGTTTGCAGAAAGAGTTTTAGAATCTGCAAATATATAATTTAAGCGAGGGGGAGCATTTTTATTTTTGTTATTGTTTAATAAATACCATTATTGTTTTACAAACAGATTCATGGTTAATTACGATAACATACTTCCTTCCTTGAATGACTTCGGCAGCGAGTGAAGTATGAACTGTTATACGGTTTGAAATCACAGAGCTTTAAAATCTTCACGTCACTCACGTGACTCCGAAGTAAAATAGTACAATTAAACGAGAACTTACCAGTTTGAAGTTTGATCTGTATTTTATGAGGAGTTACGATGAGGGATTACGTGCCCTCCGCTCCCACCCTCAATTATAGAGATCAACTGGTATCTTAGTTCTCCTTTTCTTTACTATGTTTTATTTCAATTATTGTATGTCCTATTATTCCACACCGCTGCTTTGAAGTATGTCGCGCATGCTTGCTGGACGGGTTCTTCACGTAATCCCTCATTGTAACTCCTCATAAAATACAGATCAAACTTCAAACTGGTAAGTTCTCGTTTAATCTTACTATTAAACACTACACCCTCCTAATATCAGGCTATTAAACACTACACCCTCCAAATAGACTCCGAACTTCGCATTGCATTTCGTTGTCTCTGTACTGTACACTGACATGACAATTAAAATTGAATCTGAATCTGAATCTGAACTACATGGACATTATTTTTGAACTTGCACTGTTATTGTCCATTTATTGTCTGTTATTTTATATATTTCATATGTTTACTATTTCTGTTGTGCTTCTGCAAGTAAGAATTTCACTACATCCACTGGCACCCCTGCATCCATTTTACTTGTCACATCCACAAAAAATTCCAGAAGATTGGTCAAGCATGATTTCCCTTTCATAAATCCATAGCTTGTAGCTAAATAAACTCTTATCACCAGACTCTAATAGCTAAAAAACTTTAATCCGTACAAAGTCCCAGTGGACCACTTTTGTGCACTCTTGTCCCCATATCTTCTCAAAATGTTCCAAGTGTGGCCTTGCCCCCAATGTTTATACAGCTGCAACATGACTTCCTGACTTTTGATACTCCATCCCTGACCGATGAAGACAAACGTGCTGTACGCCACTTTTACCATTGTATCCACCTGTATTGTTTCCACTTTCAGTTAGCTATAGACTTGCACCAAGAGATACCTCTCAGATAACAGTGCTGCTAAGGGCCGTGCCATTTACTGTATATTTTGCTCTTGCATTTGACCTTCCTAAATGGGTCACCTCACATTTGTCTAGATTAAATTCCATCTGTCATTTCTCTGTCCAAATTTCCAATAAATCTGTCCTATATCGTTTTGCAACTTTCCCAACTTTTGTGTTGGCTGCAAACTTATGAATATCATAACAGAAATCCCAGCACTGATCCTTGAGGAACACTACTAGTCACAAACTTCATTTTAGAAAAACGCCCGCCACCATTACCCTCCATCTTCTGAGTCAATTTTGTTTCCAACGTACAAACTTTGATCCCTTGTGACAGTCTTTTGGATCTGTTTACCATGAGGGACCTTGTCAAGTGCTGTCAAAAGTTCATGTTTATAACATCCACTGCCTTGCCCTCATCAAGAATCTAAGTCACCACCTCAAACTAAATCTCAATCAAACTTGTGATTACCCCTACACAAAGCCATGCTGGCAATCCTACTAAGTCTACACTTCCCCAATAATTTCCTTACCATTTCTGCAACCCTCACCAGTCTGTCATTTCCAGGATTATCTATGTTGTCCTTCTTAAACATTAGAACAATATTGTCTATCGTGGCGTTGTTGTTCCTTCCTGTCCAGTAATCTCTTCCTCCAATCCTCCAAGCTGTTCAATCCTTTCAATCCTCCAAGTTGTTTGCACTGTTTCATTTTTAGTCTTCAATTTTAATAATCCCCATTAGAGGCCATTGTTATAGCTACTCAGCCCCTAAACTTTGGATTTCCTTTTGTAAACTTCTCTATATTTTATTACTGACCTCCTTTAGTGTCATCAAGCCCATCTCCAACCAAGCCTTTGATCCTGTTAAAACACACTGCTTAGCATTAGGTTTTGTCAAAACATGGGGAACATTTTGTGCATTAACAAATGTTCAAATGTAAGTTGTAACAACACTAAAAGCCCTGTCCCACTGTACTCGTGGTAAGCGCGTAGAATGTACGTAGCGGGTGCGTCGGAGCTCGGGGATGTCTCTTAGCGGCTCGTAACGCTAACGGCAGGTACTCGGGAAACACCGTAAGCTCGGGAAGACTCGTGAAGATTTTTCAACATGTTGAAAAATGTCCACGAGAGCCCTGAGTACCTTCGAGCGGCTAAATGTGAGGTTATCCACTTTGGTGGCAAAAACAGGAAAGTAGACTATTATCTGAATGGCGGCCGATTAGGAAAAGGGGAGATGCAACGAGACCTGGGTGTCATGATACACCAGTCATTAAAAGTAGGCATGCAGGTGCAGCAGGCAGTGAAGAAGGCGAATGGTATGTTAGCTTTCATAACAAAAGGATTTGAGTATAGGAGCAGGGAGGTTCTACTGCAGTTGTACAGGGTCTTGGTGAGACCACACCTGGAGTATTGCGTACAGTTTTGGTCTCCTAATCTGAGGAAAGAAATTCTTGCCATAGAGGGAGTACAAAGAAGGTTCACCAGACTGATTCCTGGGATGTCAGGACTTTCATATGAAGAAAGCCTGGATAGACTCGGTTTGTACTCGCTAGAATTTAGAAGATTGAGGGGGGATCTTATAGAAAGTTACAAAATTCTTAAGGGGTTGGACAGGCTAGATGCAGGAAGATTGTCCCCGATGTTGGGGAAGTCCAGAACAATGGGTCACAGTTTAAGGATAAGGGGGAATTTTTTTAGGACCGAGATGAGGAAAATATTTTTCACACAGAGAGTGGTGAATCTGTGGAATTCTCTGCCTCAGAAGGTAGTTGAGGCCAGTTCATTGGCTATATTTAAGAGGGAGTTAGATGTGGCCCTTGTGGCTAAAGGGATCAGGGGGTATGGAGAGAAGGCAGGTACAGGATACTGAGTTGGATCATCAGCCATGATCATATTGATGCGCGGCGCTGGATTTGGGGCGCCGCGCAGCCAGGGGGTAGAGTTGCCGGGGTCGGAGCTCCAACCGGCGCTGCCCGCGGCCGGACAACCGCAGCCCCAGCTCCGCGATGTTGGGAGTCGGCGGCCACAGCCCTCCGGAGCTTACTGCACGGCGACCCGGTAAGGCATTGCCAGCTCCCTGCCTCTCCGACCAGGTAGGGGACTAAGAATTAAAGTTTCCCCCTTCACCCCCCCCCCCCCCCCCCCCCCCCCTCACATAAAAGCCCTCCAAACTAACTGTTTAACATTTAAGCAATGATTTACAGATGTTTAACTGTCTCCGGGGAGGAGGCAGCCGCTACAGTAGTACAGACCTGGGTTGACCGTGGGTCGTTTCGGGTCAAGTTTGGCGCCAAACGCGAGCTTTGGTGTGCAGACGACATCCTGGAAAAAATGTCCGGTTTTCGGAGCTTTTCGGTTTCCGGAACTCCGGATAAACGGTTGTGCACCTGTAGTGTATCCATTATCCTTTTGCTTTAACTAACAGGAAGCAATTCAAGACATTGCAGAAGCCTTGCAAAGAGATCAGAAGTTGGCCATACAAGAAATCTCATCTCTGAAGCTGGAAGCTCAAAGTCTGATTTGCTGTTGGCTGCATGAATATTGTGTTAATGCCCTGACTGGAATGGTGGATGTCGAGGAAAAGATCTTCGGTGAAGATGATGTTAATCTACCTGCAATTGGCCAATCTCTACTCTTGATCAATGGCAAAAATTCAACCTGGCACATCCTGTACATTGATATATTGATTGCAAAAGGTAACAATCGTTTTTTTTTCAATATGTTCAGGTGCTAATAATAGGGATCACTTTATATTAAATAGACTCACAAGAAGCCAATTAGAATCATTAAAAAATGACAGTAAAGAAATGGGCTTTATGGGCAAGCCTTAGCCATGTTACGTACCTCGGTGAAACCCATTTGTTCACACTTAGGCCTGGATCACTTTCGACTTTCCTATCTAAGAACTTGTTCAAATGCCTTTTAAATGTTATAATATTATCTCCCTCCACCATCACCTCTGGCACATTGTTCCAGATATTCATTTTGCCAAAAACGTGCCTCTCAGATAACCTTTAAATTTCTCTCCCCTCAGCTAAACCTGCGCCCTCTAGTTCTTGACTAGCGATCTGGAGGAATAATATTCAGATGATCCAGTTAACGGCCCCCATAATGGTATAAACCTTGTTGAGGTCACCCTCAGCATCTTATATTACATGGAGAATAACCCCAGCTGTCCATTCTCTCCTTTTAATGAAGGCCCTCCAGAAAATATCCAGGAGAATATCTTCTAAACTCTTGCAAGGTTTATTAATAACCAGGTGTACCGAAGTACAGTGATGAGCTTTTGTTTGCATGCTTTTCAATCAATTCAGATAATACTATACAAGTAAGATCGAGCCACATTCAAGTATTCCCGTGTAGACAAAGAAAAGGATAGAGTGCAGAATATAGTTCTCAGCGTTGTAGTGCAACAATTCTTGAGACCAAGTCTAATGTCCGCAATGAGGTAGTGGGGAAACTACCCTAAGGCGCAACTCATTAGCCTAGAAGCAGAGGGGAAGAAGCTGTTTCTGAGTCTAGTGGTGCGCGCTTTCAAGCTTCTGTATCTTATGCCCAACGGGAGCAGGGAGAAGAAGGAATGACCAGAGTGGGACGTCTTTGATTTCCTAAAGCAACCTGAAGTGCAGATGCAGTTATTGTTGGGGAGTTTGGTCTGTGTGATGAACTGGGCTACATTCCAAACCCTGCAATTTCTTACAATCTTTTGCAGAGTTCCCAAAGTAAGCTGTGATGCAACCTCACAGTATGCTTTCTATGGTGCATCTGTAGAAGTTGTAAGAGTCTTCGGAGACCCGCTGAATTTCCTCTGCCTTCTGTGGAGGTAAAGGCATTAGTGTGCCATCTTGGCTGTCACATTAACATGATTGGTTGTTTACTGTCACATTAACATGGTTGGTAATATTTATGCCATGGGATTTGAAGTGCTCAGCCATTTCCACTTCACCACTGATGCTGATTGAGACATGTGCTCCTCCACACTTTGTGAAATTGATAACCAGCTCCATCGTTTTGCTGACATTGAAAGAAAGTTGTTGTCTTGAAACCTTGTTACTAAGTTCTCTCCTTCCAGCACCAACTACTGGTGTTGGTAATCCAGCCCACCGTAGTGGTGTTATTTGCAAACTTGCAGAAGGAGTTGGAGCCTAATTTGGCCGCACCGTCGTGTGTGTACAGCAGGGCTGTGGAGTCGATACCCAAAACACCCGATTCTGACTCAGACTCCGACTCCTTAATTTCTTGTGTATCCGACTCCACGACCCCGACCCCTAGGTTTGATCATTCTAAATCTGCTATGATGACTTTAAATAAAATGGCATTTCATAAGAACTACATGAATCATCAGGCTACCTTTAAAGCCCATGTCCTTATAGTTTTTAGTCCAATGGTTGTAGCTATGCTATTGTGTGTTTTTTAAAATTGTTTATTCTTTAAAAATATATAAAATTCATTATGTTAAAAAAAAAACTTATAGGTCAATGACAAAAGTAAAATTCCATTGAATTAAATAAAAATTATTAAAGTATTACTCCAAAATGTATTAAACTAAGGCCACAGGTATAATGATAATACATTTTATTTATGGGCGCCTTTCAAGAGTCTCAAGGACACCTTACAAAAATTTAGCAGGTAGAGGAAAAACATGTAAGGGGAATGAAATAAATAGTAGAGACATGACTAGTACACAAACTAAAGACAGAATTCAATTCAAAACACAATATGAGGCAATTCATGCACAGATGAAAAGGGAGGGGGATGTGGGGCTAAGGATAGGCAGAGGTGAAGAGATGGGTCTTGAGGCGGGACTGGAAGATGGTGAGGGACACGGAATTGCGGATCAGTTGGGGGAGGGAGTTCCAGAGCCTGGCAGCTGCCCTGGAGAAGGCTCTGTCCCCAAAACTGCGGAGGTTGGACTTGTGGATGGAGAGGAGACCGGCTGATGTGGATCTGAGGGACCGTGAGGGTTGGTAGGGGGAGAGGAGGTCAGTGAGATATGGGGGGGGGCAAATGGTGGAGGGCTTTGTAGGTGAGGACCAGGATTTTGTAGGTGATCCGGTGGGAGATGGGAAGCCAGTGAAGTTGTTTGAGAACTGCAGTGATGTGATGCCAGGATTTGGTGTGGGTGATGAGTCGGGCGGTTGCGTACTGGACCAGTTGGAGTCGGTTGATGTAGGTGGAGCTGATGCCAAGGAGAAGTGAGTTGCAATACTCCAGTCGGGAGGAGATGAAGGCATGGATGAGTCTTTCAGCAGCGGGAGGTGTGAGAGAGGGTCTGAGTTTGGCGATGTTGCGAAGATGAAAGAAGGAGGTTTTAATGACATGGCGGATGTGAGGCTCAAGGGAGAGGGTGGAATCAAAGATCACGCCAAGGTTGCGGGCCTTGGGAGATGGGGAGACAGTGGTGCCTTCGATGGTGAGAGTGGGGTTATTGATTTTGCTGAGTGTGGATTTGGAGCCTATGAGGAGGAATTCTGTCTTATCACTGTTTAGTTTGAGGAAGTTATGTTGCATCCAGGTTTTTATAGCTGACAAACAGGAGTTGATATTGGAGAGGGGGGGGTTGTGGGGGGATTTGGTGCCGAGGTAGATCTGGGTGTCATCGGCGTAACAGTGGAAGTCCAGGTTGAAGTGGCGGAGTATCTGACCAAGGGGGAGGGTGTAGATGATGAAGAGGAGGGGGTCGAGGACGGAGCCTTGGGGAACGCCTTGAGTGACTGTGGCTGTAGCAGAGGTGTGGTTGTGGAGAGAGATGAAGTGGGATCTGTTGGAAAGGTAGGAACGGAGCCAGCTGAGTGCAGAGCCTTCAATGCCGAGGTCTTTGAGTCTGGTGAGCAGGATGTTATGGTTCACTGTATCGAAGGCTGCGCTCAGGTCGAGGAGGATGAGGATGTTGAGGGGACCAGTGTCAGCAGAGGAGAGGAGGTCATTGAGGACTTTGAGGAGAGCAGTTTCTGTGCTATGGAGGGGGCGAAAGCCAGATTGGAGGGGTTCAAGTAGGTTATACGCAAGGAGGACATCCAAGATGGCGGCGCGCACGGTCGCAGCGGCTCACGGCTACCGGACTCGGTGCTCTTTTTTGTTGTTTTTGTACGTTGTGTTGTCCGTGTACGTCTTTGCAGTCGGTTCTGCGAACACCCGCTACACCCGCTACTCCCGACAGAACCTCGTGGATATCGGGGATATCGTTGTACAGCGTCAGCCTGCGGTTTCGGGTGCCTTCCACCGCAAGTATAACATCCCGGGCGACATAGCAAGACCACCGGGGTCCCCGTGGATTGTTGTCGGGTCTAGGAGGCGGCGCAGACGGAGGAGGGAGAGGAAGCAGAAGCGAGGCCGCAGGTCTGGAGCTTTGCTAAGGCTAAGGAATCGACCACACAAGCCACCTCTACCGAGCCTGTATCTCTCCAACGCCAGATCCCTGGTTCACAAAATGGATGACCTGGAAGTGCAACTCGCTGGGAATCGGTATGTTCGTGACTGCTGTGTTATGATCATCACCGAAACCTGGCTTCACCCGGGGATACCTGATGCTAGCATGCAGCTAGCAGGTCGCTTTCTGCTCCGCGGGGACAGGACTATGGACTCCGGTAAGAGCAGGGGAGGGGGTCTCTGTATATACGTGCATGAGAATTGGTGCAACAACGGGACAATCATAGACAATCATTGTTCCCCTGACCTCGAGTACATGTCTGTCTGTAAGATGCCGGCCTTTTTTTCTACCGAGAGAACTAACAGTCGTAATTGTCACGGCTGTGTATATTCCACCTGACGCCAATGTAAACAAGGCGCTCTCTCTCCTGCTGAACACCATTAACGAACAGCAGCGGGACCACCCCGAAGGTGTTCACATAATCGCAGGGGACTTTAATAAGGCCAACTTGAAGACTGTACTGCCGAAATTCTACCAACATGTCAAGTGTTCTACTAGAGGGGTGAACACGCTGGATCATGTTTACACCAATATCAAGCACGCGTATAGAGCCATCCCCATCCCCCAACTCGGCCAGTCAGATCATCTCTCCCTCCTGCTCTCTCCAGCCTACACCCCCCTCAGACGCAGTGCCAGGCCCACCATAAAATCTGTTACAACCTGGCCTGAAAATGCACTCTCCAATCTACAGGACTGCTTTACCCAGACAAACTGGGACATATTCGAACACCAGGACCTGGAAACTCTCACAGAATCGGTGCTGGACTATATCAAGTTCTGCATCGGAAATGTGACTGTAGACAAAAACATACGGGTTTTCCCAAACCAGAAACCCTGGATGTCCAGTCAGGTCCGCACACTCCTCAGAGCCCGCGATGCTGCCTTCAGGTCAGGTGACAGAGCTCTGTACAGGGCTGCTCGAGCCGACCTGAAAAGTGGTATTAAAAAGGCCAAGGCGGATCACAAGAGGAGCATAGAGTCCCACTTGTCCAGCAATAATACACGGGAGGTATGGCGGGGCATACAAGACATTACCAACTACAGAGGCTGTGCCACAAAGTCAGAAGACCTGAGTGCGCCGCTGGCAGAAAAGCTAAATTGCTTCTTCTCCCGCTTTGAAACATCACAACAGCAGCACTCACCTGCTACAGCCCTGTTCCCCCCCTCACCTGGCTCCTGTACTACCCCACTCACTGTCGGGGAACACGATGTCAGACGGGTGCTCCTGGCAGTGAACCCCAAGAAGGCTACCGGCCCAGATGGAGTCCCTGGTAAGGTGCTCAAAGCGTGCGCCCACCAGCTCACTGCCATCTTCACCAGAATTTTCAATCTCTCCCTGGCCCAGGCAGTTATTCCGTCCTGCCTAAAATCAGCCACAATCGTCCCTGTGCCGAAGAAGTCTCCCATCACCAGCCTTAATGACTACCGTCCTGTTGCCCTCACTCCGGTAATCACGAAGTGCTTCGAGAGATTGGTCCTCCAGCACATCAAGGACTATCTACCACCAGACTTCGACCCCCACCAATTCGCTTATCGCCAAAACAGATCCACAGAAGACGCCATCACCGTAGCTCTCCACTCTGTGCTGAGCCATCTGGAGCAGGGGCAGAGCTACGTCCGGATGCTCTTTGTGGATTTTAGTTCAGCCTTTAACACAATCATCCCGGACATCCTCATTGGTAAACTGGTCACTCTCGGCCTCCCCACTGTCACATGTGCCTGGATTAAGGATTTCCTCACAAACCGGCCCCAGACTGTGAGACTTGGCCCCCACCTCTCCTCCACTCGCAGGTTGAGTACCGGTTCCCCACAGGGCTGTGTGCTAAGCCCCCTCTTATACTGTCTCTACACCTACGACTGTAGTCCGGCCCACAACAACAACCGCATCGTCAAATTTGCTGACGACACTACTGTGGTCGGACTTATTTCAAAGGGAGACGAGGCAGCCTACAGAGAGGAAGTCCTGAAGTTGACAACCTGGTGCTCAGAAAACAATCTGGCTCTGAACACCAGGAAAACAAAAGAGCTCATTGTCGACTTCAGGAGGCACAGCACCGACTTAGTCCCCCTACACATTAACGGCGAGTGTGTGGAGAGGGTCAACACCTTCCGGTTTCTCGGCGTCCATATCGCTGCTGACATCTCCTGGACGGACAACACGACGGCGGTCATCAAGAAGGCTCAGCAGCGGCTGCACTTCCTGAGGGTCCTCAGGAAGCACAACCTGGACTCTAACCTGCTGCTGACCTTCTACCGCTCGTCCATCGAGAGCCTGCTGACATACTGCATTACAGCATGGTATGGCAGCTGCACCATGGCAGACAGGGAGAGGCTTCAGAGGGTAACCAGGACAGCGCAGAGGATCATTGGTTGCCCTCTCCCCTCCCTGATGGACATCTACACCTCCCGCTGCCTTAGCAGGGCAAAGAAGATCACCAAAGACAGCTCCCATCCTGCGTTTGGACTGTTCGACCTGCTGCCCTCTGGAAGGCGCTATAGGTGCATCAAATCCAGGACAAACAGACTCAGGAATAGCTGCTTCCCGAGAATTATATCTACCATAAATTCAAATCCACACATGCACTGACTACACCGCCCAACACGGACTTCCATCTGTATATATGTATATATGTATGTAGCGCCGTAGAATTTGTGCACCTATTCCCCCCCCCCCATCTCCCTTCTGTTTTGTTTTTCTGTTTCTTGTTTTTTGTGTAAAATTGTATGTATGCACTGAGTACGAGCAGCTTTCAGTTTCACTGTACATGTATAGTGACAATAAATGGCATATCTATATCTAGGTGGGAATGAAGTTGTGACGCAAAGATACGCTCCAGGGTTTTTGAAAGAAAGGGGAGGTTTGAGATTGGGCGGTAGTTAATGAGAGAGGAATGTGCTAAATGGCTAAATCATGACAAGAAAACATTCTCAAATGCAATAGAAATTGAAACTAAATGCATAGGCAGTTAAGTTTGTTACAAAAGTACAAACCTAAAATGTATTAATAACTTGTCCTTAGGAACAGAATTGCTCCTGCCAGATCCTCTTTCATTGAAGCCCTTTAAGTCGGATTTAATTATTTTTGGTGCGGAGAACAGTCTCTCCACGCTGACCTGAGTGGGTGGTATGGCTGTTACTATCATAGCTGCAAATTTTACTATTCCTGGATATGCAGGGACGACTTCTTGTGCTGTAAGTTTCAATGAGCGATCATATTTCTCAAGAAAATCTTGCTTAAATTCCATTAGTTTAACATCAAAAGGCTGTCTTTGCATGTTTAAACGGGAACGCTTTGCTCTCGACTGTTCAATTTTATCTAAATATTTAGCAAAATCTGACTCTTCATCATTTGGCGAGGATGAGAAGGATTTGGTTCTCCCATCTTCATTTTGTGGTTCTGACTTTTCAGGTAGTAGCCCTTTTATCCGAACTGCAACATCACAGAGGGCCTCTTTTGCTTTAGCAATTTGGTCTTCGCTCAACAAGATTTGGTTCATTGGATCCACGTGGACAGCAGCTAACAAGATCTGATTTTCAATTAGCTGACCCTCTCTTTTCTTCATTGACGATACAATTCCTTCAGCAATTAATCCTCCAGTTTTGGATAGGTGAAATGTTAATTGTTTTCACTCCTATAGGAATGTACCAGGAGTTAAATCCTCTGCTTGCAGCTTTTTGGTGACTGCATAAGGGTGAGCAAGCAGAGCTTCTAATTGTGATACCAACCTCCATTGACTTTTAGTCAATAAGACACTGGGATTATCAATGTCTTTTAGAAAGGGTTTTAGGTCAAGCAGATGATTAACCATCATATATGTGCTCCGGAGCGCTGTGGCCGCCGACTCCAAACATCGCGAAGCTGGGGCTGCGGGTGTCCGGCCGCGGGCGGCGCCGGTTGGAGCTCCGAACCCAGCAACTCTACCCCTGGCTGCGCGGCGCTCCAAATCCAGCACGGCTCGCGGCCGGACGCCTGCAGCCCCAGCTCCGAGATGTTGGGAGTTGGCAGCCACAGCTCTGGAATACCAGTGGGGAGCGGGCAATGCCTTACCGGGTCGCCGTGTGGTAAGCTCTGGAGCGCTGTGGCCGCTGACTCCCAACATCGCGGAGCTGGGGCTGTGGGTGGGCGGCGCTGGATTTGGAGAGCCGCGCAGCCAGGGATAGAGTTGTCGGGGTCGGAGCTACAACCGGCGCCGCCCGCGGCCGGACGCCCGCAGCCCCAGCTCCGCGATGTTGGGAGTCAGTGGCCACAGCGCTCCGGAGCTTACTGCACGGCGACCCGGTAAGGCATTGCCCACTCCCCGCCTCTCCGACCAGGTAGGGGACTAAGAATTAAAGTTTCCCCCTTCACCTCCTTCCCCCCCCCCCCCCCCCCCTTCACATAAAAGCCCTCCAAACTAACTGACTAACGTTTAAGCAATGATTTACAGATGTTTAAGTGTCTTCCCGGTCTCCGGGGAGGAGGCAGCCGCTACAGTAGTACAGAACTGGGTTGACCGTGGGTCGTTTCGGGTCAAGTTAGGCGCCACACGCGAGCTTTGGTGTGCAGACAACATTCCGGAAAAAATGTCCAGTTTTCGGAGCTTTTCGGTTTCCGGAACTCCGGATAAAAGGTTGTGCACCTTATCAGTGACGATGCATAGAATCTGGTCTTTCTTAATTTCAAAATTTCTTCCACTAAGTTCTGGAGATAAATGCTCTCATTATGTGCCTTGATGTCCTTTATTCCTAATGTCCGAGTTATTGTTTTCATCAACAAATCTATCTTTGATGGCAAAATAGTTACACTGTACTGAGAGTATAGTGGGGGACTGAGAGCGCAGCCTTGCAAGGCAGTGGTGTTGAGAATTATTATGGAGGAGTGTTATCACCTATCCTCACTGATTATGATCTGTGAGCAGAAAGTCAAGGGTCTAGTGGTAGAGGGGAGAGCCAATTCCTCGGTCCCAGAGTTTGAAGATAAGTTTGGATGGGATTATGATATTGAAGGTGGAGCTATAGTCGATAAAAAGGCATCTGACATTGGTGTTCTTGTTACCTAGGTTTCCCAGAGATTAATTTAGGCCAGGGAAATGGCGTGTGCTGCGGACCTGTTGCGAAGGTAGTGGAACTGCAGTGGATCAAGACTGTCTTGGAGGCTGGATGTAATGTGCACCATCACCAGTTTCTTGATGCACTTGGGTCATGGGTGCAGAACTAGGTCATTCGGCCCATCCAGTCTATCTGCCATTCTATCATGGCTGATGTTTTTTTTCCCTCTCAACCCCATTCTCCTACTTTCTCCCTGTAACCTTTGACCTTGCTGATCAACCTCCACTTTAAAAATACCCAATGTCTTTCCTCCATAGTCGGCTGTAGCAATGACTTCCACAGATTCACCACTTCATTCCACCTTGTCTCCATTCTAAAGATACGTCCTTTTATTCTGAGGCTGTGCTCTCCGGATCTGGACTATCATTACTGGAAATATCCTTTCCATGTCCATTATATCTAGGCCTATGGTGGATGTCAGAGCGACTGAATGGCAGCCACTGAGGCATGCTATCTTTCTTTTCCTTTGCACCAGGTTGACAGTGGTCTTATTAACATAGGTGGGGACCTCAGAATGGAGTACTTGAAGAGTAAAAACATCCATGAATACATCTACTGGCTAGTCCACATTCGTCCCGACCATTAACTCCACCCGGCCCAACTGCTTTCCGCAGAATCATTCTCAATAAGGCCGATCCTATGTCTGTCATAATTACTATTGGCACAATTGCATCCAAGACTAATGAGGCAAGTTACGTTCCTCCACCGACCATCTGCTCAAAGCCAGTGAAGGATGCATTGAGTTAATTGGGGAGGAACTGTTACCATTGGTACTGCCCATCTTTGCTTTATAGCCTGATATAGCATGCAAGCATTGCCACAATCTATGCTTATCCATGTTATTGCCTTGGGACTCAAGCCTGGTTTGGAATTCCCTCTTGGCATCCTTAATGACTCTTCAAAGGTCATAGTTAGATTTTTTTTGTGATTGTTTGACTTGAATATTGCAGATTGGGATCAGGAGTGGACTTCACAGTTCATCCATAGTGTCCAGTTGGGGAACACACGTTTTGTTGTCTTTGGTACGCAGTCCTCCACACACTTGCTGACAGCAGTGGCATATTCATCTAAGTTAGCTACTTGAATGTGGCCCAATCTACCAACTCAAAACCGTCATGAAGGGCTCATCTGTTTCCTGCGTTCCTGTCATTTACTCCATATGTTCTATGAACAATTGGCTCCCCAAATTCCATTACTTGCACTTACCTGGATTAAATTCCTAACAGCATTGCTCAGCCCAATTACCTATCGATCTATGTCCCGCTCTATACAATCTTCATCATGATCTATCTCCATTAATTTTTATGTATTCACACAGTGATTATGAGAGAACTCCTTTAGAAATTGGTAAATTTTCATTAAAATTCTCAAAAAAATCTTTATCGTTCCCTCTAAATGATTATAAATGCCCTGATATGATGTAAAATATTATCATAGATGCTGGAAATAACTATACATGCAAATCTTTTCTTTCTGCAGAAATGTATGATGATGCCTTGAAACATCTGCAGGATAATTTTGGGCAACCTCCTAATGATGATGCTGCCATGTCCAGGCATGGGCTCATTCAGATGAAGATGAAGAATGCACAGCTTGCCGTTCCGAATCTGAGCATTCTTGCGGAAAAGGATAACAAAGCTTTGGAATTTCTGTTAAAATACCTGGATAACAAACAACTTCATACTGTAGTTCAGGTAATGTTTTTACTCAGGATAACATGTATATTGACTTGAGGAGCTAAGCGCTCTCACCTATATCTGCTAGAAAGAGAATTCTACATACAAAACATAGCAAAGCAGATTTTAGTAGCTAAAACATTATTAATAAATAATCATTATTGTTTAATCTATTTGATGTTGGAAGTCTTGTCAAATATTACCTAAATTGGTTACCTCTACTCTACTTGGAGGGGTAAGGGGGAAACCGCTTCCCAGTCGCTTCCTGGCGAGGATGCGATTATTTCTCTGAGTCGCGTCCTCGCCCCCCCCCCCCCCCCCCCCACCTCGCGATCTACCACAGGATCAGAGCGGCCTTTCCTACTGGAGACCGAGGACTGGACCAGAGCTTTGGCAGCGTCGGTGTGGTACTGGATTCAACGCGAAGTGGGCGATACCTACCTAGATCGCCGTTTTAAGCTCGAGAGCGTTGGGCCACTGCTCCAACATCGTGAGGCTGTGGTTCGCGGAGCTCCCACGCGCGGGGGGCGCTGACCGATATCGCGGAATCCCTGGGGCCCTTTGCTGAGGCCCGCCAGCGTTGAATCTCTGCCCAGCGCGGCCTGGGGACGCCGGGAGCTGCGGAATCCGGTGGGAAGCGGCCGATTTGGAGGTCCAAGCCGCTGAGGTTGGCCTCCCCTTCCGACGTCGGAGCTCCCAACATCTCGGCGAGAGGGCCTGAACGGCGGGCTGCCCGTAGCGGCGACTGCGGAGGGCTCCGGAGGCCCCGACCACGGGTGAACATCAGAGGAAGATGACTGACTTTGGTGCCTTCCCTCACAGCTGGAAACTTGATTCTGTTGTGTGGGGATGTTTTCTGTTGAACTCTATTGTGTGTTGTGTTCTTTATTTTATTGTATGGCTGTATGGTGATCACATTTCACTGTGCCAACTGACACATGTGACAAATAAATGTAGCTTGTATCTATTAGTGTTGATTTACTTCACTCGAAAAGTATTGTTCCCACCGTTTTCTCGTATCTAGCGATGTTTTATCCAACATGTGACGGTGGACAGCACTCAGCATGAAGTTTGGAATATTGATTAAAGATCAATCAGGGTTAAAAATCCAATTTTAACTGGCATGGTCTATGTCTATCCTTGCATGTTCTGTTTATGCAGCTGGATATTTTGGTGGTTTAGTTACATTTGTTTTTCCTTTTTTCTCTTAAGACTTCCCTTGATTCAATATCAGTTCAGTCTAATGAAAATGTGCTGTGGGTGGTCCACAGCAAGTATGGTGTATTGAAACTGGTATGATGAGTTGTTTGGCCTGTAGTTTCAACAATGCTATGGCCTTTAAAACATAGCACTATGGCCACAGTGCTATGGGTCACAGACTGTTTGGGAAAATTCTCGTATAACAATGAGTCTTTGGAAGTGTTGAGTGCCTCAGTGGAAGTTGAGCCTTTGGTTATTTTTCAGGCAGTGGTAGAATTCTGGATAAGCCTAGTGGTGAAAAGTTACCAGTGGGCGGTAGAATTGCAGTTATTGGGATTGACCATGATTTTACAGAACGGTGGATGGGCTCAAGGGGCCGAGAGTTAGAGAGGGAGAGGGAGAGGGAGGGGGGAGGGAAGGACGGAGGGAATAAGGGAGGGAGGGAAAAAAGGAAGGGTGAGGGGGAGGGAGGGAAAGAAAGCGGAGAGAAGGAGAGGGAGGGACGAAGAGACGGAGGGAGGGAAAGGGGGAGAGAGAGGGAGGGAGAGTGGGAGGGAAAGGGGGAGAGAGAGAGAGAGGGAGGGAGAGAGTGGGAGGGAGAGAGAGCAGAGACTGACACATGAGAGCAGGTTGAAAAAACGAAGACAAGGAAAGGTGTTGGAGGCAACGAAAGCTGCTTTGCATAACACTGTACAAGGGAGTAACAGAAGCAAATAAATATGGTGCAGTTACATAGATCTGTTTTGCCTTGTTCTTCCAGTTGTTGACGTGTGCCCATGGGAAAAAAAAACAACAAATGGCACGCAGGATGCATTTTTGAAAATTTCAGGAAATACCATCAAATTCCAGGAAATTTGGGATTCTATTTAAAGACATTGTTTTTTTGAGGTGTGGAAGCACTGGCACAAGCACACCCAGGTCTTGTTGCACCTCCCCTTTTCCTAATCTGACACTATTCAGATAATAATTTGCCTTCTTGTTCTTGCCACCAAAGTGGATAACCTCACATTTATTCACATTATACTGAATCTACCATGCATCTGCCCACTCACCCAACCCTGCAGCCTCATAGCATCCTTATCGCAGCGCACACTGCAACCCAGCTTTGTGTCGTCCGCAATCTTGGAGATGTCACATTTAATTCCCTCGTCTAAATCATTAATATCTATATCTATCTATCTTATATATTCATAAAAGTCTGATCTTGACCACTTCCTGTTCTGTATATTGATTTTAGAAAAATCACTGCCACTTACGGCTGTAATTTTTGGCCATCTTACTCGGAGTCCCATTGATGAAAAATAAAAGAGTTGTTAGTGCTTTAAAAATGTTGAGATTCTGTCTCCTAAAGGCCATGTCCCTTCCGGAAGGATTACAAAACCCGGAAGTATTGAGTGCCTCAGTCAGTCTCTGCAAGATGGGGGAGCAAGAGGGTCATGTCTCTCAATCTGAGCTGTGAATAACACTGAACACATGTCTACTAAACTGTGAGTGATTTTACTGACCTGTCAGACCCCTTGATTTTAAGGACCTGCCATTGGTTTGAAAATATAGTTTGGAATTGCTAAAACTGTGTTGCCTTTGGTTTGGAAATGCTAAAGCTGTGTTGCCTAATTAAAGTTGCCTTTGGCTAATTAAAGTTGCCTTGGCTAATTAAAGTTGCCTTGCCTAATTAAAGTTGCCTTGCCTTCCATATAATTAAAAGTCTAATCTTGACCACTTCGTGTTTGCGCTTTATATTGATTTTAGGTAAAACGCCACCACGTACGGCTGTGATTTTTTGCCATCTTACTCAGAAACCCCCTCCACTTATCAGGTACCGAGGATTTTTCCCATTGATGAAAAATAAAAGAGTTATTAGTGTTTAAAAAATGTTGAGGTTCTCTCTCCTGTCATTCACACCATGAAGGCCACACCCCTTCTGGTGGGAGGGTGGAGGGACTATAAAACCCAGAAGTGTGGGCGTGGCTCAGTCTCTGCAAGATGGAGGAGGGAGAGGTCACGACTCGCTACACAACACCGACCAGCCATCCCTGGAATGAAGCTGGTGGCTGAGATCCGACACAGACAGTATGGGTCAGCTGTATTCAGCAGACCAAACCTCGCGATCGAAGAGGTCTGCACCCACACCACCGAAGGGCAAATGGAAACCATCACAGTTGCCCTCCCAAACATCTCTGTCACATCAGTGTATAAAACCCCCCAAAGTCCGTTCCTCCACTCTGAACTGCCAGACAGATGCAAGAGGAAATACCACATTAGCATTGGGGACTTCAATGCCCATAGCTCATTGTGGGGCTATGAAGTGAACAATCAAGATGGAGATGAAGTCAAAACCTGGCTCGAGTCGAAACACCTGACCCTGATCCATGACGCCAAACTGCCAAATTCTTTCCACAGTGCCAGATGGAAGCGAGGATATAACCCAGACCTTGTTTGTGTGAGCAGCGAACTATCATCCAGAGCTGTGAAAGAGGTCCTGGACCCTATCCCCCATACGCAACACCGGCCAATCACCATAAAGACAACGCCAGTCCCGTGCCTCTACGCCCTAGCTGGCATTGCCCCCCCCCCATATCAGACGATCCATCATCGCCCAAGACGAGCAGAGAGCACAGGAGATCGATACCAGGCACCCCCTGCACGGACACACAGCACCTCCATCCCGACTGAAATCTAGAGCCAGTTTCTTGCAGACAGTCCCACCTCCAGACAACCAAAGAAACAGCAAGGACCAACATCTGGAAAGATGAATGGAACCAGCTCAACACACGAGCCCACGACTGGACGGAGAGTGGGGGAGTGTGAAAGGTGAGAGGTGAAGGAGGAAGCGACTGAGGGTAGGGTCATCAGCAGCTTCCACCTCAGGGAGGGGGGGGGGGGGGGTTAAGGAAGGAGTGAGATTTTAAAAAAAATCTGATTCTTACAGAGGGCTTTCCTTTATAAAAACAAATTCCAGAATTTTCCTTGTAGGGGGTGGGATGGAGGAGACATCCACATGGCGATTTTCATTGTGGGAGGGGAGGTTTCATTTCCAGAACTTTTCTTTTGGGGGGGTGAGATGGGAATCCCGTTTGAGAAAGATTCAGCATTGTGGCAGTGAGAGCTATGCATCACAATGGGACCTGCCCGTGGACAGTCTTCGAGCCCACATGCTGGCAGTTGAAGATATGATGTCACAATGGGACCTCACAGTCCTTCACCCGACAAGAATTGGCTCCGGGGGGGAGGGGCTGTCTCCAGGTTTCATAGTGAGAGGGTGGAATAGGGGGAAATTATTGATATTTGTAACTTAAAAAAATAAAATGGTGCCCCCACTTGACCCGCCCCTCCCATGTTTACTTGACTGGCGTCAAAATGACACCCCACGGATCCTCAGCACGGCCTTTCCAGACCGCGGTGTCTCCCTGGGGGGTGGAGGTTTTCACGTGGGAAGGATTGATTGCCGTTTTTGAAAAAAAGATTACGGAACATTCCTCCGATGCCGATCCCCCCCACCCCCCATGATGGAAGGATTTCCTTGTGGGGGGGTGCGAGGGGGGGTCAGTGCCGATGCCCCTCCCCCCACTGAGGGTTTTATTGTGTGGGGGGGGGAATAGGGGAGAGGTTTCATTTCCAGAACTTTCCTCGTGGGGGTTTTCATTATGGGGGGTGGTTAATGTGTGTGGGGGGGGGGTGGGGACGTTCAGTGTGTGTGTGTGTGGGTGGTTAGTGTGTGTGGGGGGTGGGAATAGGGGAGAGGTTTCATTTCCAGAACTTTTCTTGTGGGGGTTGGGGTTTTCACGTGGGAAGGATTGATTGGCGTTTTACAAAAAAAGATTCCAGAAAGTTCCCACGTGAAAACCTCAACCCCCACCCCCCATCCCACCCCACCACAAGAAAAGTTCTGTAATGAAATCTCTCCCCGGCTCCCACTGGCTCTCCCTTATCCATTCTACTTGTGACATCCTCAAAAAATTCCAGAAGATTAGTCAACCAGGATTTCCCCTTCATAAATCCATGCTAACTTTGACCGATCTTGTCACTGCTTTCCAAATGCACTGCTATAACATCTTTAACAATCGACTCGAGCATCTTCCCCACTAGCGATCTAAGGCTAACTGGTCTATAATTCCCCGTTTTCTCTCTCCCTTCTTTCTTAAAAAGTGGGGTTACATCGGCTACCCTCCAGTCCACAGGAACTGATCCAGAGTCGAGAGAACCATATAACCATATAACAATTACAGCACGGAAACAGGCCATCTCGACCCTTCTAGCCCGTGCCGAACACATAATCTCCCCTAGTCCCATATACCTGCGCTCAGACCATAACCCTCCATTCCCTTCCCATCCATATAACTATCCAATTTATTTTTAAATGATAAAACGAACCTGCCTCCACCACCTTCACTGGAAGCTCATTCCACACAGCTACCACTCTCTGAGTAAAGAAGTTCCCCCTCATGTTACCCCTAAACTTCAGTCCCTTAATTCTCATGTCATGTCCCCTTGTTTGAATCTTCCCTACTCTCAGTGGGAAAAGCTTTTCCACGTCAACTCTGTCTATCCCTCTCATCATTTTAAAAACCTCTATCAAGTCCCCCCTTAACCTCCTGCGCTCCAAAGAATAAAGCCCTAACTTGTTCAACCTTTCTCTGTAACTTAGTTGCTGAAACCCAGGCAACATTCTAGTAAATCTCCTCTGTACTCTCTCTATTTTGTTGACATCCTTCCTATAATTAGGTGACCAAAATTGTACACCATACTCCAGAATTGGCCTCACCAATGCCCTGTACAATTTTAACATTACATCCTAACTTCTATACTCAATGCTCTGATTTATAAAGGCCAGCACACCAAAAGCTTTCTTTACCACCCTATCTACATGAGATTTCACTTTCAGGGAACTGTGCACAGTTATTCCCAGATCCCTCTGTTCACCTAAACATTGGAATGCATTTCTAGGGCCAACTCCTTGAGTACTCTGGGATGCAGACCATCAGGACCTGGGGATTGGCCCTTTAGTCCCAACAATTTACTAAACTCAATTTCCTGACTAATGTGGCTTCCCTTCAGTTCCTCCCACCTATTAGATACTCAGCCCCCTAATATTACTGGGAGATTGTTTGTGTCTTCCTTAGTGCACATAGAACCAAAGTAGTTATTTAACTGTGCTGCCATTTCTTTGTTTCCCATTGTAAATTCCCCTGTCTCTGATTGTAAGGGACCTACATTTGTCTTCACTAATCTTTCCCTTTTTACGTCTAAAGAAGTTTTTAGAGAGTTTTTATATTCCCCGCAAGCTTTCTGTCATTAAATTTTCAGAATTATCTGTTCCTCTGCACACACTGAAGACCAAGGAAATGGAGATGACAATATTAGCAAAAACTGTTAAATTCAATCGTATCAGTCACGTTGAAGTTTATTTCTGCTTAAGCCACCAGAGGAAAGCATAGCCTTTGCCTTCAGGATTTCTTTCTTTGTTAAATAAGAATGCTATAATCCATTCCAAAAGCATGATTACATAATGGAAATCTTGCCACATTGCCAATCTTAAATGGCTTAAAGGAATTTTTTGCTGTAAATATTTTTTTCTTCATCACAAAAAATGGGTCTTGATGGATTTAAATCCATTAACCAGCAAAATACTATTTCATATTGTATTGGCAAGAAATCTCATTTTACTTTGCACATTGTTCTATCGTGACATTGATCATGAAGACATAAATGCCACGTGGCCGTCTCATTAATTATAAAGACTGAAGCTGCTACTTTAACCTCAACATGAAATGCTTTTTTTATTCTCTCATTGCAATGCTTTCAGTTAACAACTTGTAATAAACAGAAATAATGAAAAGTGCATTATGTGGCATGGTAGCTCAGTGCCTTAATGGAAAAGCTGACATAGGTTTGTTTTCAATAGCTGACAAATCTTTGAGAGCCTTATTCTATTACTAGATTTCAGCAATTCAATTTTTTTCTGCTTTTCCACCACTGTTGAAGCTGTGTTAGACTATATTCCAGGCTTTTTTTTAAAGCGGGGAGTAGTTGTCTCAGTGCTGATATTGATTGTGGTTTTTGTGGCAGGAATATTGGCTTGGGGGTGCAAGTGGACAATCTATTATTCAAAGGAAAGCTACAATGCCCACAATGTGTCTGATGTCAAGAACGTCATGTTTGAGTCAGATGGGCCATCAGTTACAGTGAACTGAATTTTTTTTTTTTTATTGTCCTTAAATGTTTCTCAAGAGTGGGGAGAAAGCAGGTGGGGAGGGAAGAAGACAAGGAAGGATTTGATTTATTAACTCAGCTTTGATACCTAAGCTGTAGATAGTTTGTATCAGAATTGTCTTTGAATCTGCTCCCACTCCACTGTCCAACTACACTCAGTTGAAGTTTGTTAGCTCTGGGTTAAGCTATTACAAAAGTAACTAGATGGTAACTTATCTTAACAAAAAACAAGTAAAACATGAGCCTTGAATACTCTTCAATCATAATTGCCATAATAACGATTTATTTTCCTTGGGTATGTAAGATGTTTATATGGAGGATGGGTCCATATCTGGTGCTGAGGTTTCCTGTAAGGATGGTAGTCTTATATGTATTAAATGTTGCTGTGACTGCAGGAAATTTGGGATTTTTAAGCTAACTTGAAGTAACTTCAATATTTTTAGCAGTCCGCATATTTCAAGTTCAAATTCAGTGTAACTTATTGGCTAAGAAAGATCCCGACCCAAAACATAATCTGTCCATGTTGTTTAAAGATGTACCAGATTTGCCGATTTATTCCATAATGTTGTATTTTTTGTAAACCAGGATCTGCAGTTCCTAGTGTGTCTAATTGATTTGTGTAGTGATTCAGAGCATAATACACGAGTAGGTGCTTTGCTTTGGCATCAAGGATTCATGAGAAGACTAATTCACAATTAGTACAAATAGTTACTACCAAAAGTATACTGATCAACCCTAGAGCTAGAATAAGAAAAATAACTCGGGGGATTGATTGCCTTGAAAATAGTGACTGTACACATTGAGTGTTATCTGGTAATGTTGACAAATGAGATAATCAAGTAACTAATGTAGTAACTGATGTAGTGGAGGAGCTTCTGATAAACCTGACTATGACAGAAATTTCTTTCTATACATTTTGTACTAAGGCACTGTATATATCTTTTGAACGATACCTTAGACCAAGGTATCTGGTGCCCGTAGAAACATAGAAAAATAGGTGCAGGAATATGGCATTTGGCCCTTCGAGCCATTCAATATGATCATGGCTGATCATCTAAAATCAGTACCCCATTCCTGCTTTTCCCCTATATTCCTTGATTCCTTTTACCCTAAGAGCTAAATCTAACTTCCTCTTGACAATATCCAATGAATTGGCCTCCGCTGTCTTCTGTGGCAGAGAATTCCGCTGATTCACAACTCCTGAGTGAAAATAAAGCGCTCACAATAGAAAAAAAGTGTTTTGAATGAGTCATTTTAAAGAAAAATCCAAAATCACCAGATGTTCTTGCTGGCTTCCTTTTATTTTGCCTTTCAGCTGAGGGAAACGGGTTTGATTCCTACTCCAAGTGCTGCCTTTGGGAAGTTTACATGCTTTCTCCATGACAACATGAAGTTCCACAGTTTACCTCCCCACGTCCCAAAGATATGTTGGTACGTTAGTTGCCCAGTATAAAATATCCCTTACTGTATATGTAATTGGCAAGATCGAACGATTGATGGGCGCCTGAGAAAAAAAATACGGAAAACCAGGAGATAAGGGAATGAGACTGGGATTACGATATGATACGACATAACTTTTTCATCCCAGGAGAGAAATTCTGCCAACAGTCATAAAACACAAGAAGCATGAAATTAACATGATGAGTGTAAAAGATTGGGGAGGTGCAAAGATTCGGAATGGCATGGGGGGGGGGGAGGGAGGGAGGAGTCAGTCTACCCGATGACAGAAGGGGGAGGAGTTGTACAGTTTGATAGCCACAGGGAAGAAGGATCTGTGGCGTTCTGTACTGCATATTGGTGGAACAAGTCTGTGGCTGAAGGTGCTCCTCAGATTGACTAGTGTGTCATGGAAGGGGTGAGCTATATGTCCAGGATTCTCCGCAGGTTGAGGAGCATCCTCCCCTCCAACACCACCTCCCATGAATCCAACTCCGCCCCCAGGATGGAGCCATCCTTCCTGATGAGTTTGTTAACCCTGTTGGTGTTTAAAAGTACAGCCGGCTCTGTCCCTTCTTGTACAGGACCTCAGCTCCTGGACCAGTCCAGGAACACTCCAAGGTATTTGTACTATTTGATAAGCTGCACAGTCACGCCATTGATGGAGACAGGGAACAGGGATGTTCCTCTCCTCCTTAGTCTTGTTAGTGTTGAGCTGCAAGTGATTCAGCCCACACCACTCAAAGTCGTTGACCACACCTCTGTATTCAGCTTCTCTTCCCTCACTGATGCAGCCCACAATTGCAGAGTCATCCAAAAACCTCTGCAGGTGGCAGGAGTTTAAGTTTTATCTGAATTCCGAGGTGTAGATGGTGAATAGTACAGGAGAAAGGACCATCCCCTGTGGGGCCCCTGTGTTGCTCACTACCATGTCCAATGCGCAGTTCTTTAGTCTGGCATATTGTGGTCGTCCAGCCAGGTAATTGGTGATCCAGGACACCAATGCAGCATCCACCTGCATCTTCGTCAGTTTGCTCCCTAGCAGTGCAGGTGGGATGGTGTTAAAAGCACTGGAGAAGTAAGAAAACATGACTGTTGGGAGCCAACAAGGATCCTTTTGGCATAACGGTCTCCTCCTGAGTCATTGATGAAAGCATTGTCAACATTACTCAAAACAGATGATCTCGCAGGGGCCTTTCTTTGCGCAAAATGGCTGCCTTTCTTGCATGTAGTAATAATTATTACTTCCTGTTTTACGGTGAAGCCAATTAATCCCACACTCCTGCTTGTCCACCATATCCCTGCCATTCTTTTATCTCAACTATTTAATTCCATTCTGGAAGCTGTTACTGACCTTGTTTCTTTCACCTTGAAGATTTTGTTTTTCCCTGTGGTCATCCCTGCAGACCATCTATGCTTTCTGGATTTCAAATCTTACTTAATTTGCTCTAAGCTCTTCATGATTTAAAGTATCCCAATCTAATCTCTTTAGCTTGCTTTAATTTTAAAGATGATATGGGCCAAAATAGAACAAGTTCAGCCTTTAAATTTCTTTGTGAAACCACCCTATGTGGAAGCCTGTGCCTCTTGAACAAGAGGCTGAAACTTTTAAAAGGCGAGTGAAATTTAACTTGGTTAATAATATAGAGAGCAAAAATGTAGTCTTTAAAGTGTATCTAGTGCCTTAAAATACTGACATGAAATGATTTATCAAGGAATTGACACAGGAGAGCTGACATTTGCCACCTCTGGAATATGCTAATATTATTGGTTTCATGGTTTTAGTCCTCCCACATGGACTAACAATCATGAAATCTGTAGTGAACCCATGACCTGTTGTTTTCAATGGGAAGTTAAGCTGGCGTGGAAGATAGACCTGAGAATTGAGACTCTAATATTGGAACCCTGTTGGCTTCCACTTTTTGGCAGCTGCTGTAAGTTTATCTATCATCGATCTGCAATATCTTTGGCCCAGTTTTTCTCTGTCATTAGCACAACCTAATCTGCTGAGCATGTCCTACAGCCTTATGCTTCACAATGTTTTTAATTCCCTTGATTATATTTTCAATCTTGAACTGTATCCGTTTCATGATATCTATCATTTTTTCTCTTCCTAACTGCCCCCATTAATACATTGAGTGGATAACTTCCACAACATCTCCACAGTAAAGGGCCTGTCCCACCAGCATGCGATTGCATGCGTCTAGCGCGACCAAACGTGGTGGCTTGAGGCGTATGGCCTCGCGGGGCCGGTCCCACTTCCAACCGCGGAGCCGTCTGGAGTTGTGCGGGGCTGGTCCCGACATCATACTCACCAATCAGCTGGGCAGGAGGCGGGCCGACTGAATTTGGACGTCGCACGGCGTCGGGCGGTTACGTCATCCCGCAACGGCACGCCGGGCGGTGACGCCATCGCGCAACGCCACGCACTAGGCGTACGGCATCAAGATGCTGCGTACGGCGTCAAGACGCTGTGTATGCCCGTCGAGGAGCTGCGTACGGCTTCAATGCTGCTGCGGTCCGACAGGCTGTTGTCGCGTGGAATTTTTGGACAGTGTCAGTTTTTCGGAGCCCCGCGAGATGTCGGGACCAGCCCCGCACAACTCCATACGCCTCCGGCGATTGAAGTGGGACCGGACCCCGCTAGGCCGTACGGCTTTAGTGACCACGTTAGGTCGCGCTAGCCGCATGCAGTCACATGCTGGTGGGACAGGCCCTTGGATCATTTAATTGGGGGTATTTCCTATGTCCTATCCACTCTGCTCTCCCACTTGAAACTAACTTGTTTTCTCACTTTACCAATTCTGACAGAAAGACTTTAACCTGAGAGATTAAATCTGTTTCATTTTCCATAGCAGTTTTTCTAATTTTACTTGAGATTTCCAGTGTCTACAGTTTATCTGATTTCCTTATTGTCAACTCGACTTTTTCACTGGGAATTTGCAATTACATTATTGTAATCCCCCAGTTATAACACGTGCATTAGAACCATGAGTTATAAATGTAAACCATTGTTTATTAATGGAAGTCTCTTCTACTCTATTGTGTGGATTTGATCTCCATCTCTTTCAGTATCATGCAGACATGTATTCATCATTGACATGGGACAGTAAACTTCAGAATTCTTCCTACCCAGAAGCAACACATTACCTGTTGGTCAAGTTCTCTGTCCTCCTTGGTTTTCCCAATACCTGAATTACCTGCTTTATACTCATACATACAGCTGCTCATCTGCTCGCTTGCTCTTTCTCTGCATTCATGCAATTCTTTTTCCTCCAATTATTTATCCAATCTATTCTGAAAGTTAATACACTCAGTTTTGAAGAAATTTATATTTCATAGTTTCCTGTGGTTATTTTCCTGTAATTTGTAAAAACGAATAAGTAATGATTGTAAAACATTTTAATATACACGTTAAATGTTATCCTGAAGAATTAAGCCGAGGTTCATTTGCTATCGACATTAGATCATTCTTGTTCCAAGCAGTATTACATAGAATAGTTTATTTTGTGCTGTTTTAAATCTTCATTGAGGAACACTGGCTTTATTTCATTTGATATCCTACGAAATGAGGATATGTCAGAGAAAATCTTGGATTATACTCAGAGAGTGGTAGCTGTGTGGAATGAGCTTCCAGTGAAGGTGGTGGAGGCAGGTTCGTTTTTATCATTTAAAAATAAATTGGATAGTTATATGGATGGGAAGGGAATGGAGGGTTATGGTCTGAGCGCAGGTATATGGGACTAGGGGAGATTATGTGTTCGGCACAGACTAGAAGGGTCGAGATGGCCTGTTTCCGTGCTGTAATTGTTATATGGTTATAAACTTGTGCATGCATTTATGCACCTCTTCTACATTTACATTTCTCCTCTTGATAGTGCCACCATTTGCTTTCATTGTGTTTCATTTATATGAGGCAGGCATTTCAAAAGCCCAGTGTAATCCACATGAGCACCATACAATTTTTGAATTGCTTCAATATTGTATTGTCAATTTTGAATTGTTTTCTAATTCTCTGCCAGACTTGCAGATTAATAAAACCTGTTCATGCAGTGACTACTTGTGCATGCATTCCGCTTATTTATAAACCTTTTAAATTACGTCCTAATCAGTTGCTGCTTCATAATATTTGCAAGTTACAGTTGCCATTTCCATTCCACTAAAGGCAGGGAGAAATACACAATTGCCACCATAATCAATCACTCAAGCTTCCTCCGATGGATTTCGAGAGTGCATGTGGACAAGGCAAAAGTAAATGGATTTGTAACCGTTGTATTGTGGCTTTGCCTTACCACCCAATGTTTGATATTTTGGAACATGTTATGTGATCAATTGGAGATGGTGCTCCAATTGATCACCTGATTCACAGGTGGTAGAGCATCGAACAACTTTCAGTGAAGATTAACTTCAGAATAAGCAAGGCCACACAGGAGTAACGGACAGATGAGCAGATCTGGACCAAGCGGTAGCAAACCCAACTTGTATTTTCAACTCTAGATTGTTGAGAGCAGGTAGAATTCTCAACTCTATAACTGTCTTGGTCCCCTTGCCATTGGACTTGAGTCCTTTTCTATTAAGGGTTATGTGAAAGTAGTTACACAGCAGCATATCAGTGTAAAGCCACCCACCAACATTTTTAAAGGAACAACATCTCTCAATATTTTTTCTTCAGACCTTCATAGAAAAGCTTCTGGTGGGAGCAGAATTTAGATTCTAGATGCTGCTAATCACAAACTGCGACAAGGGCAACTGAAGAAGGCTGTCCAGCATTTAGATGAATTACCATGTTTCTCAGCCGCTGTATTTGCAATGGAGCAAGTCTCTTCCCAATCTGTGCTGAAAACTCTGCAAAGGAGGGTGTTAATAAAAGATGCCTAAAATATAGTCTCATCTTTTTCTGACTGGTAAATTTGGCAGAGATCACCTTTGCCATGATCAAAATTAGTAAATTGCAAACTCATCAGTGGGACCTTGAAGATTAAGATCTTCATGGGCATCTCTTGTAGTGAATGCCTGGAGTGCAGTGACAGGCGCAAAGTGCTGAATTAACTCAGTGGGTCAGACGGCATTTCTGGAAAAAAGGGTGAGTGAGGTTTCGGATTGAGACTCTTCTTCAGACCAGAAATCTTCATCCCTTTTCTCCAGTGATGCTGCCTGACCCACTGAGTTACTGCAGCACGTTGTAGCTGCCTTCAGCATAAACCGGCATCTGCAGTTCCTTTATGCACCCAGAGTGCAGTACTGCAAAAAGCTTTAATTTCCAATCAGATCAGATACTACAGTACATAAAACCAATCAAGTCAAACCCAAGTACAAAAGAGAGAGCAAAGGAGAATATACAGAATGCAGAATATAGTTTTCAACAGCTCCATAGACAAAGTCCAATGTCCACGATGGGGTGGAGGTGAATTGGACAGTATACTAGTTGATAGAAAGACTGTTCAGAAGCCTGATAACAAAGGGGAAGAAGTTGTTCCCGAGTCTAATGGTGCACGCTTTCAAGCTCATTTCCCTTCAGTGGATGGTAACAGTGAGAAGAAGGAATGACCAGGCTGGGATGTCTATGATTATGTTGGCTGCTTTTCTGTGGCAGTATGAAGCGTGGATAAAGTCAATGGTGGGGATATCTGATCTGTTTGATGGACTATGCTACATCTACTACTACTTGCAGTCTTGGGTATATCTGTTCCCCAACTAAGTTGTGATGCAACCTGAGTGTATGTTTTCTGCGGTGCATTTGCAAGAAGAAATTTGTAAGAGTCATTTGGAAATGTGCGGAATTTCCTCAGTTACTTGACGAAGGTGATGCATTGGTGTGCCTTCTGGCTGTAGCCTCAATGTAGTTGATCCACGACAGGTTGTTGGTAATATGTATGCCAAGGAACTTGAAGCTCTTAACCATTTCTACTTTGATGCTGATTGGACATGTACTCAAGCATGCTTTGTGATGTCAATAACTAGCTCCTTTGTCTTGCTGACAAAAAGGAATAGGAATGCTTTATTGTCGACCCGTGAGGCGCCACCGCCGAGCCCCCATCGACGCGAGGCTTCACCGCCATCGAGACCGTACCCCCGTCGATGCCCCACTTCAAGCCTCCGTGGGCTACAGCCGCGGGCTCCGTCGGCCGCTTCTCCCGACCCGGACTTCTACCCATGAGGCCCCAGCCGGGCCCCAACCTGGGCTTCTACACGGCGATCCGGGGGGCATCGAGACTACAGCGCCTCCATAAAGGCCTCCAGCTGCGTTCCCAGTCCACCGCCGCGGCCCGTCAGGAAGCCTTCTGGCCACGCAGCCCATCGGGAAGAGGTGATTGTCCTGGCAGCATTTTACAAAGTTCACCATCTCCTTCTTGTACTCTGTTTTGGCACTGTTCATGATCCAGTCCACCACAGTGGTTAGCAATGTTACAAAATTTTGAGATTTTAAAAATCAAGTCTGCAATTTATCCCATCAGATAAAGCATAACAACAAGTTTAATTTGACACCAAATTCACTTTCATATCTCAAGTATTAAAATAGTTATGGCCATTTTCATACTCGGAAATTAGCATCTTGTTCCCTATTGATTTTCAATGGACATTACAAAAAAGCTGTGATCTTGGATAGTCAAAAGCCCGTAACTTTCTTAAGAATTAAGAGAACTGAATGAAATTTTCACCTATCATAGATTGAAGCATTCTGAAAAAATATAAAACAATCTTACTTGGATGACATGAAATTAAAGCATATAATTAGCTAATTACCTAATTGTAGCTAATTACAAAATTGACCGATGTGACAGAAATGGTAATAAACGACCAGACTGCCATGAAAATTCAAAAATGTGATATCCTCAAGATCAGAACTTTAATATTATTGTATAATATGCTGTAAGTCAGTTATGGATAGGTAAATAAATTACAATTTCTAGCAAAAGACCAAGTCTTTATGGAGAAGATCAGCTGCTAGCTGGTACATTGGCATATCATAATCAGTAGCATCATCATACTCCCCAGACTGCAACCAATAAGCAACTCTGTACACGTTGTTTTTCCTCAATTTTTGAATTTTAGAAAAAAAGGTAGAGATTATAAAGTTAAACGCTAAAACAAATAGTAAATACTAAAAAAGAAAATCATGTTTAATCAAAATTCAATTACTAGATATAAACATCTATCCATTTCTTAAATAGCCTAAGTGTCCAAAGATTATTCACAAATAATTCACAATATAACATGATTTTTATATCTAATTTACATTAATTTATAGGCCAAATGGAAGGAATTTAGTGTTCAATTGCTGTAAATAAATGCCAATTTAAATCGGCTTTCTAGTGGGTTCTTGTGAACGCGCTGGTTTAGAACGTTCACATTGCGCTGGATTAGTGCCATCAAATGCCGAGAAAAATACTGCGGGATATAAAAAGCCCAAAATGAACTACTCGCTATAGAAAACTTTATACACAGGGTTATATACACGCCCCATTTAATGTAAAAATAAGGTACATACCTTTAATTGTTTGCTTTATAAAACCCTGGGGCTGCGAGAGGTTGCGGAGTGAGAGAGTGATTTTAAAACTATTATAACTATTATTCGAGGCCTATAAAACTAATAATACCTTTTGCGACCGGGTCTTGCAGCGATTTTTCGTTAATGATTTACTAGACTGAACATCTGCGATTGGAACAGCCTAGTAAAAATCGCGTTTTAAACCCGCCCCCTCCAAACAGCGCCAAAATCGCGGACATGGCTTTGGGCAGATTCCCAATGACGATTCAGGTAGGTTTTGTAACATACCTACAGTGGTGTCATCTGTAAACCTGTAGATGGAGTTAGAGCAGAATTCGGCTTCACAGCTGTGATGTTATAGGGAATATAGTTGGGGATTAAGAACCCAGACTGCGGTGTTGAGAGTTACTGTGTTATCGTATATCCTCACTGATTGCGGTCTGTGGGTTATAAAGTTGAAGTTCCGGTGGCAGAGGCGGGTGGGGGTGTTGATTATTATTTCCACGAGATTGCAGAACAATTTGGATGGAATCATGTTGTTGAAGGCGACGCTATGGTCGATAAATAGAGGTCTAACATAGGAGTGCTTGTTGTCTAGGTGTTCCAGAGATGAATTTAAGGCCAGGAAGATGACATCTGCCCTGGACCTGGTGGACGTTTTGTGAATTATCAGAACTATCTCCTCCATTGTGGTGAAACAAGGAACTGCATTGTTGGTTCTTCAGTCTGAAGAAGGGTCCAGACCCGAAAGTAACCTATGTTGTCCAGAGATGCCGCCTGGCCTGCTGAGTTACTCCAGCACTCGTGGCCCTTTTTTGTTTCCTTTTTTGTTTTGGTCGCTCTTTTAAAATCATGAACTGCTTTGAAAGACCAGTGATGGGACGCATTATCACCAGCTTTGATCCACTGCAGTTTGCTTACCCTTGCAACAGGTTTGCTGCAGACCTTCTTGGCTCTAAACTAATCTTTGGAACTCTAGACAGCAGGCACCACCAAACTCATGAACAATTTCTGCTCCTCAGTTATCAGGCTTCTGAACGGCCCTTCTATCAGCTAAGGTACTGTCCGATTCACCTCTTCTGCATTGTGGATATTGGACTTTGTCTGTGGAACATGCGCCACAGTGCTTAAAAATACATTCTGCACTGTATCTTCCCCTTTTTTCTTTATTGTATTTGAGTTTGATGATTGTATTTACATATAGTATTTCTGATCTGTATGGATAGCGTGCAAAACATTGTTTTTCACTGTAGTTAGGTTTATTATTGCCACATGTACCGAAGCTAAACCAAAAAATCATGGAATATTTATTCCCAACCTTGATCAATTTCAAATCTCACCTCTAGATAATGGACATAGCTATGTCTGTCTATTAACTTGTGAATTTTGATATAAAGTCCTCGGGTTTTACTTTTTGCTATTTTCCCCCTTATGTCACTTGTCGTTAATGTTCTCTTACTTTTAAACTTCATATAAAATTATGAGAAGCATATATAGCATCTGTATTTGTTTACTATGACAGGGGTGTCTAAAATGAGAGAACATACAGTGTCCTCCATAATGTTTGGGACAAAGACCCATCATTTATTTATTTGCCTCTGTACTCCACAGTTTGAGATTTGTAATAGAAAAAAATTGCATGTGGTTAAAGTGCATGGTGTCAGATTTTATTAAAGGCCACTTTTATACATTTTGGTTGCACCATGTAGAAAATTACAGCAGTGTTTATACATAGTCCCCCCATTTCAGGGCACCATAATATTTGGGACACAGCAATGTCACGTAAATGAAAGTAGTCATGTTTAGTATTTTGTTGCATATCCTTTGTGATTTTTTTTCTAATACAAATTTCAAATTGTGGAGTACAGAAGCAAATAAATAAATGATGGGTCTTTGTCCCAAACATTGTGGAGGGAACTGTAGGTTTAAACTGCGAAGAAGGAAGTTTAAACGCAATCTGAGAAATAAATTATTTTACACAGAATAGTTGGTATTTGCAATGAGCTGCCAGAGGTGGTGGAGACAGGAACAGTAACAATATTTTGAGAAGTATCTTGCCAGGTGCTTGAATAAGCAGGGCATATAGGGATCTGGAATTTTACTTCGGAGTCACGTGAGTGATTCCGTGAAGACCCCAGCCCAGTGCGCAGTTGCGGCATTATCGCACAGCTGTGCACACGCGGCCAGCGGGAGTCGGGCGCTCCCGCAAACCAAGGAACGTGAGGTAAGTACCTACCTTAATCGGGCCTTGTGTTTTTTGCTCCAGGGGGAGCAAAGCAGCAGAGGAAGCGGCCCCCGTTCGACTCCAGCGAAGGAGCCGACAGTGGAGGGGGATAGGCGCAAACGGGACCGCACACGCTGCGGACCGCTGACAGGGAGCTGCGCTGATGCCGGTCCGCTGAACAGCTGTTTGGTTAACAGCAGCGGACCGGAGGGAAATTTAAAAACCCGACCGGCAGCCCTGCAGACTCCTGACAAGGAGAATCGCCGCCCGGGAACCGCTACAATGCCGCCTGAAAAACGGCAGGCAGCCTCTAACTACAGGTAAGACAAAACCTTACCAAAACTACAGGTTCTACAGGAATCAACTTCCTCCAACACTGGAACAGGTGGAGACAGCAAAAATAAGTATGTCTGTCTCCCCAAGCCAGAGGAGGTCATGGAGTTACAAAACCTCCAGGAAAAATGAGGGGTCACTGGCTGAATGCCAAGGGAGCTGACACTCCTACCCCAGTGCTATTGCACTAGCCATCTCCCTTGTCGAGGGATTGATGCAACAACGGAGTTTGAGCTATGCCTCCTCCAATTTATAGCACACCCTTTTGCTCCCTCTTTTGAGGCTAGCTAAGGAGGCCAGGGCTGGGCTGGCTTAAACGCTGGGCAGGCGGACGAGAACAGCAGTATGCCAGGGGAGCAGGATCAGGAAGAGCTGCTGGGTGTTGTGGGCCACTACATGGCTCCTCCACGCGACCATCTTCCCAAACAAAGCCCTGCAGGAGTAGGCCTTTCTAGAGGCAAATCTGCAGGCAGCTGGGTCAGCAGACTCGCAGACAAGAGCTAAAAGCAGCGAATTCTGAAGCTCCTAACAAAAGGGTCAAGATGTCACCGCCTTTGCTCGTTTTTTCCACGGATCATACTCACCTGGCAGGCGAGACGCCATGACCACCAAGGTGGTTCTCCCAGGATGAGACTATCCCGTTGCACTACGAGTGCGCTGACGCCTAAGATGTTCCCAAATTTGGGATACTCGATTGACATTTGTGCATATAAGACCTGCCCTCAACCCCAAATATACGGGGCTATGCAAACCGCTGCTACGGGAAGAGAGGCAGCTAAACCTGTGCACCTCATGAGGGCAGGCCATGGAACGAGCAGGACATCGCATCCAACACCCAGCTGGCAGCACCCCTCGGCATCCACCAGCAAATATCGAACAAGGACTGGTGAAAGCCTGGCGACCGCTTCACATTACCCCCAAAGTTCTTTTTAGACAGGGGCCCAGAGCGGAGCCGTGGGAAAATGCGCCGCCCCACCGACAGCACCAGCATACCAGCAAAACTAAGCCTTCATGAAAAAACAATGAACATGGAGGTAGGTAGTCTGGTTCCTCCCAGTTTACACAAAATAAGGGTGTTCTACTAACTGCGGGGGGGGGGGGGGGCATTTACACTTGTTAATAAAAGCATGGGGTGCTGTCACAAATAACTAATATATACTCAACAGTATTGGTGGATAAAAACTTGAATTCAAATTGGGCATATTACCGCCAGTTCAGCAATGCGCCCAAAGGGCATTTTCTCCCTCTAAGAAAGAGAAGCGAGAAGGTCAAGCTGAACTAGAAAGGCTCATTACTAAACGGATCATGGGAGTAAACATGAACCATTGGAATTTGTATCGAATATATTCACTAAAACTACAAAAGATGGTGAATGTAGCATCATCATTGATCTAATATCACTAAATAAATCTGTTGAGTATATACACTTTAAGATGGAGACGGGTTTTTTGTCACTGCCAGACATCTGATCTCCAAAGGATAACTTATGGCGAGCATTGATATGGAAGATGCAAACTATCTTATACCCATACACTAGGATCACTGTAGATACCTAAAAAATTTACCTGGATGATGGATATCCCAGTTAGGGGAACTATGGGAGTATAGAGCATTCCCAATGGTCTAACCTCAGCCCTAAACTATTATAAATATTAAAAATAGCCATGAAAATATTAAGAAAACAAGCATAATCATGGCATATATTGGATGATATCCTCATATTAGGGGAAACAAAGGAATTAGCTGTGGCAGTAGTTCTAGCTACGAAACAGCTCCCTAAAGCACTGAGGTTCATCCCACGCCCAGATAAACCAGAATTGAAGCCGTTAACTACCATGGATTATCTGGGCTTCAATATCAATTCCATCCATATGACTGTTACTTTGCCAAGGTGCTTGGGTCACTATAATCAAATCATGAATGTACCCACTGAAGCTATATCACAATTACAATGGTGGGCAGACATATGTTTGGCATAGTTTTCAGCCCTATTATCATCACCAATCCCAACTTGGTTATTAAAAACCGATGCCAGTACTTTAGGCTGGGGAGCAACTAAACTCCATATCCAGCACAGGTAACAGATGGACCAATTCAGAATCATCGTTACTACACACACCGGGCATCAACTATTTGGGATTGGTGATCGCCTATTGGGCTAAAAAGCATATGCATTTCAAATGCAGCACGTACATATGCGGTTACGGATTGATAATACTATGGTGGTGGCTTATATCAACCATATGGGGAGCATAAAATCATTATCGTGCAACAAATTGGTCAAACAGATCTGGCAATGGTGTGTCAAAAGACATTTTAACTATCAGCTGCCTATGTCCTAGGAAGCTAGAACACAGTGGGAGACACCACGTCACGGGTAAAAATTTATGATAACATTGTATAGATGTCAAACCCAAAATATCTGCTAAAGGTATTAAGCAGTTTGAACGCCAAATATCAATTTGGTTGCACAAGACGGAATCACCAGTAACCTATGTATGTGACTTAGGAACCAGATCAGAGGCAGCAGCGATAGATGCCTACACGCTGGAAGGGGGAATTTCTGCTTTGCCTTCCTCCCTTCTGCCTCATCAGTCGGGCACTTCGCAATACAGATGGAATCTGTCTCCGAGATATTGAACGTGCCCGACCGGCCTACACAGCCATGGTTCCCAGTTCATCACGACATGGTGGGCGAGTCACCTATGGATTTCCCTAGTGGACCATGGTTGCTGACTCAACCCAGTATCAGACATAAGCCACCCATGCCATAAAAAACATCAAACTCCTGGGTGTAGGTTTTGAATAGACCTTACCAGGGACTGGGATTATCCAAAGGAACCATTACCACCATGTCGGCATCCCTGCGAACAGTCACCAAGAGCATGGGAAAATACTGCCACGACGCAGGGACAACATAACAAACTATTCAACCACTGACGTATTGGAGTTCCTGGACCATCTACACCATGATTAAAAGGTGAGTTACAGTGCCGTAAATACAGCATGGAGCGCCTTGTCTGCTTATCTAAAAACAGCAGGACAGCAAAACCCAGGTATACCCATGCATGGGATATCGGTGTGATATTGACATATCTCAGAGAATGGCACCAGCCAGATCCCTCAGTCTTGCTCAATCTATGTTAAAAACGCTCATGCTTATGGCTCTTGTATACGCTCACAGAGTCCAGTCACTCCATAAAACTAGACTGGGATAACATGGTGATTACCCCAGACGCATCACGTTCATCATTCTAGGTCTGGTAAAAACCTAACTCGCAGGTATATGGGACTAGGCGAGATTATGAGTTCGGCACGGACTAGTAGGGTCGAGATGGCCTGTGTTTTCCGTGCTGCAATTGTTATATGGTTATATGGACCAGGAACGCCCAATTCACTGGTGGGATTCCGGGCCTACCCACCAGAGTCCAGGTTGAGTGTGGTGACCCATCTACTACAATATATAGACACAACCCACAATCTTAGAGGGAGAGGAAAGCCTATGGGTCAACCACAGAAACCCCAAGACGGGGTACGAGCCAAACCACTTCAAGGTGGCTCAAACAGGTACTGAAAGCTGCCGGAATAGATAATAATACATTTAAATCCCATTCCACTAGGGCAGCATTGATATCAGCGGCTGAACAAATGGACATCCCGGTTGACCACATTCTCAATACGGCAGGATGGTCAAGGGAAACGACGTTCAGAACATTTTTTATTGTAAACCGTTGATAAGCCTGATTTAATTGCAGAAAGAATATTACAAACTGCAATATTAATTTAAGCTCAGGGGAGCTATTTATGTTGTTATTGTTAACAAATACCTTTCTGTTTCTTGTGAAAGCAGATCCATTGGTTGATTACAATAACACTTCCTCCCTCAAAAACTTCGGCAGTGAGTGAAATAAAAACTGTTACACGGTTTGAAATCACAGACCTTTGAAATCTTCACGGAATCACTCACGTGACTCCGAAGTAAAATAGTAAGATTAAACGAGTACTTACCAGTATGAAGTTTGATCTGTATTTTATGAGGAGTTACGATGAGGGATAACGTGCCCTCCGCTCCCACCCTCAATATATAGATCAAACTAATAAACTGATGTCTCATGATCTTTACTATGTTACTTCAAATATTGTGTCTATCCTGTGATTCCACACCGCTGCTTCGAAGTATGCCGCAACTGCGCACTGGGCTGGGTTCTTCACGTTATCCCTCATCGTAACTCCTCATAAAATACAGATCAAACTTCATACTGGTAAGTACTCGTTTAATCTTACTATTAATACAGCTAAGTGGGATTAACAGCGGTAAGCATGGTGGACAACATAGACACAGTGGACCGAAGAGCCCATTTCCATACTGACTCCAGAAGATATATTAAAAAAAAACAAAAGCCTTATAACCATATAACCATATAACAATTACAGCACGGAAACAGGCCATCTCGACCCTTCTAGTCCGTGCCGAACACGTATTCTCCCCTAGTCCCATACACCTGTGTTCAGACCATAACCCTCCATACCTTTCCCATCCATATAACTATCCAATTTATTTTTAAATGATAAAATCGAACCTGCCTCCACCACCTTCACTGGAAGCTCATTCCACCCAGCCACCACTCTCTGAGTAAAGAAGTTCCCCCTCATGTTACCCCTAAACTTCTGTCCCTTAATTCTCAAGTCATGTCCCCTTGTTTGAATCTTCCCTACTCTCAGTGGGAAAAGCTTATCCACGTCAACTCTGTCTATCCCTCTCATCATTTTAAAGACCTCTATCAAGTCCCCCCTTAACCTTCTGCGCTCCAAAAAATAAAGCCCTAACTTGGTCAACCTTGCCCTGTAACTTAGTTGCTGAAACCCAGGCAACATTCTAGTAAATCTCCTCTGTACTCTCTCTATTTTGTTGACTTCTCCAAACAAATACAAACATTGAAACAATGATCATCCTACATTAATTTCTCTGACCAGCCATTGTCCAGACTTGTGAAGCGTGCCCTTTTTTTTGCTTATCATAATCATAGTGTAAACTTGGAGAAAAGACTAAACCCTGAGGGTGTTCTCAAGGCATGCCTGAATGCAACCTCGTAAGAGATTATCACCCAGGATCTTTCTAAATGCACTGGGAATGCTGATAGGCAAGGCAAGGCAACTTTATTGATATAGCACATTTCATACACGAGGCAGACTCAAAGTGCTTCACATAAAAACATGTCATACAATAAAATGAAATAATAAAATGAAATAAAATAGAAGAATTAAAAGAAAAGAAAAGCAAAGTTAAAAATGTATTATAAAAAGTACAAAGGTTAAAAGTGCAATGTAGTTAAGATTTAGCTGAAAGCTAAAGTAAACATAAAAGTTTTCAGTCTTGTTTTAAAAGTGGTCAAAGTTGAGGCAAGTCTTAAGTCTTCAGGAAGTTTATTCCAGCTATTTGTTGCATAGTAACTAAATCCTGCTTTCCCATGTTTTGTATTTACTCTGGGAGTCATTAACCGATTGGTCTCAGAAGATCTTAGCGGTCTAGAAGGCTTATATAGTGGAAGCATGTCAGTGATATACTTTGGCCCTAAACCATGTAGTGATTTATAGGTGAGCAGCAGGATTTTGAAATCAATTCTCTGACATACAGGGAGCCAATGTAAGGATTTAAGAATTGGTGTAATGTGTTCAAATTTTTTGGTCTTTGTTAGAACTCTAGCAACAGCGTTCTGAACAAGCTGTAGCTGCCTGACAGTTTTTTTTCGGAAGATCTGCAAGGAGACCGTTACAATAATCTAGCCTCCTAGTAATAAAGGCATGTACAAGTTTTTCTAAGTCTTGAGCTGACATGAGTCCTCTTAATCTTGCTACGCTTTTGAGGTGATAGTAGGCCGATTTTGTTACTGATTTGATGTGACTGTCGAAATGTAAATCTGAATCCATATTAACCCCGAGATTTCTGGCTTTGTTTGAAGTTTTCAGGGACAGAGAGTGTAGGTGTTGGGTTACTTTAAGCCTTTCTTTTTTAGCACCAAAATCAATTATCTCCATTTTGTCCTTATTTAGTTGGAGGAAATTTTGGCACATCCAGTCTTTGACTTGCTCAATGCACTGGCACAACAGATCTATGGGGCTATGATAGAATTGCATTGTGGGTCTCCGCTCTTGCTCCCCATCCCCCCTGCTCATAACAAGGGCAGAGTCCCCCCTGTCCTCACCTTCCACCCCATCAGCCGTCGCATACAACATATAATCCTCTGACATTTTTGCCACATCCAACGGGATCCTACCTCTGGTCTCATATTTCCATCTCCTCCCCGCCGAGACCGTTCCCTCTGTAACTCCCTGGTCAATTTGTCCCTTCCTACCCAAACCACTCCCTTCACCTGCACCTCCTCCAACCTCATCTATTGCATCCACTGTTCCAGGTGCCAACTTCTTTACATCGGCAGGACCAAACGCAGGCTCGGCGATCGCTTCGCCTAACACCTCCGCTCAGTTCGTATTAACCAACCTGATCTCCCGGTTGCTCAGCACTTCAACTCCCCCTCCAATTCCCAATCTGACCTTGCTGTTCTGGGCCTCCTCCATTGCCAGAGTGAGGCCCAGTGCAAATTGGAGGAACAGCACCTCATATTTCACTTAGGTAGACAAAAATGCTGGAGAAACTCAGCGGGTGAGGCAGCATCTATGGAGCAAAGGAACTATGGAACATCTATAGGCGACGTTTCGGGTTGAGACCTTTCTTCAGACTGATGTGGGGGGGGGAGGGAAAAAGAAAGGAAGAGGCGGAGACAGTAGTCTGGGAGAGCTGGGAATGGGAGGGGAAGGAGGGATAAAGCAAGGACTACCTGAAATTAGAGAAGTAATGTTTGTACCGCTGGGGTATAAACTACCCAAGCGAAATATGAGGTGCTGTATGAACATTGACTTCTCTAATTTTAGATAGCCCTTGCTTTATCCCTCCTTCCCCCTCCCCCTTTCCAGCTCTCCCAGAAAGCCTACTGTCACCGCCTCTTCCTTTGTTTTTCCCAGCCCCCCCCCCCATATCAATCTGAAGAAGGTTCTTGACCCGAAACGTCACTTTTTCCTTCTCTTCATAGATGCTGCCTCACCCGCTGAGTTTCTCCAGCTTTTTGTCTACCTTTGATTTTTCCAGCATCTACAGTTCTTTCCTAAACAGATAAATAACTGTGTCTGACGAAGGGTCTCGAACCAAAACGTCACCTATCCATATTCTCTAGAGATGCTGCCCAACCCACTGAGTTACACCAGCACTTTGTGTTCATCAGATCCAGAATGTGTCTGTGGTATTTAAATTTAGATTTTACTTCGGAGTCACGTGAGTGATTCCGTGAAGATCCCAGCCCAGTGCGCAGGTGCGGCATTATCGCACAGCTGTGCAACGCGGCCAGCGGGAGTCGGCAGCTCCCGCATCCAAGGACGTGAGGTAAGTACTTACCTTAATCGGGCCTTGTGGTTTTTTGCTCCAGGGGGAGCAAAGTAGAGAGGAAGCGGCCCCCGTTCGACTCCAGCGAAGGAGCCGACAGTGGAGGGGGAAAGGCGCTAACGGGACCGCACAGGCTGCGGACCGCTGCAGGGAGCTGCGCTGATGCCGGTCCGCTGAACAGCTGTTTGGTAACAGCAGCGGACCGGCGGGAAATTTAAAAACCCGACCGGCAGCCCTGCAGACTCCTGACAAGGAGAATCGCCGCCCGGGGAACCGCTACAATGCCGCCTGAAAAACGGCAGGCAGCCTCTACATACAGGTAAGACAAAAATCTTACCAATTTACAGGTTCTACAGGAGCCAACTTCCTCCAAACTGGAACAGGTTGGAGACAGCAAAAATAAGTATGTCTGTCTCCCCAAGCCAGAGGAGGTCATGGAGTTCAACACCTCCAGGAAAAAAGGGGCACTGGCTGAATGCCAAGGGAGCTGACACTCCTACCCCAGTGCTATTGCACTAGCCATCTCCCTTGACGAGGGATTGATGCAACAGCGGAGTTTGAGCTATGCCTCCTCCAATTTATAGCACACCCTTTTGCTCCCTCTTTTGAGGCTAGCTAAGGAGGCCAGGGCTGGGCTGGCTTAAACGCTGGGCAGGCGGACGAGAACAGCAGTATGCCAGGGGAGCAGGATCAGGAAGAGCTACTGGGTGTCGTGGGCCACTACATGGCTCCTCCACGCGACCATCTTCCCAACAAGCCCTGCAGGAGCAGGCCTTTCTAGAGGCAAATCCGCAGGCAGCTGGGTCAGCAGACTCGCAGACAAGAGCTAAAAGCAGCGAATTCTGAAGCTCCTAACAGAAGGGTCAAGATGTCACCGCCTTTGCTCGTTTTCCACGGATCATACTCACCTGGCAGGCGAGACGCCATGATCACCAAGGTGGTTCTCCCAGGATGAGACTAGCCCGTTGCACTACCAGGGTGCTGACGCCTAAGATGTTCCCACATTTGGGATACTCGACTGAACAATGGTGCATATAAGACCTGCCCGCAACCCCAAATATACGGGGCTATGCAAACCGCAGCTGCGGGAAGAGAGGCAGCTAAACCTGTGCGCCTCATGAGGGCAGGCCATGGAACGAGCAGGACATCGCATCCAACACCCAGCTGGCAGCACCCCTCGGCATCCACCAGCAATATCAAACAAGGACTGGTGAAAGCCTGGCGACCGCTTCACATTACCCCCAAAGTTCTTTTTAGACAGGGGCCCAGAGCGGAGCCGTGGGAAAATGCGCCGCCCCACCGACAGCACCAGCATACCAGCAAACTAGGCCTTCATGAAAAAACAATAAACATGGAGGTAGGTAGTCTGGTTCCTCCCAGTTTACACTAAATAAGGGTGTTCTACTAACTGCGGGGGGGGCATTTACACTTGTTGATAAAGCATGGGATGCTGTCACAAATAACTAAAATATACTCAACAGTATTAGTGGATAAAAACGAATTCAAATTGGGCATATTACCGCCAGTTCAGCAATGCGCCCAAAGGGCATTTTCTCCCTCTAAGAAAGAGAAGTGAGAAGGTCAAGCTGAACTAGGAAGGCTCATTACTAAACGGATCATGGGAGTAAACATGAACCATTGGAATTTGTATCGAATATATTCACCAAAACTACAAAAGATGGTGAATGTAGCATCATCATTGATCTAATATCACTAAATAAATCTGTTGAGTATATACACTTTAAGATGGAGACGGGTTTTTTTTCACTGCCAGACATCTGATCTCCAAAGGATACCTATGGGGAGCATTGATATGGAAGATGCTAACTATCTTATACCCATACACTAGGATCATTATAGATACCTAAAAAAAAAATTTACCTTGACCAATTACCCGGTTAGGGCAACTATGGGAGCATAGAGCATTCCCTATGGTCTAACCTCAGCCCTAAACTATTATAAATATTACAAAAATGGCCATGAAAATATTAAGAAAACAAGCATAATCATGGCATATATTGGATGATATCCTCATATTAGGGGAAACAAAGGAATTAGCTGTGGCAGCAGTTCTAGCTACGAAACAGCTCCCTAAAGCTCAGAGGTTTATCCCACGCCCAGATAAACCAGAATTGAAGCGTTAACTACCATGGATTATCTGGGCTTCAACAATAATTCCGTCCATATGACTGTTACTTTGCCAAGGTACTTGGGTCACTATAATCAAATCATGAATGTACCCACTGAAGCTATATCACAATTACGGTGGTGGGCAGACATATATTTGGCATAGTTTTCAGCCCTATTATCATCACCAATCCCAACTTGGTTATTAAAAACCGATGCCAGTACTTTAGGCTGGGGAGCAACTAAACTCCATATCCAGCACAGGTAACAGATGGACCAATTCACAAACATCGTTACTACACACACCGGGCATCAACTACTTGGGATTGGTGATCGCCTATTGGGCTAAAAAGCATATGCATTTCAAATGCAGCACGTACATATGTGGTTACGGATTGATAATACTATGGTGGTGGCTTATATCAACCATATGGGGAGCATAATAATCATTATTGTGCAACAAATTGGTCAAACAAATCTGGCAATGGTGTGTCAAAAGACATTTTAACTATCAGCTGCCTATGTCCTAGGAAGCTAGAACACAGTGGGAGACACCATGTCACGGGGTAAAATTTATGATAACATTGAATAGATGTCAAACCCAAGATATCTGCTAAAGGTATTAAGCAGTTTGAAAGCCAGATATCAATTTGGTTGCACAAGACGGAATCACCAGTAACCTATGTATGTGACTTAGGAACCAGATTAGAGGCAGCAGCGATAGATGCCTACACGCTGGAAGGGGGAATTTCTGCTTTGCCTTCCTCCCTTCTGCCTCATCAGTCGGGCACTTCGCAATACAGATGGGACCTGTCTCCGAGATATTGAACGTGCCCGACCGGCCTACACAGCCATGGTTCCCAGTTCATCACGACACGGTGGGCGAGTCACCTATGGATTTCCATAGTGGACCATGGTTGCTGACTCAACCCAGTATCAGGCACAAGCCACCCATGCCAGAAAAACATCAAACTCCTGGGTGCAGGTTTTGAATAGACCTTACCAGGGACTGGGATTATCCAAAGGAACCATTACCACCATGTCGGCATCCCTGCGAACAGTCACCAAAAGCTAACATGGGTAAAATACTGCCACGACGCAGGGACAACAAACTATTCAACCACTGACGTATTGGAGTTCCTGGAACATCTACACCATGACTAAAAGGTGAGTTACAGTGCCGTAAATACAGCATGGAGCGCCTTATCTGCTTATCTAAAACAGCATGACAGCAGAGCATGGGATCCTATCCACTGAAGGTAAACTTGTGAAGGGCAACTATAATAATAAGCCCCAAAAACCCAGGTATACCCATGTATGGGATATTGGTGTGATATTGACATATCTCAGAGAATGGCACCAGCCAGATCCCTCAGCTTGCTCAATCTATGTTAAAAACGCTCATGCTTATGGCTCTCGTATACGCTCACAGAGTCCAGTCACTCCATAAAGCTAGACTGGATAACATGGTGATTACCCCAGACGCATCACGTTCATATTCTAGGTCTGGTAAAAACCTAACTCGCAGGTATATGGGACTAGGCGAGATTATGAGTTCGGCACGGACTAGTAGGGTCGAGATCGCCTGTGTTTTCCGTGCTGTAATCGTTATATGGCTATATGGACCAGGAACGCCCAATTCACTGGTGGGATTCCGGGCCTACCCACCAGAGTCCAGGTTGAGTGTGGTGACCCATCTACTACAATATATAGACACAACCCACAATCTTAGAGGGAGAGGAAAGCCTATGGGTCAACCACAGAAACCCCAAGACGGGGTACGAGCCAACCACTCCAAGGTGGCTCAAACAGGTACTGAAAGCTGCCGGAATAGATAATAATACATTTTAATCCCATTCCACTAGGGCAGCATTGATATCAGCGGCTGAACGAATGGACATCCCGGTTGACCACATTCTCAAAACGGCAGAATGGTCAAGGGAACGACGTTCAGAACATTTTTTATTATAAACCGTTGATAAACCTGATTTAATTGCAGAAAGAATATTACAAACTGCAATATTAATTTAAGCTCAGGGGAGCTCTTTATGTTGTTATTGTTAACAAATACCTTTCTGTTTCTTGTGAAAGCAGATCCACTGGTTGATTACGATAACACTTCCTCCCTCAAAAACTTCGGCAGTGAGTGAAATAAAAACTGTTACACGGTTTGAAATCACAGACCTTTGAAGTCTTCACGGAATCACTCACGTGACTCCGAAGTAAAATAGTAAGATTAAACGAGTACTTACCAGTATGAAGTTTGATCTGTATTTTATGAGGAGTTACGGTGAGGTATTACGTGCCCGCCGCTCCCACCCTCAATATATAGATCAAACTAATAAACTGATGTCTCATGATCTTTACTATCTTACTTCAAATATTGTGTCTATCCTGTGATTTCACACCGCTGCTTCGAAGTATGCCGCACCTGCGCACTGGGCTGGGATCTTCACGTAATACCTCACCGTAACTCCTCATAAAATACAGATCAAACTTCATACTGGTAAGTACTCGTTTAATCTTACTATTTATTGACATTCTAATCTTGCACATTAAGCTCTTGTTATTCCATGTTCTTTGTTTTTAATTTTGAGGTGCCAATTGTTTGCACATTGTTGAAGGACGGCTGCCCAGAGAAAACACAAAAGTAATAATTGAAGAATTATAATGACTTATTTGTTTAGAGAAAGTTAATTTTTATGATCTTGAATTTTTAAACATGATGATATCCTTTGGCAGGATGATGCAAATCTGTTGAATATATTGGACCCTGAGCGGTAATTACTGCTGCTCTGCTATTGTTGATGTGGTAATGGACTATGGTTAACTGTAACATAAATATTGTAGTAGAGCAGCAGCTGGTTGCTTTAATTTGGAATATTTACAAATGATCCCTGTATGATTGCTGCTTTTAGCGAAGCCATCTTTCTGCATATTCGATTTGTTGATGAATGGATATATTTCCTTGCTCTCCTATTTTCCCTGGGAAATAAGTCAGGTAAACATCTTGAAGACCGTTACAATAGTGCTGTTCTCTAAAAGGTCTGTGCTTCATTTATCATTATCAACATTTAGAAGATGAGATACAAGGAACTGCCAATGCTGTTTTACGAAAAAAGCCACTAAGTGCTGGGGTAGTTCAGCGCGTCAAGCAGTATCTCTGGAGAACATGGATAGGTGACATTTTGTGTTGGGACCTCTCTTCAGACTGACATTCATTTAATTGAATTATTAGCTTTATTAGTTATGGATTGGCTTACTACTCCATTACATAGGATTTTTGGGTGTGGAATGAGGCCCATAGATTTTATTTTAAGTCATTCTTTCCAATTTTTTTAAATCGCTGAGACTCGAACAGAATTCCAATCAGGCAAGAATCACAATTTCACATCTATTCAACTTAAATTCTGCTTGTATTTAATCACATAATGGTGTTATATGGTGACAGACTGTACCAAAATGATGAGTGAAAACTGTTAAAAGCATTCATGTTGATTTCTGTCAGCCGTAGACACAAAATGCTGCAGTAACTCAGCGGGACGGGCAGCATCTCTGGAGAGAAGGAATGAGCGATGTTTCGGGTCGAGACCCTTCTTCAGACGCCTATAGTACAAACATTTCTGTCAGCCGTCTATAGCACAAACATTGATCATCCTACCTACCTCCTCCGACCAGCCATTGTCCACTGATAGGATCAGGAAGAGGTCTACATTCTGATTATCCCACAATGGCATGGTAAAGGGAAGGTGTACGAGAGCAGGTATAGGAAAGGCTGGAGGAATAAATAAATACTTTGTTCTGTTTGGGGAAAGGTTTGCCACAAAAAAGACAAGCTAATTGTGGATTTGGAAAATGGAATTGCATTTTATATATTCAAAAACCTGTAACTTTATTAAGGTTTTTTTTTGCTCTCATGTATCTACTAAACAAGCAGTATGGGCAGTAAGAATATAAAAAATCTTGCTTTTTTGGTACCCCTAATAAAAGTCATGTGAGGAATAGATCAGGTGAATGTACAGAATCTCTTGCGCAGAATAAGGGAATTGAGGTTTAAGGTGAAGGGGAAAAGATTTAATAGGAATCTGAGGTTTAACTTTTTCACACAAAGGGTGTGAAGTATCGGCGCTGCCCTGGCAGCAGCGGCTCGCCTGCAGTCCGTTTGTTTTTACTTTTTTTGTGTTGTTTTTTTCGTTTTGTTTAGTTTAAGTTTTTGGTTTTTAGGTTGTGTTTGCGTGGGGGGGGTTGAAACGGGGCTTGCTGTCTCTCTCTTCGGGGGAATGCAACTTTTTTGTCGTATCCCCCTTCTCTGCCTCCGTCTGCGCTGAGGCCTAATGGCGGAGCTGGCGACCTCGAGACTCCGGAGGCAGAGCCAGTCAGGACTTGCCCTGGGCTCGCTCCCGTGAGGGCGGTCCGGCTCGGGGCTGGAATGGCGCTCCCGTGAGGGGCTGTGATACTCCCGTGAGGGCGGCCTGTCGCGGGGCTGAGACTCTCCCGTGAGGGGCTGTGGCGCTCCTGTCGGAGCGGCCCAGCTCGAGGGTGTAATGGCGCTCCCGTCGGAGCGGCCCAGCCTGACGGTGGAATCGCGCTCCCGTCGGGGCGGCCCAGCTCGAGGGTGGAACGGCACTCACGTGAGGGCGATCCGGCTCGGGGCTGGAACGGTGCTACGGTGGCTGGGACGGCGTTCTGGCGGCGGTGACCTGAGTCCGGGGTTCAGCCGCGGGCCAGCGGCTGCGTCCGCTGGACTGGAGGGCGGCAGCTTCGACCACCCCGGTCCGCGGTGTTTGAGCCGGCCCGTTTGCGGGGTTCGGTGAGCCGCGGGACTGTCTGTGCCATCTCCCGGTGGGGTATCGCCTCAGCGCAGAGGGAGAAGAGGAGGGAAGAAACTGCAGCCCTAAGATTTTTGCCTCCACCACAGTGAGGAGGTGCTTGGAGGACTCACTGTGGTGGATGTTAATTTGTGTTTATTGTTGTTTATTATTGTACTATTGTATGTATGACTGCAGGCACAAAATTTTGTTCAGACCGTAAAGTCTGAATGACAATAAAGGTACTTCTGGTGGGTGTATTGTACGAGCTGCCAGAGGAGGTAGTTGATGCAGGGACCATCCCAACTTATAAAAAGCAGACAGATACATGGATAGGAAAGGTTTGGAGGGATATGGGCCAAACACAAGCAGATGGGACTAGTGTAGCTGGGACATGGGTGTGGGCATGTTGGGCTAAAGGGTCTGATCCATGCTGTATGACTGACTTCATCTCGATGAGAAATTGGAGAAGGATTTTTACTCCTTGTTGGCTCCTTACACAGCATTTCTTTTTTCAAAAGCAGATAAATGGCAATTTATTGCATTGTTGTCCTGGGATACTTTGCATGAATGCGTTCACATGTAATTTTCCACCAACAGGAGGCTAAGGGTGATGTATAAAATCATGAGGAGATTTGATAGGATGTAACCACTGAGTATTTTACCCAGGGTAGGGGTATCAAGACTAGAGGACAGATTTAAAGTGAGAGGGGAAAGATTTAATAAGAATCTGAGGGGAAACTTATTCACTCATAGGGTGGTCGGTATATGGAACAAGCTGCCAGAGGCCAAGTTGAGGCAGATACAATAACAACATTTAAAAGTTACTTGGACAGATGCATGGATAGGAAATGTTTAGAGGGATATGGACCAAATGTGGGAAAATGGGACTATCTCAGATGGGTCATCTTGGTTGCCATGGGCGAGTAGGGCCGAAGGGCCTTGTTCATTGCTGTATGACTCTGACTCTTATTTCACTGTAATTTATTGTGTGGGAAATGTTTTGAGATTTGAGATAGAAAATACTAAATAAATACTTTAAAAAATGTGTTTGTTAAATTATTTCTCTTTGCACCATGAATGACTTCAGAGAACGTTACCAGTTTGAAAATTCAGTTTATAAGCAATTTTGTGGTCTCTTGAATGAAAGTAAATGCATTTTCTGGTTATTAAATGGCTAGCTGTCCCTCAAGTGTGACAGAATACCTACCAGATATTGTTTTCATCCTCTAATTACAACCTCTAATTTAGTACTCTTTGGTGTTCTGCCTGCCAGTAAATTATCTTTCATGGGAAAGTAATGATGATCTGTTTCCCTCTTTCTTTTACAGATCGCATCACAGGAAGCCATTGCATTGGCCAAAGGGAATCAACAGGAGAAAGCACTGAAACACTATACACTAGCTGTCCTTGCAAGTAAAAATAAAGCCAAATATGTTCGTCTGCGTGCAGCATGTCTAATCAGACTGAAGCAATATGAAAGGGCCCTAAAGGACCTGCATGAGGTCGTCATAAGAAGCACCAACAGAAACTCCTCAGACTTGGTAGAAGATTATTGTTCCATAGGACATATTCAACTCCTTACCCTGAGGGATGAAGAGGCTTGTGCGAACTATATAAAAGCCTTGCAGTTAGACCAGTCTTTAGCATTAACCAACATCTCCAGTAGGCCAGGGCAGTTCAGCTTGTCTCAACACTTCCAGCGAAATGCTCTCCGAAACTTTGAACAGCAGCGTTATGAAGAAGCTTGGAATGCAGCAGAATATGGACTGATGATTGATGAAAATAACAGCGAATTGAAGAAACTGAAAACTAGGATTAAGCGAGAGGCATCAGGATGTATTGTTCATTAGTATTGTACATCATTCAATAATTAACAAAATATTTAGACAATGTGCCTTTATGGTGGCATACTGTAACTCCATGAAAGGCTGAGGTCAAAATCGGAATTCTAGTAATTACAAATTTTTGGTATAGATTGCAGATTGAGCTGGAACTGACAGTATTAAGAATAATTGTGAGCATGATATGAGGAAACAGAAACATTTAAAAGACAATGCCTTTATGTAAATTGCCAGATCAGAATTTTCTTTCAACAAACTTGAATTCAATTTTTCTTTGAACTGGTTTGGACGGTATGTCAGAATATTGTTTGATGCTGCACTTCCGGTGAAATTATGAGAATGCAATGCCAAGGAACTCTCCTAAGTTTCATTGCAATTCAATTTTAAGATGTTTTAATCCACATTTAAACAGGATATAGGGCCTGGTTTCAAGTTAACACAAGGCTAAAGAAAGCCTTTCAACAGGCTACCCGCTTTACATTCATATGGGCAGTCATTTGTGGTCTATTCACTTGTTAGAAATTTAGCACTGATCTTTATATAATATTACTTTTTAAATATGGTAATTTTAATTTGCTCTTGCCATTAAAATGCCTGACATTCACTTTTAAAGGGCTGTGTTGGTATAACTGAAGGAAAGGTTGAATGACACTGAAGTCTGAAAGAGTATGCATAGGAGGATAAACTGGTGAGTACCATTGGAGTCTAAAGTTGGCCCCTTCATTAAAATTGTTTCCTTCTTGTACATTTTACTAGAATGTTGCCTGGGTTTCAGCAACTAAGTTACAGAGAAAGGTTGAACAAGTTAGGTCTTTATTCTTTGGAGCACAGAAGGTTAAGGGGGGACATGATAGAGGTCTTTAAAATGATGAGAGGGATAGACAGAGTTGACGTGGATAAACTTTTTCCATTGAGAGTAGGGAAGATTCAAACAAGAGGACATGATTTGAGAATTAAGGGACAGAAGTTTAGGGGTAACATGAGGGGGATCTTCTTTACTCAGAGAGTGGTAGCTGTGTGGAATGAGCTTCCAGTGGAAGTGGTGGAGGCAGGTTCGATTTTATCATTTATAAATAAATTGGATAGGTATATGGACAGGAAAGGAAAGGAGGGTTATGGTCTGAGTGCAGGTAGATGGGAATAGGGGAGAATAAGTGTTCGGCACGGACGAGAAGGGCCGAGATGGCCTGTTTCCGTGCTGTAATTGTTATATGGTTATATAGTTATATTTTGGTCCTTTGTATTGAACACATAGGCACTCTTTCACCTGGGGTCTTTTAGCACAGGGGAAGAGATTGTGAATATTGCTATTACATATATACTTTTTATTATGTACAATAAACTGCATGTTTAATTAATTTTATTAAATTATAATTTTGCTGGATTAGTAATTGAATTTGGAAATCCAACAAAAGTAATATATGATTTAATATACATAATTAACTTCTTGGAAACAAGTTACAAGGACAAATAGTTTAAATGTAAAATTGATGTGCTGTGTTAGATTTTTAAATAAAACGTTTTTATTATTCTGCTTTCTTTTTTCCTGAATTTCGATATTTCCCTTCAGTAGGCTTAAGTATTTTTTTCCAGAGGTGTCAACAGCATCAATACATCAATACCATGTTGCTGATCTTCATGTGATTCCTGAGACCTGATGTTAGCAGGGCATTCAGTGGCAGGAGATGTTACAGAGGGGCTGGACCCTGGCCTTGCTTGGATATTCACTCTCACACATTTTTTTGCAGTAGTCGCTGGTCAGCAATCAGTTATTCAATTGTTCCTGTAGAATTTTCACGATGACAGAGAAATTTCAAAACAATTTACCTTGAAAATGTCACCGTTAATTGTTTCCTACCTTAAGAATAAAAATATTCATGATGGAATTCATAGTAGATTGTATTGTAAATGTTGAGCAGAAGAGTTGTGGTTTTAAGGACCTAACAGTTTCTCAAATATTAGCGAGACTGGTGGCAGGTTTTGTTAATGTGACTTTTGTTCTTTTTTCACTATTCATTGATTACTATTCCACTGAAAACTGCCGAACACTGGGAGAATGTGAAAATGCTATCTATTGTAGTTAGGAATATATCAAACTTGTATTTAAGATATTAGATTTATACAACCTTTGTGATGATCTTAGTGAGATTCTTAACCTAATACGTGCATGCATATTTTTAAATAGACATTGCATTATCCCACATCCAATCTATTGATTTCCTGGAAGGAACAAGGAACTGCAGATGCTGGTTTACAAAAAAAAAGGACAACGTGCTGGAGTAACTCAATGGGTCATGTAGGGTTGCCAGAGAACATGGATGTGACGTTTTGGGTAGGGACCCTTCTTCAGACTGATTGTAGGAGGCGTGAAAGAAAGCTGGAAAAGGAGGGGCAGGACAAAGTCTGACAGGTAGTAGGTTGATACAGGTGATTGGGGTTTTGATAGGCAGATGATGATTGGACAAAGGACAGAGATGAAAAGACAGAGGTGGAATCGTGGCTTGATCCGACGAGCAGGATCTCCGAGCAGCAACGGAGCTGGAGCTGCCGACGGTAAGGGAACCTCTGTCCCAGCGCAGGCTCGCGGAAACAGCAGATAGAGTAAGTACAGTATCTGTAAGCATGGCCTCCATTGTATCCGGAAACATGGTCGTCGGGCAGGACTTCAGGTCAGATTGAAGCGCAAGGGACTCTGACCCCCCTCTCGCTACCATCCTACTAGTCAATGTACAATCATTGGAAAATAAGGTGGAGGACCTAAGATCCCTTACGAAAGGGAGCTGAGGAAATGCTCTGTGTTCTGTTTCACAGAGGCATGGCTCACCCCCAGACTCAGCAGTCCAGCCTGAAGGTTTCTCCATCCATCGCATGGACCATATACTGGCATCTGGGAAAGGGAGAGGAGGTGGCAGTTCTGTCCAGCCCCTGCTCTCTGGAACATCTGGCGTTGAAATGTCGCCCCTTCTACCTACCGAGGAAATTCACCTCCATCATCCTGTCTGAATCTCACCCCAGGCATACGTCGTCTGGCACTGGAGGAGTTGCATGCCGTAGTCAACAAGCATCCGACAGCTTACCCCAAGGCGTTTACCATCATAGCCAGGGACTTCAACAGAGCCAACCTGAAAAAATCTCTCCCAAACTTCCATCAATATGTCTCCTTCAGCACCAGAGGATCAAACACTCTTGACCACTGCTATACAACCATCAAAGATGCCTATATTTCTATCCCTCACCCTCACTTTGGAAAATCCAACCGTTCTGCGGGGCTGCTTCTTCGTGCATACAGGCAGCAACTGAAGAAAGCACCCCCAGAGGTGAGGATTGGACAGAACTGGTTGGTGGAGGCAGAGGAACAACTACAGGACTGCTTGGAGTCTGTGGGCAATGTTCAAGGACTCGACAACGGACCCAAATGAATTCACCACAGTCGTTACAGACTTCATAGGAAATGTGTGGAGGACTGCAATTTAACAAAAACCTTCCGAATGTTTCCTAACCAGAAGCCTTGGATGAACCATGATTTCCACATTCTGCTGAAGACCAGCTCCCGGCCATTCAGGTCTGGTGACGCAGAGGTCTATAAGAAGTCCAGATAAGACCTTGACAAGGCCATCAAAAGGGCCTTCCGTTCAAAGCTGGAGGATGTTCAGCAACTGTGGCAGGGCTTGAATGCCATCACCTCCTACAAGGCGAAATCAGGAGGCAGCTCAAACGACTGCGAAGCATCACACCCTGACGAAGTCAATGTATTCTACGCACGCTTTGATAGGGAGAACACTGATGTGCCTTCCCGAGCCCCCATTCACCCTAATGATATTATAGTCACAGAGGCTGACGTCAAAAGATCCTTCGGGGGGGTGAACCCTCGGAAAGCGCCTGAACCTGCTGGTTTACCCAGCCTGTGCAGACCAACTGGCTGGGGTTTTTGCGGACATTTTCAATCTCTCACTGCTGAGTTCTGAGGTTCCCTCCTGCTTTAAGAGGGCATCAATAATACCGGTGCCCAAGAAGAGTAAGGTGACGTGCCTCAATGACTATCGACCAATGGCACTAACGTCCGTGATGATGAAGTGCTTTGAGAAGTTAGTTATGGGACATATCAACTACTACCTCAATAAGAACCTCGACCCACTACTATTCGCCTACCGTCACAACAGGTCATCGGAGGATGCGTTCTCACTGGCTCTCCGCTCCGCACTGGTCCACTTAGACAAAAAAAAACACGTCAGGCTATTGTTTATTGACTACAGCTCGGTATTCAATACCATCATCCCCTCCACGCTGGTTATGAAGTTGGGGACCTGGGGTGGAGGGGATTGCACTGAGGAACTTTTGCAGGCTGGAAGAGTCCATGTACCACGTGTACACGGAGTGTGTGAGGCTGCAGCCACTGTTTCAATACCTAAAGGGGCTTCTCCTTGCCTTCTGGCTGCATTTTTCACCCACCATCCTCACCTGTGCGTAGGGGAGAGGGTAGGGCCGAGGATGTCCTGGTTGGGTTGCTCCTGGGCCTGGCCAAGCTGGCCATCCACGAGTCATGGTGCCAGGCGGAAGAGGGCTCTGCCCGAGCCGGCTACCTGCCCCTCTTCTAGGGTTACATCCGTGCCCGGGTGGGGTTAGAAAGGGAATATGCCCTGTCCACGGGCACGCTGGGGGATTTCCAGGACCGCTGGGCACCGCAGGGGGTTGCATGCATCCTCATTAAGGATTGTAAACATAGCTGTATAGTAGTTTATTTAGTATTTTTGTTTGTATTGTATTATGGTGGTGGGTTCTGGTTTGTTTTATTGTACTGTAAATATTTTTAATTGAATACATTAAAGCTGGTTACGAATGGACCAGTAGATCATTCCTTGTAGCCAGGATCCAAAGGGCAAGGAGCACCGCCACCCCACCTAGGATCCGCAAGGGGAGGAGTGGCTCTGCTGTCGGTGACTGAAGGACTGGTGACAGGATCTAGGGAGCGGGCAGGGCTGAAATGTCCTAGTTGGGTTGCTCCTAGGCCTGGCCAAGCTGGCTATCCGCAAGTCACGGTGCCAGGCTGAAGAGGGCTTTGCCCGAGCCAGATGCTTGCCTCTTTACCGGGGTTGTATAGTAGTTATTAGAATATTTGTAACATCATTGTTTGATGATTTTGTAACATGGTGGTGGGTATGCCACCATGGTTTTGTTTTTTTTGGTTTTTGTATCGTGCTGAAATTAAATTAATTATTTTTTGATACAAAAAAAAAGCTAGTTACGAAACTCATGGAACTGGGTCTCTGCAATTGGATCCTCAACTACCTAACCTACAGACCACAGTCTGTTCGAATTGGCAGAAACACTTCATCCTCAGTGATAATCAGTACAGGAGCACCTCAAGGCTGCCTGCTCAGCCCCCTACTCTACTCATGATTGCGTAGATGGACATAGTTAAAACTACATCATCAAGGTCGCGGAGAGTACAGAGGAGATTTACTAGAATGTTGCCTGGGTTTCAGCAACTAAGTTACAGAGAAAGGTTGAACAAGTTAGGGCTTTATTCTTTGGAGCGCAGAAGGTTAAGGTGGGACTTGATAGAGGTTTTTAAAATGATGAGAGGGATAGACAGAGTTGACGTGGAAAAGCTTTTCCCACTGAGAGTAGGGAAGATTCAAACAAGGGGACATGACATGAGAATTAAGGCACTGAAGTTTAGGGGTAACATGAGGGGGAACTTCTTTACTCCGAGAGTGGTAGCTGTGTGGAATGAGCTTCCAGTGAAGGTGGTGGAGGCAGGTTCGTTTTTATCATTTAAAAATAAATTGGATAGTTATATGGATGGGAAGGGAATGGAGAGTTATGGTCTGAGCGCAGGTATATGGGACTAGGGGAGATTATGTGTTCGGCATGGACTAGAAGGGTCGAGATGGCCTGTTTCCGTGCTGTAATTGTTATATGGTTATATTATATGGTTGCTGAGGGACGAATTACATGGTGATGAGTCAGAGTCTAGATGTGAGATCGACCGACTGACCAAGCCCAACAACCTGGCACTCAATATCAGCAAAACCAAAGAACTGATTATGGAGTTTGGAAGAGGAAGGATGAGGACACACAATCCTGTTTACATCAATGGGACGATGGTGGAGAGACTCAAAAACCTCAAATTCCTGGGCGTGCATATTTCTGACGATCTTTCCTGGACCCAGCACACTGACTCAGCGCCTCTACCTCCTGAGAAGATTACAGAGTTTCAGTATGTCAAAGAGGATTCTCTTGAACGTCTACAGATGCACAGCAGAGAGCATACTGACTGGTTGCATCGTGGCCTGGTTCAGCAACTTGAACGTCCAGGAGTGGAAAAGAACTGCAAAAAGTTGCAAAGACTGCCCAGTCCATCACCGGCTCAATGACTTCCATGACCTCCCCATCATCAAAGTGATCTATCGTAGTCACCGCCTCAAAATGGCAGCCAGCATCATCAAAGACCCACACCATCCTGGCCACACACTCATCTCACTCCTGCCATCGGGAAGAAGGAACACAAGCCTGAAAACAGTAATGTCCAGGTTCAGAAACAGCTACTTCCCTACAGCCATCAGGGTATTAAACATTACAACCTCATAAGCTATGAGCTACAATAGACCATTATTATTATTATTATTATTGCACTGTTATTCTTTTTTTTCTTCTGAGATTTTGTTATTATTTGTTATGATTACATATTCTGTTGTGCTGCAGCAAGTAAGAATTTCATTGTTCTATCTGTGACATATGACAATAAAACACTCTTGAGTCGCTTGACTCTTGACAAAAGGACTGTAGATCTGCAAATTGTAAAGCTATGGGGAAGGAATATAGGTAGAAGGAGGGGGAGAGAGGAGAAACAGGTGCGAGTCAAAGTGGGGCACGGGAATGGGGTGAGAGTAGAAGGAAAGAGTGGGGGAGTGGGAAGATGCATGGCAGATGAAGTTTAATGTGGATAAATGTGATGTAGCAAAAACAGGAAGGCAGATTACTATCTAAATGGTGTTCAAGAAGGAACTGCAGATGCTGGAAAATCGAAGGTACACAAAAATGCTGGAAAAACTCAGCGGGTGCAGCAGCATCCATGGAGCGAAGGAGATAGGTAACCTTTCGGGCCAAAACTCTTCTTCAGACACTATCTAAATGGTGTCAAATTGGGAAAAGGGGAAGTACAACGGGATCTGGGGGTCCTTGTTCATCAGTCTATGAAAGTAAGCATGCAGGTACAGCAGGCAGTGAATAAAGCGAATGGCATGTTGGCCTTTAAAACAAGAGGAATCGAATATAGGAGCAAAGTAGTCCTTTTGCAGTTGTACAGAGTCCTAGTGAGACCACATCTGGAATATTGTGTGCAGTTTTTGTCCCCTAATGTGAGGAAGGACATTCTTGCTATTGAGGGAGTGCAGCGTAGGTTTACAAGGTTAATATCCGGGATGTCGGGACTGTCATATGCTGAGAGAATGGAGCAGCTGGGCTTGTACACTCTGGAGATTAGAAGGATGAGAGGAGATCTCATTGAAACATATATTAAGGGTTAAAGATTGTTAAGGGTTTGGACACGCTAGAGGCAGGAAACATGTTCCCGACGTTGGGGGAGTCCAGAACCAGGGGCCACAGTTTAAGAATAAGGAATAAGCCATTTAGAACAGAGATGGGGAAACACTTTTTTTCACAGAGAATGGTGAGTCTGTGGAATTCTCTGCCTCAGAGGGCGGTGGTGGCGGGTTCTCTGGATGCTTTCAAGAGAGAGCTAGATAGGGCTCTTAAAAATAGCGGAGTCAGGGGATATGGGGAGAAGGTAGGAACGGGGTACTGATTGGGGATGATCAGCCATGAGCACATTGAATGGCGGTGTTGGCTCGAAGGGCCGAATGGCCTACTTCTGCACCTATTGTCTATTGTCTATATTGGAAGAGGGGCAGAATTTAATAGTTACCTAAAATTGGAGAATTCAGAAATAGAGGGGTCCAGATGGGGTACAAGGGAGGGGAAGGGGGGTAGAGGGAGAAAGGTGGAGAAGGTTGTGAGAAGTTAGCTAAAATTGGAGAATTTGATGTTCATACTGTTGGGTTATAAAATACAATCAAAATATGAGGCGCTGTTCCTCTAGTTTGTGTGTGGCCTCACTCTGGCAATGGAGGAGGCACAGGATGGAAAGGTCAGTATGGGGAGAGTAGTTAGCAACCAAGAGATCCTGCTGGCCAAGTGTTCGGCAAAATGGTCTACGCTTAGTATCGTCAATGTACAGGAGATCACATCGGATACATGATTTTAGAGGAGGTGCACGTGAACCCCTGTCTCACCTGGAAGTACTGTTGGGAATCCCAGGATGGATGTGAGGGAGGACATACAGGGACAGGAGTTACATCCTCTCTGGTTGATGGGAAAGTACCTGGGGAGGAGGCCCAGGACACAAAGGTCAGTGTGGGAATGGGAAGGGGAGTTAAAATGGTTAACAACCAGGAGATACAGTAGGCCTTGGCGGACTGAGCACAAGTTTGAACAAGGCTGGAGTTCCACTGATCCGCACCTTTCACCCCACAAGGCTCCACATCCAATGCATCATCCTATGAAATTCCCATCATCTCCAACGTGACTTTTCTGCCTTCCATAGAGACCACTCCCTTCCATCGTGAAATTAGTGATGGACAATCAATGCTGGACTGGCCAGCTAAGCTGCTATCTTGAAAAAATTAAGTTATGTACAGAAACACAAATCAATAAAAATGATTATGGAATAGAATACTGTATTATAACATGTGACAAGGCACAGTGAAATTATTTGCTTACATGCCCAATGTATACAAAGATTAGGTTAATATCCCATTTAAAAATAAAACATTATTTCTGGAAGAATAGAAAATAAGAAAAGGATTTGTTAAAGTTGTATTGAATCCTGGTTTGTGCATAGTGTGTTCTGCATCAATCTGGTTTATATTTGTAAATAACTTGACTCTGAAGCTGACTAAGATGTTTTACATATCCGGAGAATTTGAACGGGCTGGGACTTGTTCCCTTTGAAACAAGCAGGGTGAAGGTGGCCCAAGGAGGGACTTTAGCATTCTGGATGTATTTGATAAAGTAACTGTTGTGAAGATATTTTCCAAAGTGAGAGATGAGTACCATAACATATCCAAATTCAATCAGAAATTCAGGAGAAAGTTCCTAAACATAAGAGGTGGCGGCACGGTGGCGCAGCCGGAGAGTTGCTGCTTTGCGGCGCTTACAGCGCCAGAGACCCGGGTTCAATCTCAATTATGGATACTGTCTGTATGGATCTTAGACATTCTTCCCGTTACCGCGTGGGTTTTCTGAGATCATCCGTTTCCTCCCACTCTCCAAAGACGTACAGGTTTGTAGGTTAAATTGGCATGGTACAAGTGTAAATTGGCCCCAATGCGAGTAGGATAGTGTTAATGTGCGGGGATTGCTGGTCAGTGCAAACTCGGTGGGCCGAAGAGCCTGTTTCTGCGCTGTATCTCTAAATTAAACTAAAAGTTAACGTATAACTTACTACCACCAAAAAGTAGATGAATTAAAGAGAAGGCTAGATAAAATACTCACGAGGAAGAAAGTAATAGGTTATGCCTTGTCACACGTAGACACGGGCAGGTGAATATAAATTTACATTAATCAGTTAGAAGAATGATCTTTTACTTCACTTTATATTCTATGTAATCAGATCTTTTAAATAAACGTTTACGTGTGAATTAAAATGTATATCTAATATGTAAATATTTAAATATGTCGTTACTCACATTTATTGTCCTGATGTTTTAATTGATTGTCATAATTGCAGGCAGCTGTGGAGCCTCAGTAATTCAATCTAATTACAGTGAGTGGCAAATGGGGCTAATGAGTTTCATGGCCTCACCACAGCAGTAGAAAGGGCAAATCAGTCACCGCATCGACAGCAAACGTGCTGATACTACATTTTGTTTTCTCTGTGAGGGAGAAAAAGAGAGAATTATTTTTGTCAAAATGAATCTATCAAGAGCAAACATACAAAGAAACAAAACAGTTCAGATGAGCTATAGGTTGTTATTTGATTAGAAACATAGAAAATAGGTGCAGGAGTAGGCCATTCAGCCCTTCTAGCCTGCACCACCATTCAATATGATCATGGCTGATCATCCAACTGAGTATCCCGTAACTGCCTTCTCTCCATTCCCCCTGATCCCCTTATCCGCAAGGGCCACATCTAACTCCCTCTTAAATATAGCCAATAAACTGGCCTCAACTACCTTCTGTGGCAGAGAATTCCACAGATTCACCACTCTCTGTGTGAAAAATGTTTTTCGCATCTCGGTCGTAAAAGACTTCCCCTTTATCCTTAAACTGTGTTTGACCCCATTGTTCTGGACTTCCCCAACATCGGGAACAATCTTCCTGCATCTAGCCTGTCCAATCCCTTAAGAATTTTGTAAGTTTCTATAAGATCCCCCCTCAATCTTCTAAATTCTAGCGAGTACAAGCCAAGTCTATCCAGTCTTTCTTCATATGAAAGGCCTGACATCCCAGGAATCAGTCTGGTGAACCTTCTCTGTACTCCCTCTATGGCAAGAATGTATTTCCTCAGATTAGGAGACCAAAACTATATGCAATACTCCAGGTGTGATCTCACCAAGACCCTGTACAACTGCAGTAGAACCTCCCTGCTCCTATACTCAAAGCCTTTTGCTATGAATGCTAACATACCATTCGCTTTCTTCACTGCCTGCTGCACCTGCATGCCTACTTTCAATGACTGGTGTACCCATGACACCCAGGTCTCGTTGCATCTCCCCTTTTCCTAATCGGCCACCATTCAAATAATAGTCTACTTTCCTGTTTTTGCCACCAAAGTGGATAACCTCACATTTATCCACATCCATACTGCATCTGCCATGCATTTGCCCACTCACCCAACCTATCCAAGTCACCTTGCAGTCTCCTAGCATCCTCCTCACAGCTAACACTGTCCCCCAGCTCCGTGTCATCCACAAACATGGAGATGTTGCATTCAATTCACTCGGCCAAATCATTAATATATATTGTAAATAGCTGGGGTCCCAGCACTGAGCCTTGCGGTACCCCCCTAGTCACTGCCTGCCATTGTGAAAAGGACCCGTTTACTCCTACTCTTTGCTTCCTGTCTGCTAGCCAGTTCTCTATCCACATCAATACTGAAACCCCAATAACGTGTGCTTTAAATTTGCATACTAATCTCTTATGCGGGACCTTGTCGAAAGCCTTCTGAAAGTCCAGATATAACACATCCACTGGTTCTCCCATCCACTCTACTAGTTACATCCTCGAAAAATTCTATAAGATTCGTCAGACATGATTTACCTTTCATAAATCCATGCTGACTTTGTCCAATGATTTCACCATTTTCCAAATGTGCTGCTATCCCATCTTTAATAACTGACTAGCAGTTTTCCCACTACCGATGTTAGACTAACTGGTTTGTAATTCCCCATTTTCTCTCTCCCTCGCTTTTTAAAAAGTGGGGTTACATTAGCTACCCTCCAATCCTCAGGAACTACTCCAGAATCTAAAGAGTTTTGAAATTATATTGGAGTATGTCAAAGCTGTGCATTATTAGACTACCCACAGCTGTACGTGGACCCAGGTAGAGTAAAACCATTGTGTTTAACGAAGGAAATTTTTTTGATTCGATCAATGTTAGACACTTCAATAATTTAGAGCAGAAACCTTTTTCTCATAGTACAACATACTCTTCCATCTGCCTGTTCTCCTAACTAAAGAAATGATAACTGTCATAAATAAATGCAAGGTAGACACAAAATGCTGGAGTAACTCAGCGGGTGAGGCAGCATCTCTGGAGAGAAGGAATGGGCGACCTTTTGGGTCGAGACCCTTCTTCCGACCCTAAACACCACCCATTCCTTCTCTCCAGAGATGCTGCCTCACTCGCTGAGTTACTCCAGCATTTTGTGCCTACTTTTGATTTAAACCAGCATCTGCAGTTCTTTCTTACACTTAAATAAATGTATATACATTTCCTTACAAAACCCAATACTGATGAGGAAATACAATGTTATCCTCTACTTACACCCGTTTCAACCATGCTGTTGGGTAGATGTGACCTATAATATGCCTGCAACTGTTCAGTCGATAATGTAATACCCTGTTTTTAAAACACATTGCTTATTTTGGGCAGTTTGGTAAATTCCTCATCTGAAGAGTGTTTTAATGTAATATGTCCCAGATAGGACAATGAAATTCATGCTTGCTGCAGCACAACAGAATATGTAAACATAGTACATAACGGGAGAAAAAAAATTCAGTGTGTGTATATATACATGCACACATACTCAATAAATAAACAAATATAGTGTAATAATAATAATAGTCTGTTGTAGTTCAGAGCTTATTTGTTTCGTGTTTAATATCCCGATGGCTGTAGGGAAGAAGCTGCTCCTGAACCTGGACGTAACAGTTTTCAGGCTCCTGTACCTTCTTCCCAATGGCAGTGGTGAAATGAGTGTGTGGCCAGGGTGGTGTGGATCTTTGATGATGTTGGCTGCCTTTTTTAAGGCAGCGACTTCAATAGATTCCTTCGATGGTGGGGAGGTCAGAGCCGATGGTGGACTGGGCAGTGGTCAAAACATTTTGCAGTCTTTTCCGCTTCTGGACGTTCAAGTTGCCGAACCAGGCCACGATGCAACCAGTCAGTATGCTCTCTACTGTGCACCTGTAGAAGTTCAAGAGAATCATCTTTAACATACCAAATCTCATTAATCTTCTCAGGAAGTAGAGGAGCTGATGTGCCTTCTTTACAATTGCATCAGTGTGCTGGGTCCAGGAAAGATCTTCGGAAATATGCACTCCCAGGAATTTGAAGTTTTTGACCCTCTCCACCATATAAACAGGATTGTGGATCCTCATCCTGTCCACAATCAGTTCGTTGGTTTTACTGATGTTGGGAGCCAGGTTATTGTGCTGATACCATTTGGTCAATCGGTCGATCTCACTTCTATACTCTGACTCATCACCATCTGTGATTCATCCAACAACAGTGGTGTCGTCGGCGAACTTGTTGATGGAGCTCGCACTATGTCCGGCTACACAGTCATGGGTATAGAGTGAGCACAGCAGGGGCCTGAGCAGGCACACAGCCATGAGGTACTCCCGAACTGATTGTTACTGAAGATGAAGTAACAAATAAGAAATGATGATTCAATTTACAAGAACAACTAGCCTTTTTATTGTACCTTTAATCTGGTGCTTAAGCAGGAATGGTGTTCATTTTAACTTGGAATGTTAAATGTAGCATTCAATGGAGCAGATATGTAGACAGATCATGGAAAGATGCAAAAACTAAAGTGTTGCCGTAGTGGACGGCTTTAACTACCACAATATTGAATAGGACTTCCATCTTGCAAAAGACTTAGATGGGGCAGAATTTGTTGGGTATATCCAAGAGGGTGTGGATGGTTCAATTAGAGGAGGGACCATACTGGACCATGTATTGGGAAAGGTCTGGCCAGGTAACTGGTGTTTCAATGGAACAGTATTTTGAGAACAGGGATCACAACTCCTTTAGTTTAATGGAAAGACTTGAAATTTAATAAATATCAAATACTAGAGGGCAGAAAATGCTGGAGAAACTCAGCGGGTGCAGCAGCATCTATGGAGCGAAGGAAATAGGCAACTTTTCAGGCCGAAACCCTTCTTCAGACTGATGGGGGGGGGGGGGGGAGATGAAAGGGAAAAGGAGGAGGAGGAGCCCGAGGGCTGGGGGATGGGAGGAGACAGCAAGGGCTAACAAAATTGGGAGAATTCAATGCTCATGCCCGCAGGATGCAGACTCCCCAAGCGGAATATGAGGTGCTGTTCCTCCAATTTCCGGTGTTGCTCGCTCTGGCCATGGAGGGGACCCAGGACAGAGAGGTCGGATACGGAATGGGAGGGGGAGTTGAAGTGCTGAGCCACCGGGAGGTCAGGTTGGTTATTGCGGACCGAGCGGAGGTGTTCGGCGAAACGATCGCCCAGCCTCCGCTTGGTCTCACTGATGTAGATCAGCTGACATCTAGAGCAGCGGATGCAATAGATGAGGTTGGAGGAGATGCAGGTGAACCTCTGTCGCACCTGGAACAACTGCTTGGGTCCTTGAATGGAGTCGAGAGGGGAGGTAAAGGGAGTTACGAAGGGAGCGGTCTTTGCGATGTAACTGAGGTAGAGGTCGTCGAACAATCCTTGTTCAATATGTACCAGGGCCCCATCCCCGACCTCTACCTCCGTTACATCGACGACTGCTTTGGTGCCACCTCCTGCACCCACACACAACTGACTGACTTCATCCACTTCACCACTAACTTCCATCCGGCACTCAAATACACCTGGACTATTTCCGACACTTCCCTACCATTCCTTGACCTCACTATCTCCATCGCAGGTGACCGACATCCACTATTAACCTACTGACTCCCATGGCTATCTGGACTACACTTCTTCCCACCCTGCTTCCTGTAAGGACTCAATCCCCTATTCCCAATTCCTCCGTCTACGCCGCGTCTGCTCCCAGGATGAGGCGTTCCACACCAGGGCATCTGAAATGTCCTCATTCTTCAGGGAACGGGGGGGGGGGGTTCCCCTCCTCCACCATAGATGAGGCTCGCACCAGGGTCTCGTCCATACCCCGCAACACTGCTCTCTCCCCCCATCCCCGCACTCGCAACAAGGGCAGAGTCCCCCTAGTCCTCACCTTTCACCCCACCAGTCATCACATACAACAAGTAATCCTCCGTCAGTTTTGCCACCTCCAAAGTGACCCCACCACTAGCCACATTTTTCCATCTCCCCCCATGTCTGCCTTTCTTCTCGCTGCCCCCCCCCCCCCCCCCCCCCCCCCCCCCCCCATCAGTCTGAAGAAGGGTTTCGGCCAAAAACGTTGCCTATTTACTTTGCTCCATTAATGCTGCTGCACCCGCTGAGTTTCTCCAGCATTTTTGTGTACCTTCGATTTTCCAACATCGGCAGTTCCTTCTAAAACACTAGAGGGCAGAGCTTTAAGAAGAGTAGGGCAAAGTTAAAAGGAGACATATGGGGCAAATTTTTCACACAGAAGATGGTGCCAAGGACGGTGATAGCAGCAGTAGTGGCATTTAAGAGACTTCCAGATAGGCACTTAGATACGCAGGGAATGGAGGAATGTGGATTATGTGTCGGCCAGAAAGAGTTGGTCTAGGCATTATGGTTGGCACAGACGTGGGGTGAAGATGTTGGAATCATGAGCAAAAAAGAAACAAAGTATTGAAGGAAATCAGCAGGCCAGGCGGCATCTGTTGACAAAAATGCAAAGACAACTTCTCAGTCTGTGTCGTCATGGAAGCACATACAGCGGTATTTAAGAAGCCTTTAGATACATGAATATGTAGGTAATTGGAGGGATATAGATCCCATGAAGTCAGAAGGGATGAGTTTAGACACAAAAAGCAGGAGTAACTCAGTGGGTCAGCCAGCATCTCTGGGGAAAAGGAATAGATGATGTTTCATGTTGAGGCCCTTCTTCAAACTGAGAGTCAAAGAAGAGGGAACGGAGAGAAATGAAAAGCTACATGGAACAAGTGAATGAAAAATGTGCAAAAAGATAGATCAGTCAGTAACGATGATCAATGAAAGGTGGAGCCCACAATGATCCATTGTTGGCTGTGGGGGAAAGAGATAACAAGCGATGGAAACAGTTAAACTCAGCAGGATGAAACTAGTACGATGATCAGTGTGAAGGAGAGAGAGAGAGAGAACTCCCTTCAAGGGTTACTTGAAGGGAGATAAATGAATATTCATTCTACTGGGATGTCAGCTGCCCAAGTGAAATATGAGGTGCTGTTCCTCCAGTTTGTGTTTGGCCTCATTTTGACAGTGGAGGTGGCCCAGGACAGAAAGGTCAGTGTGCGAAAGGGAAGAAGAGTTTTTAGCAACCGGGAGATCGTGTAGGCCAAGACCAGTCAGGGCCAGCCTGCATCACGCAACTTCAAGGTCAGCGGAGGAGTGGCAGTTGATGGAGCGAGTGTGGGGATTGGCTGCAGAATTTAAATTAGTTAATTGGTTGTTAATTGCTTAGCAAATAAAAGTAGGGCTTGGTCTAGGGGAGCGGCCTTGTTGATGCGAAGTGCCTTGGAGAGGTAAAGTGTAAGTCTTTGGCGAGGAGGCTGAGGCGAGGAGGTCAGTGAGAAGCAGCGAGAGCGAGTATGGCTGGAAGTAGGTGAGTGAGAGGGAAAGAAGATTTAAAAAGAGCGCCAAAGGCCCGGTTCAAGTGTTTACCATGAAGATCGGAGAGAAGAAGCAGCGACAGCGAGTATTGGCTGGAAGTACGTGAGTCCGAGAGAAAGAAGATTTAAAAGGAGCGCCAAAGGCCCAGGTTCGAGTAATTTACAAATTAGCCCTAAAGTAGTTGATTAGGTAACAGATAAAGAATTGCAGATGTAGCGGAGCGGCCTTGTTGAGGTGAAGTGCTTTGGTGAGTAAAGTGTGAGTCTTTGCCTCAAAGGTCTTCTGCGAGGAGGCTGAAGAAAGGAAGCTGCACATGATCCGAAATTTGTGATTTTTTTTGTCCACTGAAGAAATGGCAGGCAAGCTGGTACAGCGTGTTCCTGCAGGATGTGGGAAGTCAGGGACACCACTGGTGTTTCTGGAAACTACACCTGCGGAAATTGTGTCCAGGTGCAGTTCCTGAATGAACATGTTGGGAAACTGGAGCAGCAGTTGGATGACCTCAGGGCCATCTGGAAAAACAAGAGTCTTCATGACAGGATCAACAGTGAGATTCTCACACCAGCTTACAGGAAGAGCAAAGGTGGGTGACTGAGAAAGTGGACTAAATGTGGAGTGTAGGAGACTCCGGAGGCTGAACCTACTGAAAACATGTACACCCTCTTGGGAGCGGAAGACACAACAAGATTGAGTGGTAGCCAGGGCTGTGATTATAACCCTTGTGTTGAGCCTCAACGGGGAAGAGTGACGTCAGGCAGAGCCATAGTGGTGGGAGACTCCATCGTCAGAGGTGCGGCACGAGGTTCTGTGGCAGCAGGCGAGACTCCAGGATGGTGCATTGTCTCCCTGGTGCCAGGGTCCAGGAAGTCTCGGTGCAGCTGCACAGCATCCTCAAGAGTGAGGGCAAGCAGCTGGACGTCGTTGTGCATGTTGGCACAAATGATATCGGTCGAAAGAGGAAGGAAGTTCTACAACACTTTGGTTCTGTCTTCACTAAGAAAGACATAAATAATCTGCCGGAAATAGCAGAGGACTGGGGGTCAAATGAGATGGAGGAACTGAGTGAAATCCAGGTTAGCCGGGAAGTGGTGTTAGGTATATTGAATGGATTAAAGGCCGATAAATCCCCAGGGCCAGATAGGCTGCATCCCAGAGTACTTAAGGAAGTAGCCCCAGAAATAGTGGATGGATTAGTGATAATTTTTCAAAACTCTTTAGATTCTGGAGTAGTTCCAGAGGATTGGTGGGTAGCAAACGTAACCCCACTTTTTAAGAAGGGAGGGAGAGAGAAAACGGGGAATTACAGACCAGTTAGTCTAACATTGGTAGTGGGGTAACTGCTAGAGTCAGTTATTAAAGATGGGATAGCAGCACATTTGGAAAGTGGTGAAATCATTGCACAAAGTCAGCATTGATTTATGAAAGGTAAATCATGTCTGACGAATCTTATAGAATTTTTCGAGGATGTAACGAGTAGAGTGGATAAGGGAGAACCAGTGGATGTGTTATATCTGGACTTTCTGAAGGCTTTCGACAAGGTCCCACATAAGAGATTAGTATACAAACTTAAAGCACACGGTATTGGGGGTTCAGTATTGATATGGATAAAGAACTGGCTGGCAGACAGGAAACAAAGAGTAGGAGTAAACGGGTCCTTTTCACAATGGCAGGCAGTGACTAGTGGGGTACCGCAAGGCTCAGTGCTGGGACCCCAGCTATTTACTATATATATTAATGATTTGGACGAGGGAATTGAATGCAACATCTACAAGTTTGCAGATGACACAAAGCTGGGGGGAAGTGTTGGCTGTGAGGAGGATGCTAGGAGGCTGCAAGGTGACTTGGATAGGCTGGGTGAGTGGGCAAATGCATGGCAGATGCAGTATAATGTGGATAAATGTGAGGTTATCTACTTTGGTGGCAAAAACAGGAAAGTAGACTATTATCTGAATGATGGCCGATTAGGAAAAGGGGAGATGCAATGGGACCTGGGTGTCATGGTACACCAGTCATTGAAAGTAGGCATGCAGGTGCAGCAGGCAGTGAATAAAGCAAATGGTATGTTAGCATTCATAGCAAAAGGATTTGAGTATAGGAGCAGGGAGGTTCTACTGCAGTTGTACAGGGTCTTGGTGAGACCACACCTGGAGTATTGTGTACAGTTTGGTCTCCAAATCTGAGGAAATACATTCTTGCCATAGAGGGAGTACAGAGACGGTTCACCAGACTGATTCATGGGATGGCAGGACTTTCATATGAAGAAAGACTAGATAGACTCGGCATGTACTCGCTAGAATTTAGAAGATTGAGGGGGGATCTTATAGAAACTTGCAAAATTCTTAAGCGGTTGGACAGGCTCGATTCAGGAAGATTGTTCCCGATGTTGGGGAAGTCCAGGGCAAGGGGTCACAGTTTAAGGATAAAGTGGAAATCCTTTAGGACCGAGATGAGAAAAGCATTTTTCCCACAGAGAGTGGTGAATCTCTGGAACTCTCTGCCACAGAAGGTAGTTGAGGCCAGTTAATTGGCTATATTTAAGAGGGAGTTAGATGTGGCCCTTGTGGCTAAAGGGATCAGGGGGTATGGAGAGAAGGCAGGTACAGGATACTGAGTTGGGTGATCAGCCATGATCATATTGAATGGCGGTGCAGGTTCGAAGGGCCGAAAGGCCTACTCCACCTATTTTCTATGTTTATGGAATTGGATAGAAGACTGAAAAGCAGGACCTGCAGGGTAGTGATCTCAGGATCGCTTCCAGTACCTCGTGGTAGTGAAGGTAAGAATTGGGAGATAGGGAAAATGAATGTGTGGTTGAGGAGTTGGTGCAGGGGGCAGGGATTTAGATTTCTGGATAATTGAGATCTCTTCTGGGGCAGGGGTGACCTGCATAAAACAGACGGGTTGCACCTTAACTGGAGGGGGACCAAAGTCCTAGCGGGCAGGTTTGCTAATGCTACATGGGAGGGTTTAAACTAGATTGGCAGGGGGTGTGATCTTGTGCAGGACAGAGGCACGTGAGAGGCTAGAAGTTGGTATGGAGGGTGGTGTGAGAAAAATTAGTGGACAGAATAGGCAGGTGAAAGGCAGAGAGCGAGGAAGGAGGGTTGGTTTAAACTGCAAGTATTTTAATGCAAGGGGCCTGACGGATAAACATAGAAACATAGAAATTAGGTGCAGGAGTAGGCCATTCGGCCCTTCGAGCCTGCACCGCCATTCAATATGATCATGGCTGATCATCCAACTCAGTATCCCGTACCTGCCTTCTCTCCATACCCTCTGATCCCCTTAGCCACAAGGGCCACATCTAACTCCCTCTTAAATATAGCCAATGAACTGGCCTCAACTACCTTCTGTGTTCCAGAGATTCACCACTCTCTGTGTGAAAACAGTTCTTCTCCTGCCTGGTCCTCTAAGGCAGATGAGCTGAGGGCATGAATAGGTACGAGCGACTGGGACATTGTAGCCATGACTGAAACCTGGTTAAGGCAGGGGCAGGACTGGCAGTTCAATGTTTTGGGATACAGGAGCGTCAGGGGAGACAGGGGTGAGGGAAAAAATAGAGGGGGGCTTGCATTGTTGGTTAAGGTGGATGTCACGGGTGTGATCAGTGGTGACATTACGGACGGTTCATCTAGCAAGGCTATGTGGGTGGAGCTGAGGAACAAGAAAGGGATGATCACCTTGTTGGGGGTGCACTACAGACTCCCGAATAGTCAACGGAAATTAGAAGAACAAATGTGCTGGGAGATTGCAGACAGCTGCAGGTCAAATAAGGTTGTTGTAGCAGGGGATTTTAACTTTCCCAATCTCGACTGGGAAAATCATGGCATGAAGGATTTAAATGGGGTTCAATTCCTCAAAAGTATTCAGGAGAGTGTTCTTAAGCAGTATGTGGAGGCCCCCACACATGAGAGGGCAACACTGGATCTAGTATTGTGAAGGGCAAGTTAATGAAGTATGTGTGGAGGAGCCTTTTGGGAGCAGTGACCACAGCTGGATTAGGTTTAAGATAGTTATGGATTGGGACGAAGAGGATCCACGTGTTAAAATGCTCAACTGGGATAAGGCCAACTTTGAGGGTATGAGAGAAGCTCTCGCTCAAGTTGACTGGAGCAGGTTATTAGATGGGAAAGGAACATCGGCCAAGTGGGATGTTTTTAAAAGTGTACTGAAGAAAGCTCAGGATGTGTACGAACCCGTTAGAGTGAAGGGCAAAGCAGGCAAACGTAAGGAAGCTTGGCTGATGAGGGAAATTGAGACATTGGTCAAAAACAAGAAGGATGCATGGGACAGTTATAGGCAGCTGGAATCAAGTGCATCCCTGGAGAAGTTTCGGAACCTAAGGAGTAAACTAAAAAAGTAAATCAGAAGGGCAAAAAGCCAGGAGATAGCTCTGGCGGGTAGCAGTAAGGACAATCCCGAAAGATTTTATGAATACACTAGACCAACTGGAAACTGTTGGGTCCCAGTCATACAGGAGGTGGCCTGGTCCTCTAATGCAACCCATTCCCCAACGTAATATTGCACCACTAACCCATATCCCCCATGGGAGGCGTGGTCCCCCAACTCAACCCGTTGCCGAATGTAAGATTCCAGCACTCACCCAACACTTCCCCAATTGCAATACCAATTCACCCTACCCCTCCTGTCCTGCCAGGAGCTGGACCAAGTGTTGTACGATGGCAGCATTGTTGCAAATGTCAGGGGGAGGACTGATATCTCATTCATGCGAAAAGTTGGTGGAAGCTTAGTGTTCCTGGATTGCAACCTTGTATCGAAGTTTGTTGGAATCTGGCAGGAAGGATTTTAACAGTAAAAATCTTGTTAAAGTTGGCTTTTTGAAAACTTGAAATATCAATAACTTATGAAATATAACATCAAATGTGAAGAAACTTGATACGAATGACCACGGGAAAAGGTGAGTAAGATTCTTCATAAATTTCCACGCTACCGTGTACCTTTTTGGCGTAGCTCCTGAGATCACAGACAAACAAACAAGTCAAGACTTTTAATAGTATATAGATAGATAAGGGGGGAAAAGGGTAACTGAGGAATCAAAGTGGTCACCTCTGTGTGGCGCCACAGAAGATGGGTAAGGTCCCAAATGAGTATTTCTCCCCTATAGTTACCGAGGAGAACGACAGTAGGACGGAGGAAATTGGAGCAGTGACTTGAGAGCAGTCAAGGTTACTGTCGAAGAAGTACTGAAGGTACTGTCGTGTTTGAAGGTAGACAAATCTCCGGGTCCTGATCTGATAATGTATATCCGAGGACATTGTGGGAAGCTACAGAGGAAATTTCGAGAGCCTTGTTTGAAATTTATGAGTTACAGGAGAGGGGCCAGAAGACTAGAGTTGGCAAATGTACCTCTTTTCAAGAAGGACTGCAGGAAAAATGCTGGGAACTACAGGCCGGTGTGCTTAACATCTGTAGTTGGTAAGTTACTGGAGAGTATTCTGAGAGATAGGATATACAGGCATTTGGATGGGCAAGGGCCGATTAGGGATAGTCAGCATGGTTTGTACATGGGAGGTCGTACGTGGGAGCCCCAAAACACACAAGAACTTTTAAAACAGATTTCTGCAGCGCCGCAGGGGTACACAGAGATGCTTTATGTACTTCTGTACCTCCTCCAAATTACAAAAAGATGATTAAACTCACTGGTTTTTGTGTTTGGACGGGAGCTCCGCAAAATCACACCTCCTCGTGTAACCAGCTTTTTATTTTATTTTTAATCAAAACATTCAATTATTTAAAATAATATTTACAATAAAACAAAACAGAACCCACCACCATAACACAAGACAAAGAACTATACTAAATAAACCACTATACAACTATGTTGCAATCCTATTCAAGGATGCATTCAACCCCCCGCGGTGCCCAGCGGTCCTGGAAATCCCCCAAGGTGCCCGTGCACAGCCCGTACCCTCTCTAGTATGACCCGGGCACGGACGTAACCCCGGAAAAGAGGCAGGCAGCCGGCTCGGGCAGAGCTCTTCTGCCTGGCGCCATGACAAGCAGGACATCTTCGGCCCTACCCTCTCCCCTACGCACAGGATGTGATGGTGGCCAGAAGGCAAGGAACAGCCCCTTTAGATAATGGAACAGTGGCTGCAGCCTCACACACTCCATATACACGTGGTACACAGACTCTTCCAGCCTGCAACAGTGGCAGGCGGCTGGCGAGTCTGTGAACTGGGAGAGAACCAGGTTGCAGGGAACTCCTCGGTGCAGTACTCTCCATCCCAGGTCCCCGATGTAGAGGGGGAGAATCCCTGCATAGCGGGACCCCCACTGGTGGTAACCAGCATTTTTTAATTGAAAATAATTTATCTAATTCCTATCACGATACGAAACAAAACCGTGGTGCCACTTCCTCCACCATATAACAAAATCACCAAATTGTTCAGACACTAAATTTCCAAACAACTATGTTACAAATATACAAAATAACTACTGTACAACGATGTCCCTCTCTAACACCACCCGGGAACGGACATAGCCCGGTAAAGGGGCAAGCATATGGCTCGGGTAAAGCCCTCTTCCGCCTGGTGCTGTGACACATGGATGGCCAGCTTGGCCAGGCCTCAGAGCAACCCAACCAGGACTAAACTGAACTGAAGAACAAGGAGCATCATGAAGAAGGGTCCTGACCCAAATCATCACCTGTCCATATTCTCTAGAGTTGCTGCGTGACCCGCTGAGGTGTCACTAATAAAATTATTTCAAACAGTTGCAAGGCACCACAATTGCACAAATGTGAACTTTCTCAGACAAGGGTCATTCTGGAGGAGCGTATAGACACAGAGAGGGGTGAGCTGTGGAGGGTGTTGGAATCTAAAGGTTTTAAAATTGGGGCTTTGGTCAGCTTTACCTTGCGATTGTGAACACTGGTGAGGAACAAACATAACTGGAATTCTCTGCCACAGAAGGTAGTTGAGGCCAGTTCATTGGCTATATTTAAGAGGGAGTTAGATGTGGCCCTTGTGGCTAAAGGGATCAGGGGGTATGGAGAGAAGGCAGGGATGGGATACTGAGTTGGATGATCAGCCATGATCATATTGAATGGCGGTGCAGGCTCGAAGGGCCGAATGGCCTACTCCTGCACCTATTTTCTATGTTTCTATAACCTGCCGTGCATTGATGTGGAAGCAGGAACTTTGGATGAGCTTAAGATAATGGACATTGAAAGATGGAAGGCTTGCCTGGAATGTATTGGAAAAGCTATCTCTATGTGACAAAGACATGGCTATGGATTTCAACAGCAGCTGAACCATGGAAGGTGCAGAGATGGGAAAAATGGTAGAGATTTCAAATAGGCAATCATGTTAACACGATGGATCTGTGAACCAAAACTTATCCTGGGGTGGTAAGGCCAGTGTGAGTGTGAACACCATGATTCAGCATCCATGGATGAGGTCAAACTCGAGGGAACAGAGTGCATAGTTTATGATGATATGGGCTAAATATAAATGAGATATGCAGAGCAAGTTTTTTTTTACACATAAGAGTATATTAGATGCCTGGGGTGGTGGTTGAGCTGATACAATAGTGACTATTACAATAATCGTCTTTTAGATGGAGGGCTTTGAGGGATATGCGTTACATCCAAGCAGAGGAGATTAGTTAACTTGGCATCATGTTCGGTTTGGACATTGTGGGCCAAAGGCCTTAATGTTGTACTGAACTGTTCTGGGGGGACAGCTTGTGGAGAGAATGAAAGACGTGTTGAACCACGGAGACTGAAGTATGTTTTGCTGAGGAAACGCCCTCTTCATTTTAAAACAGCCAAGTCAGATCTGTGGCAGGATCCAATATTTCATTGTTTTCCATGTGGAGTGTTGGGCAGTAATTTGGAAAGCAAGATAACATTTAAAATATTTTTAATCGTGTACGAATATTTTTGTGCATTTTTAGATAACATTTTGTTATTTTATCTTTTTTTAAATTTACAGCTATGTGATCAAATCCTGCTTAGGCGGCGAGCTTCAGTGATGTTAATAGGCAAGGACTGTGAACAATGTAAAAGAAAATCTACAGTCCCAATATGAACATTATTTTGCCATGAGTGTTCAATTTTCCATCTTTTATTCAGAAACATCGTAGAACACATGCTTGTGACTGACCACCGGCGCATTCTGGTTCATTATCCATTCTCCGAGGTCCATTGGTATTAATTACTTTGTTTCTTTGTTATGATAATATGCATTCATATTGATAGTACGAAGTAGGGCTGAAGAAAGCTTACAACTTCCAAAATGTCAGTTTACTTGGGCAGATAAACTCTGGAACCTGTACAGGTTTTGTTTCCCTGGATAGACACAAGTAACTCAGCGGGCCAGACAGCATCTCTGGAGAGAAGGAATGGGTGACGTTTTGGGTCGAGACCCTTCTTCAGACTGCCCTGGGCAGGTAAATGAGCAAGAAATTAGCCAGTATTCCTGCTGATCTCTTTACAGCAAGAATAAATATATACTAATTTTGGGTAGGAACAGAATTGGGCTTGACCATGGTCAAGCACCGTCTGATTACGCCTCTGAAGAATGGCCATGTTGGCAAGGATTACTTGCACTCGTGAAATAAAATCACGGTCTGATTTGACACTTTAGGAGTTAAAATCGAGCTAACAATTAAATTACATTAAAAACTCTATAAAATACCCAACAGAGAGTTTTCGTTTTTGTTTATAAATGCATTTGGCACTTTAATAATAAGGTACTAAGTGTGTGCAGGCAAGTGTGACAGACACAAAGCCTTTGGAGTTCATTACCATATGTGTATATCATTTCAACCCATCAGCTGGAGCCCTCAGTCATTACACCCAGAGTTTACTTGGCATTCTGAGCCACCTGAACTGAGTAGCATCCGCTCTCCCCTCACAACAATAACTTGCTGAGGCAAGGTTGTTAGGGGATTTACATTTCAAGACTTGTGCCTAATTCATCACCATTACTGATCAACATCAAAGGGAACTGGACTGATGAATTGAATGCTCGGAGAGCATTGCACCAGAACACATCTCCTTCTCCATTTGCAGATTATTTCTACAGGCAACACAACGGCAGCCCATGTGAGTACAGAGAACAAAATGTGTTTTTTTTCTATTGTAGTTTCTTGTTTTTCCTTCCTCCCCATCCCATTTCTCTTTTTCCCAATCCGCTGCTGCAGAACTGTAGAACTATGTGCCCTGTTTTGCAGATTGCATTAAACAATGTGCAGGTTAGTTTTAATGTTATATATCAGAGGAAAATGTATAAAATAATCCTCCACATGAAGTTGAAAAATAATTTGGTGCAAACTGTGCAAAAAATTGCTATCATATTAGTGACTCCAGAGATATTTAATCTTAGAAAATTTAATCCATTAAAAAAATAGCACATTAGTTGGGTTCAACAGTGGAAGTACAGCATTTGATGGCTCTGACCATTGTACAGTACAGTTTTCCTGACAGATGCACTAATAAACTCATAGTATTTTATAGGAAGCTGAACTATATTTAGCATGAATGATGGTCCATTAAATTGTAACATTCCTATGTCTCACTGTTCTGTTAGTTCTCAGCGATATTAGAGGCTTTAAAATTAACTCTGAGCAGCAGATAAAAATGTTCCATCGATGCAGGGTCCAAACAACAACATAGACGGGACATTTCCTGAGGCAATGAATCATTTTTGGTGTTCTGCACTTAATCCACACGGCTGCAGTTACTGCAAGAACACTGATACCAAGATGAAAGTGTTTAATAAAAGAACACAGAAGGAGGTGATTCGGCCCATTAGGTCCATACTAACTCCCGGAGGAACAATCCCATTGTCCAGTTATCCCTCACCTTATATCCCAACAATTATTCTCTCTCACACATGCCATTCAACTACCCGTTTAATATTTTCACCATTAACCTACAATAAGAGGCAGTTTACAATAGTCAATTTGCCTGGCAACACACCTTTGGGATGTGGGAAAAGTCCAGAGGTGACGGAAACTTGTATTCTCCAAACCGAAAGCACCTCAGTCAAAATTAAACCAGGGTCCGTGCATCAGCGTCTGCAGCATAGATCTTCAGTGACCCAGAGCTTTGGTGATTGCTCATGCTGATTCCACGATCTTTTCCAGAGTTGTACCACTTTTCCTCTGAATCAAAGAGGTTGTGGTGTCCCATTGAAAGTACAAATTTCAAGCTATACTGATGCTACTCCATCCAAGGTCTAATCATTCAGGTGAGACGTTAAACTGAAGCACATCAATGCTTATTTCTCAACCAACATCAACATAAACAAGTTATCCGTTAATTATCATGTTGCTTTATTGCTGTTGTGGAATCATGCTGGTTGGTGGACATAACTGTGATTACACTTCAAAAATGTCCAATTAGGCAATGTTATTTTCAGATATCCCATGAAGGGCACTGAATAAATTGAATTATTTCTTTCAGCCATGCTCTTTATATCAAAGCAAAGTAGGTAACATGACATCCAGCCATGAATATCCACAATATATCACTGCCTGTGTGTTCACTCTCATCATGACAAGATTAATTGACTCAATATAATCTCAGTAGCCACACAATTCCATACGGAACAGTAGCGTTGCTCAGTCTTCAGGCAACATATGCCTAGATATTGTGTTAAATGCTTACAGATATATGTTTACTAATTTAAGAAACTCTTCTACCACAATGTTGAAGGTAGCCCAGAATCTTGCTGATATGCTTTATATGACAGTTTCTGCACTAAAAAACATTTTTCTCAACAAACTTTTACCCATTACCTTGGTGGAAAGATGTTTTTGCCAACAGACGAGAAACACATTTATAAAATAGTTAACACTGCAGCAACTCACATGCAGCATAGGCAAGTATCACAATACACTTCACGTGATTGAAATGCTGAGGAAAGGTTTTTGATTATTTACTCTATTTCTCTTTCCATTGTTGCAGCCTGACCTGCTGTTTCCAGCATTATCTGTTTTTTTCTTTAGACTTCACAGGAGTTGTCAGTGAACAAAAGTCTGTACTGACCTTTGTATTGCAACAGTAGAATACGCGGCCACAGAACTGAATTTTTGGAAGCAGTATGAACGGTGAGCATGAGATGGAAAGGTTCAAAGAGAGAGATTGCAGTGCTTCTGTGTTACTGAACAATGAGATTCTAATGAAGAGCTTGTGCACACAAAGAGCTCCAGTTATTCATTTAATGATAGGAAATGGCAAAAGTTCTATGTAGTTGTTGCCATTATATTCATTCTTCTGAATAGCTAGGAATCCTCCTCCTTATGCATTCCCTCTGGAATTGGGGAAGACCTGTTTGCATACTGGTTATGTGGGTTTGGAGATGGCTGATGAAAGTGATGTGGACCATCTGCAGCAGGAGGTGCTAGTTAGACGAAAGTATTTTGGGATGTGGTGCACTCCTTACAAGGAGTGCACCACAGAAAACATGGAGTTGAGTTTTGAATCTCCTTCCAAATTCTCCTCGACTTTGATAAATCATGGACCAGAGGTTCCAGGAGTCGCTGGGGATGTTGCATTTCTTCCAGGAGGCTTTGAGTACCTCTGGATCTTTTCCCCTGTCCATCTGGTAATTTCCCCTGTTCGAAATAGTATTTGATTTGGTGTCCAACATGGGCAATGCCAATTGCGCTGACTGAGAGTAGATGGGATATTGGCCTGGGTGAGTACACTGACCATGGTTTGCTTATCCTTGCAGTCAATATGTAGGAATTTGCAGAGACACGGTTGATGGCATCTCTCCTGTGCTTTGATGTTCCCGCTGTACACAGTCCCAGCATTAGTAGCATATGCAGCAGCACAGGTCACTATAGCCCAGTAAACCATATGTTCAATGATATAACAGTCATAATAACTTAAAATAATTAAATCTTGTGGCAATTTGATGTTCAGCATGGCCATGGTCCAGGTACTTTTGTGTAATGGTTTTCAGCATTGCCTGATGGATGTCTGGAAAATCCATCTTACACATGCCGTCTGAGGTACCACTTTTGGATGAGTTCTTAAACTGAGGTTTTGTCTTCTATTTCAGGTGAATTTTTTTTTTAAAGCCCAAGAGGCTGTTTTGATGATGAGCAGAAGACTTGTTCAACCCAGTTACCTGGTCATCATTATACCGATTTTTTAATATATATGGGATCGTCCTGTGTACAAATTGGGTTTGGATTTATTTTATTCAAATGACTACACTTCACAAGGAACTGCAGTTGCTGGTTTACAAAAAAAGACAAAGTTCTGGAGTAACCAGTTCAGGCAGCATCTCTGAAAAACAGATAGGTGACGTTTTGGGTTGGGACTCTTCTTCAGACTACACTTCATAAACTACCTGATTGATTATGAAGTGTTTTGTGATGTCAATAGACAATAGGTGCAGGAGTAGGCCATTCGGCCTTTCGAGCCAGCATTGCCATTCAATGTGATCATGGCTGATCATCCCCAATCAGTACCCCGTTCCTGCCTTCTCCCCATATCCCCTGACTCCGCTATCTTTAACCTATGTCCAGAGGTTATCAATGGTGTTATAGAAATGCAATTATTTATTTATCTGTTCAATGCCGGGCATTGAAATTGAATTATAGCAGCATTAAAATGCAAGCTGCAAGCTTTCTGGTCATTAATGAACTCATCACAGGAGAGGCTGTGCTCCTAATGATCTTTATTCGTAGCAATGATGGGTTATTAAGCATGAATGTAAGATTAAATTGGGTCTTTCTAAAAAGCAACATTACCACTCGACTCCATTGGAAGGCCCAAGCATAAAAAATCAACATTTTTGCATTTCCAGACCCAGAATGGATTCAGGATAAATGCTGCGACATTGTCTTTATTGAAAAACCAATACTAGCGTGATATTTCCCAGCTTAATTTCTTCTATATATTGTAACAAAACGTCATGTAATATTCTAAAATGATCAGACTTTGTGGATTAATCCATATTGAACAGGCACCAACCCACAGTTACTGAACTGTGAAAAGATTCAACTCCAGGCCAAGCTCAGACATTCATAAAGGAACAAGGACATGCAGATGGTAGTGTACAAAAAAAGACACAAAGTGTAGGATTAACTCGGCTGGTCAGGCAGCATCTCTGGAGAACATGAATAGATGATGTTTCAGATCAGTCTGAAGAAGGCTTCTGATCCAAAACATCACCTATCGTGTGTTACACAGAAAAGCTGGAGAAACTCAGCGGGTGCAGCAGCATCTATGGAGCGAAGGAAATAGGCAACGTTTCGGGCCGAAACCCTTCTTCAGACTGATCGGGGGTGGGGGTGGGTGGGGACAAGAAAGGGAAAAGGAGGAGTAGCCAGAAGGCTGGAGGGTGGGAGGAGACAGCAGGGGAGCTGAGGAAGGGGAGGAGACAGCAAGGACTAACAGAATTGGGAGAATTCGATGTTCATGCCCCGGGGGTGTAGACTCCCCAAACGGAATATGAGGTGCTGTTCCTCCAATTTCCGGTGCTGCTCGCTGTGGCCACCGACCTCCACGCTGATGCTGCCGCCGACCCTCACCTGCCCACCGATAACACCCAGCCTCGCCGCTGCCACAGCGAGCAGCACCGGAAATTGGAGGAACAGCACCTCATATTCCGTTTGGGGAGTCTACACCCCCGGGGCATGAACATCGAATTCTCCCAATTCTTAGACTCCCCAAACGGAATATGAGGTTTCTTGTCCCCACCCACCCCCATTTCCGATCAGTCTGAAGAAGGGTTTCGGCCCGAAACGTTGCCTATTTCCTTCGCTCCATAGATGCTGCTGCACCCGCTGAGTTTCTCCAGCTTTTCTGTGTAACCTTCGATTCTCCAGCATCTGCAGTTCCCTCTTAATCACCTATCGTGTTCTCTCGGGATGCTGTCTGACCCGCTGAATTACTCCAGCACTTTGTGTCCTTTTTTAAACTCCAGGATAAGCCCCAAAAAAGAATGTTCCGTATTTATCAAGCTCTAGGTGCTTCTCTGAATATTGAACAGTATTTTCTAATATTTGTTTGCAAATCTGAAGAAATAAAGGCTAAAGAAAACCTAATGGGCAACCTCCTTTTACAAATCTTCCCTCAGAGTCCAGGTAGGGATCGCACTAACTCCTGTGGTCCTCGACTATCTCTAGCTATTGTATTAGAATGCTTAGACCAGATAGTTGAATTATGTAATCCTAAACAGCTGAAAAATTATTCGGAGCATGTTTAATGAAAGTTCACTATTTCTGTACTTTGGAATTCAAGAATGGAATTATGTGCTTTTGCAGCATTTTGAAAAATGATGGTGCATTATTTACGATGACATAGGTACATAAGTCGGAAGGTAGCCGGTTCAAATCCCGCTTGGAGTGCATACTGTCGTTGTGTCCTTGGGCAAGACACTTCACCCACCTTTGCCTGTAATGGAATGTAATTACGGCGGCAGGCGCGGGCACACCGCGACGCCCTGTGTCTCCCTTTCAAGGGAGATGCTAAAAATGCATTTCGTTGTCTCTGTACTGTACACTGACAATGACAATAAATTGAATCATTTCATCATTTCATAAGTCATGGGAGCTGGATTAGGCCATTCAGCACATCTAATCTACTCTATCATTCAATCATGGCTGATCTATCTTTCCCTCACAAAACCTTTCTCCTGCCCTCTCCCAGTAACCTCCGACACCCTTACTAATCAAGAACATGTCAATCTCCAGTTTAAAAATACCCTAAGACTTGAGCTCCATAATTATCTGTGGCAATGAAAACCACAGATTCGCTGCCCTCTGGCTAAAGAGAGTCCTCTTCATGTCCTTTCTAAAGCTGTGCCCTTTTAGTCTGAGGCTGTGCCCTCTGTACCTAAACTCTCCCAACGGGGTTTGCAGTCTCTCCCTGCGGGGGAATGCGACCTTTTTGTCGTATTCCCCTTCTCTGCCTCCGTCTGCACTGAGGCCTAATGGAGCTGACGACCTCGAGGCTTCGGAGACAGAGCCCGTCAGGACTCGCCCTGAGCTCGCTCCCGTGAGGGTGGTCCGGCTCAGGGCTGGAAGAGGTTGGGACGCTCCCGTGAGGGCGGCCAGCCCGAGGGTGGAACGAGGCTCCCATCGGAGCGGCCGAGCTCAGGGAGGTGCGGCGCTCGCAGCCCGAGGGAGGTTCGGCGCCCATGTCGGGGCAGCCCGGCCCGAGGGAGAAGCGACGCCCAAGTCGGGACAGCCCGGCCAGATGTCGGGGCGGCCCGGCTTGGGAGAAGCGACGCCCATGTCGGGGCGGCCCGGTCCGGGGGAGGTTCGGCGCCCATGTCGAGGCGGCCCAGCCCGAGGCTGAAGACGGTGCGGTACTCACGTGAGGGTGGCTGGGACGGTGTTCTGGCAGTGGTGGCCTGAGTCCGGGGTTCGGCCGCGGGCCAGCGGCTGCGTCTGCAGGACTGGTGGGCGGCAGCTTCAACCACCCCGCGGTAAATCAGTCCCGCGGTGTTTGAGCCGCGGGACTGATTTATAACATCGCTCGGGGGGTATCGCCTTAGCGCAGAGGGAGAAGAGGAGGGAAGAGACTGCAGACCTAAGACTTTTGCCTCCATCACAGTGAAGAGATGCTGGGTGGACTAACTGTGGTGGATGTTAATATGTGTTTATTGGTGTTTTTATTGTATTATATGTATGACTGCTGCAATTTCGTTCAGACTTCGGTCTGAATGACAATAAAGGCTATCTATCTATCTATCTATCTATCTATCTATCTATCTAGTGGAAACATACTCTCCACATCCACTCTATCCAGGCATTTCATTATTCAGTAAAGGGCCTGTCCCACTTTCACGACCTAATTCACAACCTTTTTTATTCGTGGACATTTTTTATCGTGCTAGAAAAAAGCCCCGACCTACTTGATGCCACGAGTACCTACGACTAGCATCACGGCCTGCTACGACTTACCTACAACCTCCTATGACCTCGTGACGACCATGTTGCGAGTATGAGTCAAGGGCAAACGCGGCAGAGGTCATAGGTCTTCTAACCTTCTAAACTCCAGAGCTGTCAAACTAATCATCCCATAAACCTCCTCTGGACGGTCTCTAAAGCCGCACATCCTTTCTCGGATATTGGGACCAAAACTGCCCGCAAAACTTCAAATGCAGTCTGACCAGTGCCTTATACTGCCTCAGCATTACATTGTTCCTTTTATACCCCAGTCCTCTCAGAATGAATGCTAATATTGTATTTTCCATCCTGACTACCGATTCAACCTGCAAATTAACCTTTTGGGTTCATAGAAACATAGAAATTAGGTGCAGGAGTAGGCCATTCGGCCCTTCGAGCCTGCACCGCCATTCAATATGATCATGGCTGATCATCCAACTCAGTATCCCGTACCTGCCTTCTCTCCATACCCTCTGATCCCCTTAGCCACAAGGGCCACATCTAACTCCCTCTTAAATATAGCCAATGGACTGGCCTTGACTACCCTCTGTGGCAGAGAGTTCCAGAGATTCACCACTCTCTGTGTGAAAAAAGTTCTTCTCATCTCGGTTTTAAAGGATTTCCCCCTTATCCTTAAGCTGCGACCCCTTGTCCTGGACTTCCCCAACATCGGGAACAATCTTCCTGCATCTAGCCTGTCCAACCCCTTAAGAATTTTGTAAGTTTCTATAAGATCCCCTCTCAATCTCCCAAATTCTAGAGAGTATAAACCAAGTCTATCCAGTCTTTCGTCATAAGACAGTCCTGACATCCCAGGAATCAGTCTGGTGAACCTTCTCTGCACTCACTCTATGGCAATAATGTCCTTCCTCAGATTTGGAGACCAAAACTGTACGCAATACTCCAGGTCTCACCAAGACCCTGTACAACTGCAGTAAAACCTCCCTGCTCCTATACTCAAATCCTTTTGCTATGAAAGCTAACATACCATTCGCTTTCTTCACTGCCTGCTGCACCTGCATGCCTACTTTCAATGACTGGTGTACCATGACACCCAGGTCTCGCTGCACCTCCCCTTTTCCTAATCGGCCACCATTTAGATAATAGTCTGTTTTCCTGTTTTTGCCACCAAAATGGATAACCTCACATTTATCTACATTATACTGCATCTGCCAAACATTTGCCCACTCACCCAGCCTATCCAAGTCACCCTGCAGTCTCCTAGCATCCTCCTCACAGCTAACACTGCCCCCTAGCTTAGTGTCATCCGCAAACTTGGAGATATTGCCTTCAATTCCCTCATCCAGATCATTAATATATTGTAAATAGCTGGGGTCCCAGCACTGAGCTGGGGTACCCAGCACTGAGCCGTGCGGTTCCTGTTTGCCAGCCACTATCCACATCAATACTGACCCCCCCCAATGCCATGTGCCATTGTGAAATCTCTTAGGACCCCAGATACACCACATCCTCCCCCTACCACGCTACTTTACATCCTCGAAAAATTCTTTCGTCCTGATTTGCCTTTCGCCATTCTTACTCCAATATCACCACTTTCCAAATGTGCATCCCATACTGACTCTAGCCCCCAATGCCGACTAACTGGTCTGTGTCAAGTTTAAGTTTGTATACTAATCTCTTATGTGGGACCTTGTCGAAAGTCCAGATACACCACATCCACTGGTTCTCCCCTATCCACGCTACTAGTTACATCCTCGAAAAATTCTATAAGATTCGTCAGACATGATTTACCTTTCGTAAATCCATTCTTACTTTGTCCAATGATTTCACCACTTTCCAAATGTGCTGCTATCCCATCTTTAATTACTGACTCTAGCAGTTTCCCCACTACTGATGTTAGACTAACTGGTCTGTAATTCCCCGTTTTCTCTCTCCCTCCCTTCTTAAAAAGTGGGGTTACGTTTGCTACCCACCAATCCTCTGGAACTACTCCAGTATCTAAAGAGTTTTGAAAGATTATTACTAATGCATCCACTATTTCTGGAGCTACTTCCTTAAGTACTCTTGGATGCAGCCTATCTGGCCCTGGGGATTTATTGGCCTTTAATCCCCAATCAATTTACCCATGATGTGCCCTCCTAAAGTCCACAGCTCCTTCGTTTCCGACAGCTAACCTGGTGGGGTTACGTTTCACTCAACTTCCAGTATCCTTTTTTGACTTTTGCATGTCCACTTTTCTGGGCTATTCATGTCAGGAATGGGGCCTTTCCAATCAATTTACCCAACACCACTTCCCGACTAACCTGGATTTCACTCAATTTCTCTGCAAGGGGATTGGCGTGCTAGGTTTAACATTACAAAGAAACCAGAGCACAGTCATGAATAGCTGAACTTCATCGATGCATAAATGAAACTGGAGACATTAAACTGACAGTACATCACTTGATATCCACACCCGCATTTAACAGGCTGCAAAGGAGAAATGAAAAGTCAATTCAACTGTTCAAAGAGAGTTGTATTTATATTTTAATAAAATGGACACAAATGATAGAGTAACTCAGCAGGTCAGGCAGCGTCTCTGGAGAACATGGAGAGGTGATATTTCTGGTTGGGTCCCTTCTTCAGTCTATTTATATTGCTCCTATCATTTTAGAACATCATAGCATTTCAGCACTTTTCATATGTATCCACCATTGCAATGCAGCAGCTGTAGCCAATTTGTGAAAGCAAAGTCCCAAAACATGGATAAGTATTAGTGAAGGTAGACAAAAATGCTGGAGAAACTCAGCGGGTGAGGCAGTATCTATGGAGCGAAGGAAATAGGTAACGTTTCGGGTCGAAACCCTAGTGATGTTATTTTCACTTGGAAGATTTTTTGGATTCATGTGGATTTAAGGTGAATTTTTTTTAACCGTATAATTTTAAATTGCATCAACAAACAAGTAGCATTTGTCTAACATGCAAGAGGTTCTTGAGTGCAGTGATTGCAGAGTGGATTAATAAGCCTGCACGCTGTTACAGGAAGGCTTTTAAGTTGGGGAGGCAAACAAGCTGGTTGAATTATTGGTCCAAATAGAACCAAATATGATCATCATTATACAACCAAATCTTTGTAATGGCTAATGTTGGGAATTATATATTCTTCGCTTTGAGAGGAGTTGGGAAAAGGAGGTGGTATAGTCCTAATTTTAAAGAATGGTATGAAGAAGAAACCTTGCTCAGTACTTGTGTAGAATCGGTCTGACGAGCTAAGAAACAACAAAGTGCAGAAAACATCTGTGAGAGTTGTAAAAAATGCTCTCATACATTAACGATAATGCAGGGTATAGTATAAATAAATCATGAAAGCAAGTGTTATAACAATTATATAATAATTATGTGAGTTTTGATCTATGCATAGATTAGGCAAACCCAATTAGTAGTAACAGTGTAGAGGGCGAATTCATGCAGTTTCAATGATGTTTTGAGGTCAGAATGTTGAGAAATTGTGGAAAGAATTTAGATCAAAGGTTAATTGACAATCAGATAGGTTAGCAAACAGTGATCATTAAACGCTAATATTTTATAGAAAGGCTAAAAGTGATTTAGTTCAATCTGAAAATGGGGTCTTACATCTTAATAAAGACAAATGCAAGGCATGATGTGAGAGCTATGGTAGAATAGGAAACCTCATTCAAAGGCAATAACTAATTTTTAATTTACAAGTAATTTAAGGTTAAAACCATAATAGGAAATGATGCTTGGGCATAGCTATCAGAAGAGGTATAAATAGTTTTAGATCAAATGGAAATGTTTGTAACATTGTCAAAGAAAAGTAATAAATCTGGTAATTAGGAAAACATAAATTTAACAAAGGAAAGGGAATATAGTAATAAAGACAAGCTTTACCTTCATTGGTCAGATCATTGAGTTCCAGACTCAGACTTATGCAGATCTATATATTTTTTTTAGATCGCATTTGAAATATCCTGTGCAGTTCCGATCATCCCATTCCAGGTATGATGTGGTGACTGGAGAGGATACAGGAGGTTTACCAGAATGATGCTTGGATTATTCGGTATTAGCTGGAAGGAGAGGTTGGATAGATTGTTTTCTTTGGAGCACAGGCGATTGAGGGTAGACCTGATAGAGGTGTATAAAGTTCGGAGAGGCATAAATAGGGTAGACGGTCAGAAACTTTAATTGTAAGGTTGAAATAAGTCAAACTAATAAGTAAGAACCAGGTGAAGTGATATATTCAGGCTTTTAGAAGGCATTTGATACAGCCATGCAAGATTAATAAACACAATTAGATTCATGATCTAGCTTGGATTAAGCATTACCTGGCAGACAGAAACAGGAAGGATTAAATGGATCATTTTGTATTGGGAGACTTGGCCTTTGAGGTGATGGGATCCCACTCAGTCTAAAGGAATGGTTATGGATGAGGGATTCAAGTCCAGGTTTGCCGATTATACAATGCTTGTGGCAATAGTGGCTGTGGAGTGGATGCAGAGATTTCCTTAGCTCCATAGATACTGCCTCACCCGCTGAGTTTCTCCAGCATTTTTGTCTACCTTCACTGGATGCAGAGATATCGAGGGGCTGAGTGGAAAAATGTAGTAGGCTATCCACCCTGGTAGAAAATAGAAAGGCTAAATATTTCTCAAATGGAAACATAGAAAATAATGCGCATTATGGCTCCTCCTTCCAGTTCAATATGATCATGACTAATACTTCAATCCTCTGTCCCTGCCTTCTGTCTGTATCTCATCACCCCTCTAATGTTTAAGAACTATAATTACCAATTTATTTATATGATTAGTAATTTAATCTTTCTCTGGGAAGTTGATCTTAATCCTAAATTGCATCTTGTGGCTGTGACCCCTGATTCTAGATCCTCTCCCACTGTGTTTCATTTGTTTAGACTTGCTATAATTTTCCAGGTTTCCATCTGGTGAAGGATTGATCATTGTTGGTGTAGTCCAGTGAAAGTTAATATGCGGATTCAGCCAGCAATTAGGAAGGCAAATCGTATATTGACCTTCATTGTAAGACATTTGGGAAAATAATAAAATGTGTTCCTCCAATTATATTGGGCTCTAGGGAGACTGCACTTGGAACATTGTGTACAGTTCTCAGTCCGTTGACTAAGGAAAGATGTGATGTAGGGAGTTAAATGTAGGTTTACCAACCTGATTCTTGAGATGGTGGGTATGTTGCATCAAGAGAAATTAAGCAGACGGAACCTATACTCTCAAAAAATGGCATTTGATTTCATTGAAACTCAAAATTCTCAAGGAGCTCGATAAGTCTTGAAACTGTGTTGGTTGCTCCTTGCAAGCATGCCCATAATATGCCTCAAAGTCTCAGTCTCATAATAAGGGATTGATCAGTCAGAGATGATAAGAAAGTAATGGATCTTTGGGATTCTCTGCACAATGAGCTGCGAAGACTCAATTACTAAGTATATTCAAGACAGAGATCAATAGAATTTTAAAAGCCCTGTCCCACAGTACGAGTTCATTCAAGAGTTCTCCCCGAGTTTGCCCTGATTCTAACTCGGAGATTTGCGGTAATGGCCGCTCATAAGTAGTCGGGGCTCCGTGGACATTTTTCAACTTGTTGAAAAACCTTCACGAGTCTTCCCGATCTTACCTGCCATTAGCGATACTTCCCGAGTACCTGCCGTTAGCGTTACAAGCCGCTAAGAGACGTCCCTGAGCTCCGACGTACCTGCTACGTTCATTCTACGTGCTTACCACGAGTTTGATTTTTTTTTAAACTCGGGAGAGCACTTGAATGAACTCAAACAGTGGGACAGGGCCATAAGTAGTTAGTGGATCAAGGCATATATGCTGACTGTAGGAAAATGGTAAAGTAATATATTATGATTGTTTTGTTGTGAAAGACATGAAGACTGCAGAGCTTGAGACAGTTAATGGAAACGTCTTGAGGACGGTCACTATTATGGCCAAAGGGATGAAACATGTCCTAGGTTGTATGAAGGTGAATAAATCTCCCAGGCCAGATCAGTTATATTCAAGGATACTGTGGGAAGCTGGAGAGGAAAATGCAAGCTCCCTGCCTGAAATATATGAATCGTCATTAGATATTGGAGAGGTGCCGGAAGACTGGAGAATGTCTAATGTAGGGCCTTTACGTAATAAGGGCTGCAAGGAAAAGCCTAGGAATTATAGACCAGTGAGCCTAACGTCTGTGGTAAGCAAGTTACTGGAGAATATTCTGAGATTTTTATGTATTTGGATAAACGGGCTCATTGGGGATAGTCATCATGGTTTAGTATGTTCAAGAAAGAACTGCAGATGCTGGAAGATCGAAGGTAGACAACATTGATGGAGAAACTCAGCAGAGAGCGGCAACATCTATGGAGCGAAGGAAATAGGTAACGTTTCGGGCCGAAACCCTTGGGTTGCCTATTTCCTTCGTTCCATAGATGCTGCCACACCCGCTGAGTTTCTCCAGCAATTTTGTCAACCTATGGCTTACTACGTGGCAGATCGTGTCTCGCGAACCTGGTTGAGATTTTTGAAGAAGTAACCAAAAATGTTGATTAGGGCAAAGCCATGAACTTTGTGTATATGGACCACCTTGGCACTTGATGAGGGTCCACATGGTCGGCTACTCTGGAAGGTTAAATAGTGTGGGATGCAGAAGGAGCTGGCTGAATGGATAGAAAATTGACCATGGTAGGAAATGATGGTGGAAGGTTATTTTTTAGACAGGATGCATGTTACCAGTGGTGTGCCTGAGGCATTTGTTGGGCCCACTGCTTTTGATGTGGTTTATATCAGTGAGAATGTATAAGGCATGATTAGTAAGTTTGCAGTTGACACTAAAATGGGTGGTATCGTAGGTATCAAAATGATTGTCAAAAATGAAAGCTGCACCTATATCGTATGGACAAGCGGGCTGAGGAATAGTTAATGGAGTTTAATGCAGATATGCACAAGTAGACAGACCCAGGAGCACATGTGCATAATTCCTTGAAAGTAGCATCACAGGTAGAGATAGTGGTCAAGAAGGCTTTTAGCACATTGGCCTTCTTCAGTCAGGGCATTGATTGTGGAGGTTGGGATGCTATGTTACAGTCATATAAGACGTAGGCTAGGCCACTTTTGAAGTTTTGTGTTCAGTTATGGTCACCCTGCTATAGGGACATTTTTGTTAAGGGGCTTTCCCACTGCGGCGACCTAATCCGCGAGTTCAGAAGAGTTTGCCCTCGACTCAAACTCGCAGCATGGTCGACACATGGTCCACGGAGGTCCTATGAGGTCACTGGAACTCTCCTTCATACTCGAGGGAAGTTCCCGCATACTCGCGGCCTCAGCTAGGTCGCAGAAATTTTTCCAGTATGTTGAAAATGTTTCAGCGAGTAAAATTTGGTCAGCATGGATCTTTTTAACTCGTAGTGCAGTGGAGTGGGGTCGTTATGTAGTTACAGGCAGTCGAGGGCAGCCATAGACAATCTCCTTCGCTGGCCAGGCATCACATTGGCTGAGTTTTCAGGACCCAGGAAAACCGACCGGTAGGAAATAGGCAACCCAAAGGTTTCGGCCCAAAACGTTGCCTATTTTCTTCGCTCCATAGATGCTGCTGCACCCGCTAAGTTTCTCCAGCATTTATGTGTACCTTTGATTTTCCAGCATCTGCAGTTCCTTCTTAAACAAGCTGCTAAAGGAGGTAGTTGAAGCAGGTACTATACCAACAATTAAAATACATTTGGACAGATACATGATTTATTGATTGGGTACGATCAGCCATGATCACAATGAATGGCGGGTGCTGACTCAAAGGGCCGAATGGCCTTCTCCTGCACCTATTTTTTATGTTTCTATGAATAGAAAAGATTTAGAGGGAGAGGGGCCAAATGCGGGCAAGTGGAACTAGTGTAGATCAGGCATCTTGGTTGGCACGGGCAAGTTGGGCTGAAGGGTCTGTTTCTATGCTGATTGCTGTTTCTGTATGACTCTATGAATGGCAGAGCAAGCAGGAAGGGATGAATTACCTACTGTTTCTATTGCCCATGTTGACAGAATCACCAGCTGCACATTTGGGGTGACTTGTTATTGCATTCCATAGGGTTTTGAACATAGGAATTATTGCACATTACGAATCACCAGATAGATCCAAGACAAATAGCACAAACTCTCAAGGGGATCATTGGGAAATCAAGGCACTAATCCTTTTTTTTTCTGGAATTGCTATTTGTTACCTCTGAAAATATTTTTTCCTCATTTTGACTTCCATTAAACTGTACTAAATAATGACACCTTAGACAATAGTCCCGGATACATGTGCATCAGCATGTTCCTTATTTTATTTGGACTAATTCAGAGATTGGTTTTCAATTAATATGTATTTGTTCTAATCATTTTCAATGTTGTATGGGAGTGTTTCAACTTGTCTCACCACCTTGTTTTACTTATCGATGGTACTAATAACCTTCTACTCCACAAAATAATATTTTTACAAAGTCTCCTAACTGGTTAATATAATTTTCCAGCTTTTGCTTTCAATGCAAATGTAGCTGCAAAAAGCAGTCAATTTCCAGTTCGCCACAGTCAATTTCCATTAATGACTTTTTAAATTACAGCATTAAGTCTTTCATGGAACAAGATCACAATTCCTTGAAAAGCAATTTAGCTTCAGCACATCCTGTATAATGAGCTCGGTGAGCAAACCTTGTAAGAGCTCTGGAGCAGTCTTGTGCATCAGGTGATCCTTTAAATCTCTAAGATAGAGTTTGGTATTGCATTAAAATACCTTTTAACTACAAATATGAACAAAATGTATATTTAAAGCATCTTTTTAGCCATCTTTCACCTTTCTTTTGTTAATGGTGCCATTTTTTCACTACCATTCTGTCAACAGCTGCTGAGAGACCTCTAGTCAGTCTCTATTCGTGTTCTAACATCGTGAGTCAAACAGATATTTAACAGCAAAGGGCATCACGATTGTGCCCAATTTTGATCGCATCTAGACATTTACTGACCTGCATTTTCTGGCACAACTGTACATTCTCTAATTTGTCTTGTAGATAAATTATATAGGTTTGTTAAATTAGGTCCATCCCAAATCAGAACCCCAAGTCTGAGCACCCACACCAGAACACAAATGTGAATTTGTATATAGGTCCAAAAGAACTTAATGGTATAACCATATAACCATATAACAATTACAGCACGGAAACAGGCCATCTCGGCCCTACAAGTCCATGCCGAACAAATTTTTTTTCCCCTTAGTCCCACCTGCCTGCACTCATACCATAACCCTCCATTCCCTTCTCATCCATATGCCTATCCAATTTATTTTTAAATGATACCAATGAACCTGCCTCCACCACTTCCACTGGGAGCTCATTCCACACCGCCACCACTCTCTGCGTAAAGAAGTTCCCCCTCATATTACCCCTAAACTTCTGTCCCTTAATTCTGAAGTCATGTCCTCTTGTTTGAATCTTCCCTATTCTCAAAGGGAAAAGCTTGTCCACATCAACTCTGTCTATCCCTCTCATCATTTTAAAGACCTCTATCAGGTCCCCCCTTAACCTTCTGCGGTCCAGAGAATAAAAACCTAACTTATTCAACCTATCTCTGTAACTTAGTTGTTGAAACCCAGGCAACATTCTAGTAAATCTCCTCTGTACTCTCTCTATTTTGTTGACATCCTTCCTATAATTGGGCGACCAAAATTGTACACCATACTCCAGATTTGGTCTCACTAATGCCTTGTACAATTTTAACATTACATCCCAGCTTCTATACTCAATATGTATACTTCTCTACATATTTCAGGTATGATGAAGACATACGGTTTGAACATCCCCATAATAAAACCAATCTGCATTAATCTTGCCTGCAGACTTAAGATGATCTAAATACAATATTACATTGAAACAATACACTGTCAAAGCTGTTTAAGAAATACCTATGCAGTGACAGACTTCATGACTTGCTCATGCTGGAAATCCAAAGGTACTTTCAACTTATTCAGAAAGCAAGTGAGATAAGGCAATAATTTTTTTAGAAAAGCTTAGGTGAGTTGACAAATGTGATATGTTGTGTTTCAGTTAATTGTTTGCAGTTAGGGAACAATAGGAACACCACAATTGGCCTCAATATGGTGCAGCTGAGTAGTGAGAAATTCAGGCTGAATTTCAAATGAATGAAAGGTACGCAAAAGAAAAATCGGCAAAGGCAGCAACGATGATTAATGAAAGGTGGAGCCCACAATGGTCCATTGTTGGCAGTGGAGAAGGTGATAATGAGTGATACGAGTGAAACTTAGCAGGTCGACAATGAAACTAGTAGAACAACTAGGGCGGGGGCAGGAAGGAGAGAGAGGGGATGCAAGGGTTACTTGAAGTTATCGTTGCTGGCTTTGTTTTTTCTTTTGCACACCTTTCATTCATTTGTTCTTTGTACCTTTTCATATCTCTCATTTCACTCTCCCAACTCTCAGACTGAAGAAACGTCACCTATGCTGCCTGTCCCACTCAGTTACTCCAGCTTTTTGTGTCTATCTTCAGTGTAAACCAGCATCTGCAGTTCCTTCCTACACACTGATTAGCTTGTGTCTTTATGTTGTCCGGTTCTTGAATACACCCATTGATTGCTCATTTGCTGAGGAGTTGTGAACAAAGCTGAACAGTGTATAGTTGTCAAAGAGGATTCCTATTTGTTGTGATGGAGGTAAGATAATTGAGGAAGCAGCTGAACATGGTTGTGAGGGAACGCCTGCAGACATGTCCTGGTGCCCAGATGATTCACCCTTGAGAACCACAACATCTTTCTTATCATTTAGGAAATCAGGAGTCAGAAATGTCCCTTGGCCTTTACGACTTTTCAGCCATTATTTTATAAACTAAAAGATCGTGCTAAATGTCGAATCCAGATGGACATGCAGGCATTTGTAAGATTCCTGAAGTATTCTGGAGCTGACAAGCATCTCGATATTCAACATCTACTTATGCAATTTGCAGCTGAGTATTTGTATCAGGGTTTTACTCAAGCCATTGGTTTTACTCCCAACCATGTGATTTCCAGGGTTAGCCACAAAATGCTGGAGTAAATCAGCGGGACAGGCAGCATCTCTGGAGAGAAGGAATGGGTGACGTTTTGGGTCGAGACCAGATACAGGTCCACTACCGATTTTCCGACATGAATGGTTGAATAAAGACCAATCTTTATCAAATATTTCTACAGTGAAAATAAACAGGTTTACAAAAATAAAGTTGTAAAGGAAGAAATTTGCATAATATGCACACTAGAGTTTTATAAAATAATCAGGATTAGACTGTAATTGGGTTTTATGACAAAAAATTGCTTGAGCATTTGACATATTCATGAGACATTCTCTTCCTGACTATTTAATCTTATGTTTAATCACTATTTTAAAAGTATAAAATTTCTATTAAGTATAGAGATAACCTAAATCTTAATACAAAACTAGGCTCCAAATTGCATAAGTAAATGTAGAATATGGAGATGTTTTTCAGATCCACGATATAATGTTGCCTCTAGAATCCTATAAAGTTAACATATCAACATGGATCAGACATTCATCATGATCCTTTTCTTTCCAATATATAGTCCAAAAAGTAAAACTGCCAAATGACATTTCTGACTCCTGATGTCCAAAATGATGGTCACAATCCAAGTAAAACAATCAAACTATTTTCATTAAACTTCAGGGTTAAGTCATAGTTTCTGGAATGCTCCCACGTGCCTTATTTACTGCTTGTTTACTATATAACTCCAACACAATGACCGAGACAATTTATATACGCTCATTTATTAAGCGCTCATGTCTTGCAAAAGTTCAAAAAAAGATTATAGTCAAATAACATTTCCAGGACTGTCCCAAAGTTGATTGCTGATGGATTGTTTCATTTTTTGAAGATATGTAAATAGGACAGGAAAAAAAGTGGGTGACTCCATGTAATCCAGTCATTCATCTGCCCAATGTATTTGGTCTGATCTCCTCTGGACTGAAGAGTCCAAACATGGATTGGTTGACCGATTTACAGAAAACCTCAGTTCAATGGAGAGGGTGATCCTGAACTTCCAGGTGTCTGCCACATTGATTCATCAATTTATTCCCAGCCTTGCACTTAACTGAACTCAACAGAAACTCAAGGTTGACTCTATCTACACTTCAAGGTGGCTTGGAACAGCAGCCAATATAATCAAAGACTATTCACTTTCCACCCCCCCGCCCCCACCTCTGTCATTCCTTCTTCTCCCTGCTCCCATCCGGCCGAAGGTACAGAAGCTTGAAAGCGCGAACCACCAGACTCAGGAACAGCTCTTTCCCCTCTGTTATCGGGCTTCCGAATTGTCCTTCCATAAACTAGGATACCATTCAATTCACCTCTACCCCATTGTGGACTTTGTCTATGAAACTGATGCACTGCAATTCTGAGAACTATATTCTGCACTCTGTATCTTGACCTTTGCTCTACATTTCGTACTTGAGTTTGATTTGATTGTATGTTTGTGTATGTGTGTGTATATATATATATATATATATATATATATATATGTATGTATGTATATCCGATGTGCTTGGATAATCTACAAACCAAACCTTTTCATTGTACCACGGTACCTGTGACAATAATAAACCTAAACCTAGGAATAAAGATTCATTTTCTGTCTAGGCATGTTACAGAGCAAATATTCAGATAAACAGCCCTTCTAAATTAAAACAGAAATGCAGTCAGACCAAGGGACTTGGGCCTGAAACATTAAGACCTTTTCCTCTTCCTATCAGTGTGGTCTAACCTGCTGAGCATCTTCAGCATTTTCTGTTTTAATTTAGATTTTGAGCATCTGCAGTATTTTGCTTTTCAACTTGCATAGGTTTAGCTCATCTCCATCTAAACCTTTCCCATCCATGTACCTTTGCAAATGTCTTTTAAATGTGGTTACAGTACCTGCTTCAGCTACCTACTCTGGCAGCTCATTACGATATTTCCCTCGAGTTGCTATCTTTCCCCTCTCACCTTAACAAACAGCTTCTGTAGTGATGGAAAATAATGTTGGGCTGAAATCCTGCATATGGGCTGAGAGTGGAGAGGGAACATGGGCAATTTGAAGAGAAGAGGGGAGGTGGGGAACTGACAGACTGAGGGTGTAGGATTACAGGCAGATGATGCCAGGTAGACCATGTGGTGAAGTAGAGTTAGGAGACTGGCAGCTGGATGATGGATGGAGGCAGGCAAAAAGGAAAGCTGGGGCAAGGGGAGGGAGACAGATGCAGTATGAGGATGATGGGCAGGTACTCTAATGGCTACCTGTGCTGGAATCTCAGTAAAAGAGGAGATAATGGGAAGTGTATGGGGGGGGGGGGGGGGGGGGGGGGGGTGTAGGGAAGATGAACCAGGACCAGAGGTGGGGATAAAATGAGGGGGTAATGTGGATGTATATGTGTAATGGGGACCTGGAGGGCGGGGAAGGCTATACTTTAAACGTTGTCCTTTTGAGATTTTAGAGATACAGCGTGGAAACAGGCCCTTTGGCCAACCCAGTCCATTCTGACCAGCGATCGCCCCGTACAGTAACACTATTCGACACACTAGGGACAATTTACAGTTTTTACTGAAGCCAATTAACCTGCAAACCTGTCTGTCTTTGGAATGTGGGAGGAAACTGGCTCACCCAGAGAAAACCCATGTAGTCACATGGACAATGTAAAAAACTCTGTACTGACAGAACCCATAGTTGGGATCGAACCCTGGTCTCTGGCGCTGTAATGCAGCTGCTCTACTGCTGCACCCGTAAATAGTTATAGGAAAAGAGCACCTGTGCTCTCTCTACAGTGGCCAACATGAATTCTTTGTTGCATACCATCTCCATCCTCTTTCCATTCCCACATAGTATTGGACCATCATTGCCTGTGGGAGATTGTGCTTCCTCAGCTGCCGCAGGAAGTACTTCACTGTTGTGCCTTTTTGACTGTGGAGTCGATGGTAGCCCCCCATTTAAGGTCCTTGGAGATGATGGTTCCAAGGAACTTAAAATACTCCACCAATGTGACTGTGGTGTTGTTGATGGTGAGTGGGGTGAGACGAGGGGGAGTACTCTTAAAGTCTACAATGAATTCCACTGTCTTGTAACATCGACAATTCCTTTTCATCTTACAGCAGCTGCTTGATCTGCAATCTCTGCTCTAGCAGATGGTTTGTTACTCTTATTTTCAGATTTACAGCAATGTCTGCTTTTTGCATCAATATTGTGTTTTTCTCTCTCTTTCCTCATCCATCTTCCTCTACTTAGAGCTCCCCAGACAAACCAACCTTCACCATTCTCTATGTGGAAGCAAGGAGCTGCAGATACCGGTTTACAAAAAAGACACAGTGTTGGAGTAACTCAGCGGGTCAAGCAACCTCTCTGGAGAACACGGATAACTGACTTTTCAACTTAGGATCCTTCTTCAGGCTGAAGAAGAGTCCTGACCCGAATGGGACCCTACTCCAGCACTTTGTATGAAGAATGGTCCTGACTCAAAATGTCACTTATCCATGTTCTCCAGGGATGCTACCTGACCCACTGAGCTATTCCAGCACTGTCTTTTTCACCATTCTTTCTCAGACATCATGAACAGTATTTGTGCCATCTGTATTCTGTCAGTCTGCATCCCAACACAGGCATCCCCCCCCTCTCAACTCCTGCCCCTTCTCTGCAACTTAAAACACACTTTTCCCAATTCTAATGAAGGTCCATTGACCTCAAATGTTAATTCCATTTCTCGCTCCACAGATATGCTTGGCCTGCTGGGTGTTCCCAGAGCTTATTGCTTTAAAAGTCAGCAAAGATGTCATTCTACACAAAGCAGTGCAATTCTTGCATCAAATTCATTGGCAGTAATCTTTACACTTAAAGAATGGTTGTGTGTATAACATTCTAAAATGCACGTTGGAACATAGAAGAGAGGGAAAGAATAAAATGGAAATGTATTTGGATAATTGTCAATGGGTTTGATTACTAAATAAAGTCAATAAAATAAGTTTGAGGTGGGATAAAATATTCAGCTTTTTTAAATGTATTCATGGATGTGAATGTCACTGACAATGACAGCATTAATTATCCGTCTGTAAGTTAAGAGAGACTGTTTAATGAGATGACCACATTGGTGGATATTGGTATTAGTTTATTTCTGTTGCATGTACCGAGATGAAAAACGTTGTTTGCATGGTGTTCAGTCATACCATATATCAGTACAATCAAGCCATACAAAAGTTCAACAATAGTGCAAAGTAAAAAATATCAGAGTGCAACATTTGGCATCACAGTTACAGAGACAGTGCTGATTAAAAAAGTGCAAGAGCTGCATCGAGGTAGGTTGAGAGATCAGGAGTGCATCTTTGGGTTATGAGAGGATCATTCAAGAGTCTGATAGCAGTTGAGAAAAAGCTGTTCCTGAATCTGGTGGTGCATGATTTAAAACTTTACCTGAGAGAGGAGTAGAGAGAATGACCAGGATGTGGTGGCTTATTATGTTAGTTTCCTATCTGTGATAGCGTTAAATGTATATGAGGCTTATTTTGAGGTACAGCACAGAGACAGGCCCTTCGGCTGACAAACCCACATTGTCCATCGATCACCCATTCACATTCATTCACTGTTATCCCATTTTCTCATAGGCCAATTAAACTACAAACCCACACGTCTTTAGTATGTGGGAAGGAACTGGAGCACCCAGAGGAAATCCATGTAATCATAGGGAGAATGTGTAAACCATGAAGTCAGGATGGGATCCAGGTTTGGGTGCTGGAGCCAGCGGCTGGACCTGCTGCTCCACTCTGCCAGTTGATTGGGGGGTGGGGGATGTGTGTGTGACTGGTTTATGATATAAATTGGGCTACATCCACAACTCTACAATTTCTTGTGGTCTTGGGCAGAGCTGGTGCCATACAACAGTTGTGATACATCTCGATTCCTTGTCTCCAGAGATGCTGCCATCTCTTGTTGACGTGCCTGAGTTACTCCAGCATTTTGTGTCTATCTTTGATTTAAACCAGCATCTGCAGTTCTTTCCTACACAGATGATATCCTTTCTACAGTGCTGGAAGGTGGTAAGAGTCGTTGGCGACATGCTGCACCTTCTTTGCCCTCTGAGAAAGTAGAGGGATTAGTTAGCTTTCTTGGCCATAGCTTTAATTATGTTGTTTTGAGATCAACGTCTTGGTGATATTTACGACAAGGAACTTGAAGCTCGTGACCATCTCCACTTTGGCACCATTGATGTTGCCTGGAGTATGTAAAACCACCTTGTTTTCTGAGTCACACTCGGTTCAGAACAGGGAGGAATGGCAGATTAGAGGCACAAGAAACAGTAGGAATGTTGAGCAATAAACAAACTAGTGGGGTGCAGGTACACAAAAAAGCTGGAGAAACTCAGCGGGTGCAGCAGCATCTATGGAGCGAAGGAAATGGGCAACATTTCGGGCCGAAACCCTTCTTCAGACTGATGGGGGGTGGGGGGAGGCAGGGAGAAGAAAGGAAAAAGGAGGAGGAGGAGCCCGAGGGCTGAGGGAGAACTAGGAAGGGGAGGAGACAGCAAGAGTTAACAGAATTGTCAGAATTAAATGTTCAGGCCACCAGGATGCAGACTCCCCAAGCGGAATATGAGGTGCTGTTCCTCCAATTTCCGGTGTTGCTCACTCTTGCCTTGGAGGAGACCCAGGACAGAGAGTTCGGATACGGAGTGGGAGGGGGAATTGAAGTGCTGAGCCACTGGGAGGTCAGGTTGGTTAGTGCGGACCGAGCAGAGGTGTTCGGCGAAACGATCACCAAGGCTACGCTTGGTCTCACCGATGTAGATCAGCTGACATCTAGAGCAGCTGATGCAATAGATGAGGTTGGAGGAGATGCAGGTTAATCTCTGTCGCACCTGGAATGACTGCTTGGGTCCTTGAATGCAGTCGAGGGGGGAGGTAAAGCGACACGTGTTACATCTCTTGCGGTTGCAAGGGAAATTGCCCGGGGGTGGGGTGGAGCGGGCGGGAAGGGAAGAATTGACAAGGGAGTTGCGGAGGGAGTGGTCTTTGCAGAGGGCAGACAGGGGGAGATGGGAAGATGTGGCGAGTGGTGGGGTCATGTTGGAGGTGGCAAACTGACGGAGGATTACTTGTTGTACATGCCGGCTGGTGGGGTGAAAGGTGAGGACCAGGGGGACTCTGGCCTTGATGCGAGTGCGGGGATGGGGAGAGAGTGCAGTGTTACGGGATATGGGGGAGACCCTGGTGCGAGCCTCATATATAGTAGGGGAGGGGAACCCACGTTCCCGGAAGAATGAGGACATTTGTGATGCCCTGGTGTGGAACACCTCATCCTGGGAACAGATGCGGCGTAGACGGAGGAATTTGAAGTAGGGGATGGACTCCTTACAGGAAGCAGGGTGGGAGAAAGAGTAGTCAACATAGCCGTGGGAGTCAGTAGGTTTATAGTGGATGTCGGTCAGAAGTCTATCACCTGCGATGGAGATAGTGAGGTCAAGGAATGGTAGGAAAGTGTCAGAAATGGTCCAGGTGTATTTGAGTGCCGGATGGAAGTTAGTGGTGAAGCGGATGAAGTCAGTCAGTTGTGTGTGGGTGCAGGAGGTAGCACCAAAGCAATTGTCGATGTGTGCAAATTCAGAGCTATTAACTGGAGTTGAATTTCTAGGCAATAATATTTGACTGGGATTGGAGGGGTTGCAGGTTTTTGGAGATGCTGTCATTCCAGTGAAATGTTAAATGGAAGATCAGGAAGTTTCTCTATTAAAGATGTCACAGCTTGATTTGAAGAGGAACCAGGAGTTTTCCTGTTAAGTAAACACTTTGTAGTCCATGCCAAGAAAAATATAATTAATTTACTGGTATGAGATCTAATTTTTTCACATATGTCACAAGTGGTTCATTGGTTGTAAAGCATGTTGGGACAACCAAGGACATCATAAAGTCTGGCAGAAGTTTCAATTATTTCCTTCCAACCGCAAATGAATGTGCCAAGAATTACTCATTTCTATATTAGACAGGCTTTGTGTTCAGATATTATAAAGGGCAAGCACAGTTATGGGCGGCACTGTGACGCAGCTGGTAGAACTGCTGCCTCACGAATTTCAGCATCTGAAATTCAAGTTAGATCCTGACTTCAGGTGCTGTCTGTGTGGAGCTGGCATGTTCTTCACGTTGGCGTGGCTTTCCTCCGGCTGCTCCGGTTTCCTCCACGCGGGTTTGCAGGTTAATTGCCCTCTGTAAATTAGCCGCAATGTTGAGAAAGTGAACGAGAAAGTGGGATAACATAGAATTAGGGGGATAAACAATATAGAGCTGCAGATGCTGTTTAATTCCGGACACAAAATGCTGGGGTGACTCAGTAGGTTGGACTGAAGAAGGGTCTTGATCTGTTTAAGAAAAATCGAAGGTAAACTCAAATGCTGGAGAAACTCAGTGGGTGAGGCAGCATCTATGGAGCAAAGGAATAGGTGACGTTTCGGATCGAGACCTTTCTTCTGATGTGGGGGTGGGGGGGGGGGGAGGGGGTGCTGAAGTTGAAGAAAGGAAGAGGCGGAGACAGTGGGCTGTGGGAGAGCTGGGAAGGGGAGGAGAAGGAGGGAGAAAGCAAGGACTACCTGAAATTGGAGAAGTCAATGTTCATACTGCTGGGGTGTAAACTACCCAAGAGAAATATGAGGTGCTGCTCCCATGGAGGAGGCCCAGGACAGAAAGGTTGGATTTGGAATGGGAGGGGGATTTGAAGTGATGAGCCATCGGGAGATCAGGTTGGTTAATGCAAACTGTGCGGAGATGTTGGGTGAAGCGATTGCCAAGCTTACGCTTGGTCTCACTGGTGTGGGCAGTTGACACCTAGAGCAGCGGATGCAATAGATGAGGTTGGAGGAGGTGCAGGTGAACCTCTGCCGCACCTGAAAAGACTGCTTGGGTCCTTGAATGGAGTCAAGGGGGGAGGTAAAGCGACAAGTGTTGCATTGCCTGCAGTTGCAGGGGAAAATACCAGGGGAGGTGGTAGTTTGGGTGGGAAGGGACGAATTGACCAGGGAGTTACGGAGGGAGCGGCCTCTGCGGAAGGCTGAAAGGGGAGGCGATGGGAAGATGTGGCCAGGGGTGGGATCCCGTTGGAGGTGGCGAATATGTTGGAGGATTATCTGTTGAATGTGATGGCTGGTAGGGTGGAACGGCTGGTGAGGACAAGGGGGACTCTGCCCTTGTTACGAGTGGGGGGATGGGTAGTTAGAGTAGAGTTATATGGTATAGAATAGACCCTGGTGAGAGCCTCATCTATAGTAAAAGTGGGGAACCCCCGTTCCCTGAAGAATGAGGACATCTCACCCTGGGTTCAGATGCGGCGTAGACGGAGGAATTGGAAGTAGGGGATAGAGACCTTACAGGAAGCAGGGTGGGAACAAGTGTAGTCCAGATAGCCATGGTAGTCAGTGGGTTCGTAGTAGATGTCGGTCAGTAGTCTATAACCTGCGATGGAGATAATGAGGTCTAGAAACGGTAGGGAGATGTCGGAAATGGTCCTGGTGAATTTGAGTGCTGGATGGAAGTTTGTGGTGAAATGGATGAGTTCTGCATGGGTGCAGGAGGTAGCACCAATGCAGTCATCGATGTAGCAGAGGTAGAGTTCGGGGAGTGACCTCAAACGTCGCCTGTTCCTGATCTCCAGCGATGCTGGCTGGCCTGCTGAGTTTCCCCTGGTCCTTTTATGCCCCTGTCCCACTTAGGAAACCTGAACCGAAACCTCTGGAGACTTTGCGCCCCACCCAAGGTTTCCATGCGGTTCCCGGAGGTTTTTGTCAGTCTCCCTACCTGCTTCCACAACCTGCAACCACCTGCAACCACCTGCAACCTACTGGAACCGCATGGAAACCTTGGGTGGGGCACAAAGTCTCCAGAGGTTTCCGTTCAGGTTTCATGATATATCTCTAAACTAAATTAAACTAAGTCTTCGATTATTTTTGCCTTCTATTTTATATTGAGGGATATCTGTTTTCAAGACTTGGTTCCATTCTCCCCGTTCAATTTGGCAGCGCTCTGCTCCCCTGTCTGCAAGCCTGGATGTTCAAATCTCACTCCAGAGAATCTGGGTCGCAAATGCCAGCGGCGTGAGGAAAGAGCGATGTACGACCCCAACCCGTTCCCCATACCTCTGTTTGCTCTCTCTGCTGGCCACGAAACCGCCCCGTGTAATTCCTCAAGAACAGATTAATTTTCGCTGGAGAAACTCATCGGGTGCGGCAGCATCTATGGAGCGAAGGAAATAGGCAACGTTGGCCATTTCCTTCGCTCCATAGATGCTGCCGCACCCGCTGAGTTTCTCCAGCATTTTTGTCTACCTTCGATTTTCCAGCATCTGCAGTTCCTTCTTAAACATATTCGCCGCAGTTTAGCCAATGGGTTAATCTTCACGCAGTCGATCAACAGTCGAATTATTTGATCATTTTTTAGACCTATTTGTAGAAATTGTCAATAGACACAAAATGCTGGAGTAACTCAGCGGGACAGGCAGCAGCATCTCTGGAAAGAAGGAATGGGTGACGTTTCGGATCGAGACTCTTCTTCAGTCTTTCTTCAGAAATTGGCAGTTGTGTTGTCCATACTCGAAAAAAATGTTCGCAGAATTGGATAATTCACTAATCTATGATGGAGGACGAGACAGCACGGTTTAAGGTCTCGAAATAATGGATCTCTGACGGTGCAACATTCCGTCAGCATTCGCAGACTATCCCCTTAGACTATCTCCACTCTGGGATTTAAGAGACCACACTCCCAAAAGTGAAAATTGACTTATTTTTTCTCTATCTTTACCGAAGTGCTATTGAATCGGACTTTTACCTCGATATTCTTAAATTCATAAATTATCGGAGCAGAATTAGGGCTATTCGGCCCATCAAGTTTACTCCGCCATTCACTCGTGGCTGACCTATCTCTCCCTCTCAACCCCATTCTCCCCGTCACCCCTGACACAATACTAATCAAAAGCTGGATTGGGGAACAACTTAATTCAGAAATCGAGTCTTTAAAGTCTCCTTCAAGCAACAAACAATGTCGCCTGGGACCGAGTGAGATGCGTAAATGATAAATAGTTGCCGGTTCCAAGTAGGTCAAGTGTGCTGTGATATCATGCTGTGATATTCCCGCAGCAACATTTACAACTGTTCCCATAACATCTCAGTGTCGGGTCCAGCTTTAACGGGTTCCAGTGAAATCCCTGTAGCTGCTGTTTAATCTAAAGGGGGGTTTAACCTATTTACTTGTATTCCTTCAGTGACTCGATGCGCGCAAGCTGCCCACTATTAACACAGTGGACACGGGATGGACATCTGACCACCATTCAGCGCTCTACAGTCAATGTTATGTTCCTTTCCTCAAAATGCCGCATTTCGACCGGCTGTCCATTCCTTCCAAATCAAACTTGGTGAAGCTGCATTGCGGGCAGACGGCATCGCCGGAGCGCAGTCAGTCAGTTTGAGGGGAGCAGTGAATGAATGCATGAAGCGCAACTTATAAGCTCCGGGCCCGGGCTGGGATACTGCCAGTTCCCATTCCTTGCCTCGGGGCTGTGCGGAAACTGGTGGCCGGCAGTTGCAACGAGAAGGCGTGAATCCACAAAGGAATGATTGCGTTCCGTGTTCCTGACATCCCGCCTCTCCTTAGTTTCAGGAGCAAAGTCAGGATTGAATGCGGGCAACTTCCCCTCTCTGGGCTGACGGATACTAGCTAGCCGAAGTATTCCTCTAGCCTCTCAGTGTGAAGAAGGGTCTCGACCCGAAACGTCACCCATCCCTCCTCCCCAGAGATGCTGCCTGACCCGCATAGTTACTCCACCACTTTGTGTCTATTCCTCCAGATCGCTGTGCTCTAAGTCGCTCTTGGATTGACACTGCCCTGCAAAGGGTCTTCTCCAAACTTGGGTGGCGCGCCCCATTCATCCTGCTCCCTTGCCCGGCTTCTGCTCCGAGAGAATCTACCATTCAATGGTATCTGCAGTCCTCCTGCACGACCAGGTTCCGTGGATCAATAAGAAAGACTACGTCTCTCGTTAACAAGTTGTGGGGGGTTTTCCATGGGATACCCATAACGATGGAAGATCAGACCAAAGTCCAAATGTAATGTAGACCATGTTTTGTTCGATGCGATTGCAGTCTCCTGTTGCGCTCGATGCTTGCTGTATAACGGTACCCGCTCTCTGTTCCCATCCAGAATCACCATAATGGGCAAGTCGGAAAGCCAGATGGACATCGTGGAGAAATCGACAAAATTGATAAAGAAAAGTTGGAGCTTGGTTGAAATCGCGCTCAGTGTGTTACTCCTCCTCACGACGAGCGCAGTGGTGGCCTTGGTTGTCCTGTATACAACACAACAAGGTAGGGGCACACCTCGTTATAAACTGCCCATCGTACTCTGAAGAAACTGACCTTGCATGCTTCAGGTGACAATGAGGATCTTTAAAGTTACTTCAGAATGTTTCTCATGTTATGGTTAGAAATGGAAAGACTGGCCTTTACTGTGGGGAGATGGTGGGGAGTTGGTGGGGTGTTGTTGGGGAGGGATGGGCAGGAGGTGGCTGAGCTACTGTGATTTTCATCGTGTTGTTTGCTAGTTCAGAAGGTAGTTGAGATTGGAATGTGCTGGCATGTGACAGATTCTTGGTTTCTTTCGTTAATCAGGTTTAATGAACTGGGCCAGGTAATGTTGGGGATACAAACTGCAAATGTTGGAATTTTGAGCAAAATGCAAAGTGCTGGAGTAGGTCAGTAGATCGGGCAGCATCTGTGGAGGGAGTGGGCATATAATGCTTTGAGTCTGAAGAAGGGTCCTGACTCGAAATGTTGTCTGTCCATTCCCTCAGATGCTGCCTGACCCTGTGAGTTTGCCCAGCACTGCTCTGCTCCAGAAGTGGTTGGCACTGGTGTTAGGTTCACCGTCCATTAGTGATCTCTGCTATGAATTGTGCACTGCTATGATTTGCACAGTATGAGTATGAGCTTGGGTGCCCCTTTACAATCTACCCCCTAACTCTGGTTTTAGCAAAAACCTAGTTTGGGGCTGCACTCCAGAGACACAAGTACAAATCCTAGCTGACATCTAGGTCCATTACTGAAGGTTCATTGCACTGAGGAAAGTGTTCATGGAGGATTGAAGATCCACCTGCTCCTTTAGGAAAGTGTAAAAAATCCACAGGCACTTTCCATGAAGAGCTGTAGAAATATCCAGTGTTTAGCTGAATATTTATCCCGCAATTATCATTAATTATTTTTAAAAGAAAAGGATGGTCACTATATTTTATAATTTTGATGGAAAATGTGTGCATAATGTATGGTTTTTCATGAATTGTAGCAGTAACTGTGTCCAGGAGTACCTTATCCATACGTATTAATTTTGAAAAATGAATGAATATGTGCGCAGTTCAGAGGGATATCTGAGGGTTTCGGGCAATTGTGGAACCTTCAGCCCATTTTGAGTCAAGGTGCTTCAAGGGTTGGAAAAGAAAACAAACACTAACACAAGTTTTAACACTTATTCCTAAAGTGATTTTGATGATCAATATGTCTCATTCCAATGTGTCATAGAGTTTAATCTGTTTTTGGGGTAAGGGGGAACTGTACAAAAGGGACGGATTGCATCTTAACAGGTGTGGGACCAGCATTCTGGCAGGCAGGTTTGCCACTGCTACACGGGTGGTTTTAAACTGAATAAGGGGGGTGGGGTGTCGAATGGGATAGTGGAGGATGGAGTTAAAGGGAAAGAGTTTCTTAAATATGTGAGCGTAGAGACAGAGGGGTGTAAAATGAGGGTAGAAGCAATAGGTAGCAAGGTGAAAAGTAAAAGTGGCAGGCCGGCAAATCCAGGGCAAAAATCAAAAAGGGCCACTTTTCAGCATAATAGTATAAGGGGTAAGAGTGTTGTAAAAACAAGCCTGAAGGCTTTGTGTCTCAATGCAAGGAACATTCGTAATAAGGTGGATGAGTTGAATGTGCAGATAGCTATTAATGACTATGATATAGTTGGGATCACGGAGACATGGCTCCAGGGTGACCAAGGCTGGGAGCTGAACATCCAGGGATATTCAATATTCAGGAGGGATAGACAGAAAGGGAAAGGAGGTGGGGTAGCGTTGCTGGTTAGAGAGCAGATTAACGCAATAGAAAGGAAGGACATTAGCTTGGAGGATGTGGAATCGATATGGGTAGAGCTGCGAAACACTAAGGGGCAGAAAACGCTAGTGGGAGTTGTGTACAGGCCACCTAACAGTAGTAGTGGAGTTGGGGATGGCATCAAGCAGGAAATTAGAAATGCGTGCAACAAAGGTAAAACAGTTATAATGGGTGACTTCAATCTACATATAGATTGGGTGAATCAAATTGGCAAGGGTGCTGAGGAAGAGGATTTCTTGGAATGTATGCAGGATAGTTTTCTAAACCAACATGTAGAGGAACCAACGAGAGAGCAGGCTATTCTAGATTGGGTATTGAGTAATGAGGAAGGGTTAGTTAGCAGTCTTGTTGTGCGTGGCCCCTTGGGCAAGAGTGACCATAATATGGTTGAGTTCTTCATTAGGATGGAGAGTGACATCGTTAATTCAGAAACAAGGGTCCTGAACTTAAAGAAAGGTAACTTTGAGGGCATGAGACGTGAATTGGCTAAGATAGACTGGCGATTGATTCTTAATGGGTTGACGGTGGAAATGCAATGGAAGGCATTTAAAGACTGCATGGATGAAGTACAACAATTGTTCATCCCAGTTTGGCAAAAAATTAAATCAGGGAAGGTAGTGCATCCATGGATAACAAGGGAAATCAGGGATAATATCAAAACAAATGATGAAGCGTACAAATTAGCCAGAAAAAGCAGCCTACCAGAGGACTGGGAGAAATTCAGAGACCAGCAGAAGAGGACAAAGGGCTTAATTAGGAAAGGGAAAATAGATTATGAAAGAAAACTGGCAGGGAACATAAAAACTGACTGCAAAAGCTTTTATAGATATGTGAAGAGAAAAAGATTAGTTAAAACAAATGTAGGTCCCTTGCAGTCAGAAACGGGTGAATTGATCATGGGGAACAAGCACATGGCAGACCAATTGAATAACTGCTTTGGTTCTGTCTTCACTAAGGAAGACATAAAAAATCTGCCGGAAATAGCAGGGGACTGGGGGTCAAATGAGATGGAGGAACTGAGTAAAATCCAGGTTAGCCGGGAAATGGTAAATTGGTAAAAGTGTTAGGTAAATTGAATGAATTAAAGGCCGATAAATCACCAGGGCCAGATAGGCTGCATCCCAGAGTACTTAAGGAAGTAGCCCCAGAAATAGTGGATGCATTAGTGATAATTTTTCAAAACTCTTTAGATTCTGGAGTAGTTCCTGAGGATTGGAGGGTAGCTAATGTAACACCACTTTTTAAAAAGGGAGGGAGAGAGAAAACGGGGAATTGCAGACCATTTAGTCTAACGTTGGTAGTGGGGGAACTGCTAGAATCAGTTATTAAAGATGGGATAGCAGCACATTTGGAAAGTGGTGAAATCATTGGACAAAGTCAGCAAGGATTTATGAAGAGTAAATCATGTCTGACAAATCTTATAGAATTTTTCGAGGATGTCACTAGTAGAGTGCATAAGGGAGAACCAGTGGATGTGTTATATCTGGACTTTCAGAAGGCTTTCGACAAGGTCCCACATAAGAGATTAGTATACCAATTTAAAGCACACGGTATTGGGGGTTCAGTATTGATGTGGATAGAGAACTGGTTGGCAGACAGGAAGCAAAGAGTAGGAGTAAACGGGTCCTTTTCACAATGGCAGGCAGTGACTAGTGGGGTACTGCAAGGCTCAGTTCTGGGACCCCAGCTATTTACGATATATATTAATGACTTGGACGAGGGAATTGAATGCAACATCTCCAAGTTTGCGGATGACACAAAGCTGGGGGCGCAGTGTTAGCTGTGAGGAGGATGCTAGGAGGCTGCAAGGTGACTTGGATAGGCTGGGTGAGTGGGCAAATGCATGGCAGATGCAGTATAATGTGGATAAATGTTAGGTTATCCACTTTGGTGGCAAAAACAGGAAAGTAGATTATTATCTGAATGGTGGCCGATTAGGAAAGGGGGAGATGCAACGAGACCTGGGTGTCATGGTACACCAGTCATTAAAAGTAGGCATGCAGGTGCAGCAGGCAGTGAAGAAGGCGAATGGTATGTTAGCATTCATAGCAAAAGGATTTGAGTATAGGAGCAGGGAGGTTCTACTGCAGTTGTACAGGGTTTTGGTGAGACCACACCTGGAGTATCGCGTACAGTTTTGGTCTCCTAATCTGAGGAAAGACATTCTTGCCATAGAGGGAGTACAGAGAAGGTTCACCAGACTGATTCCTTGGATGTCAGGACTTTCATATGAAGAAAGACTGGATAGACTCGGTTTGTACTCGCTAGAATTTAGAAGATTGAGGGGGGATCTTATAGAAACTTACAAAATTCTTAAGGGGTTGGACAGGCTAGATACAGGAAGATTGTTCCCGATGTTGGGGAAGTCCAGAACAAGGGGTCACAGTTTAAGGATAAGGGGGAAATCTTTTAGGACCGAGATGAGGAAAACCTTTTTCACACAGAGAGTGATGAATCTCTGGAATTCTCTGCCGCAGAAGGTAGTTGAGGCCAGTTCATTGGCTATATTTAAGAGGGAGTTAGACGTGGCCCTTGTGGCTAAAGGGATCAGGGGGTATGGAGAGAAGGCAGGTACAGGATACTGAGTTGGATGATCATCCATGATCATATTGAATGGCGGTGCAGGCTCGAAGGGCCGAATGGTCTACTCCTGCACCTATTTTCTATGTTTCTATGTTTCTAAGTTCAAAGTCTCTTCATTAGAACTGGGAAATAAATCAAGTTCAAGCTAAATTGCATTGTAGTTGGGGGTGTAATGGATAGAGAGAAAATAATACTTCTGACAGCTTGAGTCCAGGATTGCCATGGGGATAAGTTGTAGTGAATATTCGGTTGATGGGCTCATGGAGAAAGACATAAATTGACCAAACGTTCTGAAGCAAGAGCATTTCAAGTCTGACCAAACGTTCTGAAGCAAGAGCACAGCTGACCAGACGATGGTCGTGTAGCAAAGAAAACTGGGCCAATATCATGGAAGGTAGACAAAAATGCAGGAGAAACTCAGCGGGCAAGGCAGCATCTATGGAGCGAAGGAATGGGTGATGTTTCGGGTCGAGACCCTTCTTCAGATGGGACAGTTTACAACAGACATGGGCGCTGGTGATACAAACGGAGAAAGCAAGTTACCTGACATTGTATAAGTTGATATTGAGTCCTTCATGGGCCTGTCCCACTTGCCGATTTTTTAGGCTACTGCCGGCGACTGTCATAGTCGTAGCAGGTCGCCGAAAAACCAGCGACAACCTAGGTCATCCTGGCGACAACCTACGACAGCACCTACATCAGGAGAAGTCAAGCTGCGCTCATTGGCGTCAAAGCCACTGTCGACGAAAAATATTCAACATATTGAACATTTAGCGGCGACCGGAAAGACGCTGCGACTTTTTTGCGCGACTGAGTTGACGACTCCCAGCGACAACCGGCGAACATGTGGCGACAAAACTAGTCGCCTGTAGTTGCCAAATAAATCGCCTAAGTGGGACAGGCCCATTAGACTGCACCGTGTCCCGACAAATTGAAGAGCAGTTCCTCAAGTCTCGTTATAACTACATCTCATTTTGTGGACTCAATATCAAATTCGATAGCTTGAGGTAACTAATCTCAGTCTGTATCACAACTAACCAGTTCTTCTGTAAAGTATCCATTTAAAAAATTGGCTCTGCATATTGTTATTAGCACAGCACGACACACTGGGCATTTCACAACTTTCATTTATATTTGCATTTTTACTTTCTAATGTTTGTTCACATTCTTTTCACTGAATGCAATAACCCATCAACTGGACGACCTGTGCAATTTCACAGTGATTGCGAATCAGAAATATCCCCTTTATTCTCTCTCTCCCTTCCTTCCTTCCTCACCTTCTAACTTGAACTGAATTGATTTTCTCTTGTTCCCAATTCTGATGAAGTTTCCTCAACTCCCAACATTAAGTTTTCCTTCAATCACACGATGCTGTTATGCTGAGTGTTCCAGTATTTTCTGTTTTGTTTCAGATTTTCAGCATCTGTAGATTTTGAATATTTCTTGGTTATCAAAAAAAAAAGAACTCTAGTCAGTTGTGTGCCAGGTGTAAATGATAGAGATGTGACCTGCGCTTCAGTATATTTGTGGCCTGGTACAAAGGTGCCCTCTTTGTAATCTAACTGGTATATTGAAACCTTCCATTGTCATTGAATGAGATCCATCAGGTGCTCGAGTTTCCTCCCACATCCCAAAGACTTGCGGGTTTGGCGGTGAATTTTGTAAAGTTTGCCCCTGGTGTGCATGGTAAATGGGATAACTTAGAACCAGTGTGAATGGGCGATCGATGGTCAGCATCGACTTGGTGGCCAATGCTGTATCTCTAACCTAAGACTGCCAGCTCCCCCACACTACAGCCTGTAATATAACAAGGAGACTATTTTTTGCCGTGTGACTGGTCTTCTATTTACAGACGATGATTTCTCAGTGACCTGCAAAATATCCTATTTACGTCTTTTCACCCCGGCTTTGTTGCATTTATTTTTACATTGAGTGAGTATATATAATATTGCCACACTTGACAATTGATATTCACCGGAGTGTGAATGAATTGTATGTGTTAGTTGTACTGTTGTTCTGTTGATGCAGTGTCGGGCCAAACTGTCAGTGTCAGGAAGGCAGGAGCGCACGTGCAAGTTGTCATTGGTGGGTTGACGGTGGAAAGAGTTAACCCCTTCAAGTTTCTGGGCATAAACAACTCTGACAGCCCATCCTGGGCCCGACACATAGATGTAATCATGACAAAGGCAAGCTAGCGCATTAATGTCCTTCCAAATGTAAAGAAATTCAGCATGTCACTCAATACTCTAATAAACTTCTAAGAATCTTGACTGGTTGCATCGAGGCCTGGAATGCCAATTCAAATACACAGGTAGGCAAAAGGATGCAGAGAGCGTTGGACTGGCCTGTCACAGGCACTGCCCTCCCCACCAGCATGGACATGAGGCAGCATCTGTCATCAAGGATTCTCACCACATTGCTCTCTTCTCACTGGTACTATCAGCTGGTGGAACAGAAACCTGAGATCCAACAGGATCAGGTTTGGGGACAGTTACTTTCCTCCATACATCATGCTCTTGAACCAACCTATAGAACCCAATTCTAGCTCAGCCACAGAACACTATAGACCATCTCTCCCACTACCGTCAACTTGTTTTTGCGCTGGACTGATCTTCATTGTACCTGTGCACTTAGTTGACAATTTAACTCTTGATATTGAAGGTGTCAGTGCAATTAGGGTTCGCAATCGCAATAACCATATAACCATATAACAATTACAGCACGGAAACAGGCCAACTCGGCCCTTCTAGTCCGTGCCGAACACTTACTCTCACCTAGGCCCATCTACCTGCACTCAGACCACAACCTTCCAATGCTAACTATGTTTATTTTGCTTAAAAAGTTCAATATTGTGCCAGTGGTGGTCTTTGAAAACTAAAAGAACATCCCTCGCTAGAAACAGGAGTGCCGACTCACGCACCTCCCTTAACCGTCTGCCCAAAGTGGTAGTGGACATCTCTGTGTTAAATCACATGCCTATATTGGTAATCATGCTAATAACATCAGCACCTCAATGACCACAGAAAAAGATGTGTTATTCAGAGTTCCAATCTGTTCCAACTCCAATGGTCCAATATTAATACTAATATAATGGGCGCCTGAGTTATTATTTTAGCCCTGAATTTCTAGGCTGCTTCATTACTGACTTTGCTTGATATAAATTTATAAATAATTCAAATTTTGATTCATTTCATATTTCAACATAGTCATAGTCAACAAAATAGAGAGGGTACAGAGGAGATTTACTAGAATGTTGCCTGGGTTTCAGCAACTAAGTTACAGAGAAAGGTTGAACAAGTTAGGGCTTTATTCTTTGGAGCGCAGAAGGTTAAGGGGGGACTTGATAGAGGTTTTTAAAATGATGAGAGGGATAGACAGAGTTGACGTGGAAAACCTTTTCCCACTGAGAGTAGGGAAGATTCAAACAAGGGGACATGACATGAGAATTAAGGGACTGAAGTTTAGGGGTAACATGAGGGGGAACTTCTTTACTCAGAGAGTGGTAGCTGTGTGGAATGAGCTTCCAGTGAAGGTGGTGGAGGCAGGTTCGTTTTTTTATCATTTAAAAATAAATTGGATAGTTATATGGATGGGAAGGGAATGGAGGGTTATGGTCTGAGCGCAGGTATATGGGACTAGGGGAGATTATGTGTTCGGCACGGACTAGAAGGGTCGAGATGGCCTGTTTCCGTGCTGTAATTGTTATATGGTTATATGGTTATATGGTTATTTCTAAATACTCTGTCACTGGAGGTTAATGAATCTCTATTTGAGGTCATTTGAGGTCCAATTTCCTTCCTAAAAGTGTATCCCTTTCACTGGTATAACTCCAAAGCATTGATTAGAAGGAGCATGAGAACTTCTGGGTGGCAAACATAGAAACATAGAAAATAGGTGCAGGAGGAGGCCATTTGACCCTTCGAGTCAGCACCGCCATTCATTGTGATCATGGCTGATCATCCCCAATCAATAACCCGTGCCTGCCTTCTCCCCATATCCCTTGATTCTACTAGCCCCTAGAGCTCTATCTAACTCTCTTTTAAATCCATCCAGTGACTTGGCCTCGACTGCCCTCTGTGGCAGGGAATTCCACAAATTCACAACTCTCTGGGTGAAAAAGTTTTTTCTCACCTCAATGTTAAATCGCCTCCCCTTTATTCTAAGTCTGTGGCCCCTGGTCCTGGACTCGCCCAACATTGGGAACATTTTCCTGCATCTAGCTTTTCCAGTCCTTTTATAATTGTATATGTTTCTATAAGATCCCCCTCATCCTTCTAAACTCCAGTGAATACAAGCCTAGTCTTTTCAATCCTTCCTCATACGACAGTCCCGCCATCCCAGGGATCAATCTCGTGAACAAAGTAACCAGTCAACATTCTTTGTCTGGACACAAGGATCAGCAGCAGTTGTGACTCAGAGCGGCTGATCAAACCTATATCCCACACACCGTGTGGGAGTGCATTATTCCCAAATAATATTAATCAGAAATGAATTTCACAGCCAGTTGGCGTACTGGTCATCACTGATTTTTCCTCTCTGTATTTTTAAACAGTTAACAACTATAGTGTGTTTTTAGTGATTCATTTAGATTTTCTCCAATCTTTGGCTCAGTGCTGGGGGGTTCAAAAGTTAAGTTATCCACACTGCTGACATGTATGTCTGGAAGAAGTTTCAATAATTTGATGTAAGTCGCAAATACACTTGTTTATTAATGGGTTGACATCTGCATTAAAACGGCAATCTGTTGGTTGGATGAAATGAACAGCAGGGCTGAAATGATGAAGCACTTTATAGTGTCGTTACCACATCTTGTACGCCGAACAGTCCGAAACAACTGCCAGTTCTTAACATCTTTTTACTCATTCCTCAATTTATCACAGCAAGTGTGACTTTATATCCCAGTTATTTCTATTGTGCAGACAAGGCAGAGTTTCACCTGCAGATTCTGCTCTTTCTTTCAGTTGACATTCATAGTCCAAAATAGCATGAACCTAGTCACCATGCATCTTGTGAAAGTGAGTGGAGGAAAGAGAGCTGTCAATAATAATCTAACGTTGCTGTGTGATTGCAAACCTCAAGGAGAGATAGTGATAGAGGGAGAGGGAGAGAGAGGGGGAGAGATAGAGAGAGAGGGAGAAAGGGGAGAGGGGGGGAGAGAGAGAGAGAGAGAGTGTGGGAGAGAGAGCGAGAGAGAGAGAGAGAGAGAGAGAGAGAGAGAGAGAGAGAGAGAGAGAGAGAGAGAGAGAGAGAGAGAGAGAGAGAGAGAGAGAGAGAGGGAGGGGGGGAGAGAGAGGGAGAGGAGAGTAGAGAGAGAGAGGGAGAGAGAGAGAGAGAGAGAGAGAGAGAGAGAGAAAGAGAGAGAGAGAGATAAAGGGAGATAAAGGGAGAGATGGGGGGATACGGGAGAGAGAGAGAGAGAGTGAGGGGGAGAGAGAGGGAGATGGAGGGGGAGTGAGAGAAAGAAAGGGGAGCGAGAGATAGAGAGAGTGAGATGAAAGAGAGGGAGAGGGGGAGATGGAGGGAGAGAGAGAGAGATAGAGAGAGAGGGAGAGACGGAGATGGAGAGAGAGATGGAGAAAGAGAGAGAGAGAGAGGGGGTGAGAGAGAGAGAGAGAGAGAGGGACAGAGAGAGAGGGGTGAGAGAGGGGGGAGAGAGGGAGAGAGGGGGAGAGAGAGAGAGGGGGGGGAGAGAGAGAGAGGGAGCGGGGAGAGAGAGAGAGAGAGATAGAGAGAGAGAGAGAGAGAGAGGTTGTGTCTTTCTCAGCTCCAGTGGCTGAGAAGTTTTAAGCAGCCTTTCAAGGATTCTGTCGATGGGAAAGGAACAGAGGCTGAGGGGCTTCATAGTTTAACTTATGTTGGACTGTTGAAAATTTCCTTTGCTTTAAAAATTCCTCCACAAGTGTGAAAATCCCTAAGACTTCTCTACATTGTCGAGGGAGCGGCTGTCATTGGCGGACTGCCAAGAGTGCCTGGAGAGCGAGGGTGTGAAGTTTTTCGGTGCCTTTGTCGTGTATTGGCACTGTTTCTCTGCCCTAAAGTCATTTTGCACAGTGCGGCTGCCTGGCTTAAAGTGAAGAAGGTGCTTTTGCGTCCGGCAAGACAGGGTGAGCTGTTTTCGGGTGTGGATGAACTTGGGATCTTTCCTGCTTCAGCTGGAGGACTTTGCTTTTTGAGGATTGCTTTGGACTGTGACTGTCCCTGGGAATTAATTTGCTGAGCTGCTGGGGTGCCGGGAGCTGGTTTGTGCCTCTGTCCGGATGGCGATGGCGGGGGCTCGGCCAAAAGAGAGGAGCTACGCAGCAGTGACAGCAGCAGCGGAAACGAGGCCATCTGAACATGAGCCTCATGTTGACTTGGACTGGAACAGTTTTGGTATCTCGGTTCAAACTGGGCCCCAGATGTCCAGGGGAGTAATTACGAAGGCTATGAATGCCCTTCTTGGGAGGGGGGTTATTGTCTCTTCCGACCTCGAGAGGGGATAGGTTGAGATGATATTGAAGACCCGGGCGGATGTGGCCACAGTGTTGGAGAGGGGGATTTCAGTGGGGGTGGGGTCCATATACCGGTGGACCCATGGGTGTCCAGGGTGAGACCGGTTCTCCTGTGGAGTTGCCCTACATGTATTCCGGATGCGACACTCATTCCGTACCTGTCTCAGATTGGGGAGGTGCGGTCTAAGTGCTTTAGGCTCATGAACCCTGGGGGGGACCCGGAGGAAAAAGGGATTGGCAGGGGAGAGTAAAAAAGCAAGTGGAGAGCCTCTGGGTGTTGCCAGTGGAGGGGGTGCTTTAGGTGCTGTGGAGGTCGGAGCTATTTCAGGCTGTGATCCTCTTTCAGATTCTGGGGGTGCCAATTTACCACAGACCCTGGGGGTGCCTCTTGTTTTTTCTTCCCCAGGCCCAGATGTAGAGGGTGAGGGCAGAGCGCAGGAGCCCAGCCAGTCAGTGGGCTGCGTGATGTGGTTAGGGGCTTCGGGACCCTTCCCCGGCATTGATCCTGGGGGTGGTGTCATGCCCGAGGAGGGCGAGAGGAGGTGGGGTTTGTGTGGAGGGGTTGGCGAAATTCCAGAGAGTTCTGGTCTTTCGACGTCTGACATTGACCTTGGTGATGCTGAGCTTGTTGTGTCAGGTGCGAGTAACTTGGCCGAAAGCCCAGGATCCAAGGACGAGTCTCATGCAATTGTTATCTGTGAGGTGCGAGAGTTTCTAAAAACAAGCCGTACCAACAGAACAAAGGCGGATGCTGCTAAGAGACGGTGGGCTGATCTGCCGGATTTGGTTAAAACTCTTGAGGCTATCCTTGCCACCAAATATAGTGATCTTCCTGACTCCGTAAAGTGCCAGTTTGGGGACTTTTTGGAGTTCCTAAGAGAGAGAGCTACGGAACCCACGAGGAGAAGTGTGAGGGTCTCAATCTAGCGTGCCAGCACATTCACAATAGCCACATTAAACTTAAACGGGAGTAGAGCGAGTTTTCATAGATTCCAGCTTTTATTAGTCCTTAGGGAGGGGAAATTTGCAGTGTGCTTTCTGCAGGAGACGCATACCGTTGGTTAGTGATGAACCCACCTGGAGACTGGAGTGGGAAGGAGGGGTCTACATGAGTCATCTTAGCACGATTTTTAGTGGGGTGGCCTTTCTGTTGGCTCAGAATTTCCTGCCAAATGTTATAAAAGTGCAAGAAGTTGTGCCAGGACGTTTGCTCCATCTGGCCGTGAGCCTGGATGGCATGCCGTTGCATTTCATTAACGTGTATGCCCCCAGCTCCGGCACGATGCAGGCCGGCCTACTTCAGGAGGTGATTGCTCTGTTGAGCACTATTGAAAGGGGAGAGTGTGTCTTCCTTGGGGGGGACTTTAACTGCACACTTGAGGTGCGAGACCATTCTGGTACTCAGTGTGCTCCTGCTGCAGCGAAGAAGCTGAGAGGGTTGATTGATTCTTTAGAGTTGGTTGATGCGTGGCGGGACCTCAACTCAGACTCCACTGCTTTTTTACGGAGGTCTGAGGGCGGTGGTTCCCGCATTGATCGAATATATATCTCCCGAGCGTTTGTTTCCCGTGTCTCAGCGGCCTCAATGCAGCTGGTGCCGTGCTCGGACCACTGTCTGGTGCGTGTGGATTTTAATCCAGCGCGCGCTCAGGCCGGGTCTGCGTACTGGCACTTTAATAACCGGCTGCTGGAGGATCGGTGTTTCTGGGAGTCATTCAGTCGGTTTTGGGTGAGGTGGAGAGAGAGGCAGACGAGCTTAGGCAGTGGTGAGATGTGGGGAAAGCTCACATCCGTCTTTAATAATAATAATATTTTATTTATGGGCGCCTTTCAAGAGTCTCAAGGACACCTTACAAAAATTTAGCAGGTAGAGGAAAAACATGTAAGGGGAATGAAATAAATAGTAGAGACATGACTAGCACACAAAGTAAAGACAGAATTCAATAAAACACAATATGAGGTAATTAATGCACAGATGAAAAGGGAGGGGGACGTGGGGCTAAGGATAGGCAGAGGTGAAGAGATGGGTCTTTAGGCGGGACTGGAAGATGGTGAGGGACACGGAATTGCGGATCATTTGGGGGAAGGAGTTCCAGAGCCTGGGAGCTGCCCTGGAGAAGGCTCTGTCCCCAAAACTGCGGAGGTTGGACTTGTGGATGGAGAGGAGACCGGCTGATGTGGATCTGAGGGACCGTGAGGGTTGGTAGGGGGAGAGGAGGTCAGTGAGATGTGGGGGGGCCAGATGGTAGAGGGCTTTGTAGGTGAGGATCAGGATTTTGTAGTTGATCCGGTGGGAGATGGGAAGCCAGTGAAGTTGTTTGAGGACTGGAGTGATGTGATTTTTTTTGTAAGGAATACACGTGGGGGTCGACCGGGCGGCGGGACTCAGCGGTCGAGAGGCTTGAGAGGGAGCTGATGGACGCAGAATCTCACCTGGGTCGGGTTGGAGATGACGCTTGCGAATGGGGTGTGTTTCAGGAGAAGAAGGAAGCCTTGAGGAACCTGCAACTTGAGCGGTCCCGAGGCGCTTACGTGAGGGCGCGGGTCCAGATGCTGCATGATCTGGATCGAGCTTTGCCTTTCTTTTTCTCTCTGGAGAAGGGGCGGGGAGCCCGTAAGCAGCTCGTGCAGCTGCTCGCAGATGATGGCTCCTCTGTCACTGATCCAGAGAGGATTAGTGCCCTGGTTAGGTCCTTTTATGGGTCCCTGTTCTCCGCAGGTGGATTTAGCGGGGAAGCTCAGCAGGACCTGTGGGAGGGTCTACCGCCTGTAGATAGGGAGGTGGTCGATCTTCTTGACGGCCCTTTATCTTTGGAGGAGTTGACTCGTGCACTGCATCAGCTCAGGAGGGGTAAGTCCCCCGGGCTGGATGGGCTGACGGTAGAGTTTGTAAGAGCCTTCTGGGGTATCCTGGGGGATGATTACATGTTGGTTCTGGGGGAGAGAGCCTGGTGACCAGGGAGATGCCTCTCTCGTGGCGTAGAGCAGTTGTTGTCCTGCTGCCCAAGAAGGGGGAACTCCGCCTGCTGAAAAACTGGCGCCCGGTCTCTCTCCTATGCACAGAATATAAAGTTTTTGCACGGGCGATGGCAAATCGCCTGGGCTCTGTGGTGTCTCAATTGATCCACCATGACCAGTCCTACACAGTCCCTGGTCGGTCCATTCAGGATAACATCCACCTGGTTAGGGACCTGATGCATCTAGCACAGGGAACTGGTCAGTCAGCTGCTTTTCTGTCTCTTGATTAGGAGAAGGCTTTTGATAGGGTAGAGCATGAATACCTCTTCGGGACGTTGCAAGCGTTTGGATTTGGACCGCATTTTGTGGCCCGGGTCCGCCTCTTGTATGCTGCAGCGGAGTGCCTTGTGAAGGTTAATGGTGCGTTGTTGGCTCCCTTTCATTTTGGGAGGGGGGGTCCGTCAGGGGTGCCCCATGTCTGGTCAGTTGTACTCGGTCTGTGTGGAGCCGTTCCTGTGTCTTCGGTGGAGGAGGTTGACAGGCCTGGCCCTACCGGGCCCAGGGGTGGAGTTGGTTCTTTCGGCCTATGCCGATGATGTTCTCCTTATGTTCACTGATCCTGGTGACCTGCGGAGGATGCGTGAGTGCCAGAAGATCTTCTCGGCTGCACATTCTGCCAGGATTAATTGGAGCAAGTGTTCTGGACTTTTAGTGGGTCAGTGGCAGGTGGACTCCCTGCCAGAGGAGATGGCAATGTTTGCGTGGAGCACCACGCACCTCCTGTATCTGGGGGTGTACCTGAGTCCCACTGAGGATGCTTGGCCGGCAAACTGGCAGGAGTTGGAGATGAAAGTGGTTGCCCGGCTGGGGCGCTGGTCCGGTCTGCTTGGAGTTCTTTCTTTACAGGGGAGGGTGTTGGTCATAAACCAGCTGGTGGCCTCCATGTTATGGTACCGGCTGACTACTCTTGTTCCGCCCTCTATCTTTGCAACTGATTTACAGAAGAAGCTGGTGGACTTCTTTTGGGGAAATAGGAAGCACTGGGATTCCGCAGCGGTCCTGAGTCTCCCGTTAGAGGAGGGCGGCCAGTCCTTGGTATGCGTGCGTACCCAGGTGGCGGCTCTCCGCCTCAGGAATCTGAGGAGGTATATGTATATAGAGAACCCCCCCAGATGGCACGCTTTGGCCACGTATATTTTCCTATGGGTCGTTGTCTAAGGGGGGTCTCGCGGCTCCCTGTGGCGGGCATCAGTCGACCCGCCCTAAGGGGCTTGCCTAGTTTCTACCAGGATGAGCTAAGAGTGAGGAATTTGGCTGTTTTCAGCCAGCGTGTTGCTCCACGAAGGGAGGGGGATGTTGCAGCTGCAAGAGTGGCCGGTCCTCACCCAGTCATGGCGGGTGTCGAGGAGAGGCGCACGCCCAGAGCGGTTCTGACTGAGTTTTTACCCGCTCCATCAGATCTGCTCATTGGGCCTCGGTTCCGGGATATATCTCGGGCACCGGCTCCACATAACCTGAGCCGCCTTTCTGAGATGATTAGCATGCCGTTTCGTGACGCGAAGGGACGTGCACTGTACAGAATGTTCCTGCACATTCTGCACCTCCTTGCCTTCGTCTCCCGACCCTACACACCATGGTGGACGGTGTTACCACCTGAAGGCGGGGAAGGTCCCCAATGGCGGTCCCTCTACAAGGGAGTTGTCCCCCTTTACATGGGGGACCTGGGGTGGAGAGTGTTGCACAGAGCGGTGGCATGTAACAAACTTTTGAGTCGGTTCACGGGCTCGTCCGCTGCTTGTATTTTCTGTGGAGAAGGAAGAGACCGTGTTCCACGCTTATATGGAGTGTGAGAGGCGACTGCCCCTGTACCAATATCTGAAGGGTTTTGTTCCTAAAGTTCTGGTTACATTTTAGTCCTACGATTCTTGTGTTTGGACACAAGGCAGGGTGTGGGGAGAACAGAGTGGGGGGGTGGGACTTGCGTGTCGGTTTGCTCCTGGGCCTGGCCAAGATGGCCATACGCGGGTCCAGGCAGCAGGCGGTTGATGGTCAGGCTAGAGTCGGCTGCCTGCCCCTCTTTCGGGCCTATGTCCGTGCACGTGTGTCCCTGGAGAAGGAACACGCGGTGTCCACGGGGACTTTGGAGGTCTTCCGTGGGCGCTGGTCACCGCGTGGGGTTGAGAGTATTGTGAACAATGATTGTAATGTTGTTTTATAATGACATTTGATATAATGTAATTTCTTTTTTTGTTTAAGACTTGATCTGTTGTATCATTTGTTGTGTCGAATAAAGTCTTGGGGAAAAAGAAACAAAAAACATTGGATTTGAATGTTGGATTTGAATGGATAACATCGCAATTAGGGCACATAAACAAAAACAAACTTTGTAAAATGTTGCCTTTGAGCAATAGCCCTCCAGCAACTTTCATTGTATTTTAAGAATTCAAATGCCTTGCAGTTAACTTTGCTTTCTACCTATTCCATTATTCTCCCTGCAGTTAAGAACAGGAAACAAGGACAGTTAATTAGTGTTTGTTTATCCCATAGCTTTGCAGTATAATCTATTTTTAAATAGTAATTCCTGGTATCTATGTACTCAAGAGCCAACTGTGGCCACAATTGAGTCAGAAGGTAGGCATTTGTTCCATTACGTGTCTCATAAAGAGGACCCTAAGTGCCTGGTTGGCATTTGCAGTCACTAGTGTGGACCTTTTATATTATATACGTGCAAAGGCTTCATCAAACTTCAATGTATGTGCAAAGGCTTCATCAAAGGCTTCATTCCTTCCATGTGTTGTATGTTGGTACACTGTAATAACAATTTAGCAGGCATTTTACTGAAGTGCATGGAATTTCTTCATGGCACATTTTTGCATGTGAATGTTTTGCTACTGTGTCAGATGGATCTGGACAATACCAGATTTGACAATGTCAGCTTGGCAGCGAAAAATGAATGTTCCTGCATTTGGAATCAGATGTGAGAGCTTCATAGAGGTGAGCAGCACCTCATGTTCCGCTTGGGCAGTCTACATTTAATCCTCCAATTTCCGGTAGCCCTTGCCGTCTCCTCCCCTTCTCAGCTCTCCCTCAGCCCTCGGGCTCCTCCTCTTCCTTTCTCCTTTCTTCTCCCCGCCCCCACCCTACATCAGTCTGAAGAAGGGTTTCGGCCCGAACCGTTGCCTATTTTCTTCGCTCCATAGATGCTGCTGCACCCGCTGAGTTTCTCAAGCACTTTTGTCGATATATCTTTGTTGGGTAATGGGATCTGGGGCAATGGGTCAAAGGCTAGTAAATAGTGATGCAATACAAGTTCCTCCATGATCTCATTGAATGGTCAAACAGATATGAGGACCAAATGGCCTTCACTTCTTAGGTCAGCTTGGATTTTGGCCAGAAGGTAGATGCCAGAGGTACCATGAGTGAGAGCGGGTGATTGAGGCAGCATCTATGGAGCGAAGGAATAGGACAGATTTCAGGTCCAGACCCTTCTTCAGATTTTCCCAGCATCTGCAGTTCTTTCTTAAACATGAGTGAAAGTGGTGTTGGCACTCTGAAAACACGGGCCTGTCCAATCTATCATAGATGAAGAGTGGTCATTTGGTCAAGGCATTGTAAGTTCATAAGTTCATTAGTTATAGCAACAGATTGAGGTATGAATGAGTTAAACGTTGCAGGTGCCGCATGAGCAGAATTGGAGCAAGAATGGGATTGAGAGGGAAAGATAGATCAGCCATGATTGAATGGCAGAGTAGACTTGATGGGCCGAATTCAGGTCATCAAGTCTACTCCGCCATTCAATCATGGCTGATCTATCTTTCCCTCTCCATCCCATTCTCCTGCCTTCTCCCCACACCTGTAATAATCAAGCATTGGGGGAGGTAGTTCACAACTCTGTCGATGGATCCCAATATAACCCATGAAAGATGGAGAGAAACTATGACAAAAATAACATCTGGATTCATCACAAATCCATCATCATGTTACCTATAATTAACAACGCCAACATTTTTTTTAATAAATGTTCATAGTGTGATAAATATTGCAAATGTGTTGATTGTTGCTATCTGTGGTGGTAAACACAGCATACAGGGACTCTGGAGAAGGACTTGGACAGGTTGGGAGAGTGGACAGACAAGTGGCAGGTGGAATAATATAGTGGAGCAAAGTGTGGAGTTAAAGCCCCTGTCCCACTTAGGAAACCTGAACGGAAACCTCTGGTGACCTTGTGCCCCCCTCCCCTCAAGGTCTCCGTGAGGTTCCCGGAGGTTTCTGTGCGGTTCCTGGAGGTTTTGGTCACACTCCCTAATGGCTGAAAGTGGTTTCCGCGTAGTCAAGGCTTCTTCTATGTTCCTGCGATTATTTCAACAAATTCAAAACCGACCTCGACTAAAAATAGGTTGCCGTTTGGTTGAAGCCAGAGGAGTAGGGTCGCTATTTACTTACTGGCAGTCAACGGCCATCTCCTTCGCTGACCGGACATTTTGATTGGCTCATTGGAGTTTACAGCAAAAATCCTATAGGATATTTGGTTTTCAGGACATAGAAGATCCGCCGGAAGGTAAAATACCCGCTAACTTTATTAAACTACTTAAAACTGTCTCCACTCCTTCTCCCCCCCTTCTAACCCCCCCCCCCCCCCCCCCCTCTCCCTTTCTCACTCCCCTCTCTCTCCCTTCTCTCTCCCCTTCTCTCTCACCTTCTCTTACCCCTTCTCTCTCTCCTCTCTCCCCTTCTCTGTCCTTCTCTCCCCCTCCCTTCCCCCTCTCTCCCCCCCTCCCGCGCTCTCTCAAAAGGACTTACCATGCTCTGTGGCAGCCGTTTACCTTCCTCTTCATCTCGCAGACAGCGCTCCGCTGCTGTCCCTGGCCCCCACCTTTGCGGTGTGTGTGTGTGTGTGTGCGTGCGTGTGTGTGTGCGTGTGTGTGTGTGTGCGTGTGTGCGTGTGCGTGTGTGTGTGTGTGCGTGTGTACGTGTGTGAGTGTGTGTGTGTGTGTATGTGTGTGTGTGTATGTGTGTGTACGTGTGTGTGTGTGTGTGTGTGTGTGTGTGTGTGTGTGTGTGTGTGTGTGTGTGTGTGTGCGTGTGTGTGTGCGTGTGTGTGTGTGTGTGTGTGTGTGTGTGTGTGTGTGTGTGTGTGCATGTGTGTGTGTGTGTGTGTGTGTGCGTGTGTGTGTGTGTGTGTGTGTGTGTGTGTGTGTGCGCGTGTGTGTGTGTGTGTGTGTGTTTGTGGTCAGTAGCAAATATCCTGTAGGATCTTTGGTCAGTAGATGCAGCTCACGCTTCAGTCAAGGCTTTCCAGGCGAGTGACCAAAACCTCTGGTGACTCATGGAAACCTTGGGTGGGGCGCAAGGTCACCAGAAGTATCTGTTCAGATTTCCTAAGTGGGACAGGGCCATCATTCATTTTCATACATTCATCATCGTTGAAAACATTAGCGATGCAGTGGCGCTGGTTTCCAACGGGAACGGTGACGGAGGCACCACACATCTCTGTCCTCCAGTTCCTGCGGACTTCTGCCACTGGAAGTGTAGGATTTTGGTGTGTGTGCTTTATCATCATGCCTTACAATGCTACGTACGACAGTGATCACAACTTCTACTGAAGTGTGGAGGGCCGTTCGGTCACTAGAAGCTCATCCGCCCTTTGACAGGTCTTGTTTTTGGACCTGCTGGAGGTCCACAGCCCCCTCCTCACTATGCATTTTGGTAGTAGGAATAAAGGTTTGGGTTATTTCCTAAATGGAGAGAGAATCCAAAAATCAGAGGTGCAACGGGACTTGGGATTCCCACAAAGTGCTGGTGCAGGATTCCCACAAAGTCAATCTGCAAGTCGAATCGGTAGTAAAGAAGGCAAACACTATGCTGGCATTTATTACAAGAGGGCCAGAACACTAAAACAGGGATATAATGCTGAGGCTTTTTAAGGCACTAGTTAGGCCTCGTTTGGAATATTGTGAACAATTTTGGGCACCATATCCGAAAAAGGATGTGCGGGTCCAGAGGAGGTTTACAAGAATGATACTGGGAATGAGTGAGTTAACTTATGATGAGCATTTGACGCACTGGGCCTATACTTACTGGAGATTAGAAGAATGAGGGGCGACCTAATTGAAATGTGCCGAATAATGAAAGGCTTGTATGGAGTGGATGTGGAGAGGATGTTTCCACTAGTGGCAGAGTCTTGGGCTAGAGGTCATAGCCTCAGAATTAAAGGATGTTCCTTTAGGAAGTAAATGAGAAGGAATTTCTTTAGTCGGAGGGTGGTGAATCTGTGGAATTATTTGCCACAGAAGGCTGTGGAGGCCAAGTCAATGGATATTTTTAAAGCAGAGATAGATAGATTATTGATTAGTACGGGTGTCAGGGGTTATGGGGAGAAGGCAGGAGGATGGGGATAGAGGGAGAGATAAATCTGCCATGATTGAATGGTGGAATGGACTTGATGGGCCAAATGGCCTAATTCTGCTCCTGTCACTTATGGCCTCATGACCTTATGACAGCATCTATTTCAGCAGTATGAATATATTTTCCTTCCTCCCCTGTAGACACTTGTGATGTTGAGATCTGTAGCATTTGTATCAAGTGCAATGAGGAAGTACACATGAAGTGATTGGCATTACAACCCACCACACACACCCTTGACCTTATCTGGTGGTCTTCTCCAACATTGTAAAGCACTTTTGTTTAAAATTTCAGATCCCTGACATCTATTGCTAACATGACGTGGGATATAGTTGGGAAAAGACAGATGAGCTGGCTTGCTCCACGAAGGGAGGGGGATGTTGCAGCAGATGAGACCAGGTTTGAGTGAGAGTGGATCGTGATCTGGGAAGTGAGCGGTAAGGGTAATAGGATGAAGAATGCAGTGGGAACTGGGGCAGAATCAACTGGGTTGAGAGAGAGCCACCGGTCCATTAAAAATCAGTCGGCCCTATTTCTTTTATTTTAATAGTGGACTGTAGAAGGTATTTTTAATTAAAAAAACAAAAAACGCTAGAAATATTCAGCAGGTTGGCCAGTGTCCGTGACATAAGTAACAGTTAATATTTTGGGTTGATGCCTATTATCATGTCATTGATGTGGAAACAAGGTGCTGGTTTATACCAAGAATAGACACAAAGTGCTGGAGTAACTCAGCAGGGCAGACAACATCTCTGGAGAAAAAGAATGGGAGCCATTTCAGATCTGAAGAAGGGTCCCGCCCCAAAACGTCACCCATCCTTTTTCTCCAGAGATGCTGCCCGACCCGTTGAGTTATGCCAGCAACCCGGTATCTATCGTCATTATCAGATCATTTTGTATTGTTAGGATTATTTTATTGTAGATTAGAACTGACTAGAACTTTCCTCTGTGTTTTGCAAATGAAATGTACATTTGCACGTGTGAGATTGTGACAGTATTATGGCAACGTAGTTACCAAATCTTTAATCTTACAGCTATAGCCTTTGGAATATTTGATTGTACCAAGTTTAAGTTCAAGTTCAAGTGAGTTTATTGTCATGTGTCCCTGATAGGCCAATGGAATCCTTGTTTTGCTTCAGCACACATAGTAGGCATTTACTACAAAACAGATCAGTGTGTCCATATACCATTGTATAAATATATAAATACATTAATAAATAGACTGATAAAGTGTAAATAACAGATAATGGGTTATTAATGATCAGAGTTTTGTCCAAGCCAGTTTTAATAGCCTGGTGGCTATTAATAGCCTAATACCCGGGTTTTATGTGAGGTTGCAATTTGTGGTGCTATGACTGTTTAGCGATGGGGCAGGGTAAGTGTAAGACAGGGTGCGAGTGTGTATTTGGTTTAATTTGTGTTAAACACACTTAATAAATATAAGGAAAGTACACAAAATTGCTGGAGAAACTCAGCGGGTGCAGCAGCATCTAGGATCGAAGGAAATAGGCGACGTTTCGGGCCGAAACCCTTCTTCAGACCCTTGTGTACCTTCGATCTTCCAGCATCTGCAGTTCCTTCTTGAACATAATAAATATAAGGTGTTTGTTGGTTTTCAGCTCCTTCACGTAGTCAGTTCAGCGCATGAAGGCACACACAGAGAGTGCATCCACCACCTGAATATTAAGTAAATGTGATTAATTATTTAGCGGTTGACCAGAGTATGGATGCAATTTATGCACAATCACTCTCAGCGATGGCCTGTCTCTCCATCATCTTGCCACAGCTTGTGAGAGGCCAGGGAGGGTTGATTTTCGAGGAAGAGTGTACAGGTGTCACTGTGCCATGGTGTGTGCTTGAAAGCAAGCAGGTTGGTCAGGATGTGCACAAGTACAGGGGCAACCTCTGGACTGGTTGATGGAGATGCTGAGGAAATATAAAAGTAAGTGGGTAAATGAGCCAAGAATGTCTCGTAGTGATCCCACTGGCTTTCTTTAATATTTCAATACAAAATGGGGATAATTGCAAAGGGATTTGCATTCATAGTTACCGCATAGAATCAGGGACTAAACATGCTTAGGGCCACAACACAGGTTGTTGAAAATTATTTAGTTCCAATATCCATTATACCTGCAAACTGGGATAAGCAGGGGAAGCAGTGTATTCACATTGTCAGATCATCACATTTATTCAAAGGGATTCTCTAAGTTAATATTTGTCAACTTATCTACCTTATGAAAATATGGTAAATATTTATAACTTTGAAAAATGAAGAGAGAAACAGAGTTGACATTTCAGACCAATGATCTTTCACCAGAGTTTGGAAAAGTGAGAAAACAAGTGTGTTTGAAGTTGCGGATAGAGTGAGGGGCGGAGAGAATGGAGGGAGTTTCTGTAATTCGGGGGGGGTGGGGGTAAGAGGGTGCATTATGTTCCAGGAAACAGGTCAGGTGATGTTTTCTCACTTTTCCGGTTCTGATGAAGGGCCACTAGCCTAAAACATTGATTCTGGCTCTCACCCACTCTCTCCTTACCCACCCCATATTGTTGAGAACATGCCAAAATTGTAGCTAAAGTGGAGTGGTTTGGTTTGTGGAGAGACTGGGACAACACAGCAGCCAGAATGTCTGTTTTTCGACCCGTTGACCTTGCTGTGTCCAATGAACTAAATCGGTGCAGTAAAAGGGCAGTCAGTGTGTGAATCGTGTGTGTATAGAAATTTCAAAAAGACAGTGAGAAGGTTTATCCACTTGTCATTTTTAACTGCATGAAATTATCATGACTTTATTCCTCACCCCTCCTGTATTCATCTTTTCTCTTCCACTATTGGCCTATACGATGCTTTTACACAAAGCACTGACTGCTCCATCAGTAATGCAGTGTTTCCGCAATAGGTTCCCTCAAGAGGTGTCCAAAACCAGAGGACACCGACTTCAGGAAAAGGGTAGAAGATTTAGAGGGAATGTAAGAAACAATTGTAATTCCACCAGATTGTGGTTGGTCTCTAGATTACTCTGCCTGAGGTAGAGACTCTCACCATATTTATAATCCATCTAGACACACACTTGAATCACCAGAGCATTCATGACAATAGGTCAGGAATCACTAAATGGGCTTGGTTGTCCAGAGACCCAGTTTCTGTGCCATATGACTGCATTATATCACACTTTCATATCCTGGATAACCACAGTAGTTGGCTGGATTGATAAATAACTCTCTGGAGTGTATATAATCAATATTTACTTCGAAATGTCTCCAGAAGTTCAAAAGAAGGAAAATGAATGCACTATTCTCTCATCTTCTGACTTCACAGACTTCCTCTTTAAAGTGTCCTTGTGGAGCGCATTCTGCTTAGTCCGAAGAATGATGCAGCTGCCCGGCCCCGCACAGCAAGACAATTGGGATGAATGTCCAGTTTATTATTGAACATGGGTTAAATATTCTCACTCATATGCCACCATTTGAGCTCAGCTCCCCACCAGGATGAAAGCTCTTAAAACAGAAGCAAATGCAAGGAATTGGAGATGCTAGAACCTTCAGTCAAGCACAAAGTGCTGGCGTTGTGCCCCGTCCCACTTAGGAAACCTGAACGGAAACCTATGGAGACTTTGCGCCCCACCCAAGGTTTCCGTGCGGTTCCCGGGGGGTTTTGTCAGTCTCCCTAATGGTCGAGAGTGGTTTCCGCTTCTTCTATGTTCCAGTGATTATTTCAAAAAATTCAAAACCGGCCGTGGCTAAAAATAGGTTGCCGTTTTAAAAACCGGTAATTTTTTAGTCGAAGCCAGTTGCTTCCACTACCTGCACCTGCAACCTCCCTCCGGCAACCACCTGCAACCTCCGGCAACCACCTGCAACCTCCGGCAACCACCTTCAACTAGCATCGCAACTGGCTTAGACTAAAAAACTACTGATTTTTAAAACGGCAACCTATTTTCAGTCGTGGCCGGTTTTGAATTTTTTGAACATAGAAGAAGCGGAAACCACTTTCGACCATTAGGGAGACTGACAAAAACCTCCGGGAACGTCATGGAAACCTTGGGTGGGGCGCAAAGTCTCCAAAAGTTTCTGTTCAGCTTTCCTAAGTGGGACAGGGGCATATCTCAGCGGGTCAGGCAGGATCAGTAGAGGGCACGGATAGGCGACGTTTTGGGTCAGGACCATTTTTCAGACTGATTGCAGTTGGTGGGAGAAAGCTGGAAGAGAGGAGGTGAAGGGACAAAGTCTGACAAGTGATAGGTGGATATAGGTGAGGGAGAGTTGATTGGCGGATGGGTGGACAAAGGCTTGAGATAAGAAGAAAACAAAAGGTTGCGAGATAATGAGAGGTGTGAAAAGTGCAGAGGAAGGGATATAAGTGGAAGGGAGGGGAAGAGTGACAGGATAGTTGGAGGAAATTGGTGCACTTGAGACACATGGAAGAGGGGCGGTGGGGACCATTCAATGTTCATACCGTTGAGTTGTACCTACCCAAGCGGAATATGCGGTCAAGTTCCCTTGTTCATGTGTGGCCTCACACTGGTAATGGAGTAGGCCCAGATCAGAAAGGTCAATGTGGGAATGGGAAGAGGAGTTGGCAACCGGGAGATCCAGCAGGTCTAGTCAGACTGAGCGCCAGTGAGCGCCGAAAGGTGCCGAGTCTGTGCTTGGTCTCGCTGACATAAAGGAGGCCACATCGAGAACATTGAACGCAATATCTGAGGTTAGGGGACGTGAACCTGAACAGGCTGTCTGGGTCCCTGGACAAAGTCGAGGGAGAAGGTATAGGGACAGGTGTTGCATCTCCTGTGGTTGCAGGAGAAAGTACCTGAAGAAGGGCATGAGTGAACCAATGAGTTGCAGAGGGGGCGGTCTCTGTGGACAGGGGTGGGGATGGGAAGATGTGAATGATGGTGGAATGACATTGGCGGTGACGGAAACGTTGGAGAATGATATGTTGGATATGGACGCTGGAGGAATGACCCAAGGAACTCTGACCACCAAGGCCTGGTGGGTCTCCTGGGTACCTACCATTTCGTCTCCCTTTTCCTTTCCCATTCTGACCTTTCTGTCCTGGGCTTCTTTCACTGCTACAGTGAGGCCAGACGCAAACTGGCAGAATGGCATCTCATGTTCGACATAGGTAGCTTATGACTTAACGGCAAGAACATGGAATTCTCCACTAACCCACCTACAGCACCCCCACCTGTTTTACTCCCCGCGCTTTTCACTGTGCCCCACGTGGATACGCTCCAATTTCTCCCAACATCCATCCCATATGGTCTTCCACCTATATCCCTTCCTCCGGATTCCCATTTTTTATCTCTTCTCTCCTTATACGGATAGATAGATTCTTGATTAGCACAGGCGCAGAGGTTATGGGGAGATATCAGGAGAATGGGGTTAGGAGGGAGAGATAGATCAGCCATGGTGGAGTGGACTTGATGGGCCAAATGGCTTAATTCTGCTCCTATCACTTATGATCTTATCTCACATCCTCAGTCTTCCCATCGCTGATCTATGTCTACCCATTTGCCAATCAAAAGCCCTTTCACCAGTATCCACCTATCACTTGCCTGACTTAGTTCCCCCCCCCCCCCCACCCCACCTCTCTTCCAGTTTTCTGCCAACTATAATCAGTCTGAAGAAGAGTCCCATCCCAAAATGTGGCGTATCCATGTTTTCCAGACATGCTGCCTGACCCGCTGAGTTACTCTAAAATAAAAGTAGTGGGGCAGTAGTGGGGTGGCACGATGGCGCAGCGGTAGAGTTGCTGCCTTACAGCGATTACAGTGGCAGATATCCGGTTTTGATCCCGTCTACTGGTGCTGGCTGGACGGAGTTTGTATGTTTTCTCCGAGATCTTTGTTTTCCTCACACACTCCAAAGACGTACAGGTTTGTAGGTTCACAAAAATGCTGCAGAAACTCAGCGGGTGCAGCAGTATCTATGGAGCAAAGGAAATAGGCAACGTTTCGGGCCGAAACCCGTTGAGTTTCTCCAGCATTTTTGTGAACCTTAGATTTTCCAGCATCTGCAGTTCCTTCTTAAACAATAGGTTTGTAGGTTAATTGGCTTGGTATAAATGTAAATTGTCCCCAGTGTGTGTAGGACAGTGTTAGTGTGCAGGGGTCGCTGGTCGGTGGGCTGAAGGGGCCTGTTTCCACGTTGTTTCTCTAAACTAAATTAAACTAAACTAAACTAGTATGGTTCTGGTGACTGGTTCTATCATTGATATATTGGAGGTCAATGCAACGAAGTACAGAGAAAACTGTTTCATGCTTCATTAACTTTGGTGTCATCATGAGTAATGACACATTAGATATTTTTCTCTCCCATATATCCGCTGGTGTAGCATATCATGCATTAGTGAAAACAATGAATCATATCATCAATCATGTCTAATACTATTGTTTTTGTGACAATTTTATTATCCTCGAATAAACTTTTCTAATAGAATAGTTTGGTCTTCGTCCTTTAGATGACATGCAATACATTTTTAATGTTTATAGATAATGCTTTCACAAATGGTTCTCGTGGTCTTCTTGGCAGCATGTAATCCTCATCAAACTCATGTTAAAGAGTGAACAGGTCCCTTATCTGACTTGCCTAATGTCAATGGTGGACAAAAATGCTGGAGAAACTCAGCGAGTGAGGCAGCATCTATGGAGCGAAGGAAATAGGTGACCCTTCTTCAGCCTAATGGTTGAATGGTTCAATGTTGCTTTTATTGTTACATGGGCAAAATGATAACTCGGTGAAATTCTTTTTCATCCAAACAGTCCAGTAGAGTATTGCATTAGCCCCGATCCTCGATCAGCAAGTGCGCAGAAAGAGACTGCTGGGCCCATGCTTCAAAGTCCACCCTCTAGTCCTTGTGGCTGTTTCAGGCAAGTCCCAGGCTGTTGTGGGGCCTACAGTGGTTGCCTTCCATGGACGCCACGTCCCTCTCCTCGCCCGTCCACTTTTGTTCCCGGGGGGGTGGGAGCCTCCCGCAGCCGACCTCGAGGGCGTGATACTCCACTTCCCTCCTCTCTCCTACCGGCCTCGCTCCTCGTCCGTCATGCCGATCGTCACCAGCTCCATTCTCTGGTCTTCGGGTGATGCGCAGGGGTCGGCACGGCAGCTTCCCCCTCCCAGGCCAGTGGTCTGCCTGCTCCAACGAGCTGAGCACTTGCTCAGTGGCTTCCTCCCGCATGACGTGATCTGCCCGGTCACGGAGGACCAGCTCGGCGCGCTCCCCCTGAAGCCACAATCCGCCAGGTCTTGAGATCAGTTGCATTTGGCATGTCAACAAGTAAGTGTCGGAATAATTGACACCAGACATGAGTGAATATCTTCAGCATGCCTATCACGAGTTGGAGAAATGTTGCCTCAATTTTCTTCTCAATTTCTGGAAATATTTTGAGATAAGTGTTAATATAAATTCTATGGGCAGCATTTGACCTTGGGGAACACCCACACACAGGAGATGATTTATAAATTCAGGGCCAGAACATCTGCCACTGCGACTTGGATATTTTAACATGGAATTAAGTAACGTGGAATTAAACTGGAATCAGTTCGACCCTGAAACACTCGGCAGAAATAGCATCTGGTTCACAAACATCCTGAAGGAAAGGAAGGCTGCGGACATTGGTCAGTGGGCCCGGATCCACAGCAACATGGTTAAGATTTAGCTGCCCTCTACAGTAGCTGAGAAACCCACTTGGTTATACCAAATTGCCTTAAAAATAATACAGCTGGTCTACCTGAACTCAGTTGAGGCACTGCCCTCAGACAGGACAGGAGAATGTACCACATCTCACAATCAGCTGGGGGTGTGATTGAATTAGGAAACCTGAGTTACACATCAGACAAACTTGTACTTCTCATTATCCAGAATCCTTCCTAGTGATCACACGATAAATTTTATTCCTCCACCCAACAGAGCCACCAGAAGTGATCCTTGCACAACACCTGACTTGGAAAGAAACAAAGTTCTGGAGTAACTCAGTGAAGGGCCTGTCCCACGAGCATGCGACTCCATGCGGCAAGCGCGACCTAACGTGGTCGCTTGATCCATATGACATCGCGCAGGGCTCTGAAAAACTGACCGTATTCAAAAATTCCACGTGGCAATGGCCTGCCAGCCCGCAGCCGCCTCGACGCCGTATGCAGCGTCTTGACGCTGTACGTCACACGTGAACATCCCGCGGACTTCGCTCGAACTTCACATCACTCACTGAACCTCCCCGCAGCCTCCGCTTCCAGTTTGGTCGCGCTAGCGGCATGCAGGTCGCATGCTCGTGGGACAGGCTCTTGGCCCATATCCCTCTAAACCTCAGGCAGCATCTCTGGAGAAAATGAATAGGTCGGGTCAGACTGAAGAAGGACTGCAATCGGAAATGTCATCTACTCTTTTTCTCCAGAAGTGCTGCATGACCTGTTGAGTTACTCCAGCATTTAGTGTCTAACCCAACTTTGAAATGGGGCAATTCATTCTTCATCACTGAGTTTAGAATCTTAGAACTTCCTACCTAATGTAACCGTGAGAGTATCTTCAGCTTAATGATTGGAGCGGGCAAGGCTTGTAAAATATTGGCACTCCCAGTGATGCCCACCTCTCATGAGATCATTGTTTCAAAAATCAGAGAACCTTTGATATTAGACGGACAAGGTAGGGCCAGAAATAATTCAAAAACCGTTTCTAATGAGTATCTTCAGCTAGTTAAAATGATTTAAATAAAAGAATGGGCAATGGAATTTTGTACAAGATATCAGTAGGGGTCTAGGCCAGTGATGCCCACGTGGGGCGTACGCCCATGAGGGGCAATTGTTTTTATAAAATCAGCGCGACTGAGGAGGTCTGGGTCCAAATTTTCGATTTTTTTTTTTTTGGATTTTCCATCAGGTAAACATATGTAGTTTATGTTTCAGATGTTATTTTGAGTAAATAATTTTTTGGGGGTAAAAAAGGTCTTTATTGTGTAGTTATTACATAATCACTGCGCCATTGCTCTTCATGCAAGTCGCACGAAGCGCGCGAGGTCATGGGAGAACCTTATTTATTGAATTGGATTTAGAAATGCGATTCAAAGAGCTTTTGCTAAGTTACCCTTATAATATCTATTTCCTCTGTTTTCTCTCAAGGGAAAGCAAGGGGGGGGCATCAGGATTTTAGAGGTGATTAGGTGGGGCATGGCCCCAAAAAGGTTGGGAACCACTGGTCTAGGCTTATAGTTGAGCAGTATATCTAAGGGTAAAAAATGTGGGAACAATTTTTGGATACAGTTTCTGCTAAAAACAAAACCCAAATTAAATTGTTAAGAAGGAACTGCAGATGCTGGAAAGTCGAAGGTAGACAAAAATGCTGGAGAAACTCAGCGGGTGAGGCAGCATCTATGGAGCGAAGGAAATAGGCAACGTTTCGGCCTGAAACGTTGCCTATTTCCTTCGCTCCATAGATGCTGCCTCATGCGCTGAGTTTCTCCAGCATTTTTGTCTACCCAAATTAAATGGGTTGTCCAATTTTCCCGACTCACTTGCAAGAGAAAGAAGTGTTATGTTAGTTTTCTACTGGCCACTTTGGTTTTAATGACCTGGAAACCGGGACAGGTTTGGGAATTGGAGAAGGCTGCAGATAATTAAATAAAACCTAACCGTTGAAAATGTTGGAATAAGAATTCATACAATGCTTAGGATGAGGGAGCACCGTCCTGTATGGTATAAATGCCCAGCCTGCAGCTGTCTGTTTTTTCATCTCTTTTTTTAATTTTTAGTAAATAAAGTGTTTTTGTTCTGGAGTTCTAGTCTTTTTTATGTGGGGGGTGGGAAGGGGGAAACTACCTTTCAGGATCCCTACCTGTTCGGGGAGGCAGCTTTTCTCCGAGCGGCACCGTCGACCCGTCCTCACAGCCTACCAGCGGGCCTGGAGCGGCGTTTCCTGAGGGGACCGCCCAGAACCTCGGCTTCGGCAGTGGCACAGCGCTGGAGCGCTATTGCGGAGCACATTGGGCGATGCCTTGTCCGGGTCGCCGCGCTGGAGCTCCGGTGAGCTGAAGACCAGCGATGAAACATCGCGGAGCTGCGGGTCTGTGGAGCGGCCAGCTGCGGGCGGCGGCGCTGATCTTTAACATCGGGGGCATGGGATCTTGCGACGAAATCGCCAGTGGTGGAGCTCCATCCGATGCGGCCTTGATCGCTTTGGAAGCCGCGGTCTCGAGTAAGGAGGCGGCCGTTCCAGGTGTCCCATGCCGCTGAGAAGATTCTCCCGACGTCGGAGCACGATCACCCGGTGAGAACGGCCTGGAACACCGGGCCTCCATAGCGGTGACTGCAGAGGCCTCACTAGGCCTGACCATGGGTGGACATGGGGATGGGACTCGAGTTAGTGCCTTCCCTCATAGGGGGATGTTTGTTATGTTAAAGTTCTTTATTATTGTCATGTTTGTATTTTTTTTTATGTGCTGCATTGGCAACAAGCATTTCACTACACCTAGGTGTATGTGACCAATAAAGAAACCTTTGAACCTTTGAACCTTTGAACATATATACTGATGTTCAGAAGAGGTAACTAGAGATCGTTCAGAGGAATAGTGTTCAGATTAGTGTTGATAAAATAAAAGAGAACTTAAGCGTCACTTCCTCCAATTTTCTCGATGCTTTTCACAGCTAATAAAGTACTTTGTAAAAATAATTATTTTGTGCGAAATAATTTCACGAGAGTAATGCTGACAAATAAAGTGAAATTAATGACCGATATGGAGGATTAGTTTAGTTTAGTTTAGAAATACACCATGGAACCTGGTCCTCTGGCCCAGCGAGTCTTCACCAACCAGCGTACTCTCCGCACACTAGCACTAACCTACACACATTAGAGACAATTTAGAATTTTCCCAAGCCAATGAGTCTACAAACTTGTACATCTTTGGAGTGTGGGAGGTAACCGGAGCACCCTGAGAAAACCCACACAGTCACAGGGAGAACGTACAAATGTCACACCTGTAGTCAGGATTGAAGCTGGGTCTCTGGCACTGTTAGACAGCAACTCTACCGCTGCACCACCGTGCCACCATGGTTTTGAGAAATTGAGAAACAGTGTAACTACTGTTGCATAATTGAATTGACAATAAAGTTTACTTTGAACTTTGAGAAGATAAAACCTTCTCGCTGTCCTTCCAATATCTGTTGTGCCATAGAGGGCAGAGGAGAGTGCAGTGGAGGTGGTGCATGGAATGTGGTCCTATATTGTATCATTCTCTGTGCATATTGTTTTTCAACAGAATGGATGCTACACATTTCTGACTGTTATTCCTCTCTCTGTCCTCAGACAAGCAGTTCCCCAGCAGCGTGGACAAAGTGTGCATGACCGCGGGCTGTGTGGCAGCTGGTGAGTGTTTTGTAATAACGTCATCCCTATTACTTACCGAATAGTGAAAGGCCTGGATACAGAGGATGTTTTCACTAGTGGGAGAGTCCAGGACCAGAGGTCACAGCCTCAAAATTAAAGGACATTTCTTTAGGAAGGTGATGAGGAGGAATTTATTTCATCAGAGGGTGGTGTATCTGTGGAATTCATTGCCACAGAAGGCCGTCGATGGATATTTTTAAGGCAGAGATAGATTCTTGATTAGTATGGGTGACAGGGGTTATGGAGAGAAGGCAGGAGAATGGGATTAAGAAGGAGAGAGATACATCAGCCATGAATGAATAGCGGAGTAGGCTTGATGGGCTGAATAGCCTTAATCTGCTCCTGTCATTTATGAACTTGTGAATTCAAATTCCATTCAGTGCGAATTGCAATGGAAATGAATCATTGATAATAATGGATTAATTTCCTTGCGATTAATAATTATAATGGAAAGGTAAACCACAAATGATGATCTGAGACCACATTTCCATTAAGCTTAATCATTGTGGAAAATATTCAGGGAAATGATAACGGTACACCATCCGTGGTATGTTAGCATTCATAGCAAAAGGATTTGAGTATAAGAGCAGGGAGGTTCTACTGCAGTTGTACAGGGTCTTGGTGAGACCACACCTGGAGTATTGCATACAGTTTTCTGAGGAAAGACATTCTTGCCATAGATGGAGTACAGAGAAGGTTCACCAGACTGATTCCTGGGATGTCAGGACTTTCATATGAAGAAAGACTGGATAGACTTGACTTGTACTCACTAGAATTTAGAAGATTGAGGGGGGATCTTATAGAAACTTACAAAATTCTTAAGGGGTTGGATAGGCTAGATGCAGGAAGATTGTTCCCGATGTTGGGGAAGTCCAGAACAAGGGGTCACAGTTTAAGGATAAGGGGGAAGTATTTTAGGACCGAGATGAGAAAATCATTTTTTACACAGAGAGTGGTGAATCTGTGGAATTCTCTGCCACAGAAGGTAGTTGAGGTCAGTTAATTGGCTATATTTAAGAGGGAGTTAGATGTGGCCCTTGTGGCTAAAGGGATCAGGGGGTATGGAGAGAAGGCAGGTATGGAAACTGAGTTGGATGATCAGCCATGATCATATTGAATGGCTCGAAGGGCCGAATGGCCTACTCCTGCACCTATTTTCTATGTTTCTATGTTTCTATTCATGGTGCACACTAGGATTCACTTTTTATTCTAAAGTAATGTTCTAAGCTTATCTTCCAAATACAAATGTTGAAATTTTCTTTTGCTGATAATCTGGTTAAGACCCATCACCCAAACCAACCTCCCTTCCAATGACTTCATCTACACTTCACGCTGCCTCGACAAGGCCACCAGCATAATCAAGTAACAGTCTCACCGCGGACACTCCCTCCTCTCCCCTTTATTATCGGACAAGAAATACATAAGTTTGAAAACCACACCTTCAAATTCAGGGACAGTTTCTTCCGAGCTGTCATTAGGCAGGTCCTGGCCTTTGAGCTTTCTCATTGCAAACATTTGAACTATCTTTAATCGTACTTTATCTTGCACTAAACCTTATACCCTTTATCCTTTATCTATGCACTGCAGTTTGATTGTAATCGTGTGTAGTCTTTTCTTTGACTGGATAGCACGCAAACAAAAGCTTTTCACTGTACCTCGCTGTACCACGTGACAATAATGAACTAAACTAATTCAAAAGAGATGTCAAACCGAGGGCACAAGAGTCCTAGTATTATGGAGAGTGTGTAATAGTATATTTTTGTTTTTAAGCTGCAAGGCTGATCCAGAATATGGATCCATCTGTTTCACCATGTGAAGATTTTTACAAATATGCCTGTGGAGGGTGGCTGAACAGGCACATCATACCCGAAACCAGCTCCAGATACAGTATATTTGATATTCTGAGAGATGAGCTGGAAATCATCCTCAAAGGTAAAGATCAGAATGGTTGTATTTAAGTCAAGAATGTTTAAATGTCATATGTACCAACAATGAAACAATGAAATTCTAACTTGCAGCAGCACAACTGGCCTGTGAACGTAATACACACAGATAATATATAATAAACAATATACGATGTACAGTGGCGGCGCCTAACGGCAGCGGCTCGACTACAGTCGTCTGTCTTTTTTTATTTTTGTCTTGTTAAATGTATGTCTTGAGTTAGTTTTTATTTATTTTTTTAGCTGTGTATATGTGGGGGGTGGTGGGGGGGCTGTGGGGGAAACCGTTTTAAATCTCTTCCCTGTGCGGAGACCCGACTATTCCCTGTCGGGTCTCGGATGTCGTTGGGCCTAACATCGTGGAGCCGGCGGCGACCTCCGGCCGGGACTAACCTGAGGGCTCCAGTTGCAGAGCCTGCGGAACTGACATCGCAGGAGCTGGCCAACTTCGGAGCGGGAAGAGCTGTGGTGGCGTGCGGCTGTGACCCGACTTTTGGAGTTCGGAGGCACCGGCCGCAGACCCGGTGGACGGGAACATCGGGAGCTCGCAGGTCCCTGGTGGGAGACCGCTTTTCCGAGCTCCGCAACGGCGACTTCTCCCGCTGGAATCGCGGGTTTAAGGACATGGAGCCGGGGCCTAACATCGCCCGGCGTGGCTTAAACGGCCTCAGGACTTACCATCGCCCGCCGGGGGCTTTAACATCGGAGCCCCAGTTCGCCTCAACTCTGAAGTTGGACTGCTGGACCACGGGAGAAGGAACAAAGGGAAGAGATAAAGACTTTGCCTTCCATCACAGTGAGGAGATGTTGGAGACTCACTGTGATAGATGTTTATGTAAAACTGTGTTAAGTGTGGGTCTTATTGTTTTGTAATGTAAAAAACCGTAGAAATTATATTTTGTTTAAACCTAGGTTTGAATGACAATAAATTGCATTCTATTCTATACAAAAATGTATAGAATAATTAATAACCCTAATATTAGTGCAAAACAACCACGAAGTCCTCAGTACAACCAAAGATTGTCCGTAGTTCGTAGTTGAGATTAGAGTTGTGTAGTGTTCAAGAGCCTGATGATTGCTGTGAAGAAGCTAGTCTCCAACCTTGTGGTCTAATTAAAAATCCATATTCAAATCAGGCTTGAAAACAGATGTGAGAAAACAAACAGCTGGAAGAACTCGACATGTCAGGCAACATCTGTGAAGGGAAATAGACGGTTGACATTAAAGGTTGATACCCTTCATCTGCCCATGACCTTCCACAGATGCTGCCTGACCTGTTGAGTTCATCCAGTAGTTTGTGTTTTTGCGCCAGACTTCAGCATCTGCAGTCTCTTGTGTCAAGGACACAGGTGTTGACTCTGCTGCTGCATGCTCCCACTTAGTAACTTGAAATATTGGGCAATGCTTGGCAAGGGGAGTAATGGACAGGAGTACAGTGTTAACTGTGCAGCTTTATCAACTGACCCTACCCAATGGGAAAGTGACGGGATTAGATTCTCAGCCCATTTTAATCTTGCCTTCCCCATCTCTGTTTTCAGGTTGGTGTGCGATCAGGCTGCTCCAAACCTGTCAGTTTATTCCAGTGGATAATAGAATAATTACGCTCCAATTTTTTCCATTTTATATCGATGCATAATTTACACAAAGATGTTCCTTGTAGAATTAAACTGTGTTTCCTTGTATGTAAATGTATCCAGTAAATAGTTTCCATGCGTTTCACAATACACAATACAATTTTCTTCAGATCTTCTCATTCTGATGAGCACAAGGAGATATCCAGTGCCAAAATCATGCGTAAGCCTGCAACAGCATGTAATTCTGCATGAAAATCATTGCAAATTAACACAAATGTTTCAATTGCACAGAAAGGGCTTACTGCGCGAATCTTAACTTGTGAGCTTTCACTTATTCTACCATATTAACTGCAGCAGAATGCAATTCATTCCCAATTACTACAGTTAAAAGCAATTTTAATTTTGATTTGTGAGATGCAGGCCTGGAATCGGAATCCGTGTCATAAGGTCATTTTCTTGCAGCTGAATAGATTGTTTATTTGAATAGTTGTATTAAACTTGGCTCCAATTTTACTTCTTTCACATTCAAGGTGTCTTGGAGAGACCGGATGATGGAGATCGTGATGCTTTTAAGAAAGCCAAACAACTGTATAAATCCTGTATCAATGACAGTAAGTTCAAATACTTATCATCATGTTTTCCCATGGTGAGTATAGACACAAATTGCTGGAGTAATGCAGCGGGTCAGGCAATATCTCTGGAGACATGGAATAGTTTAGTTTAGTGATACAGCACAGACACAGGACCTTTGGGCCACCGAGTCCGCACCGACCAGCGATCCCTGCACATTAACATTATCCTACACACTGGGGACAATTTACATTTATACCTACAAACCTGTAGTCTAGATAGGGGACCTGGTATCAGGTCAAAACCCTTCTTCAGACCAAAACCTTCTTCAGACCAAATGTCCGATGTGACACTTACATATGGAGTCACTCAATTTCTTTTGGATATTAGCCTCAGGTAAGGATTCTCACCTCTGACTAAGAAGATTTCAAGGTTTCAAGGTCAGTTTATTGTACCAATTATGACATGGAAGCTGGTGAGCTCAGGGGAGGGAGTTTAGCCAGGCCTTTGACAACACATTGTTGGTTGGTTCAGAATGTGAGAACACATGGAATCCAAGCTGAGCTAGCAAGTTGGGATACAACATTAGCTTGGTGGTTAGAGGCAGAGGGTGCTTCTGGAGGGTTGGTGGCCTGTGATCACTGGGATCGCTGCCTCATCGTTTGGCATGTATATGAATGATTTGGATACGAGTCAAGTTCGCATGGTTAGTTGATGTGCAGGCGACCCCAATATTGGAAGTATAGTGGACGGTGATAAAAGATGGATATGGTTACAACAAGGTTACATCAAGTGGGAAAATGGGCAAGGATGGATTTAATTTGGACAAATGGGAAGTGATGCATTTTATTAAGTTAAACCACATGAGGACATGCACGGTGAATGGCAGGGCCCACAGGAATATTGCTGAATAGGGAAACCTTTGGATACAAGTACAAGTCCCTAAAAATTGGAGCACAGGTAGAATGGGTGGCGAGAATACACATGAATTGTCACTAGCCTAACGATCTTTTGCTATGATAGGTTGCTGTCCCGATCATCAAATAATAGAATAGAATTCCTTTTATTATCATTCAAATATCTTGGTTTGAACGAAATTGCATTCTCTACAGTCTTAACAATTACAAAAAGACCCAAGACCCACACTTAACAAACTTTATACAAATACCATTCTACTCTTTGAGCCAAACCTTCACATTTTTGGGTAAACATAGTAGTTTAGTGTTATTGTAACTGAACAAACCTACTTCTAAAGATAGACACAAAGTGCTGGAGTAACTCAGCGGGTCTGGCTGCATCGCCGGAGAAAAAGTGTGGGTGACATTTCGAGTCGGGACCCCTCTTCAGACCAAAAGTATAAGGGACGGAACTGGAGGTCAGAAAAGGCTAGAACAAAGCAGGGCCGGCAACAGATGACCAAGGAAGGGTGGAGCCCATAATGGCCCATTGCTAGCTGGGGTAGAGGTGATAACGATGGGATACAGGGATGTGAACAGTGGAACTAGTAGGATGACGAGGATGGGGGAGGCAGGAGAGAGCAAGTTCAGGGGTTACTTCAAATTAGAGCAATCAACTTTCATACCATTGAGTTATAAGCTGCCCAAGGAAATATGAGGTGTTCCTTCAACATGCATGTGGCTGCACTCTCCATCACACAGTGTATTGCCTTTTAAATCACTGCCTTTATTCAAAACTCATTCCACAGTCTCATCTCCGAAACCCTATACCAGCTCCATATCCCCTCCATCAACCTTATACTTCTCAAATTCTACATCCCTCTCTTGCCCTCTGGAATCTTTGGTCAATGTTCCTGTAGACCCATGTGTTTCCCACCAAGACCTTCCAGCATCTTTACTCCCAATACTAGAGGCCACAGTTTTAAGGTGAGAGGTAGAAACTTTATAGGAAACTAGACCAAGTGCAGACTCCAAATTATTTGAAGAAAAAATAATTTGAAAACTATTTAAATCATTCCGACATGTTTTTGAATGCCTCTGTTGTTCAGGAGCACAAAGGTAAGCTGCCAATAGGCTATGGTAATGTTCCTGGAGGTGGCCTCAGGTCCCTGGCTGAGGCCCAGTCTCTGTGTGATATGTGGGCAGCCACGCCAGCCAAACCATGAGGGCAGTTGGACCAATATATGCAAATCATACCTCTTTCCCACCAAGAGCTTCCAGCAACTTAACTCACAAATACTAGAGGTCACCTAGCCATCATTAGTCATGAAGATAGACACAAAATGCTGCAGTGGCTCAGCGGGTCAGGCAGCATCCCTGGGGAAAATGAATAGGTGATGTTTCAGGTCGAGACCTTTCCTCAGACACTACTCATGATGCAGTTGCTTGTATATTGAGGTGACCAAATACGGAGTACGTCAGCACTCTCTTGAACCACGTCCACTCCTTTGGCTAACAGGCCTGCCATTTTTTAATGAAAAATATACACAAAATGCTGGAGTAACTCAGCATTTCAGGCAGCATCTCTGGAGAAATAGAATAGGTGAAGTTTCGGGTCGAGACCCTTCTTCAGACCGAGAGTCCTGGGAGAGGGAAACGAGAGATATGGAAAAGATACATAGAGAATGAAAGACATGCAAAAGGACAAATCAAATCCAGCAACGAAAATCAAGGAAAGGTGGAACCCACAATGGTCCATTGTTAGCTGTGGAGAAGGTGATAACGAGCGATGCAAACAGTGAAACTCAGCAGAACGACAGTGAAACTAGTGTGATGACTAGAGTGGGGGAGGAACGGAGAGAGAGAGAATGCAAGGATTACATGAAGTTAGAGAAATCAATACTCATACTGCTGGGTTGTAAGCTGCCCAAGTAAAATATATAGTGCTGTTCCTCCAAGTTCCATTGTCTTACTAACCTTTGTGAGGAGCAACACTGTTACAGTGAAGTTCACCTTAAGATCATAAAACAGCATCTTTGGCAAAGCTTGCTGCAGTTTTGCAATTCAACATCGAGGCCAACAATTTGAAATAATCAGCATTTCTAGTTTTGAATTTGTGGTGTTTACACAAAAGAAGTGAGTCCGTCATTTCAATCTACACTTCCTCTAACCTGATATTTTGCTTCTTGTCCAATTACTGCTCTGTCTCACTTTTGTAATGTACGGTTTAAAAAGCTTTTCAGCTCAAATTGAGTTGTCTACTAACTGGCTACTTGTCAAGCCAGCAGACTCGCTCAGAAAAACAGTTGAACCCCTGTCTCACTGTGCGAGCTGACCCACGAGGTACTCTGATTTTAAAACAAATTTAACTCATGGTAATCACATACAATTAACGTAGCGGAAATGTCGGAACTCGTGGACGCAACTTAGCGACTCGTGGCGCTAATGGCAGGCAACCGTGAAACTTGTTAACTCTTGAAAAAATTCAAACGTTTAAAGTTTTCCACGAGTAAAATGTACTGCTAAAGTTAAAAATTGAAACATTTAAACTCTTTGTCAGAACGTAATTGCCCGTGAGTTTACCTTAGTGTCTCGTGAGTCTACCATGGGCACTCTTTAACTCAGCGGGCAGGCAGCATCTCTGGAGAGAAGGAATGGGTGACGGGATGACGTTTCTATTGAACCTCGCAATGAAAAGACAATGGATTTCATATATTGGAGTTGCCCTTGTACTTCAGCGTACTTGCTCAAAAGTTTCCGGCCGAACTGAACTCTAAATATGGTTTGTATATCAAACATGCATGTTACAAGCACTAACCAACCATTGACAGGTGAAAGATACATGCAGCTCCTGGAAAGCGAGCGTTAATTAGTTCCGTGTTAGAGTGAAGTTCTTACCGATAGTAATAATTTTATTCGGAATAGTTTAAATCTACCGAGTAGCATTTTTGTTTACACCCACCGCCTCCATACTAATACACGTGTATCCACATGTTGTTTTCTCCATATACCGTCGGTTGTATCGTTATTTAGGTGTTTTGTCCACCCTGAGTCTGAACGGCGCTGTAATACAGAGCAAGTCTTTATTTCTATTTCCCTTTGTGAGAATGTTTTTTTCCCTAATCATCTTCAGTAAATAGACATGCGGGCGGCTCTGATAATGTTCACGTTGCCTAATCGCTTTCCAAATATTGGAACGTGAAATTATATTTTATCTACCGTGCAAAGCTTCATTTCAGATCTTCACAATGCCAACCGCATTCAAGCCTTGCGCTGCTTGGACGCGGGCGGTTCACTGCAGAAAATGACTATTTGTTTCCCAGATAAGGACGAGATGCAGAATAAGTTCGGATACACAGTTGGATATTGCTTAAAGTTGTATATGTGTGTTGGTGGAGCGAGATCTGGGTGCCCCGAAACTGCACTGGTTTGTTCCGCGACAAGCTGATTGTACCACCTTCGCCGTTTGTAACACCTTTTCCCACGGACACCTTTCAGAACAAGCTCAGAAACGGCTTCTCTTTTGTCCGTTTTCAGGTGAGCCAACAGTGTGGAGAGGTAGGGTTACGCGACTTTTGTCTGTAATGGATATTTGTCACCGAATCAGCCGAATTCCTGGAGACCAAACACCACTTATATAGCTCATAGAAACATAGAAAATAGGTGCAGGAGTAGGCCATTCAGCCCTTCGATGCACCGCGATTCAATATGATCATGGCTGATCATCCAAACTCAGTATCCCGTACCTGCCCTCTCTCCATACCCCCTGATCCCTTTAGCCACAAGGGCCACATCTAACTCCCTCTTAAATATAGCCAATAAACAAACCTCAACTACCTTCTGTCGCAGAGAATTCCACATATTCACCACTCTCTGTGTGAAAAATGTTGTTCTCATCTCGGTCCTAAAAGACTTCCCTCTTATCCTTAAACTGTGACCCCTTGTTCTGGACTTCCCCAACATCGGGAATAATCTTCCTGCATCTAGCCTGTCCAACCCCTTAAGAATTTTGTAAGTTTCTATAAGATCTTCTAAGATCTCAATCTTCTAAATTCTAGCGAGTACAAGCCCGTTCTACCTGCTTAGCTTAACAATGAACCCTCCCACCCCCATCCCCACCAACCCTCGGAGAGAACAGCGACGGTTCTTTGTTCTTGTTCCGAATTGTGTAAGAGTTGAAGAAAAGTGCCTTTTTCCACGCGAGACTCAAGCGGTGACCTGATCTCTCTGGGAAAAGGAGAAGTTCAAAATGCAATAGATGTGGCCGCGCTGAATTCTACCTTTAATAAGTCTCATAATCAGGCAACCATGAACTAGAGACAGGCAAAATGCTGGAGTGACAATGGGTCAGGCAGCATCTCTGAGGAATAGGTAATATTTCGGGTCAAGACCATGCTTCAGACAGGTCTCGACACAAAACGTCACCTTTACTCCAGAGATGCTGCCTGACCTGCTGAGTTTCTCCAGCTGTTTGTACACTTGTTCAGACTTTCGGTTATTGATCTGCAAAGTTTCTGTGGCCTTGAGCCGCATGGTGCCAGGACCACCAGACTTTAGGATACAGTTGCTGTAATGAGTTTAGTTTAGTTTGGAGATATAGTGCAGAAATAGCCCCGTGCCTGCCTTCTCCTTCTTTTCAATCTTTCCTCATATGACAGTCCCGCCATCCCAGGGATCAATCTCGTGAACCTACGCTGCACTGCCTCAATCACAAGGATGTCCTTCCTCAAATTAGGAGACTAAAACTGTACACAATACTCCAGATGTGGTCTTACCAGAGCCCTATACAACTGCAGAAGAATCTCTCTACTCCTATACTAAAATCCTCGTTATGAAGGCCAACATTCCATTAGCTTTCTGGAATATTAGCCTTCATAACAAGAGGATTTCAGTACAGATTATTTGTAGTTTTATTATTATTTAAATTAGTTTTTTTCTATTCATGTTATATTATTTGAGTGTTCTTCCATTAGTGATGTGAATCCTTGAAAAATGCTCCTATCCTGTTCCTACATTGTACCGTCTTTGGCTTTAATCTCTCCTCCCTTTCACCGTATCACAGAGCTTGCCTTTTATTCTATCATCCACTCCAGCCAGCCATCAACGCTCCTCTCTGTATCTTCAATCTTGTTCATTTCTACCTTTGCAGTTTGGTTGATCTGAAATGTAGTCTGATACGATACAATACGATACAATAGAACTTTATTTATCTCAGGAGGGAAATATTTCTGCCAACAGTCATAAAACACAACATACACAAAACACAAAATACATAAAGTATGAAATTAAAGTCTCAAGTGGAAAGGGTTGGGGGATGTGCAAAGATTGGGGAGATGGGGTGGGGGGGGGGGGGGGGAGTCAGTCTCAGTCCACCCCATGACAGAAAGGGGAGGAGTTGTAAAGTTTGATAGACACAGGGACGAAGGATTTACTGTGGCATTCTGTACTGCATCTTGGTGGAAGCAGCCTGATGCTGAAGGTCCTCCTCAGGTTGACCAGTGCGTCATGGAGAGGGTGAGCTATATTGTCCAGGATGCTCCTTTCACAGATAATGCTCAACTTTAGACTTTAGAGATACAGCGCAGAAACAGGCCCTTTGTCCACTGAGTCGGCGCTGACCAGCGATCACCCCGTACACGAGCACTATCCTACACATCAGGGACAGTTTATAATTTTTACCGAAGCCAATGAATGTACAAACCTGTGCCTCTTTGGAGTGTGGGAGGAAGCCAGACCACCTGAAGAAAACCCATGTGGTCACTGGGAGAAGGTCCATGCGTCCGTACAAAACTCCGTACAGACAGCACCCGAGGTTAGGATCCAACCAGGTGTCTGGCACTGTGAGGCAGCAACTCTACCGCTGTGCTGCCCAACTGTTGTGAAGTAATTTCCTCATTTTATGTTGCAGCTTTAATTGCCGAGCGAGACTCTGAACCTCTGTTAACTCTGTTGGACTCCGTTGGAGGATGGCCAGTTGCTGAACCTGACTGGGACGTTGTGGAGGGTATGAAGATCACTCCTGATTCAGAGGAGACTCAGAATTGCAATGCCGAGTGATTGTGTACCATTGTGTAATTGCAGTACGGTAATTTACAATAGTAATTCTGATAGTCAGCAATTTCAGCAATGCCCTATAGTACTAGATGCATAGCTTTTACATAGAAACATAGAAACATAGAAATTAGGTGCAGGAGTAGGCCATTCGGCCCTTTGAGCCTGCACCGCCATTCAATATGATCATGGCTGATCATCCAACTCAGTATCCTGTACTGCCTTCTCTCCATACCCTCTGATCCCCTTAGCCACAAGGGCCACATCTAACTCCCTCTTAAATATAGCCAATGAACTGGCCTCGACTACCCTCTGTGGCAGAGAGTTCCAGAGATTCACCACTCTCTGTGTGAAAAAAGTTCTTCTCATCTCAGTTTTAAAGGATTTCCCCCTTATCCTTAAGCTGTGACCCCTTGTCCTGGACTTCCCCAACAACGGGAGCAATCTTCCTGCATGTAGCCTGTCCAACCCCTTAAGAATTTTGTAAGTTTCTATAAGATACCCTCTCAATCTCCTAAATTCTAGAGAGTATAAACCAAGTCTATCCAGTCTTTCTTCATAAGACAGTCCTGACATCCCAGGAATCAGTCTGGTGAACCTTCTCTGCATTCCCTCTATGGCAATAATGTCCTTCCTCAGATTTGGAGACCAAAACTGTACGCAATCCTCCAGGTGTGGTCTCACCAAGACCCTGTACAACTGCAGTAGAACCTCCCTGCTCCTATACTCAAATCCTTTTGCTATGAAAGCTAACATACCATTCGCTTTCTTCACTGCCTGCTGCACCTGCATTCCTACTTTCAATGACTGGTGTACCATGACACCCAGGTCTCGCTGCATCACCCCTTTTCCTAGTCGGCCACCATTTAGATAATAGTCTGCTTTCCTGTTTTTGCCACCAAAATGGATAACCTCACATTTATCCACATTATACTGCATCTGCCAAACATTTGCCAACACACCCAGCCTATCCAAGTCACCTTGCAGTCTCCTAGCATCCTCCTCACAGCTAACACTGCCCCCCAGCTTAGTGTCATCCGCAAACTTGGAGATATTGCCTTCAATTCCCTCATCCAGATCATTAATATATATTGTAAATAGCTGGGGTCCCAGCACTGAGCCTTGCGGTACCCCACTAGTCACTGCCTGCCATTGTGAAAAGGACCCGTTTACTCCCACTCTTTGCTTCCTGTTTGCCAGCCAGTTCTCTATCCACATCAATACTGAACCCCCAATGCCGTGTGCTTTAAGTTTGCATACTAATCTCTTATGAGAGGGGAAATATTTAAATCAGATGTGCGGGGCACATATTTTGCACCGAGGTGGCTGCCTGGAACACACCACTGAGGATTATAGTGAAGGCAGTTGTAATAGAGCAATTTAAGAGCCATTTGGACAGGTGCGTGAATATGCAGGGTATGAGTGGATATACATTATTTACAGGCAGATAAGAGTTGGTTTCGGCATTAGGTTCAGCACAGAGACTGTGGGCTGAAGGGCCTGTTCCTGGGCTGTACCGTTCTATGTGGTACAACCCTCGAATATCTTGGAAGAGAAAAGTGACAATTGTAGCATAAAAACCTTAAACTTGCAGCGCAATTCATGGTGATTCATTATTCCAGACATCCTGGTGAAAACATTGGGAACAAGCTCAGGCAGAATCTGCGGAAAAGGGAAACTTTTCAGGTTGAAGACCTTTCACCGGTTGTGTGTTTCCAGAAATTTATGTAGTTATTTATGCCTTCCAGGATCTTGCAATTCCCTTCTAAGCTTAGCAAGGACAGGCCAATCACCTTCAATTTCTCTTCCGATCATAACAACTTCATCCAAGTACCTTGGTGAATCTCGGCTGCACTGATGCCTAGATTAGTTGATCCTTTACAAACATAGAAAATAGGTGCAGGAGTAGGCCATTCAGCCCTTCGAGCCAGCACCACCATTCAATGTGATCATGGCTGATCATCCACAATCAGTACCCCGTTCCTGCCTTCTCCCCATATCCCTTGGTTCCGCTAGCCCTATGAGCTCCATCTAACTCTCTTTTGAGTGCATCCAGCAAATCGGCGTCCACTGCCTTTTGAGTCAGAGAATTCTGCAAATTCACAAATCTCTGGGTGAAAAGGTTTGTCCTCATCTCAGTTCTAAATGGCCTACCCCTTCTTCTTAAACTGTGCCCCCTGGTTCTGGACTTCCTCTACAACAGCAGAAGGACCTCTTTGCTCCTTTACTCAAATCCTCTTGTTTTGAGAGCCAACATGCCATTAGCTTTCTTCACTGCCTGCTGTATCGGCATGCTTACTTTCAGTGACTGATGTACAAGGACACCCAGGTCTCATTGCACTTCCCCTTTTCCTAATCTGATACCATTCAGATAATAATCTGCCTTCTTATTCTTGCCACCAAAATGGATATCCTCACATTTATCCACATAATACTGCATCTGACAGGCATCTGCCCACTCGCCCAACCTGTCCAAGTCACCCTGCATTCACATAACATCCTCTTCACAGTTCACACTGCCACCCAGCTTTGTGTCATCTGCAAATTTGCTAATGTTACTTTTAATTCCTTCATCTAAATCATTGAGATATTTATTATAAATAGCAGCACCGAGCTAGTCATTGCCTGCCATTCCGAAAGGGACCTGTTAATTCCTACTCTATGTTTCCTGACTGCCAACCAATTCTCTATCCATTTCAATACCCTACTCCCAATACCATGTGATCTAATGTTGCCCACTATTCTCCTGTGGGGGACCTTATCAAAGGCTTTCTGAAAGTCCAGATACACTACAACCACTGGCTCTCCCTTATCCATTTTACTTGTTACATCTTGGATATGGAGACCCGAACTACACTCAGTATACCAAATGCAGTCTTAGAAAACAATCTCAACATGACATTTTAATTTTTGTTCACCAACTCCTGTGAGTGACTTGGGCTTTAGCAGAATGAGAAGAGATCTCAATGGCTTGACTGATTGGATATTGTAAGAATGTTTTCTTGGTCGTGGAGACTAATACTATATGTAGAATAGGATAGAATCGTACAGCGTGGAAACAAGCCCTTCCACCCAACTTACCCATGCCGACCAACATGTCCCATCTACACTAGTCCCATCTGCCTGTGTTTGGCCAATATCCTTCTAAACCTGTGCTATCCATGTATCTATCCAAATGGTTTTTAAACATTATGATAGTACCTGCCTCAACTACTTCACCCAGCAGCTCATTCCATTAACCTACCACCCTCTGTGTAAAATAAAGTCACCACTCAGGTTCCTATTAAATCTTTCCCACCTCACCTTAAACCAATGTCCTCTAGTTCTCGATTCCTCCTCTCTGGGCAAGAGACACTGTGCAAGAGTCTAGTCGATCGATCTATTCCTCTCATGAACTTGTAAACCTCTATAAGATCACCCCTCATCTCTTGTGCTCCAAGGAATAGTCCTGGCCTGTCCTGGCCTGCTCAACCTTACCTGCTAAGCTCTGGAGTCCACTCCCTAAACATGAGGCATTTTCCCTCAGCTCCTTAAAAGGTTCACAAAGTTAATCTATTTGACCAAGTTTCCAGAGATCTGTTGCAATATCTTTTTACCCATCTAACAGTTGGATTTGGTTTGGTCATACTCTTGAAATGTTCCTTCAGCAATGATGAATGTGAAGGATCATCGATGCCACATGGATTGAACAGAGGAAGACATAAGGGACAATGAGGCTATTGCACTAGCATGGGCCCCAGTCTGGGGGAGATAGAAGAACAAATACATGAACAAATCAATAGATCCCTAGGGGGTTCAAATGGAAAATGGGGTTGAAAGGGAAAGCTACATCAGCTGTGGCAGAGGAGACTTAATGAATCAAATAGCCTAATTCTGCTCCTATGAGCTATGAATTAGTAATAATAGAACCTCAACTTTTAGGATTGAAGGAAACAAAATTCTTAAAATGCAACCAGGAGGTCATTTTTTGCCAGTATTTAGCAAGCCCAACGAGGAAATAGACTGTTCTCATCATTAAGACTGAGGCGAGGTGGCAATGGTACCGAATGAGAGAGTAGAGAAAGCTCAGGGGAGGTGCAACAAGTGATGAGGGGCCTATTCGAAGGACTATATTTTTTCATGACATGCAGTTGAGGTCTTGCCTGGAAGGGTGGATGAGACAGAAATGCTAATTGTGTTTAAAAATGCTTGAATGAATATCTGAGGTGCCATTACCTATTAGGACTGAAGACTGGAAAATGGAATTGGCCAGATTAGTGTTTTCAAATAACATGAGCACAACGGGCATTGGCTGCCGTCTACACTGTGCCATGAACATTTGTGATTCTATGTTTATTGTCTAACTGCCTGTGAAATCTTTGCTATAAAAAAGACCATTGTTTAAGAAGGTATGAACTTTATATGGTCATTATGCCTAGTTATATTCAAAGACCCCTCCCCCCCCCACCGTTGATCCTGTACTGTGTTAAAAGTCATCTGTGCTCAAATACTTTCTCTTCTTTGAAGGTACACAAAATTGCTGGAGAAACTCAGCGGGTGCAGCAGCATCTATGGAGCGAAGGAAATAGGCGACGTTTCGGGCCGAAACACTTCTTCAGACTGATGGGGGGTGGGGGGGGAGAAGGAAGGAAAAGGGGAGGAGGAGGAGCCCAAGGGCGGGCGGATAGGAGGGTGGGAGGAGACAGCTAGAGGGTTAAGGAAGGGGAGGAGACAGCAAGGGCTAGCAAAATTGGGAGAATTCAATGTTAATGCCATCCGGACGCAAGGTCCCCAGGCGGAATATGAGGTGCTGTTCCTCCAATTTCCACTGTTGCTCACTCTGGCAATGGAGGAGACCCAGGACAGAGGTCGGATTGGGAATGGGAGGGGGAGTTGAAGTGCTGAGCCACCTGGAGGTCAGGTTGGTTATTGCGGACTGAACGGAGGTGTTCGGCGGTTGGGCGATCTACGGTTGGGCGATCGTTTCGCCGAACACCTCCGCTCAGTCCGCAATAACCAACCTGACCTCCCGGTGGCTCAGCACTTCAACTCCCCCTCCCATTCCCAATCCGACCTCTCTGTCCTGGGTCTCCTCCATTGCCAGAGTGAGCAACAGCGGAAATTGGAGGAACAGCACCTCATATTCCGCCTGGGGACCTTGCGTCCGGATGGCATTAACATTGAATTCTCCCAATTTTGCTAGCCCTTGCTGTCTCCTCCCCTTCCTTAACCCTCTAGCTGTCTCCTCCCACCCTCCTATCCGCCCGCCCTCGGGCTCCTCCTCCTCCCCTTTTCCTTCCTTCTCCCCCCCCCACCCCCCATCAGTCTGAAGAAGGGTTTCGGCCCGAAACGTCGCCTATTTCCTTCGCTCCATAGATGCTGCTGCACCCGCTGAGTTTCTCCAGCAATTTTGTGTACCTTCGATCTTCCAGCATCTGCAGTTCCTTCTTGAACACTTTCTCTTCTTTACCTGTTTGTTCAGAGCCTGGTTGGAGTTTGGAAATCATCCTGCCACAGCTGAATGTCAACTACAATAAGAGGGTGGTAGTGGAAATGTTCGTTTGGATGGATGATAGGGACTCGAGTAGACACATCATTTATGTAAGTCATTCATTCATTTTCACCTTAATTCATTGGTTTGAATGTTTGGATATTATTTAACAGATTGTGCAAGGAGGCAGTTTCTCTTGGCATTCTGCAATGGCACGTGAGGAATTCTCACACCCACCTTGCTGCCTAAGTAGGAAGTTTTAGAGTGTGTAGTATAGTTTTTAAGAAGCTTTATTGCAATGGGATACAATTTTGCATTATTCTACTTTTATCTAACGTGACAGTACTTATTATAAAAGCAATGTTTAAAGCCAAAAATAAGCAACTTCCACATCATAACCTGGAATTTGCCCCGCCTGTTTCTTGGCATTGATATCATTCTAACACTGTGAATATGTCACGATAGGTTCAGTTGTGGAGCTTCATAGAACAATGTTCTTGGGATTTAAAAGACATTTGGACAGATACATAAATAGCAAAGGCATAGAGGAAGCAGATACTGAGTGCTGGAGTAGCTGTGGGTCAGGCAGCATCTCAGGGGATAAGTCTGGAGAAGCGTCCCGACCCGAAACTTCACGTATCATGTTCTCCAGAGATTCTGCCTCACCTGCTGTGTTACTCCAGCACTCTGGGTCTTCTTTTGCAAACCAGCATCTGCAACTCCTCATTTCTGCAAGGCTTAGAGGAATATGGGCACGCAGGTGGAACTGGCATAGATGGGGCATCTTGGTTGGCATGGACAAATTAGGCCGAAGGGTCTGGCTCTGTGCTGTGCCACTCTCTACATAATGCCAGGTTCAGCTTGGGGCTCCCTACTGATATGCTCTAAGTAACACGGCAAGTGCACATTGTGTAGCCATCTCTTGGCTACACAGTAAAATATAGTAAAATAATTCTAGTTATTCAAAGTCAGCCTTCCCAGCCCTTGGACATCACTGTAACAGTCTCATTATCAATAGAGTCAGTAGTGGAGAAGCTTGCTGATGATTGAACAGTCAACAATTCCACTTGCAAATTTTTAACAAATGACCCAGTGCGTGCTGGCCATGACCAGACCTTGGCAGTGGTCAAGCATGGGCTGATTAGTGGCAAGTGTCATTCACACCACTAGTGCCAGGCAATAACTACCTTCAATGTAGAGTCATCTTTTAACTACACTCCTAGACTTTCACTAACATTGCCCAACACCGAGTTCTTTCCTATCAACTTTGTGAAGATCCAAAATTTTATCCGGTCCAGCCACATAAATATTGTGGCTATTAGAGAAGGTCCGGGCACAATGTGGAGATGACCTACTCATGACACCCCAGAGCCTTTCCATTGCTTACAAATCCCAGGTCAAGAGTATGAAGGAATACTGTCCATTTATCTGGATGGCTACAGCTGCAATGACATTCGAGAAGCTTGGCTCCGTCCGAGACACAGCGGCCCATTTGATAGCCATCTCATCAGCCCCCACTCTAAACATTCATTATTCCCATCACCTGCTGGTAGTGGCTACAGAGGTGACCATTTAATAAATGGATTGGCATTGTTTACCTAGGCAAGATTGACACCATATCCCAAATCCTCAACTACGACCTTCCCGAGGGCAAGAGCAGTAAATCCAAAGGAAGACAAGCTCAAGTAGCATGCCTTCATGGGTATGAAATAGATTGCCTGCTCGTCATAGTCCTCAAGGGTAATTAGAGAGGGAAAACTAACATCGGCACTCATTAGTCAGTCCCATGTTGTAGAGTGGATAAATAATCAATAAAAACAATACTGTTCAAGGTTGAGGGAAGCAGTACTGTTCAATGAATGAATGCTGCAATCATGGCTGGAGTTGGAGGGTAGTCCAAAGGGCTGAGAGGTACCTGGGCAAGTTGGCAGAACAGTGCCCACAGGACTCATGGCCTTTCTGCCTCGCCCATCCCCCCTCCACTACTCCAACCCCATCGAGGCACAACCAGGTGGTCCAGGTTGGAAGCTACCAGGAGGATCTATGAGGAAACGTGTCCTAAAGTTTCTTCAGAGCCTTGTTGGAGGTTGTAAACTATCCCGCCACACGCAATATCCGTTACAGTAAGAGAGCAAAGCCGAGGAATGCCTTACTTCCAGGAAGAAGTGACGAAGGGAAATCCCACTGTTTATTCCGACTGCTGTAAAAACAAATGGTCTTCTCTCCTTTTGTGGGGGATATTCCACCACAAGTGTGTAATAAAATACCAAAGACCAGCAGGGGCAGCTTGCGATGATCCTGGGGCTTTGAGGCTGAGAGCAACTGATCTCCGCGAGTAAAGCTGTTAAACACACACATGAAAGTTGTATTTGACGTCAAAATAGGTCATAAAGCTGAGCGAGAACAAAGAATGCAGTATGTATTGACCTTTTAGATAGCAGTTTCTGGGAAAACTTTGTCAGTAAAAGTTGATTGGTCTATGAGTAAATAAGAACTTTGTTATATTTCAAACTGTAAGGTTGAACATCTCACTGCTAAAACGTTTTATAAGTTGCAACTCTATTAACACCATATGGAGGTGTTTTAAACATGAAACAATGTGTTGAGGTTGGGAAAAGAGAAGAGTTTCCCGATGGACACCGATAAACCCAGAAGTGGATCCAAAGGCTTGGATAGAGTGGGTGTAGAGAGGATGGTTCCATTAGTAGCAGAGTGTAGGACTACAGGTCATAGCCTCAGAATTAAGGACGTACTTTTAGGAAGGAGATGAGGAGGAATTTCTTTGGTCAGAAGGTAGTGAATCTGTGGAATTCTGCGCCTCAGAAAGTTGGTGGATTTATGGGAGAAGTGTGGGGAGGGGGGAGAAGTGGGGGGGGAGAAGTGGGGGGGAGAAAGGGGGGGGAGAGAAGAGGGGGGGGAAGAAGAGAAAGGGGGGGGAGAAGGGGGGGGGGGAGAAAGGGGGGGGGGAGAAAGGGGGGGAGAGAAAGGGGGGGGGGAGAAAGAGGGGGGGGAGAGGAAGGGGGGGGGGAGAGAAGGGGGGGGGAGGAGAGGGGGGGGAGAGAGAAGGGGGGGAGAGGGGGGGGAGAGAAGGGGGGGGGGAGAGAGAAGGGGGGGGAGAGAGAAGGGGGGGGGGGGAGGGGGAGAGGGGGGGGGGGGGAAGGGGGGGGGGGGGAGAGGGGGGGGAGGGGGGGGGGGGAGAGGGAGGGGGGGGGGGGGGGAGGGAGAGGGGGAGGGGGGGGGGGAGGGGGGGGGGGGAGGGAGGGGGGGGGGGGGGGAGGAGGGGAGAGGGGGAGGGGGAGAGAGAGGGGGGGGGAGAGGGGGGGAGAGGAGAGAGGGGGAGAGAGAGGAGAGAGGGGGGGGGGGGGGGGGGGGGGGGGAGAAGGGGGGGGAGGAAGGGGGGGGGAGAGAAGGGGAGGGGGGGAGAGGGGGGGGAGAAGGGGAAGGGGGGGAGATGTCCAGGAGGAAGTCCACAAGCTGGTTGGTGAGAGGATGGTTCAGTTGCCAACTAACAGCTGGGAAGAAACTGTTGCTGAATCTGGAGGTGTGCATTCTCACTCTTCTTTACCTTTTGCCTGATGGGAGAGGTGAGCAGAGGGAGTGACCAGGGTAAGACTGGTCCTTGATCATGCTGGCAGTCTTGCTGTATAGACTGAGTCAGTGGAAGGGAGGCTGGTTTGCGTGATGGTCTGGGCTACGTTCACTGCAATTTCTTGCGGTCTTAGATGGAGCTGTTCCCAAACCAGGTTGTGATGAATCTGAATAAGATGCTTACTTTGATCTATAGAAGTCGGTAAGGTTGTTGGAGCCAAGCCAAAGTTAGAAACATAGAAAATAGGTGCACGGATAGGCCATTCGGCCCTTCGAGCTAGCACCGCCATTCAATATGATCATGGCTGATCATCCAGAATCAGTAACCCTTTCCTGCTTCTTCCCCATATCCCTTGATTCCGTTAGCAATCATGCCGTGCCTTCTAAAGATGTGGGTGTGCTTTCTTTTGGTTTTCATATGGTCTGCAAACCTGTAGATTGAGTTGGGTTGGTATTTGGCTGCACAGTCATGAGTGTATAAAAAGTATAGTAGGGGCGGAGAAAGCATCTGTGAGGGGCGCCATTGTTGAGAATGAACATAGCGGATGATTTGTCAGAAAGTCGAGGACCCAGTTGCAGAGGGGACAGTTGACTCCAAGTTCCAGGAGTTCCAGGAGCTTGTCATCACTGAGCATGGAACTGGGAATACAAATGCCCAAACGTTACACAGATGACTGAAGAATCTCTTGTCATTTTGGAACAACTTGCGTTGTATATTCTCCTTGAGTTGTGGTGAAGCACCAATAATAGATATAAATTAGTTTGTTGAATCAACATTCATTTGATGTTCTTCCAGCTTTTGATTAATGCACTGCCTGTTGCTCTTACAGATTGATCAACCCAGCCTGGGGATGCCCTCCAGGGATTATTACTTCAGGGATGGTAACTACAAGAGGGTGAGCACTGAGACCATCAACGCAGAAAATATCATAGATTCTCAGAGTACTTTATGTCGGCACGTTGGTCCAGCGGTAGAGTTGTTGCCTTACAGTCAGAGACCCGGGTTCGATCCTGACTGCGGGTACTGTCTGTACAGAGTTTGTACGTTCTCCTCATGACCTGCTTGAGTTTTCTCCAGGTCATAGTCAGAGTGATACAGTGCTGAAAAAGGCCCAACTTGCCCAAAACATGTCCCAGCTACACTGGTCCCACCTGCCTGCGTTTGGTCCACATCCCTCCAAACTTGTCCTATCCATGTACCTGTCTAACTGCTTCTTAAACAATGGGCTAGTCCCAGCCACAACTATACCTCTGGCAGCTTGTTCCATACACCCACCACCCTTTGTGTAAAAAATTACCCTTCAGATTCTTATTAAATCTTTTCCCCTTCACCTTGAACCTATGTTCTCTGGTCCTCAATTCCCCTACTCTGGGCAAGAGATTCTGTGCATCTACCCGATCTATTCCTCTCATGATTTTATACACCTCTATAAGATCATCCCTCATCCTCCTGTGCTCCAAGGATTAGAGACCCAGCCTACTCAACCTCTCCCTATAGCTCACACCCTCGAGTTCTGGCAACATCCTCATAAATATCCCGGCACATTTGCTCTTCTAATTCCCGTTGACTATTCGGGGGTCTGTAGTGCACCCCCAACAAGGTGATCATCCCTTTCTTGTTCCTCAGCTCCACCCATATAGCCTCGCTAGATGAACCGTCCGTAATGTCACCTCTGAACAATGCCGTGACATCCTCTTTAACCATCAATGCAACCCCCCCCCCTCCTCTTTTTCCCTCGCCCCTTGTCTCCCCTGACGCTCCTGTACCCTGGAACATTGAGCTGCCAGTCCTGCCCCTCCCATAACCAGGTTTCAGTCATGGCTACAACGTCCCAGTCGCTCGTACCTATCCATGCCCTCAGCTTATCTGCCTTAACCGTCAGGCCCCTTGCATTAAAATACGTGCAGTTTAAACCAACCCTCCTTCCTCGCTCTTCAACTTTCACCTGCCTATTCTGTCCACTAACATTTCCCACACCACCCTCCATACCAACTTCTAGTCTCTCATGTGCCCCTGGCCTGCACGAGATCCCACCTCCCTGCCAATCTAGTTTAAACCCTCCCGTGTAACATTAGCAAACCTGCCGCCAGGATGTTGGTCCCCCCAGTTAAGGTGCAACCCGTCCCTTTTGTATAGGTCACCTGTGTCCCAGAAGAGATCTCAATGATCCAGATATCAAAATCCCTGCCCCCTGCACCAACTCCTCAGCCACAAATTAATTTCCCCTATTTTCCGGTTGTTACCTTTACTTGCACGAGGTACTGGAAGAAAACCAGAGAAGGTTTCCTCCCACACTCCAAAGACGTACAGGTCTATAGGTTAATTGGCTTCGGTAAAGATTGTAAATTGCTCCTAATGTGTGTAGGATATTGTTGGTGTGAGGGGATCGTTATTTAGTGCGAATAGTCTCGGTGGGCCGAAGCGCCTGATTCCACGCTATATCTCTGAACTAAATTAAGTTAATCTAAACTTTCTCATTTCAATTATTCATGAGTTAGCCAGTGTCTGTGTTTTGTTCTAAGGCAGACTTACAATCCCTGTTAAACAAGTTTAATGGTGAGCTGTTCTGCAATACGATATTCACATATAATAGTTTGCTGATATTATCTCCACAATAAAATAAATGAAGTCATTTAACAGCAACATGTAACCCTGTGAATTGTTGGCAAGGTGAGAAAGGAGTCTGGATTACTTGAAAACAAGAATTATTTACTCACCAGACAGAACATATTTAATGAATCCCAATGAACTGCCGCAAACAGAATGTGCAACAGTTATATACGATGAACAAAATATAGTGGATGGAAAATATTGATATTATTTGTAATAGGCACAGAATCAATTATGATCATTTATAGCAATGTAATTCCCAGGAGTGGTTCAAGAACAGATTGCACAAACGTTTAGTTTAGTTTACAGATACAGCATGGAAACAGGTCCTTCGGCCCGTCGAGTCCACGCCGATACACTAGCACTATCCGACACACATTTTTTAAACGATCTTTATCGAAACTAATTAACCTACAAACCTGTACATCTTTGGAGTGTGGGAGGAAACCGAAAGAAGGTACAAACTCCGTACAGGCAGCCAGCATCCGTAGTCAGGTTCATAGTCTCTGGTGCTGTAATGCCCCTGTCCCACTTAGTAAACCTGAACAGAAACCTCTGGAGACTTTGCGCCCCACCCAAGGTTTCCGTGCGGTTCCTGGAGGTTCCCGGAGGTTTTTGTCAGTCTCCCTACCTGCTTCCACTACCTGCAACCTCCGGCAACCACCTGCAACCTCCGGGAACCACACGGAAACCTTGGGTGGGGAGCAAAGTCTCCAGAGGTTTCTGTTCAGGTTTCCTAAGTGGGACAGGGGCATAAGGCAGCAACTCTACCGCTACGCATGCCATTCCGTCCTCTTTTTATATTGGCTGAAAAAAGTGGCAAAAACCCTGGACTGAATTAGTGTACAATAACGTGGATTGTGTGTGGAGTGTCCAATGTCTTTATGTGTTGTTCATTTTGGGTATACCTACTGTTGTTGCACAGCAGTGAAGCGGAATGTTCACTTTATAGTCTGTGGGACCTTCACCAAGCTAACAAAGGCCATTCAATTAAGCAAGGAGCTAAATCCCAGTGTGCAGGACAGCAGGGAAATTGATATCTAACTAAACTAGTTATTTAGAACATGGTAGCTGAGCTTCTAGAAGGTTGTGGAGTTTAGGTGGAAGGGAAAACTCTTAGTTGGCATTTCATCTACTTTGTTTAGTTGAATAGTTTACAGTTTGATATTTAATACATTCACATAAATATTAACATTTAATGCTGATGAAGTAGAAACCAACTGCTGGGACCACATGCTGGGATTCAGGAAGACATGTAATTGATGGTGCTGTCATTAGTTGTATGTTGCTATTGGACATGTGCCCAATTTCCCAATATCGAATGCTACGGTATGAATCAGGAACACAGAAGTCGTGGGTTCAAGTCCCTCCATGGCAAATTGTAAAACTGAATTCAAAACATCTGTTAATTTTGGACTGGCACCAAAAATTGTGCATAAAAATGTCATTAAACCAGAATGGTCCAGTAACGTGCCAACTCTATCTTGTCAGACTAAGTTGTGCCTCAAGTTCCACACTTTAAATATCCTCGGGCACTGCTATTGAGTAATAAGTACCAGTTTACCCCACATCCCAAGTAAATGGATTGTTGGTGCAGACTGTAAGGAGTTTGCTGGGCAATGCTTTACACTTGTAGCCCAACATTCTGTAAGGCACCACCCGGCGTGGCTTCAATGGCCGCGGGACAATCGCCATCGCCAGCCGGGGGCTTTGACTTTGACTCTGACATCGGGGGGGGGGGGGGGGGGAGGCAGTGGAGAGATAAGTTTTTTTTGGCCTTCCATCACAGCTATGTGATGGATGTTTATGTAAAATGTAATTATGTTGTGTCTGGGGTCTATTTGTGTGTAATGTATGGCTGCAGAAACGGCATTTCGTTTGGACCTCTAGGGGTCCAAATGACAATTAAATTGACTCTTGACTCTCTTGACTCTTGGCATTGTGTGGTTGTATCCACTGTACAGATTAATCTAACAATTGAAAGATGATCCATTTTATTGAAGGTACGTGAAGCCTATTTGCAGTTTATGATTGGAGTTGCAAAGATGATCAGAGAAGACAGAAACATGACAAAAAATGACTCCTTTGTCGAAGACGAAATGATGAAAGTGCTGGAGCTTGAAATTGAAATGGCAAATGTAAGTATTTGGCTGAATCTTCTGTATTCTTTACCCGGAATTAGTCTGAACTAAAACACAACTCATAACTGTGTTTAAGAAATGAACTACGTTGCTCCATGTTTCCCTGAACACAGTCCAGTCCTTCACTGCCCTCTGCCAAAGGTGGCTAATTAGTTTACCCTGCTGCATTTTCACCCCACATTAAAAGGGAGCTGTTAACAACTGCTTGCTCTATTGAGCATCAACAACCGTCTCATCACCCGTAAATCCATCTGGAACTGTACCCTCCTTGTCTCGGAGACGAAGCCAAAAATGTAATTTTGAGCAGTAAATAAACATTTCAGAAAACAGAATACAGGTGCACAACCTTTTATCCGAAGATCCAAATAACGAAAACCTCCGAATAGCGACATTTTTTCAGTCCTTGAAAAAAGGTCCTTGAAAACGTTCACCGAGGGCGGCCCGCAGAGGTGACAGAGGAACCTCCGGTCGGTCCTCGAAGAAAGGGGAACTAAATCCCCATCCATAAAAGAGAAGGTGAGGGTATATTGCGCGGGAGGTTTAATAATTGACAATATGCTGCTGTCTGCCCGCTGAGTTAAAAAAGTTCCCACGGTAGACTCACGATACACAGTGTATCGTGAGTCTTGCGTGGGAACTTTTTTAACTCAGCGGGCAGGGAGCTGCAGATTGTCGCTCCCTTCAGTTTCACCCCACCTACACCCCTCTGCTTCCCGGCCATGTGTGTGACCCCTTCCCTCCCCTCTCCAGCTCCCCGCCCATTGCACCGGCGTGGGGGCTTTGCACTGTCTTCACGTCGGCAATGCCAGTCACCGGAGACGTCAGGACCAACGGGACACCGACCCCCAGGCCCACTGCAAGCACGGAGATCCCAGAGACCCACAGCCAGCAGCAGCCCAGCCCCGTTCCAACTCCAGAGGAAAACTGCAAACTAGCGGGAGACATCGGGACCACCAGAAGCCGCTCCCCGGTGGGCCGCTACGGCGACAAGTGGCAGTTCGCCCACAGCCCGAGCTGCGCCCCCTCATCGGGACACCGACCCCCAGGCCCACTGCAAGCACGGAGATCCCAGATCAGCAACTCCAGCCCAGCCCCGCTCCAACTCCAGAGGGGCAGAAACTGATGGTGCGCAAGGTGCGTCTTGTTCTTGAGGTCGCGCAGCTCGGGCTGTGGGCGAACTGCCACTTGTCGCCGTAGCGGCCCATCGGGGAGCGGATTCCTCTGGAGTTGGGGGTGGGGGGGAGGGGGAGGGGGGTATTGTGCTGTTTGATCGCCCCCTGCTATCCCAGGGACAGGGAGACAGGACGTTCACTGAGGGCGGCCCGCAGAGGTGACAGCGGAACCTCCGGTCGGTCCTCGACGAAAGGGGAACTAAATCCCCATTCATAAAAGAGAAGGTGAGGGTATATTGACGTGGGAGAGTAGGAATCCCAAGACAAAGTTGAGTGAGCGTTCACCGAGGGTGGCCTGCAGAGGTGACAGCGGAACCTCGGGTCGGTCCTGGAAGAAAGGGGAACTAAAAAGAGAAGTGGAGGGTATATTGCGCGGGAGGGTATATCGCCTACCTGGAAGAAACCAGACATTTTTTCCAGGATGTCGTCTGCACACCAAAGCTCACGTTTGGCGCCTCTGCTGCACACCGATATAAGAGTGTGAAAATGTCGCCTTAGGCCGCCTAAGGGCATGTAGCCCCGCTAGGGTGACATGAGTGCGGGAGGTGATTCAATGCTGCGGTCACATTTACAAATTCAGGAATTCATTCAACACACTGCATTTCATACAGACATTTATTCTGCAAGAAAAAAACTACACTGAAGACTCAAACTCGCGACCGAGGAACTGCCGGGATCAAGGCGCAAACTCGCGACCTTGCGGATATGAGCCGGGCATTCTACCACTGAGCCAGCCATTAAAATCTACGCTAAAAAAATTCCATTCCGAAGACCGACAAATTCCAAATTACGAAAAGTGTCTGGTCCCAAGGCTGTCGGATAAAAGGTTGTGCACCTGTATATCAAAAAAAGGTAAATTGCATTAAAAACATGGAATGACTGTCTCAAGACAGTGAGATGCAATTTGATTAGACATCAAATGCTGGAGTCAGTTTCCCACACATTAATATACTGTATAATGGAACTGCATCATTGTTTCCCTATTGTTTATGAACCTAAGTAAATATTTGTTATAATGGACCTTGGAGGGAGGTGGTGAATTGTCTACTATAATAGGGTAAGGGGTTATCAGTAATACATCGCACCACCACCACCCCCTGTACCCCCGTTACCATCTACCCATTATCCCTTCATCTGCTTCTATATTTTGCTTTTAATCTGATTGCATTATTTGCAACCTTCTGTCCTCTCTACTTCTCACCTCCAGCCTGGGTTACACTCTCTACTTGTTCTATTCCCCACCTGACTCACCTGCCAGTCGATCGCTCCTTACCTGGGCCACCTATTACCTGCCAGGTCTTTCCCCACCTACTTCCCCTCACCCCTGTTGGCCAGCTGTCTCCATCACTCTCAAGAAAGGTCCAAACCAGAAACATTGTCTGACCATTTCCCTCCTGGCCTGTTAAGTTTCTCAAGTAGTCTGTTTTTCACTCAGGATTTCAGCTTTGGCAGTGTCTTGTCTCGCAAGAAATTTGATGGGTGGTTTCACTGCCATGCCCCAAAGTTGGTCATTTCTCTCAGTCTGTCCATGGATTTATTTTGTACATTTGGTTTGAATGACTTTGGATGCGAAATGGGCCAAATTATTATTAACCCTTTTAATCAGAAATGGGAGACATAAGGTAACAACCAGACCCTCCATTTAGACATAGAGTCATGCAGCATGGAAACAAGGCCCTTCGGCCCAACTTGCCCATGCCAACCAAGATGCCCCATCTACACCAGTCTCACCTACCTTGGTTTAGCCCATATCCATGTAAACCTATCCTATTTGGCCCATATCTCCAACCTCTCCTATCCATGTACCTGTCTAAATGTATTTTTTAAATGTTGTTGAGAAAGTTTGGTGATGATGTGAAGTGCTGAAGTGATGGGCTGGAGAGGAGTCATTGGTGTTTGCCACAGATCCCCAATATAGGAGGGTTGAAACCTGTGGCGAAAACAGCAATCGGTGGCCTTGCCATGCATTCAATTCAAGCAAGCAGAAACTGTAATTGTGAGAGTGAAGTACATTGTATGTACAGATACAATTCAGGTGTCTTCCAGCAAACTGTTCATATTCCCTGTGACAATAGGCAACCGCAGAGGGGAGGCATGACGTTACACAGATGTACAACAAAATGACGCTTGCTCAGCTTCAAACAAAGTTTGACCTCCAAGTATGTCATTCTTCTTGCTGCTATTGTCAGTCATTGCTTTTTGTAAATAAACAAGTTCTGGTGCTAACACCACATTTGACCTAATGCTGAGCAGATGTCTCCTTTAATTGTTGGCAGTGTTTGGATTGCTTCCTTGTCTCTGTAAACATTTTGTGCATCTATATTATCCATCTGTAGATAGCTCTCTGTGTTGATATAATGCACTATAACTCTTCAATAGTTTAGTTTAGAGATACTGGCCCTTCAGCCTCCCGACTCCACGCCGATCCCCGCAAATTAACACTACCCTACACACACTCGGGACAATTTTACATTTATACCAAGCCAATTCACCTACAAACCTGTACGACTTTGGATAAAACCCACACAGGTCACAGGGAGAACTCCATACAGGCAGCACCTGTAGTCAGGATCGAACCCGGGTCTCTGCCGCTGTAAGCGCTGTAAGATAGCAACTCTACCGCCACACCACAGTGACGCTGGTAAGTTCAGGCAGTTTCAGGGTCTAGGTAGATTTCCCAGAACTGTCTATAATTCAACAACTCCTTAATGTCAGAAAGTCTGTTGGCTAATCTCAAACGTTGCATTAATAGTTTAATTAGCTGCAGATTACAACTGTTCATTTTTTAAATATTAATTAGAATTAGTGAATTAGTACACGTCTATACTATGGATTCAAAACACGCAGGACCACTGGAGTTACCAGAACACAGAATGGCAGACCAGGAATTTCAACCTGCATGATAGCGCAGCGGTAGAGTTACTGCCTTACAGTGCCAGAGGCCCGGGTTCGATCCTGACTACAGGATGCTGTCTGCTTGTACGTTCTCCCTGTGACTCCGTGGGGTTTTTCCAGGTACTCTGGTTTCCTCCCACATTCCAAAGACATACAGGTTTATAGGTTATTTAGCTTTGGTAAAATTATAAAAGAGTCTCTCGTGTGTAGGAGTGTGGGATAGTGCTAGTGGAGGGGATCGTTGGTCGGCATGGACTCGGTGAGCCGAAGGGTCTGTTTATGTGCTGTATCTTTAAACTAAAGTAAGCTAACATAATACTTTGAGTTACCAAAGATGCCATAAAAATCCAGGCATTTATTTTATTTTCTAAGAATTGTGAGTAAGCTCATTTTATTTGTGTTTCATAGCGCTGCTGCCTCTTGGCTTATGCCAATTTTGCCCGTAGCATTTGAACCAGTTTGGGCATTTTAATAGCCAGTTTCCTCTATGGTGTTCTTAACAAGTTAAATCAAGGACAACGTCTTTTTTAGAAACGGTGTGTCTGAGAGCATGTCTGGATGCTGGTGGAATAGTGGGGGTAGTTATATCCCCACTGGGGATAGCTTCCACTGATAATAATGATAAGGGCTGATTATCCTCTTTGATGTGCCTCAGGGATTTAACTGGATGCAGTTCATTCAGGGGATCATGTCAAGTGTCCACGTTGAAGTTCACCCAGAAGAAGAAATTGTGGTCTATGGCACTGAATATCTTCAGAAACTTAAGTACATCCTCCCCAAATATTCCAAGAGGTAAAATCATTGGGGTTTTAAAATGTGCTTGTGCTGCATGTTTGCTTTTATATTTTAGGTGAGAGATTCCCAATGCCCTGGTTCTCTAAAATGGCCTCGAACATTCATAATGGTGCATTCTCCAGCTAAGAAAGAAAACCATTTGAACCAGGAGCATTTTATTTACAGACCAAATTAAATAGGTTGATAAGAGACTACTGTTTTCATACTAGCAAGTCAATCTCACCTTCTCTTTAAAGTCATCTGGTTTCCATTTGGATTTCGAGGCACCATCAACAAAGGGGCTGCTGCAAATTTGCCAGAATTCTCCCATTGTCAGCTCGTCCAGAATTTACAGGGTTAGCTGAAGGGAACGTCATTGACACTAGGGAGGCCAGGACAGGAGAGCACTTTGCGTACCTGAGGTAGGTGCTTATTGGATGCATCAACACCCAAACTATTATACAAGTGGAGAGTTGGCCAAACTCCCTGCCCAGCAGGCACATTATTTGGCAAATATATAGGAAGGGACTGCAGATTACATCGAAGATGGACATAAAATGCTGGAGAAGGAATGGGTGACTGAAGAAGTGTCTCGACCCGAAGCGTCACCCATTCCTTCTATCCAGAGATGCTGCCTTTCGCGCGGAGTTACTCCGACATTTTGTGGCTAAATTCAGGAGATGCTCCCTCAAAGTTTGTGAAGTTGACGGCAAAAAAAGGAGATCTCTTTCTCTTCTCACATCTGCTTATTATTTGGAAATTGAATATCTTATTGGTTTGACATGAATCAATAAATAATTGATATTAAACACACTACAAATGCATTACTTTTATATTTTACATTAATATTGAGGAGACTAATTGGTTGCCGGATTTGATCAAATATTTCATCCTTCCATGTAATATTCTCAAAGGGTAAGAGAAATAAAAAGGACTCCAAGGAATGATAAGGAGGAATACTCCAGAAAATGGGCAATCAAAACCAATCTTGGAAGTAATGGATCAAATGTTATCTACACAGGCATATCTGTATAGATACGATATTGGTCAATACCTATAGTTTGTGCTGCATACCAGAGTTGTATAGAACACAGAAACGTGGCTTTGGGCAATGTCCAAGCCGAACAAGTTGGCTAATCAAGCTAGTCCCACTTGCCCATGCTTGGTCCATATCTCTCTGAAGAAGAGTCCCAAACTGAAATGGCACCTATCCATGTTCTCCAAGTGCTGTCTGACAAATTTATTTCCTCCAGCACTTTGGGCCTTTTTTCCCCTCCAAACCTTTCCCATCCATGTACCTGTCCAAGTGTAGTTTAAATGTTGTAACAGTAGCTGCCTCAACTACCTCCTCTGGCAGCTGGTTCCATGTCCTCTATTGTTTGACTCCCCTATCCTGGGGAAAAGACTGAGGCTATTCACCTTATTTATGCTCCACGTGGTTTCATAATTTTCTGTAAGGTCACCAGCAGACTCCTACACTCCATGATAATAAGATCTAGCCTATCTTGCCTCCCCTCAAACATTACAGATTCAGTAACTTCCTCATAAAGCTATTCTACATCCTCTCCAGTTTAATAAAATCCTCCCTGTAGCAGGGTGACCAGAACTGTACACAGTACTCTAAATGTAGCCTTTACGAATGTCTTGTATAGGTGTACCTAACCTCCCAACTCCTGTACTCAATACGCTGTCTAATGAAGCCAAGGGTGCCAAACACTGCCTGCACCCCCCTTGCTTCATTCATGGCACTGTACACCTGTACCCCTAGCTCTCTCTAGTTCTACCTCACTCCCCAGGGTCCTACCGTTTACCCTTCAAGTCCTGCCCAGAGTTGTCTTGCCAAAATGCAACACCTCACATTAATCTGAATTAAACCTGCCCTGCCCAGTAGGCTTGAAGATTGGATAGTTCCATCAGTTCAATAGAGGAAGTTGGGAAGAACTCGGCCAGTCAAGAGAAATATCTTGAAATGTTATCTGGTTTCTCTTTCCACAGATGCTGCAGACTGGCTGAGATCTTCCAGCATTTCTGTTTAGGGTATGATTAGCTTTTGCGTTTCAAGGCCAAACCTCCATAGCAATTCCTCATGAAGATGTCTGGAAAAAGGACAAACGGGAAGAAGTTTAAACAGCCATTATTTTCAATGCTGTTTTAAGTCTTTTCTATGCTTGATGTCTATGAGTGAAACTCACAAATTTTACTCTGATGTTTACAGCACTCTTCAGAACTATCTGGTCTGGCGGCTGGTTATAGATCGTGTTAGCAACTTGAGCAGGCGATTTAAGGATGCCCGGGCAAACTACCGCAAGGTACTAAATTGTTCCAGATTTTCATTTGTGTTTTATTTGGTTTACTGGTTATTCGTTTATCAATATGGCACTGAAGGTCATATTTCTTATTCTTCACACCTCGTCTTTTTTTACAGCTGTTATAACTGATAATCACGTACATCTTGTACATAAGTTCTTGAGTCCACAGACTGCCAATGAAATGTGATCATGACAGAAGCAACTGTGCCAGAATCTGACTCAATAATATTCATCATTGTCAACTCCGCCACAGTTTGCAGGATTAGCAGAGGGGAAGATCATTCTCGCTGGGCCTGCTGGGCCAAGCCCACTGGCCTGATCCCTGCAAGGACTCCGACACTGTGTGCATTCTTCTGGTGTGTTTGGGAATCAGGCTGAACCTTGGCAATAGATACAGTGTTTCATATCCCAGGAGATATTGTATCATCTCTATAGCTTTCAGGCTGTCAAGTTTGGCTTTATGTTTTGATTAAAGATGAGAGGACAAGGAGAAAGAGATAGAAAAGAGATGTACTTGTACAAAGAGACAGGTTTATTTCATTTTTCCTTAAGACGTAAAAGAAAGCTATTCTGCCCGCTGTGTCTATGCTAGCTCTGTGCTATTCCACCAATCTAATTCCCTATTTATTCCCCTATAGCCTGTTCTCCCTCTCATGGCTTTGAACTTTGATTTTGGTGGCAAAAAACAGGAAAGCAGACTATTATCTAAATGGTGGCCGATTGGGAAAGGGGGAGATGCAGCGAGACCTGGGTGTCATGGTACACCAGTCATTGAAGGTAGGCATGCAGGTGCAGCAGGCAGTAAAGAAAGCGAATGGTATGTTAGCTTTCATTGCAAAAGGATTTGAGTATAGGAGCAGAGAGGTTCTACTGCAGTTGTACAGGGTCTTGGTGAGACCACACCTGGAGTATTGCGTACAGTTTTGGTCTCCAAATCTGAGGAAGGACATTATTGCCAAAGAGGGAGTGCAGAGACGGTTCACCAGACTGATTCCTGGGATGTCAGGACTGTCTTATGAAGAAAGACTGGATAGACTTGGTTTATACTCTCTAGAATTTAGGAGATTGAGAGGGGATCTTATAGAAACTTACAAAATTCTTAAGGGGTTGGACAGGCTAGATGCAGGAAGATTGTTCCCGATGTTAGGGAAGTCCAGGACAAGGGGTCACAGCTTAAGGATAAAGGGGAAATCCTTTAAAACCGAGATGAGAAGAACTTTTTTCACGCAGAGAGTGGTGAATCTCTGGAACTCTCTGCCACAGAGGGTAGTTGAGGCCAGTTCATTGGCTATATTTAAGAGGGAGTTAGATGTGGCCCTTGTGGCTAAGGGGATCAGGGGGTATGGAGAGAAGGCAGTTACGGGATACTGAGTTGGATGATCAGCCATGATCATATTGAATGGCGGTGCAGGCTCGAAGGGCCGAATGGCCTACTCCTGCACCTAATTTCTATGTTTCTATGTTTCTATGAACTCTTCTGATCACCCTTCTACACAAGGGGTAATATACAACTGCCAATTAATCTAGCAATCAGCACGTCTTTGAAATTTAAAATAAAGATATCCAGAGCGGTTACAGAATGAGAAGCAGAGGTTTTATGGCACTGATAATAGTTTAATGTTTAGTTTAGTGTAGAGATACAGCATGGAAAAAGGCATGGCAAGCGCTGAAAGACCGCAACTATATCGCCGTGTGGGTCAATGGGTTTATTTAAAATTTCATATTGAAATATATATACATGACACAGGAGGCAATTTAAGGGCCTGGGTCACAAGCATGCGACTGCATGCGGCGAGTGCGATCTAACGTGGTCGCTTGAGCCGTACGGCCTCGCGGGGTCGGTCCCACTTTGATCGCCGGAGCCGTATGGAGTTGTGCGGGGCTGGTCCCGACATCGCGCGGGGCTCCGAAAAACTGACACTGTCCAAAAATTCCGCGCGGCAACGGCCTGTCGGCCCGCAGCCGCATTGAGGCCGTACGCAGCGCCTCGACGGGCGTACGCTGCGTCTTGATGCCGTACACAGCGTCTTGACCGCATACGCCTAGCGAGTGGCGTTGCACGTTGCCATCACCGTGCGACGTCCACATTCAGTCGGCTTGCCTCCCTGCCCAGCTGATTGGTGAGTATGATGTCAGGACCAGCCCCGCACAACTCCAGACGCCTCCGCGGTTGGAAGTGGGACCGGCCCCACGAGGCCGTACGCCTCAAGCCACCACGTTTGGTCGCACTTTAGTCCTTCATTACTAAAACTATGCTGAATTTTTCGCATGACACCAGTTTTAACTTATCGTCTTTTATTGTCCTACTATTCAAATATTTATCCAATATTCCTTTAAAAATTAATCATGAATTATTAATTCATAAATGGATAATTTATGCAGATTATAATGAGGGGACTTGAGAGGTCAAGCACTTGGTTCACCTATTTTTGTATCGTTGGCGAATTTGGGAACTGCTCAGTGTTCCTTCCACCAGGAGTTACTGTGTTGAAAGAAACTGCGAGAGGTTTCGAATGCAGACAAGAATGAGGGCAATCTAAAGGGTAGAGGTCAGCGGGGTTGTAAACAACATATAGAATGGAGCAAAGCAAAGGGACATTGCAGGAAGAAAGGGGGAGATTTTTCACAGGATAACTGACAGCAAAGCTCAGCAACATTTGCTCACAGTTTAAACAAAGATGTACTCACTGCAGCCCTTACAAAGTGGCCATCTGTTATTTTTCAACAATTATAATAATTAGAGCATTTCCACAGAGCACAAAATGTGGTGCTGGTTTTAATCCTCGAATGTTCAACATTTACCATGTGGTTCCATTTAATGTTAACCACCTCTCCACCACATACTTAATTATTTCTTCAAAATAAGAAGACTTGTGTAATTATGAATGATTTGCTTTTACATTCTGGCTTTTCTCTATCATCACTAGGTTTCTATGCCTGCTCAGTGGCTTCCCAGTATCCTGGAATCAGTTTGTTTAAACATGTGTGGCCTCTCTCCTGTACTGCAGCTGTACCTTTGTGAAGTTTGTGCTGATTGGATGTCTATGTGGGGGTTTGAGTGCAGAGATGGAGAATGTGGATCTTTAAATTAATCATTACACCTCCCGGTTTAGACTAAAGGGCCTGTCCCACCAGCGTGCGATTGCATGCGTCTAGCGTGACCAAACGTGGTGGCTTGAGGCGTACGGCCTCGCGGGGCCGGTCCCAATTCGAACCGCGGAGGCGTATGGAGTTGTGCGGGGCTGGTCCCAACATCATACTCACCAATCAGCTGGGCAGGAGGCGGGCCGACTGAAGTTGGACGTCGCACGGAGTCGGGTGGTGAGGTCATTACGCAACGGTTCGCTGGGCGGTGACGTCATCGCGCAACGCCATGCGCTAGGCGTACATAGAAACATAGAACATAGAAATTAGGTGCAGGAGTAGGCCATTCGGCCCTTCGAGCCTGCACCGCCATTCAATATGATCATCCAAACTCAGTATCCCGCACCTGCCTTCTCTCCATACCCCCTGATCCCCTTAGCCACAAGGGCCACATCTAACTCCCTCTTAAATATAGCCAATGAACTGGCCTCAAATACCCTCTGTGGCAGAGAATTCCAGAGATTCACCACTCTCTGTGTGAAAAAAGTTCTTCTCATCTCGGTTTTAAAGGATTTCCCCCTTATCCTTAAGCTGTGACCCCTTGTTCTGGACTTCCCCAACATCGGGAACAATCTTCCTGCATCTAGCCTGTCCAACCCCTTAAGAATTTTGTAAGTTTCCATAAGATCCCCTCTCAGTCTCCTAAACGCACGACATCAAGACGCTGCATACGCCCGTCGAGGTGCTGCATACGGCCTCAATGCGGCTGCGGGCCGACAAGCCATTGTCGTGCGGGATTTTCGGACAGTGCAAGATTTTTGGAGCCCCGTGCGATGTCGGGACCACACAACTCCATACAACTCCGCACAACTCCATACGCCTCCGCCGATCGAAGTGGGACCAGCCCTGCGAGGCCGTACGCCTCAAGTGACCATGTTTGGTGACGTATGCTATCGCATGCTGGTGGGACAGGCCCTTCACTCTTTCACTTTCCCAGTGTCGAGTGGCAAGAACACAAATGTATGCAGCATATACCTGGCCTAGGCACATCACAAGATCTGTCTTGACCAGACCACAATGACTACATTGCCACACTTCCATATGATCACTGACAATGCAGGAAGCATTTCTGCATCTGCAGAGAGAGAGATCAAGTGAAGACTTCCCTTTAATGCCACCTGACCCGTGGAGTGTTTGCAGTATTTTAGAATGTAGAACAGTACAGCACAGGTACAGGAGCAATGTTACAACATTTTGAGATTTTAAAAAATCAAGTCTGCAATTTATCTCGTCAGATAAAGCATAAAAAGAAGTTTAATTTGACACCTAATTCACTTTCATATCTTTAGTATTAAAAAAGTTATGGCCATTTTCATACTCGGAAATTAGCATCTTGTTCCCTATTGCTTTTCCATTGACTTAAAACAAAAGCTGTGATCAAGGATGGTCAAAAGCCCATAACTTTCTTAAAAATTAAGAGAACTGAATGAAATGTTCAGTTATTATAGATTGAAGCATTCTGAAACAAATATAAAACATCTTACTTGTATGACCTGAAATTAAAGCATATAATTAGTTAATTGCCTAATTGTAGCTAATTACAAAATTGACCGTTGTGACGGAAATAGTAATAAACACCCAGACTGTCTTGAAAATTCAAAAATGTGATATTCTCAAGATCAGAACTTTAATATTATTGTATTATATGCTGCAAGTCCGTAACAGATAGGTAAATAAATTACAATTTCTAACAATAGACCAAGTCTTCATGGAGAAGATCAGTTGCTAGCTGGTACATTGGCATGTCATAATCAGTAACATCATCATATTCCTCAGATTGTAACCAATAAGCAACTCTGTACACCTTGTTTTTCCTCAACTTTCCTATTTTGGCATTGTAAACTACAAGTTTTTGCTCTTCAAACCACGCATGACATACCTTTCTGCCCATTACTTTCCCATTAAAAATGCCCTGTAGATCATCACATTTGGAGTCAAATTCAGATAATCTCTGCATATGCTGTCTAAATCAGTCTCTTTTACTGGGCAATTGGATTGACAATTTTGCATTTCTTCTTCGGAGCCATCTGTTTAAAATGTAAAGGAATAAAAACACTGAACAGCATTAACAGAAACAAGTTATTATTTGCAGTTTTAGAAAAAAGGTAGAAATGATAAAGTTAAACACTAAAACAAATAGTAAATACCCAACAAAAAATTCATATTCATCAGTTTCTTCAAATCAATTAAATTCATCTAATCAATTACTAGATCTAAACATCTACCCATTTCTTAAGAAAAGGATATATTTTTTAAATAGCCTAAGCATCCAATTAACAAACTCATCCCATTCACACAAGTATTCAAAATATAACATGATTTTTAAATCTCACTTTCATGAATTTATATGCCAGATGGAAGGAATTTAATGTTTAATTCCCATAAATTAATCTAGAAACATCCACTCTCAATATAATCAAAATTATTATTTTGTTGCACAATATCCCTGTTGTGGATATTTAGTATAAAAATATTGACTATGGATAGACAATAACACAAAATATAGACGATTTAGATCCTCTTACGATATGATCGTCCAAAAAAATGAGGATTTAAATCATCTTGCGAGTGGGTGTTTCTGGAATGCGACCGATTGGAACGTTGCCGTTGCCGTGAATTTTAACCCCATATCGGCAGGAAAGACACTGCCAAATCGTATAGGGCCCAAATAAAATTTTCGCAACGTAAAATTTGATTAAAGCCACCCCAAGAAGCAAGATTATATGTAAAATACATGATTTACCCTGTTTTGTCCTGATATTACGATCCGTCACGTTGAAGGCGTTGAGGGCGTTCGAAGTCGCCTTTTACTTTAATCCAACTATTAAATTGTCCAGCGATTTATTTATTTTTATTTTTTTATTTTTAAACGGGGATGGAAGTCCGATCAATTTTCCTTCATCGACTAGCAGCCCGAGGAAATCCCTCTACGACAAGCGATACAAACCTGCATTTTAATTCCACCCCCCCCAAAGGTGCCAAAGTCGCGCACACAGCCCGTGGCAGATCTGCAGAGCCGCTGAAGGTAGGTTTTGTAACATCGCTAGGTACAGCCCCCCTGTTTGTGCTGAACATGATGCCAAGACCAACTCTTATCTGCCGGTATATAATCCATATCCCCCTATTCCCTATCTGCTTCCATCACCACCCTGCTAGTGCGTTCCAGGCACCCACCACCCTCTGAGTAAATAAATATTTCCCCACACATCTCCATTAAACTTTGCCCCACGCACCTTGAAGCCACGCCTTCTAGTATTTAATGTTTCCATCCTGTAAAAAAGATTCACACTGTCTACCCTCTCTCTGCCTCTATTCATTTATAATATTTCTATCAGGTCTCCCACAACTTCTGGCGTTCCAGAGAAAACAATCCAAAACTGTCCAATCTCTCATTGTAGCTAATATCCTCTAATCCAGGCATCATTCAGGTAAACCTCCTGTATTCCCTTTCCAAAGCCTTCCCGTAATGGAGTGACTAGAACTCAAGAGTCAGGAGTTAATGTGTTCAACTGTCATATATACCAAAAATGGAACAATTCTATGCTTTCTTGCAGCAACATAACAGCAGGCAATACTCCAAATGTTCTCCATTTACTTCAGGTTGCCGGCATCTGTAGATTTTTATGATTATATTTTATTCTGTAAGATCACCTTCTCAATGCCTGCTTTCCAGAGCACAATATCTATCTTTCCTTATAACATGAAACGTGAACTATTAGCCATCTAACTCACCTGTGCTGAAACTAGACAGTGACTCAAGAAGCAAGTGTTTCATTGTCAGAAGCATCGAGAATGGAACAAGGGAATCCGTACTTGCTACAGCTTTGCAGGTACATCCAAGCAACAACATAATAAATATATGATAATTAATGATGCAATCTTATCAGTATTACTAGCTAATCAGACCATGATACAGTAGTGCAAATCAAAGCACACAGTGTATGATGCAGAGTCCATAGAAACTCCTTGTTGAGCTCACACTATGGTTAGGGTTGTGCAGTGTGGTTCAACCTGATGTTTAGTTTTGTTCAGTTTATTATTGTCACATGTACTGAGGTACAGTGAAAAGCTTTTGGCTGCATTTCCATCCAGTCAAAGAAAAGACTGGTGATACAATCAAGTGGTGGTAGACAAAAGTGCTGGAGAAACTCAGCGGGTGCAGCAGCATCTATGGAGCGAAGGAAATAGGTAACATTTGAAGAAGTCTGAAGAAGGGTTTCGGCACGAAACGTTGCCTATTTCCTTCGCTCCATAGATGCCTGCTGCACCCGCTGAGTTTCTCCAGCACTTTTGTCTACCTTCGATTTGCCAGCATCTGCAGTTCCTTCTGTCATCAAGTGGTGTACAGACAAAGGATAAAGGGTTCAACATTTAGTGCAAGATATACCATAGGATGGGTAGATGTTGTTTCTGAAGCAGGAGGGCACGGTTCTTGGGCTCCTGTACCACTTTCCTGATGATAGACACAAAATGCTGGAGTAACTCAACAGGACAGGCAGCATCTCTGGATAGAGGGAAGGGGTGGCGTTTCGGGTAGAGACCCTTCTGGTAGCAGTGAGTGGAGTGTGTGGCCAAGTGCTTTGATGATATTAGCAGTCTTTTTGAGGCAGTGTTTCCTGTCAACCCTTTTGATGGTGGGGAGATCAACGTTCAACCCAGAGGAATATACAGATTCTTCACCTCCATCACTGCTTTGGTTATATAATTCAGCATTATTGTGATGTAACTTCACCCATGGCTTTTGCAATTTTCCATTTGTAAAGTGCATTTTCTATTCCCTCTTTATATATATATATATATATATATATATATATATATATATATATATATATATATATATATATACATATATATATATATATTAGTCTAAGTGGGACCCGTTGGGTCCCATGTTCACACGGGAGGGCTGGTCCCCCGACTCAATATTCCAACTCTCCACAAATTCCAATATTGGTGGCCAGTGGGGGGGGCTTTCTGGAGTGCTGGTATGGGTTCTTGGAGTGGCAGCTCAGTCCCTCAAGCCTGATCTGCTGGCAGCTCACTCACAGCTGGTGGGCTGGCAGTTGACTCATGACTATTCCTTGAAATTCCTTTTCAAGCAGGGTGCGAGGCCATCAAATTCAAGTGCAGTTTCCAACCATTTCAAGCTGGGTGCAAGGCCATCAAATTCAAGTGCAGTTTCATACCACTTCAAGCAGGATCCAAGGCCACCAAATTCAAGTGCAGTTTCATACCACTTTGAGCAGGGTGCAAGGCCACCAAATTCAGTGCAGTTTCATACCACTTCAAGCAGGATGTAAGGCCGCCAAATTCAAGTGCAGTTTCATTCCATTTAACCATATAACCATATAACAATTACAGCACGGAAACAGGCCATCTCGGCCCTACAAGTCCATGCCGAACAAATTTTTTTTCCCCTTAGTCCCACCTGCCTGCACTCGTACCATAACCCTCCATTCCCTTCTCATCCATATGCCTATCCAATTTATTTTTAAATGATACCAATGAACCTGCTTCCACCACTTCCACTGGGAGCTCATTCCACACCGCCACCACTCTCTGCGTAAAGAAGTTCCCCCTCATATTATCCCTAAACTTCTGTCCCTTAATTCTGAAGTCATGTCCTCTTGTTTGAATCTTCCCTATTCTCAAAGGGAAAAGCTTGTCCACATCAACTCTGTCTATCCCTCTCATCATTTTAAAGACCTCTATCAGGTCCCCCCTTAACCTTCTGCGCTCCAGAGAATAAAGACCTAACTTATTCAACCTATCTCTGTAACTTAGTTGTTGAAACCCAGGCAACATTCTAGTAAATCTCCTCTGTACTCTCTCTATTTTGTTAACATCCTTCCTATAATTGGGCGACCAAAATTGTACACCATACTCCAGATTTGGTCTCACCAATGCCTTGTACAATTTTAACATTACATCCCAGCTTCTATACTCAATGCTCTGATTTATAAAGGCTAGCATACCAAAAGCTTTCTTTACCACCCTATCTATATGAGATTCCACCTTCAAGGAACTATGCACGGTTATACCCAGATCCCTCTGTTCAACTATATTCTTCAATTCCCTACCATTTACCATGTACGTCCTATTTTGATTTGTCCTGCCAAGGTGTAGCACCTCACATTTATCAGCATTAAACTCCATCTGCCATCTTTCAGCCCATTTTTCCAAATGGCCTAAATCACTCTGTAGACTTTGGAAATCCTCTTCATTATCCACAACACCCCCTATCTTGGTATCATCTGCATACTTACTAATCCAATTTACCACACCTTCATCCAGATCATTGATGTACATGACAAACAACAAAGGACCCAACACAGATCCCTGAGGCACCCCACTAGTCACCTGCCTCCAACCCGATAAACAGCCATCCACCATTACCCTCTGGCTTCTCCCATTCAGCCACTGTTGAATCCATCTTGCTATTCCTGCATTTATACCCAACAGTTGAACCTTCTTAACCAACCTTCCATGAGGAACCTTGTCAAAGGCCTTACTAAAGTCCATATAGACAACATCCACTGCTTTACCCTCGTCAATTTCCCTAGTAACCTCTTCAAAAAATTCAAGAAGATTAGTCAAACATGACCTTCCAGGCACAAATCCATGTTGACTGTTCCTAATCAGACCCTGTTTATCTAGATGCTTATATATATTGTCTCTAAGTATCTTTTCCATTAATTTGCCCACCACTGAAGTCAAACTAACAGGTCTATAATTGCTAGGTTTACTCTTAGAACCCTTTTTAAACAATGGAACAACATGCGCAGTACGCCAATCCTCGGGGACTATTCCCGTTTCTAATGACATTTGAAATATTTCTGTCATAGCCCCGGCTATTTCTACACTAACTTCCCTCAATGTCCTAGGGAATATCCTGTCAGGACCTGGAGACTTATCCACTTTTATATTTTTCAAAAGTGTCAGTACTTTTTTTACTTTGAACCTCATAGTATCCATAGCTACTCTACTAGTTTCCCTTACCTCACATAATTCAATATCCTTCTCCTTGGTGAATACAAGCAGGGTGCAAGGCCACCAAATTTAAATGCAGCTTCATACCATTTCATGCAGGGTGAAACCACCGTAAAACCACACAAAACACCAAACTCACAGTTCAGTAGACATTCAGTGTGTTCAGTTGATTCACTGCTCAGACAGTCGTAACCTCTCCCTCCCCCATCATGCAGAGACTGAGCCACACCCACACTTCCGGGTTTGATAACCCCCCCCCCCCCCCCCCCCCCAACGGAAAAGGTGTGGCTTTCATGGCGTGATTGACAGGAGAGTGATACTCAAAAAATTTTAAACACTAATAACACTTTTATTTTTCATTGATGGGAAGAATTCTCTGCATCTGCTCAGCGGAGGGGGACTGAATAAGATGGCCAAAAATCACAGCCGTAAGTGGTAGCGTTTTATCTAAAATCAATACACAGTGCAAAGAGGAAGTAAATGCATTTGCAGTAGTGCCTTTCAAGCCAAAGCACCCAAGCCACCATTTGCAGTATGCAGTGCCTTTCAACTTCAAGCCAAAGCTCCCAAACCACCATTTGCAGTAAGTAATGACTTTCAACCAAAGCACCCAAGCCACCATTTGCAGTAAGTAGTGCTTTTCAATTTCAAGCCAAAGCTCCCAAGCCACCATGTGCAATAAGTAGTGTCTTTCAACTTCAAACCAAAGCTCCGAAGCCACCATTTGCAGTATGTAGTGCCTTTCAACTTCAAGCCAAAGCTCCCAAGCCACCATTTGCAGTAAGTAGTGCCTTTCAACTTCAAGCCAAAGCTCCCAAGCCACCATTTGCAGTAAGTATTGCCTTTCAACTTGAAGCCAAAGCACCCAAGCCACCATTTGCAGTAAGTAGTGCCTTTTAACTTCAAACCAAAGCACCCAAGCCACAATTTGCAGTAAGTAGTGCCTTTCAACTTCAAGCCAAAGCTCCCAAGCCACCATTTGCAGTAAGTAGTGCCTTTCAACTTCAAGCCAAAGCTCCCAAGCCACCATTTGCAGTAAGTAGTGCCTTTGAACCTCATGCCACCATTTGCAGTAAGTAGTGCCTTTGAACTTCAAGCCAAAGCACCCAAGCCACGATTTGCAGTAAGTAGTGCCTTTCAACTTCGAGCCAAAGCACCCGACACGATTTGCAGCAAGTAGTGCCTTTCAACTTCCAACCAAAGCTCCCAAGCCACCATTTGCAGTAAGTAGTACCTTTCAACTTCAAGTCAAAGCACCCATATAACCATATAACCATATAACAATTACAGCATGGAAACAGGCCATCTCGGCCCTACAAGTCCGTGCCGAACAACTTTTTTCCCTTAGTCCCACCTGCCTGCACTCATACCATAACCCTCCATTCCTTCTCATCCATATGCCTATCCAATTTATTTTTAAATGATACCAACGAACCTGCCACCACCACTTCCACTGAAAGCTCATTCCACACCGCTACCACTCTCTGAGTAAAGAAGTTCCCCCTCATGTTACCCCTAAACTTCTGTCCCTTAATTCTGAAGTCATGTCCTCTTGTTTGAATCTTCCCTATTCTCAAAGGGAAAAGCTTGTCCACATCAACTCTGTCTATCCCTCTCATCATTTTAAAGACCTCTATCAAGTCCCCCCTTAACCTTCTGCGCTCCAGAGAATAAAGACCTAACTTATTCAACCTATCTCTGTAACTTAGTTGTTGAAATCCAGGCAACATTCTAGTAAATCTCCTCTGTACTCTCTCTATTTTGTTGACATCCTTCCTATAATTGGGCGACCAAAATTGTACACCATACTCCAGATTTGGTCTCACCAATGCCTTGTACATTTTAACATTACATCCCAGCTTCTATACTCAATGCTCTGATTTATAAAGGCTAGCATACCAAAAGCTTTCTTTACCACCCTATCTATATGAGATTCCACCTTCAAGGAACTATGCACGGTTATTCCCAGATCTGTTCAACTGTATTCTTCAATTCCCTACCATTTACCATGTACGTCCTATTTTGATTTGTCCTGCCAAGGTGTAGCACCTCACATTTATCAGCATTAAACTCCATCTGCCATCTTTCAGCCCATTTTTCCAAATGGCCTAAATCACTCTGTAGACTTTGGAAATCCTCTTCATTATCCACAACACCCCCTATCTTGGTATCATCTGCATACTTACTAATCCAATTTACCACCCCTTCATCCAGATCATTGATGTACATGACAAACAACAAAGGACCCAACACAGATCCCTGAGGCACCCCACTAGTCACCTGCCTCCAACCCGACAAACAGCCATGCACCATTACCCTCTAGCTTCTTCCTTTCAGCCACTGTTGAATCCATCTTGCTATTCCTGCATTTGTACCCAACAGTTTCACCCAAGCCACCATTTGCAGTAAGTAGTGCATTTCAACTTCAAGCCAAAGCTCCCAAGCCAATTTGCAGTAAATAGTGCCTTTCAACTTCAAGCCAAAGCACAGCCACCATCTGCAGTAAGTAGTGCCTATCAACTTCAAGCCAAAGCACCCAAGCCACCATTTGCAGTAAGTAGTGCCTTTCAACTTCATGCCACCATTTGCAGTAAGTAGTGCCTTTCAACTTTAAGCCAAAGCACCCAAGCCACCATCTGCAGTAAGTAGTGCCTTTCAACTTCATGCCACCATTTGCAGTAAGTAGTGCCTTTCAACTTTAAGCCAAAGCACCCTAGCCACCATTTGCGGTAAGTAGTGTTGTTCAACTTCAAGCTAAAGCACCCGCCACCATTTGCAGTAAGTAATGCCTTTCAACTTTAAGCCAAAGCACCCAAGCCACCATTTGCAGTAATTAGTGCCTTTCAACTTCAAGCCAAAGCACCCACGCCACCATTTGCAGTAAGTAGTGCCTTTCAACTTCAAGCCAAAGCACCCAAGCCACCATTTGCAGTAAGTAGTGCCTTTCAACTTCAAGCCAAAGCACCAAAGCCACCATCTGCAGTAAGTAGTGCCTATCAACTTCAAGCCAAAGCACCCAAGCCACCATTTGCAGTAAGTAGTGCCTTTCAACTTCATGCCACCATTTGCAGTAAGTAGTGCCTTTCAACTTTAAGCCAAAGCACCCAAGCCACCATCTGCAGTAAGTAGTGCCTTTCAACTTCAAGCCAAAGCACCAAAGCCACCATCTTCAGTAAGTAGTGCCTTTCAACTTTAAGCCAAAGCACCCAAGCCACTATCTGCAGTAAGTAGTGCCTTTCAACTTTAAGCCAAAGCACCCTAGCCACCATTTGCGGTAAGTAGTGTTGTTCAACTTCAAGCTAAAGCACCCGCCACCATTTGCAGTAAGTAATGCCTTTCAACTTCAAGCCAAAGCACCTAAGCCACCATTTGCAGTAAGTAGTGCCTTTCACCTTCAAGCCAAAGCACCCAAAAAAACATTTGCAGGCAGTGCCTTTTTACTGCAAACAAACCATATTTTCATTTTCAAACCACATTAAGGGGACTCACAGTTGTGTAGACATTTGTTCAGTGTTATTCAGAGCTCAGAGAGACATGATCCTTGGCTTCATCCATCTTGCAGAGACTGAGTGAGGCACACCACTTCCTGGTTTTATAGTCCCTGCCCCTCCCTCCAGCAGGGGCAAAAGAGAGAATAGTGATTTTTTTAAAAACATTAATATCTCTCTGATTTTCATCGATTGGAAAACTCCTCCATACCCGTAAGGCGGAGGGGGGCTCTGAGCGAGGTAGCCAAAAATGACGGCCGTAGGTGGCGGCGTTCTGTCGGAAATCGCAGCACAATGGGCCAAAAGCGGTCAAGATCAGACTTTAAGTAATATAGATATGCTCGCTTCCATTAATTCTCATCTTCACCCATCACTTTGCCTACACGTTCAACCCCACTTTAATGCATTTCTTCCTTTAATCCCATTGTTTCTCCCCCCTCCCACCCTTGCCACCAAAAACTCACCATTTTGTTTCCGTTCAAGTCGTTTATCTTAATTACAAGCTATAATACCAAGCACATCCCACGCAGTATTGTCGCCCATAACTCCACTAAACAAGGATTCATTATTTTCTGCCTTTGACAGATCCATTCTTATCCATTCTCTGTCTGCTATAAATAAGTTCTGTGATGTTTAACTGGAAGGCATTCGGGATGAATTGTATTAAATGCCTGTTTAACGCTACAAGATCTGATGATTTTCAAAGCCAAACTATGCTGTCAGCCATGGTGAAAGACTTATTTGTGATACTGTTGTATAATGCATTTAACTGATTTAACTGCTGGGACTACTCAACTCACCCATTTTCATACCGGTATCCTGAGCCCAAGCAACCTACTCTCTCTGGAAAGCCGGAGGCTACAGGAAGATCTGATGGCAGAAGCAGATACAATGATGAGAGGTATAGATAGGGTAGACAGTCAGAACCTTTTTCCAAGGATGGAAAAATTAAATATTAGAGGGCATAGCTTTAACCTGTTCAGTGCCACTGCCGAGTACACTTGGGTCATGGGCAATATTGTAAAAGAAAACTTGACAGTGAACAGGTTAAGGTGTGTGTGTGACAAAGCTTAAAAGAGATGTGCAGAGCAAGTTTTTTTTACATGGCGAGTGACTGGAACATGCTGCCAGGGGAGGTGGTGGAGGCTGAACAATAAAGGCATTTTAGAGATTTTTCAATGGGCATATGGATATGTAGGGAATGGAGCGATATGGATTATGTGCAGGCAGATGGTCTTGGCATCAGCATGGACATTGTGGGCCAAAGAGCCTGTTCTTGTGCTGTACTGGTCCATGTTCACTTCTGGTTCTCACTACTTTACAGGCGAATGACCAGTTTGGTCTCCATTTCTACTTTATCACCAAAATTAACAAAGCCTAGTTGCAGAATTCCATTGTGAGTTGCTGAGTATTTGCTATCGGAGGGACTGGAACAATCTGCACAGTTTTAGTTTAGTTTAGAAAGGTGGCCCTTCGGCCCACCGAGTCCGCACTAACCAGCGACCCCCCGTGCATTAACACTATCCTATACACACTTGAGACAATTTTTTACATGTATACCAAGTCAATTAACCTTCATCTTTGGAGTGTGGGATGGAACCCAAGATCTCGGAGAAAACCCACGCAGCTCAAGGGGAGAACGTACAAACGTACAATTATTGGAGGATAGTAACGAGGGGGATCAGTGAAGGCAGTGCCTTTAATGCGATTGTCATGGATTTTAACAAGGCCTTTGTTAAGATCATAGATAGCAGGTCGCTGAAAATGAACAAGGGGATCCAAGGAAGTGACAAACCGATGCAAGGCCACATTATTAGTAGGAAGCAATGTGTAATGGGTGTATCCATATGGTCGTGAGAGGTCTCCTATGGTTGTGAAGGTCTCCAAAGAGTCGTAGCGTCTTTCTGGTCGCCGCTGAATTATCAACATGTCGAAAATTTTGGCGACATATCACGGGTGCCGGCAGTCACCTGTAAAGGTCGCGTAAGTGGGACAGGCCCTTAACACAATAAAAAATGCGATAGATCAGACACTATTTTGTATAGTTTTGTGATACAGCGTAGAAATAGGCCTTTCAGCCCATCGAATCCATGTTGACCATCTAGTTCTATGTTATCTATATTATGTGAGGCAAGGGAAACAAGTAGAGTAGCTATGGAAACTATGAGATTCAAAGAAGAGGAAGTACTGACACTTTTGAGAAATATAAAAGTGAATAAGTCTCCAGGTCCGGACAGGATATTCCCTAGGACATTGAGGGACGTTAGTGTAGAAATAGCAGGGGCTATGGCAGAAATATTTCAAGTGTCATTAGAAACGGGAATAGTGCCGGGGGATTGGCGTATTGCGCATGTTGTTCCATTGTTTAAAAAAGGGTCTAAGAGTAAACCTAGCAATTATAGACCTGTTAGTTTGACATCAGTGGTGGGCAAATTAATGGAAAGAATACTTAGAGATAATATATATAAGCATCTGGATAAACAGGGTCTGATTAGGAACAGTCAACATGGACTTGTGCCTGGAAGGTCATGTTTGACTAATCTTCTTGAATTTTTTGAAGATGTTACTCGGGAAATTGATGAGGGTAAAGCAGTGGATGTTGTGTAAATGGACTTCAGTAAGGCCTTTGACAAGGTTCCTCATGGAAGGTTGGTTAAGAAGGTTCAATGGTTGGGTATTAATGGTGGAGTAGCAAGATGGATTCAACAGTGGCTGAATGGGAGATGCCAGAGAGTAATGGTGGATGGTTGTTTATCAGGTTGGAGGCCAGTGACAAGTGAGGTGCCACAGGGATCTGTGTTGGGTCCACTGTTGTTTGTCATGTACATCAATGATCTGGATGATGGTGTGGTAAATTGGATTAGTAAGTATGCAGATGTTACTAAGATAGGTGGGGTTGTGGGTAATGAAGTAGAGTTTCAAAGTCTACAGAGAGATTTATGCCAGTTGGCAGAGTGGGCTGAAAGATGGCAGATGGAGTTTAATGCTGATAAATGTGAGGTGCTACATCTTGGCAGGCCAAATCAAAATAGGACGTACATGGTAAATGGTAGGGAATTCAAGAATGTAGATGAACAGAGGGATCTGGGAAGATCTGTGCACTGTTCCCTGAAAGTGGAATGTCATGTAGATAGGATGGTAAAGAAAGCTTTTGGTGTGCTGGCCTTTATAAATCAGAGCATTGAGTATAGAAGTTGGGATGTAATGTTAAAATTGTACAAGGCATTGGTGAGGCCAATTCTGGAGTATGGTGTACAATTTTGGTCGCCTAATTATAGGAAGGATGTCAACAGAATAGAGAGAGTACAGAGGAGATTTACTAGAATGTTGCCTGGGTTTCAGCAACTAAGTTACAGAGAAAGGTTGAACAAGTTAGGGCTTTATTCTTTGGAGCACAGAAGGTTAAGGGAGGACTTGATAGAGGTTTTTTAAATGATGAGAGGGATAGACAGAGTTGACGTGGAAAAGCTTTTCCCACTGAGAGTAGGGAAGATTCAAACAAGGGGACATGACATGAGAATTAAGGAACTGAAGTTTAGGGGTAACATGAGGGGGAACTTCTTTACTCAGAGAGTGGTGACTGTCTGGAATGAGCTTCCAGTGAAGGTGGTGGAGGCAGGTTCGTTTTTATCATTTAAAAATAAATTGGATAGTTATATGGACGGGAAGGGAATGGAAGGTTATGGTCTGAGCGCAGGTATATGGGACTAGGGGAGAATATGTGTTCAGCACGGACTAGAAGGGTCGAGATGGCCTGTTTCCGTGCTGTAATTGTTATATGGTTATATGGTTATATCTCACTTTCTCACCCACTTCCTACGCACTGGAGGTTATTTACAGAGGCCAATTAACCTACAGACCAACGCGTCTTTATGACGTGGGAGGAAACTGGAGTATCCAGAGGAAACCCATATGTCACAGGGAGAACATGCAAACTCCACACAGGGTCGAACTTGGGCCTCCTGCGCTGTATGATTGTATGATGGAAGACGTGCTAGATTTTGGCCTCAATCCTTTGTCAAATCAGACTAGTAGAAGCTGCTGCTGGAATCAGTTACATGATCATGCCCTGTTGAGTCAGTAGGTATTAAGTTATAACTAAGGGATTTTACAAGTGTATATCCTGTGTATATCCTGTAGCCTCTGCAGACGTTTGCGCATTATGTCTTCAATTAAGATATGAATGAGGAGATGAAAGGCCATTGTTAAGCCTGGAGCAAAGAACTTTGGCCCATTATCATCTTCCTATTTGCATGGTCTCAGACACCAGAGTATGTTGTCAAACAGCTTGTGTAAGCTGATGAGTTTATACCTCAAAGCAAGATGGAAAATCCAGTGAGTTGAACATGCAGTTTATTGTGACTCTGTAAACACAAAGCCGCCTGTGGCAGGCGGTGCCTGGGAGCTATGTTTCCATAAGTGGTTGCTCAGTTTGATCTGCTGCACTTTCAGCAGCATAAGCAGCAGTCCCCTCCAGCATCTGACACTCTTGCATCTTATCTTTTCCTTTCTGTATCTTCTTTTCTCGGTCTAATTTGATTCCCTTACACCATTTTCTCTCTCCTTCATTCCTGTTTCCTTCTCTAGCCCATTGTGTACCAAGGTCTCAGTCGACTCGCTGCCCTCTTTAGCAAACAGCATGGTATATAATGTGCTGGTCAATGTTGCTTTGACCTAAAGGATGAAGGAAAAAGATTCCAAGGCATCAGAAGCGATGATGAGTGTTAGCTCTAGCACATTCAAGCTCTATACATTGAGAAAATGCTGGAAATACTCAGAAGGTCAGAAGCAACCACTGACTCAAAACATTGGTGTTTAAAAAGGAACTGCAGATACTGGAAAATCGAGGTAGACAAAAATGCTGGAGAAACTCAGCGGGTGCAGCAGCATCTATGCAACGAAGGAAATAGACAACGTTTCGGGCCAAAACCCTTCTTCAGTCTCAAAACATTGGTATTGTTTCTCTTTTGACCTGTTGAGTATTTCCAGCATAGTCTGTTTTTGAATTAGTTTTTCAGCATCTAGTTTTTTTTTAATTTTCATATTCGAGTTTATTGCTTTTATAAAGGTTTTTATGTCCACATTTTCTATTTTGAATTACAATTCAATGTTTCCTTTCCAAATTTGATTTTCAGTTATCATGTGGCTTGATCACATGGTGACTCCGTGGAGTAAGATACAGAAGCAATCTGTGACTTTGTCATAGCTGCATCCTATCTTGTTTACCTATCCTGTGACGCTAAATGCTGCTGTGTCATTGATTGTACCTCCTAGGAATAGCAACAGGAATGCCTCACATATGCAAATGATAAATGTACTGTACTTCAGAAGGATTTGATTTGAATTGGATTGAAAGATACAGCATGGAAACAGACATCTCCATTTACATTCACGTTTACTGTTCGCTAGAACCAAGTTAGATAATATTGCCTCTCTAATCATAAGGTCATAAGGAATAATAGAATTAGGCCATTCGGCCCATCAAGTATCCTCTGCCATTCAATCATGGCTGATCTATCTCTCCCTCCTGAACCCATTCTCCTGTCTTCTCCCCGTAACCTCTGACACCTGTACTAATGTTTTATGTTCATAGATTTATGTTACAGCTGATACCATTGAATTGTTTCAAGACATCACGCAAAATACGGTGATCAACAGTTACATTCTTCTTAATTCACTACCGCAGGCGTTGTATGGTACCAGCGTGGAAGAGGCACGGTGGCGAGAATGTGCCAGCTACATCAATGGCAACATGGAAAATGCTGTGGGAGCCCTTTATGTCAGGGAGGCATTTGCTGGCGAGAGTAAGAGAATGGTATGTATTTGTACTGGTTTATGACTGCCATGTGTACAGAGATACAGTGACAAGCTTGGTATGAAGGCTATCCAGGCAGATCATGACACTCAAGAGTACAACTGGTAGAGCAAAGGAGGAAATTAACAGAGTGCAGAATCTAGTGTTACAGCTGCAGATAATCTTCTGCCCAACGAGAGAGGTGTGAGTGAGTGTTGGCTGCTTTCCCGAGGCAGCAGGGTCTAGAAGGAGTCAATGGTGAGGAGGCCATTGTTTGATGCACTGGGCTGCATGCACATCTCCCTGCAGTTTCTTGTGGTCTTGTGGTTGTTCCCAAACCAAGCCGTGATGCAACCCAGCGTCTATGGTGCATCTGTAGATGTTGGTAAGAGTCATTGGGGACATGAAGAATATCCTCAGTCATCCTAGAAAGAAAAGGTGTCCGTGTACTTTCTTGGTTGTATAATCGTTGTGAATGGACCAGGTCAAATTGTTAGTGATATTTACACCTAGGGACTTGCAGGTGGTGCAGCATCAACAATTTGTGTACAGAGTAGTGGAGATGAAGTTCTTCACTGCAAGCAAATAGAAATACATCCCATTTGTATATTACTTATAATTGTGTTGGTTAAGGGGCCTTATGTTGGTTAGAACATTGGGAAAACTCCCTGCATCTCTTCAGATACTGTTGAGTTAGAGCCACGGAAACAGAACCTACAGCCCACTCTGTCCATACTGGCCTTTTACACATCTATACATATCCCATATTCTTGCAGTCAGCCCATTGCCATCTATTCCATGGTCACAAATAGTTCTAACACATCAAATGCTCATAAAGCATTTTAGTCAAGTTTAGAGATACAGTGGAGAAACTGGCCCTTCGGCCCACCGAGTCTGTCCCGACCAGAGATCCCTGCACACTAACACTATCCTACACACACTAGGGACAATTTACAATTATAGCAAGCCAATTAGCCTGAACACTTTTAGAGTGTGGGAGGAAACCAGAGCTCCTGTAGAAAACCCACGCAGGTCACGGGGAGAACGTATAGACTCCGTATATCCCATAGCTAGGATTGAACCTAGATCTCTGGCACTGTGAGGCAATAACTCTACTGCTGGGCCACCGTGCCACCTTCTCATCTTCAATGTTATACGAGTACTTGCTGCCACCACCACAACCTCAGGCAGCGCAGTCAAGATCTCAGACACTACGCCACCCAGCCATACATCTTCATTCCCTGACCATTCATCCACATTGCTCAAAAATAAACAGGGCAGTCATGTAAGATAAAAACAAAAAGTGCTGGAACCATTCAGCTGGTCAAGCATCATCACTGGAAAGAGAAACAGGGTTAAGGGCCTGTCCTACTTAGGCAATTTTTTCAGGGACTGTCACAATTGTAGCAGGTCGCCAAAAGGGCAGCGACTGCCCCCCCCTCCCCACCTATGACAATGTCCACGACAACCTACCACCACACAGGCGACAACCTACGTCCACCTACGACAAACTATGACAAGCAATGACCTTGTCGGCGACAACTGAAGACAATTTGAACATTTCAAAATCCAACGGCGACAAGAGAACAATTACGACACTTGAGGAGGCAACTCGCGACAATACAGGCCTCACCCCGTGTCACCCCGCGACCATGTTGCCGAAAAAATCACCTAAGTGGGACAGGCCCTTTAATGCTTCAGATTTGACTCCTTTAGATCGTACCTTTAGAAAGGCGATGTGGAGGAATTTCTTTAGTTGGAGGGTGGTGAATCTGTGCAATTCATTGCCACAGATGGCTTTTGAGGCCAGGTGAATGGATATTATTAAGGCAGAGATTGACAGACTCTTGATTAGTCCGGGTGTCAGGAGTTATTGGGGAGAAGGCAGGAGAATGGGGTTTAGAGAGAACATTAGATCAGCCATGATTGAATGGCAGGATAGACTTGATGGGCCGAATGGCCTAATTATCTCCTAGTACTTATGAACTCTGCTGTCAGCCCTCCATGATACCATTTCTCTAAAGGATGGCATTTCCAGCAGTGCTGCCCTCTCACAGTGCTGCAATGAACCTCCTGTTCACATGTAACTCGCAGAGTAAATAAGCAGCGTAAATACAGCAATGAAAAACATAACAACATGTACAGCCTGCAGACTAGTGCGAGATTGTAGTGCAAACCTCAAGCAGTACAGAAAAGAGTGCAATAACGGAATAACTGAACGAGGTGGAGTTAAGAGTGGCAGTACGCAGCACCACCTCTAGGAAGGAGGGTGATTGATTCTAGAGTCCATAGCAGTGAGGAAGAAGCTGCCTTAAGCTTTGGCTTCCAGGCTTCCAAGCACCTCTACTCCCTGAAAATAGAAGAGAGAAAAGGGAATGGCCAGGGGAGCAGTTATCCTTGGCGGGCGGTACCTATTTGACCCCATCGTGAGGATGGAGTGAATGGGAGGAAGTGATGAGCTGTGATGGACTAGGCTGTGGTCACCACTCTCTGCAGGGTCAGGTGGTCAAGAGCAGAGCAGTTGCCACACCAGGCTGAGACACATCGTGTCAGAATATTTTCAATAGAGAATCTGTAGTTATTTGAGAGAAACCACCCACACTGAATAGTCTCAGTAAGTAAATACGCTGATGCACTTTCTTGATCACTGTGCAGGGACCAGGTTAGGTTGTTGATGATATGAGAATCCTAAGAAGTTGATGACAGATAACTTGAGGGTTGTGTTCACCCCTTCACTTCACTTTCTTCACTTCACCTGCTCTTTCATCCTGCTTCTGTTGGGTGGTGCCGTTAGTGCCTGGGTAATGCCTCCAGTGCCTTTAAGGTCAGTCGGAGGGGTCCCCGGGACACAGAGATGGCCGGGCAAGGAAAGGAATGTTGTATCGTGGGCCAATCCGAAGGCGACGGAGGAAGGGCCTTCAATAGCCTGGAGTTTACTGGGATCAAGGGAACTGCTCCAGCAGACTGAGCATGTGATGGACCGGACTTTGGAAATGGTGCCAATACATGGTGGTGCCCGAATGTGTAAATATGCAAAAAAGAATTTCACTCTGCAGTTGTAAATGTGAAAAATAAAGCACCTTTGAACCATAATGCCAAGGGCTATGTTGGTGACCTGACACCATCTCTTTGCTGTACTTTGCGTCATTGTTGTTTTTCTGGCCAAAACCTTTGGTATCACCATTCTGACCCACAGGTGCCAATCAGTTCCAGATTACAGTTAAACAGCTATTTGATATAAGATATGATAAATGTCAGCGGTTATGGGGAGAAGTCAGGGCAATGGAGTTAGTAAAGAGAGATAGATCAGCCATGATTGAATGGTGAAGTAGACTTGACTAATTCTGATCCTATCACTTATGACCTTATAATTATTGTCTCATAGATTGTGTTGTCTATTATTGGCATCTTTTATTGAATACATTTCCCATCTTCAGGTGAAGGATTTAATTGATAAAATCCGAGAAGTGTTCATTGAAACTTTGGACGAATTAGAATGGATGGATCCAGCTTCGAAGCAGAAAGCACAAGAAAAGGTCAGTGTCTGCTCACTGTGTTTAGTTTACAGCTGTAACTCCTGACAAAAGCTGAAGGTTATTGGGCATGTGGTATAAATTCAGAAGAATGTTCCATTCAGTGAGATAGTGGATAGATTTGTGCTGGTTCCAGGACGATGCTTGCTCAAGGCTTTATTTTTTTTCTTTACATTTATTGATAGGGGGGAAAAAAAGCAGATTCCTGAGGCCATGTAATGGATTGTTTAATAACTGCACACGTGCTATTGTGGAGAAGGATGGTCCCTGAATAACCCTGCATTAGATAATCACAACTAGGGCAACCGATGCAAAAAGTGACAATGGAAAAATTGAGAAAAATCAACCAGGATGATCTATTTTTCTCTGATTTTCATTATTCTACTCTTAGAGGCATCCAACCACGAGGATCTTCAACTTTTCAGCCAATTAAGCCCTCGGAGAGTGAGATACATTAAGACCATAAGACATAGGGGCAGAATTAAGCCATTCGGCCCATCTAGCCGACTCCGCCATTCAATCATGGCTGAACTATCTTTCCCTCAATCCCATCTCTTGCTTTCTCCCCATAAACTTTTATGCCCTCACTAATTAAAAACATCAATATCTGCTTTAAAAATACCCAATATATTGGCCTCCACAGCCGCCGTAATGAATCCCACAGATTCACCTCCCTCTGGCTAAATAAATTCCTCCTCATCTCCATTCTAAACGTACATCCATTTATTCTGAGGTTGTGCCCTCTGGGTCTGGACTCTCCCATTGCTGTAAACATCCTTTCCATGTCCACTCTATCTCAGCCTTTCATTATGAGATTTCCCCCTCATCCTTCGAAACTCCAGCGGTCATGTGCCGAGAGCCATCAAATACTTCCATTTGTTAAACCAATCATCCCCGGGATCATTCTCGTAAACCTCCTCTGGACCCGATCTGATGCCAGCACATCCTACCTCAGATATGGGGCCCAAAACTGTTCAAAATATTCCTAATATGACTTTACCATTGCCTCACAAAATCTCAGCATTACATCCTTGCTCTTATATTTGAGTCCTCTGGAAAGGAAATACATTTGCCTTCCTTGCTAGTTACTCCAGAAGCTCCTCCTATTGCTGCTCCACCGTCATTCCTGTTAGGGTCCCTTTTCAATTACCTTTAGTCAGCTCTTACCCAATGTTGTTACCTTAAAGGGCCTGTCCCACGAGCATGCGACTGCATGCGGCGAGCGCGACCAAACCGGAAGCGGGGGCCGCGCGAGGTCGAGTGATCCCGTACGAGTTGACGTGAAGTTCGAGCGAAGTCCGCGGGAAGTTCGCGCTATGCGTACGCCGTCAAGACGCTGTGCACGCATGTCGAGGCGGTGCGTACGGCCTCAATGCGGCTGCGGGCCGGCAGGCCATTGCCGCGCGGAATTTTTGGACAGTGTCAGTTTTTCGGAGCCCCGCGCGGTGTCGGGATCAGCTCCACACAACTCCATACGGCTCTGGCAATCAAAGTGGGACCGGCCCCGCGAGGCCATACGGCTCAAGCGACCACGTTAGGTCACGCTTGCTGCATGCAGTTGCATGCCCGTGGGACAGGCCCTTTACTCAGCCTTAATACTGATACATCTGATTTCAGCTGCTCTCTCTCAAATCCATCATATGATCACTGCCTCCTTAAGCTCCCTAATCAAGTCTGGTTCATTGCACAAAACCAAATCCAGAATTGCCTTTTCCCTGGTGGCTCAACCACAAGCTGCTTTAAGTCAGCATCTCATAGGCAATCTACAAGTTCCTTCTCTTGGGATCAAGTGCCAACCTGATTTTCCCAGTCTATTAGTATATTGAAGTACCCCCGTGACTACAGCAACATTGTGCTATTCTTGAGTGAAGTGACTCACAGGCTAGATGCTGCCTCACCCGACGATTGCCCTGTAATTGTAGTGCTTCCCTTGAGGTGCATTGTGGGGGCTGGGTCTGAAGAGAGAGCTTGTGCACCACATCAGGACCAGCAGGTCAGGACAAGGCTAAGATTAAGCAAACACCCAGAGGTGGAGTGTTGAATGTTGGTGAGGACCAGACCTGGGCAGCGTGTCCAGCAACCTGTACCAGGCCCTGGGGAAGTTGGCAACAAACTATCAGATCAGGGGCTGGAGAAGGTGAAGTGATGATTAGGTACTTGGGGAAAGGGGGCTAACATTTTGTAGGCATCTGATAACTTGTGGGTGGGAGAGTGGGTGGTGTAGATTAGCCGAATGGGAGAAGGTATATCAGAAGGATGTGCAGGTTACCTGCGGACCCAGCCTGACATGAAGCTGACATCATGATTGGTGGGAATGGTGAAGAGTAGACATTCCCAGGACAATGAGGACTAATTTGCCCAACAACATTCTGAAGGCGGGTTAGCCCAGGAGATGAGATCACAAATGCCAGTCTTTCATTTCACTGTAAGGAGAGTACATTTATCAAAGTGCTGGAGTAACTCAGCAGGTCAGGTAGCATCTCTGGAGAACATGGATAGGTGACGTTTCACAGAGTGCTGGAGTAACTTAGTGGGTCTGGCAACATCTCTGGAGAACATGGATAGATGACGCTTTGGGTTGGGACTGCTCCCCAGAGATGCTGTCTGACCCCGTTGAGTTACTCCAACATTTTGTATCTATCTTTCTTTGGTATAAACCAGCATCTGCCGTTCATTTTTAATACATTGAGTACATTTATCAACTGCGTAGTCACTGAAATGACTAACACCACACAAACAGATTGCTGGCACAACCCACATTCTACAGAACCATTCACCAGATGCCCCACCCAGGGGGCTGCTGAAGCTGATTTGCATCATCCCAGTCTCTGCACAGAACCTTTGGAAAAATCAATGGCGGGTATGAGAATGCAGGTGGGTAAAACAGTGACCAAAGCTCTTGCTAATTATTTTAAACATCTCTTTCTATTTATATGTCTCAAAGGCGATGGCAATAAAAGAGCAAATTGGATATCCAGACTATATACTGCAAGAGGACAATCCCAGTTTGGATCAGGAGTATGCTCACGTGAGTGATGATGGACCGACAGAGGATGTGACCTTGTGCGCTTTGCCCGGAACTATTCTTTAAGAAATCCAGGCAGATAAAATGGATGCGGAATTACTGTGGCCTGTTTAGTTTAGAGATACAGCGTGGAAACAGGCCCATATAACCATATAACAATTACAGCACGGAAACAGGCCATCTCGGCCCTACAAGTCCGTGCCGAACAATTATTTTCCCTTAGTCCCACCTGCCTGCACTCATACCATAACCCTCCATTCCCTTCTCATCCATATGCCTATCCAATTTATTTTTAAATGATACCAACGAACCTGCCTCCACCACTTCCACTGGAAGCTCATTCCACACCGCTACCACTCTCTGAGTAAAGAAATTCCACCTCATGTTACCCCTAAACTTCTGTCCCTTAATTCTGAAGTCATGTCCTCTTGTTTGAATCTTCCCTATTCTCAAAGGGAAAAGCTTGTCCACATCAGCTCTGTCTATCCCTCTCATCATTTTAAAGACCTCTATCAAGTCCCCCCTTAACCTTCTGCGCTCCACAGAATAAAGACCTAACTTATTCAACCTTTTTCTGTAACTTAGTTGTTGAAACCCAGGCAACATTCTAGTAAATCTCCTCTGTACTCTCTCTATTTTGTTGACATCCTTCCTATAATTGGGCGACCAAAATTGTACACCATTCTGCACTGACCAGCGACCCCTGCACAATAACACTACCCTACCCAACACACACTGGGGACATTTGTACCAAGCCAATTAACCTATAAGCCTGCGCGTCTTTGGAGTGTGGGAGGAAACCGAAGATCTCGGAGAAAACCCACGCAGGCCACGTGGAGAACGTACAAACTCTGTACAGACAAGCACCCCTAGTCAGGATCGTACCTGGGTCTCTGATGCTGCATGACAGTAACTCTACCTCAACGCCACCATGCCGCTGTAACAGACAATTGGTGAGGCAGCTAACAATATCTAAGATGATTCGCTGGAGCCCCCTTCACTGTCAGAGTCTATGTTCATTTGATTTCTAAGCCACACACTGTGATAACTACAATTTGGCCTGCCCCATCTCGTACATGCAACATGGAAAAGCAAGGAATGCAGATGCCCAGACACAGAAATAAGATAGTACCTGCCTCAACTATCTCCTCTGGCAGCTCGGCTCATACACCCACCACCCTTTGAGTGTAAAGGTTGCCCCTCTGGCTCCTTTGAAATGTTGTCCCTCTCACCTTGATTCTTCCACCTTGGGTAAAAGACTCTCTACATTCACCTTATCTAGTCCCCTCATGATTTTATACACTGCTCTAAGATCACCCCTCAGGCCTCCTGTACTTGAAGGAGTAAAATTAACCTACCCAACTCCTGGCTGCACACTCAATATCCTGACTGATGCAAGCTAATGTACCAACACACATTTTTATCATCTAACCTGTCAGGCAATTTTCAGGGATTGACACCACATTTGTTTTCATATATTTGCCCAGTTTCATTAATGTATTTGGGAGATTCATGTGTGTTTTGAAGCAGGGCAAGAGCATCAAAAGAGGGTGAAACGCAATGTCTAAGCCAGAGGAATTTGTAGAAAAAAAGGACACAAAGTGCCGGAGTAATTCAACGGTTCAGGCCACATCTCTGGAGAACATGGATAGGTGACATCTTGCATCAGAAACCTTCTTTACACTGATTGAGACACTTAATGTCTTTTTTTTGTACATGTCACCTGTCCATGTTCTCCAGAGATGCTGCCTGACTCGCTGAGTTGCTCCATTACTGGCATCTGCAGTTCCTTGTTTGGGCATTTGTAGACACAAGCCATATGTACGGGCCTCACCAGCAGCTCCATCAGGATCTGGGAATTGCTTGTTCAGTAACATTGCTTCACCGCCTTCAGATCTGGCCATTTTCTAGCAATTTGGTGAACAATCATTTTATTCTCCAACCCCTTTATAAAATAATCCTTTATTTAAAACAATTTCACTCCCTTATCTTTGTATTTCAATGTTATGGCAAATGAGTTTGTATCCTTCCATGTCAGTGGCATTTAGTGGTCTGATCCAACTGCATATAATAGACTTAGTCCATTGTTAGAAAAAACGATTTGAAATGGCAGAATTAAGTGATTATAACTAGAGAAGTAACGATGAGATATTTGTTTCATTCAGCTCATGAAAATTGTTACAACCATTATCAGAACAAATAGATTATCACTTTATTAAAATTAATCTAATAAATCCATTATCTTTTATAGGATGGGTTCCAAGGTTGTGGGGAATGTTTTACACTTTTTTAATCCCTGCCTTACCATGTTTCTGACCGGAGTGATCATTGTTTGTGTGTAGAAGTGATGGTCCATGGAGCATTATCAAGGTTACATTTCACTAACGCAGGCTTAAAGATCTCCACTATTCTCATGGTCTTTCAACAGATTCATGTTCATACTGAACAAAAATAGCAGCAAAAGTAGCAACACCATAGCAATAATACATGGTAGACAAAATTGCTGGAGAAACTCAGCGGGTGCAGCAGCATCTATGGAGCGAAGGAAATAGGCAAAGTTTCGGGCCGAAACCCTTGGGGTTTCATTACTGGCAGATGCCAGTAATGAAACCCACTGAGTTTCTTCAGCACTCTTGTCTACCTTCGATTTTCCAGCATCTGCAGTTCCTTCTTTAGCAATAATACATTTTCTACTTTATCCAGTTAAACTTCAGTGAAGGCAAATACTTTGAGAATATTCTTGAAAATCTGAAGGCTGGAGCACAAAAGGGTTTGAGGAGATTACGGGAACGTGTGGATCAAGATGTGTAAGTATGGAGCATGTAGTAGTCCTTACCCTCAGATCCCTCCACTTCTTTAACCCTTGCTTTCTCTGTAGCCTCCAACAGTCCTAAATATCCGTGATCTCCACACTCCTCCAAATATGGCCCTTTGTGCATTGCTCATTTTCCTTTGCTTTCCCCATGTTGCCAGAGCACAAATCACCAAGACCCAAGCTGTGAGATTCTCTCCCATGAGTTCAGTCACACTCTTCCTCTCTCTTCTCTCCTGGGATCCACATAGAGTCATGCAGCATAGAAACAGACCATTTGGCCGCCAGGTCCATGCCGACATATAAGTACCCATTAAATCTCATCCCACTTCTATCAATCCCATGTCTGAAGAAAGGTCTCGACTCGAAACGTCACCTATTCCTTTTCTCCAGAGATGCTGCCTATCCCGCTGAGATACTCCAGCTTTTTGTCTCCATCTTCGGTGTATACCAGCATCTGCAGTTCCTTCCTTCCCATTTCTATTCCTTGGTGATTTAAGTGCTCATTCATATACTTTTCAAGTATCTGCTTCCACCATTTTATCGGGTAGCTCATTCCATCTCGTTGACCATGCGTTAAATCATCTGTCAAAATGTGGAAGCTATCAATGCAAATCCAGCGTATTTCTCTGGGTACCCAGCCCCAGATTCCAGCACTCATGTTGGTCTTGGTCAGCATGGACCTTCCCCTTAGCCCGTGCCAGCTACGGCTGAAGTTGCTCTTTAGCATGCACTCCTCAAACAGGAGGGCAAGATTTGCAGACTTCCTACAACATCTGCCCACTGAGCCTGAACCAGTTTAAACATTGCAAGCATCACAGTCACCATCGGAAACATTAACTGCTCGGGCAAAGGTGTGAGAGTATGTTTTTTTTAAAACACCAAATGCTGTATTAACTCAGCGGGTCAGGCAACATCTCTGGAGAACATGGATAGGTAACATTTCAGGTCAGGACCCTTGTTCACACTTTTATTATTTAAGCTGTGTTCAATTATTTTAATTTTGTTTGTAATGAGTGACTGTGCTTTTAGTATTAAAATGTAATCGTTAACAATATATACATTTGTTTCCACTTGAGGCAATGTTTGTGAGTGTCACCCAGTGTGGACTATCCTAATTGCACTGACATCTCTGGCAGCTTGTGAGCATGGAAGTGAAGCATCAAGACCACTCATTCTGTGAGTGCAGTGCAGACTGTACTGAGACCGGCCCCATCCTGCACTCCATAGCACCAGAGTGCTGGGAATTTAGCTCCCAGGATAGATGACCTTCACCTTTGAGGCAGTGAAAGATTTCTGCCAGTATCTTTTTGAGGCCCTGTGTCAAATGTTGTCCAATACCATTCCTGTGAAGCACTTTGGGATATGGAAAGCATGTAAACAGCATTATTTTTAAATGATTTAGTGTAGTTTAGTTTGTACTAAGCAGTGTTTAGTTTAGTTTAGAGATACAGCATGGAAACAGGCCCTTCGGCCAAAGAGCCTGCACCGACCAGCGATCCCCGCACATTAACAGTATCCTACACACACTGGGCACAATTCACATTTCTACCAAGCCCATTAACCTACATTTCTGTACATCTTTGGTGTGTGAGGGGGAAACCAAAGATCTCGGAGAAAACCCACGCAGTCACGAGGAGACTGTACAAACTCCGTACAGACAGCACCCATAGTCAGGATCAAACACGGGTCTCCGGCGCTACAAGCGCTGTAAGGCAGCAACTCTACCACTGCGCCAGCGTGCAGACCATATATTATTAGTGCTTTAGCAATGTCCAACAAAAAGGAATATCCATGGCGGATGATCCTGGAACTATTTCAATGACTGCATATCAAACTAACCCAGGCAGACCATTTGATCGCTAGCCTATCACCATTATTAAGAAATATAGTAACTTTTGAACGACTATTTCCCTCATATGGATATGCAGGGAATGGAGGGATATGGGTCATATGAAGACAGATCAGACATTTATCTTAACATCATATTCAGCACATACACTTTGGGCTGAATGGTCTGTTCCTGTGCTATACTTTTCTGTGTTCTATGTTCAAGATACAGCAGGAAACAGGCTCGTCAGCCCACCAAACCCATGCTGATTATCGATCTCCCATTCACATTAGTTCTATGTTATCCCACTTTCACATCCACTCCCGACAGATAAGAGGCAATTTACAGAGTTCAGTTAACCTAAAAACCTGCATGTCCTGGTACCTGGCACCTCAATGTGTGCTGCTGCGATGCCCTCAAGTTAACAGGCATGCTGAATAACAGACTCCTGTCAAAAAAAGTCTGGTGTGCTAGGTAAAATTGTAATGGTAGAAAGATTAGCTCCGATAGGATGATTCAGGATATGTATGCATAGCTGGAAATTGTAGCATGGATGTATTCAATTGTCCACAAGATACTGTCCAGTGTAACACTGATGCATGTAGCCAGGAAAATGTCCGTTTTTTTCCGAAATTAATTGATCTCAGTTCAAATTGCATTTAATGATCATGATTTCATTCTTGAATTTCAGAAATTCAAAAAAGCTTTCCTGAGCTACAGCAAGTGGTTGGGCAGGCGAGGGCTTTATTCCTTGGAGCGCAGGAGGCTGAGGAGTTATCTTACAGAGATGTATAAAATCACGAGGGGAATAGATTGGGTGAATGCACACTCTTTTATCCAGAGTAGGGGAGTCAGGAACCAGATGACATAGGTTTAAGGTGAGAGGGTAAAGATTTTATAGGAACTTGAGGGGGGCAATGTTTTCTCACAGAGGATGATGGTAGAAATGAAACTGTTTTGATGTCAGAGGACTACATTTTCAGGAAAATGGGCTAGAAATAAGTTGTACCCATCATTGAATGTTGTTCCATTTGCATGGCTCACTGTTGAAGGCGTGTGGGGCTTTGAAATTTGAAGCCATGCTCACTATTAATCTTTATAAGGCAACCTTCCAACATATAGTACACATGAATAACTCATAAAACCAGGCCCAGACTTCTGATCCAAACAATATCTTCATCTCCACTATTTCAGATGGGTCATTGGTGCTGCTGTTGTAAACGCTTTTTATTCGACGAACCGCAATCAGATTGGTAAGTCATAATTAGATTGTTGTGAAATTCATACTAGTTACAATGTGATAAAGAATTTTTAAGGTTTTTTTTGTTTGTTTAGGTTATTTTAAGCAGTGAAATACAAAGCCAAGTGGACATTTTTTAAATCTTAGAGATACAGCGCGGAAACAGGTCCTTTGGCCCACTGGATCCGCTCCGACCAGCGATCCCCGTACACTAGCACTATCTTACACACTAGGGACAATTTACAATCTTCACCAAAGTCAATTAATGTACAAACCCATCCGTCTACGGAGGGAAATCGGAGCACCCGGAGAAAACCCACACGGTCATGTGGAGAACGTACAAACTCCGTACAGGCAACATCCGTAGTCAGGATCGAACCTGCGTCTCTGGCGCTGTAAGGCAGCAACTCTACCATTGTGCCACCGTGCTGGGTGGGGTTCAATTTCACTACTCGTCAATTGCTTTACATGCCTCATCTCAACCAGATATTTATGAAGGGGAACTAGCACTGATCCAGGTGTAAAGAAGAGCCATCAGTGCTCCTGCAATATTCAGCATCTTCTGATGGAACATTGGATTAGGTATCTAGCTGTTCTATCTTACGTGTATGAATGTACATATTTTTTGTGGACTACAATATTGCTGGTTTCAGTGCCTATAAACAATTGAGTTCCCCTAAAAAATCAAGTAAAACATGTTTGAAATGATGTTAAGGAGGTCCATGCATGACAATAATCTGTTCAATATTATCTGCAAACAGCAGACAGTGTGCTATGGTTCCATCATTGGTCCGTTTGGATCATCCTTATAGCAACCAGCCACAAAACCATATTAATGTCTGAGGAAGGGAAGTCTTGTGCAGTGAGGAGGGAGGAGGTGGGTGACAGGAGATGCAGCATTAGAAGAGCAGGGGACTCAAGTTGCTTTAAGGGCCTGTCCCACTTGCCGATTTTTTCGGTGACTGCCGGCGTCATATCAGTGTTGCCAAAAGATTTTGAACATTTCAAAATCCAGCGGCGACAAAAATAATGTTGCGACACTTGAAAAAACACATCGCGTTAATACGCCATCATGCCACGTAACCGCCATGTCGCGCCACGTCACCGCCATGTCACGCCGCATCATGTCACGCCGCATCATGCCACGTCACCGCCATGTCACGCCACGTCACCGCCATGTCACGCCGCATCACGCCGCATCACTGCCACGTCACGCCAGGTCACCGCCACGTCACGCCACGTCACGTCGCATCACTCCGCGCCACGCCACGCCACGCCGCATCCCTCCACGTCACCGCCATGTCACGCCGCATCACTCCACCTCACCGCCATGTCACGCCGCATCACGCCACCTCACGCCATGTCACGCCGCATCACGCCATGTCACGCCCATGTCACGCCACATCACGCCGCATCACTCCACGTCACGCCACTTCACCGCCGCGTCCCGCCACGTCACGCCCCTTCACCCCCATGTCACGCCACCTCACCGCCATGTCACGCCGCATCACTCCACGTCACGCCACTTCACCGCCACGTCACGCCACGTCACGCCGCATCACGCCACGTCACGCCACGTCACGCCGCATCACGCCACGCCACGTCACGCCGCATCACGCCACGTCACGCCGCATCACTCCACAAATTTTTCGGTGGCCTGATACATCAGCCAATGATGCTGGCAGTCGCCAAAAAAAAATCACCAAGTGGGACAGGCCCTTTGGTTGTCTCCTCCAAGAGCAGAAATCCCTGCATAATGGTCCAAGAAATGTCACAATCTCACAGGGTAGAAAATTAGCTTCATGGAAGAAAACAAAGAGGGTGATGGTGGAAGGTTGCTTCTCGGACTGAAGGCCTGTGACTAGTGGTGTGCCTCAGGGTTCGGTGCTGGGCCCATTACTGTTTGTCATCTATTTCGATGATTCGACGAAACATACATGCTAAGATTAGCAATGTGATGATACAAAAGTGGGTGGTTCTGTAGATAGTGATGGTTGTGAAAAATTGCAGCAGGATCTTGATCAATTGGCCAGGTGGGCTGAGGAATGGTTGATGGAATTTAATGCAGAAAAATGTGAGGTGTTGCATTTTGGGAAGCCTAATATAGGCATGACCTACACAGTGAATGGTAGGATTCTGGGTAGTGTTGTAGAGCAGAGGGATCTAGAAGTGCAGGTGCATAGCTCCCTGAAGGTGGAGTCACATGTTGATCGGGTGGTCAAAAAGGCTTTTGGCACACTGGCCTTCATCAGCCAGAATATTGAGTATGTTGCAGTTGTATAGATGTTGGTGAGGCCACATTTCCAGTATTGTGTTCAGTTCTGAGCACCGTGTTATAGGAAAGATGTTGTCAAGCTGGAAAGGGTGCAGAGAAGATTTACGAGGATGTTGCCAGGACTAGACGGATGAGCTATAGGCAGAGGCTGGAACTCTATTCCTTGGAGTGTAGGAGGATGATCTTATAGAGGTGTATAAGATCATGAGAGGAATAGATCGGGTAAATGCACAGAGTCTCTTGCCCAGAGTAGGTGAATCAAGGACCAGAGGACATAGGTTTAAGGTGAAGGTGAAAAGATTTAACAGGAATTTGAGGAGCAACCTTTTCACACAAAGGATGGTGGGTGTATGGAATAAGCTGCCAGAGGAGATAGTTGAGGCAGGGCTATCCCAACATTTAAGAAACAGTTAGACAGGTACATGGATGGAACAGAGTTTGGAGGGATATGGACCAATTGCTGGCAGGTGGGACTAGTGTAGCTGGGACATGTTGGCTGGTGTGGGCAAGTTGGGCCGAAGGGCCTGTTCCACGCTGTATCTTTCTATGTCTCTACATCACAGTGAGCTGCAGAGCACTAAAGATGCCGCCTCGTGCATACCTCACGTCCTCATTGTGTATTAATCCATCCACACATCACACTCTCTCCAAAACTATCCCCACCCTCACACTACCATTGACCATGAATCCCATTTCACCTTCATAGGTTTAGGTTTATTATTGTCACGTGTCCCGACGTATGGTGAACAGCATTGTTCTGCATGTTATCCAATCGGATCAGATATGACATACATGAATACAGTCATCAAAGTCAAATAGAATGGATAGAGTACAAGAGAAGATACAGAGTGCAGAATATAGTTCACAGTATTGTCCTGCACCAGTTCCATAGACAAAGCCCAATGTCTGCAATGGGGTGGAGATGAATTCGATAGTATCCTAGGTTGTGATAAAAAAACATTTAGACGTCTGATAACTTAGTCGAGTGGTGCGCACTTTCAAGTCTCTGTACTTTCTGCTGGACAGGATTCAGGAGAAGAAGGAATGATCCGGATGGGACTTCTTCGATTCGGTTAGCTGCTTTTCCGAGGCAGCGTGTGTAGTTGGAGTCAATGGTGGGAAGCCTGGTCTGTGTGATGAACTGGGCTACATCTACAACGTGTGGCCTTGGGCAGAGCAATTCCCAAACCAAGCTGTGATGCAACCCACCATTATGCATTCTATGATGCATTAGTAGAAGTTTGTCAGAGTCATTGGAGACATGCTGAATTTCCTCAGTCTCCTCAAGAAGAGTTGGTATGCCTACTCATATCAGTGTGGTTGGTTCATGACAGATCATCGAAGCTCCCAACCATTGCACTTCGAACTATTGATGTTGATTGGGGCTAGCTCCTTCATCTTGCTGGCATTGAGAGAGAGATTGTTCACCTGGCTCCATAATAGAGGTCAAGGCTTCAAGAGTAGTATCAGGAGAAGGTCACTCAGATCATTGTGTCTGCAGAGATTCTCACAAAGAGCTTGCAATTAATACCCTTACCTCATCTCACAGTCTTGCAGGATTATCCCTTCAAGAGCTTTTATCCCTTTTCAATCTGTTCCCCAAACCCCTTCATTAATAACAATGTCCTAATACCAATTTCCTACACAACAATCCCTCAACCCCTCTCTGATTCTTTCCAATCCCATTAACTCTGTGTTCTCTGTTTACCAACATCCCTGTCACTTGGAATAGTTTGTCCTAATTTATTCCAAAAAATAACTCCAGAATGAGGCACAATCAATTGAGCTTTTTGATTGATTGAAAGAAACAGCAGGGAAACAGACCCTTTGGGCCACTGGGCCCATGCTGACCATCGATTGCCCATTCTACATGATCTCATTTCTCATCCACTCCCTATACACCAGGTCTAATATACAGGAAACAATTAATCTACAAGCCGCTCGTCTTTGGGATGTGTAAGGAAACCGGGGCACCCAGAGGAAACCCACATGCTCACAGGGCGAATCAGTAAACTCCACACAGACATCACCTGAGGTCAGAATTGAACCTGGGTCTCTGGTGCTGTGAGGCAGCAGCTCCACCAGCTGTGCCAGTGCCACTGTGCCAATTGACTTTTATGCCGTCTTTCTTATTTCATTTCCAATTTTGTTCATTCTGTCAATGTTTATTGCATAACGTGCAGACTATGAAACAGCTTTTCATATGTGGCCAGTTTTGACATTGATACTGGAGCAAGTTGTTTGTTCCTCACAGTGTTTCCAGCTGGAATTCTACAGCCTCCGTTCTTCAGCACGCACCAGATTCAAGCTCTGAACTTTGGGGGAATCGGGATGGTGATTGGCCATGAGATCATACATGGATTTGATGACAATGGTAGGCATCAGAAGAACGATTATCTTATTGCATCTTCCAAACTATTTGCCACACTCTCGATTTTCCATCCAACATTTTGTGCAACCACGCCTCGAAGCAAGTCATTGCGCGGTTAAATAACTTATTTTTATTTGCATTTATTTTTACTATTGGCAGATTACATACTATTCCCATTGCTTTTACATTTTCGATGGTTTTCTTCCCTTTGCCCAGGGCAATGCTGTAATATGCGGGCAAAATTAGTTTTATAGACAAAAGAATATCTCCAAATGTAGTATTAATTACTGTGAATGATTGCTGTTCTATTTTAATTAGGATTTTGTTTCAACAAAAAACACCTTTTTGTTATCTTTGGTAACCTCTAGGAAGAAACTATGACAAGGACGGCAACATGTATGATTGGTGGAGTAATTATTCAGCCAGCAATTTCAAAGTGCAGTCAGGTTGCATGGTGCATCAGTATGGGAACTACACCTGGGATTTAGCTGGGGGACAGAATGTGAGTATTACTTTTGTCTTTTTACTTTGTTAGTTGGAAGCAAAAGGCATTATATGTGGAGGAATTTCCACCAAGCTAATAGCTGTCAATAGCTGTGAGATGTTACCTACCGTATAACTCACATGGGGGGAATTCACTCACTGTAGGGTGAGTGATGTTCTGAGGATGGAAAAAAACACAGTGTAAACAAGATTTAGTTCTCTTTGTTAATAAGTTATTTATTCACACTTATTTTTAATTTACTTTTGGTCATTTTGAGGGAAAATTCTGAAGAAGGGTCACGACCCGAAACGTCACCCATTCCTTCTCTCCACCGATGCAGCCTGTCCAGCTGAGTTACTCCAGCATTTTGTACCTACCTTCGATTTAAACCAGCATCTGCAGTTCCTTCCTACACATTAAACCATAAGGTCCTTCTCCATTCACAACCGTTATGTCGGTGATGGTGTTTTGCCTGAAGTTTCGTAATTCCCCCACCTTCTGATGTCGGGGTTCACCCCAACCTAATCCCTCTATCCTTCAGGAGAACTTCACAACGTACGGACAGCACCTTGTGCGGGGTTCAATGCCCAGCCTGTTCTTGTAGTGATGGAAGTATTGACACTGCTGAGACACCAGTGCCTTGAAGAAATAAAAGTGCACCAGGGATTAGTATATGTGTCCAACTAAAACATTTCTAACACAACCAGTTAAAATTTGAGGACAGACTTGTGGGAGAGGCAGAGACTAAGAGACAGTGAGAAATGAGCAATAAGGTACAGGTATATTAAAAAATGAACAGTTCAGCATTGGTAAAAAATGAAGACCTATTTCTCTTAGCTGAAAAATGAGTGATGGGCAACATAGATTTAATTTTAAATTATGAATAAAATGCTGGTGTAACTCAGTGGGATAGGGAGCATCTCGAGATAAAATGGATAGTGACGTTTCAGGTCGGGATCTGTAAGAAGTCTGAAGAAAAGTTCAGATCTGAAACGTCACCTATACATTTTCTCCAGAGATGCCACCTGCTGAGTTACTCCATCATTTTGTATCCGGCTTTGGTATAAACTAGCATCCTTTTCATCACGTTATAGATTCAAGTTCATTGCTAGAAATTTAAGAGGGGAAGTTCAGGAGAACATTCTTTCTCTCAAGGAGAGGCGGGGTTCTGTAGCTTGTCACCTGAAAAGTACCTGAATGACCATTTGAAGGACCACCGCCAGCAGGCCTGTGAGCAAAGGGCTGGGGAATGATGTTGCGCACGTCCATGTGGCTAAGTCTGTGCATTGACTGCTTTCAATGGTTCTGTAACACAACCAGGTGACAATGCCCAGCCTTTTCCATGGCCTGACAAGCCCAACAAGCAGGCTAGAAATGCCTTTGCCTCGAGCGTCAGCCAGTTCATGGTCTGTTCCATTTAAGCTCCCTAATGAATGGATTATCTTTATTCAAGCTTGTCACTTGAATGAAGACAATCCATTAATTTTAAATCCGTTTGTACGTCCATTAGGAACGAAGCCCGAGGGATGTCATGCTCAGGCAGCCGATTCTTGTTCACAAACACTGACATCAGTCACTTTCCATATAACCAAATAACCATATAACAAATACAGCACGGAGAACAAGCCATCTCGGCCCTTCAAGTCCGTGCCGAACACTTATTTGCCCCGAGTCACATCTACCTGCACTCTGACCATAACTCTCCATTCCTTTCCCGCCCATAGAAACATAGAAACATAGAAATTAGGTGCAGGAGATCAGCCTGCATCGCCATTCAGAATGATCATGGCTGATCATCCAAATCAGTATCCCGTACCTGCCTTCTCTCCATACCCCCTGATCCCCTTAGCCACAAGGGCCACATCTAACTCCCTCTTAAATATAGCCAATGAACTGGCCTCAACTACCTTCTGTGGCACAGAGTTCCAGAGATTCACCACTCTCTGTGTGAAAAAAGTTCTTCTCATCTCGGTTTTAAAGGATTTCCTCTTTATCCTTAAGCTGTGACCCCTTGTCCTGGACTTCCCTAAAATCGGGAACAATCTTCCTGCATCTAGCCTGTCCAACCCCTTAAGAATTTTGTAAGTTTCTATAAGATCCCCTCTCAATCTTCTAAATTCTAGAGAGTATAAACCAAGTCTATCCAGTCTTTCTTCATAAGACAGTCCTGACATCCAAGGAATCAGTCTGGTGAACCGTCTCTGCACTCCCTCTATGGCAAAAATGTCCTTCCTCCGATTTGGAGACCAAAACTGTACGCAATATTCCAGGTGTGGTCTCACCAAGACCCTGTACAACTGCAGTAGAACCTCTCTGCTCCTATACTCAAATCCTTTTGCAATGAAAGCTAACATACCATTCGCTTTCTTTATTGCCTGCTGCACCCGCATGCCTACCTTCAATGACTGGTGTACCATGACACCCAGGTCTCGCTGCATCTCCCCCTTTCCCAATCGGCCACCATTTAGATAATAGTCTGCTTTCCTGTTTTTGCCACCAAAATGGATAACCTCACATTTATCCACATTATACTGCATCTGCCAAACATTTGCCCACTCACCCAGCCTATCCAAGTCACCCTGCAGTCTCCTAGCATCCTCCTCACAGCTAACACTGCCCCCCAGCTTAGTGTCATCCGCAAACTTGGAGATATTGCCTTCAATTCCCTCATCCAGATCATTAATATATATTGTAAATAGCTGGGGTCCCAGTACTGAGCCTTGGGGTACCCCACTAGTCACTGCCTGCCATTGTGAAAAGGGCCCGTTTACTCCTACTCTTTGTTTCCTGTTTGCCAGCCAGTTCTCTATCCACATCAATACTGTGCTATCCAATTTATTGTGCTATCCAATTTATTTTTAAATGATAAAATCGAACCTGCCTCCACCACTTCCACTGGAAGCTCATTCCACACAGCTACCACTCTCTGAGTAAAGAAGTTCCCCCTCATTTTACCCCTAAACTTCTGTCCCTTAATTCTCAAGTCATGTCCTCTTGTTTGAATCTTCCCTACTCTTAATGAGAAAAGCTTATCCACGTCAACTCTGTCTATCCCTCTCATCATTTTAAAGACCTCTATCAAGTCCCCCCTTAACCTTCTGTGCTCCAAAGAATAAAGACCTAACTTTCTCTGTAACTTAGTTGCTGAAACCCAGGCAACATTCTAGTAATACTCCTCTGTACTCTCTCTATTTTGTTGACATCCTTCTTATAATTAGGCGACCAAAATTGTACACCATACTCCAGAATTGGCCTCACCAATGCCTTGCACAATTTTAACATTACATCCCAACTTCTATACAGTCTCATAAAGTCGCACTTCTTTTGGTCGCACTTTTTTTTGTCAGCATGCTGATCAAGGCTGTGTACGGTGCTGTGTATCTCTGAGACAATAGAACTGACAGAAATTACATTTATTTTGCTAGCTGCTTCCCCACGTCCGCAGTGTAATGTTTCACTTCATCCTGACAATTCTTTTTCGCGCAGGTAAGTGGGATCAGCACTCTGGGTGAAAATATCGCAGACAATGGAGGCGTCAGGCAAGCATACAAGGTAAGGCACTCAGCAGCCTGCTGCACAGTCCCACGTTGTTGCCATTCTACACATAAACGTATTGAAAGGAGAGCTCCCCAATGGTGGAAACTATGGGTTGAAATATTCCAGGACAACGTTCTCCAACATCCCGTGAATGTAATCACGCATGGAATGCCAGTTTACAGGACGTCATTCTATAAATTTAAATCCATTTATCGATTTGTTTCAAAAAAGTATTATTGGGTTTGCTGCGTTGGTCAGTTTTCACATTTATTATTTTTTCATGATAGGAGTTTCACTGGCAATCCCTAACTATTCTTGAGTAAAAGTTGCAAGCTGGTGGTGCTTTGATGGCAGCCTCGCCGACAGTCTGTCTGTTCTTTTGGGCTTTATTTTATTTTTAGTGTGTTTAAAAAGTTTGTGTTAATGTTCTCTCGTTTGTTTTACATGGGGGGTGGGCGGGAGGTCGGGTGAAACTTTTTGTCAATCTCTTATCTTGCCGGAGATGCGATTGTTTTCCGGATCGTATCACCGGTCGCTCTGCAGCCTAACATCGTGGAGCTGGAGGCATTGCTCGGGACTGACTGGACTTACCATCGGAGCCGTTTCCTTGCCTGGGATCGACGCTCCAACCGTGGCCTGCGGACTTTAATGTCAAGGAGCTCACAGTCTCGGTAAGAGGCCAATGTCGGGAAGCTCCAAAAGCCGCACAACGTTCCACTAACTCCGACCCAGGGTTGATCACCCGGCACGGGGGAGCTGAGATTCCCCCCCCCGATGCAAGAGCTTGATTGCCCCGACAAGGAGGCCTGCTGCCCGTTACGGGAGTAAGATCGTCCCGTCAACGGAAGGTTAGAGGCACCCGACTGTTGGAGGACAAAGAAGGGATGAGATTGTACTTTTTTTCGCCTTCCATCACAGTGAGGAATGTGGAGGAGTCACTGTGGTGGATGTTTATCTTAAAATGTATTTTGTGTGTTTTTGTTTGTTTTTATTGGTATGACTGTATGGCAAATCAAATTCCTCATATGTTGCAAAACATACTTGGCTAATAAAGTGTGATTATGATGATGATTATGGAGGGGAAATTGCTACTTCTTCCCTTTATCCTACTTGGTGGTAAATCTCCTGTTAGAAGAACGAGGTAAATAACCTATTCATATTTATGAATCATATTTATGGAATCACTCTCTGCAAAAGTTTCCTTTCCAACTAACCCCCGGCCATTCCTTCTTCCCCCTGTTCCCATCGAACAGAAAGTACAGAAGCTTGAAAGTGCGCACCACCAGGCTCAGGAACAAATTCTTCCCCTCTATAATCAGGCTTTTGAATGATCCTTCTATAAGCTAAGGTACTGTCCGATTCACCTCTACCCCATTGTGGACATTGGACTTTATCTACAGAATTGTTGTCCTGCAATGCTGACAACTATATCCTGCACTCTGTCTCTTCCCCGTTGCTCTACCTATTGTCCTTGAATTTGATTTGATTGTGTAGTATTATCTGATTTAATTAATTAGCATGCAAAACAACGATTTTCATTGTACCTCGATCCACGTGACTTTAATAAAGTTAAACCTAAACCTATTCTAATGTTAGGCATATTGATATTGTCGTCCTTCATCATTGCTCGGTCTAATATCTACAACCACCTACCCAACAATGATAATTTCATCAGAAGTATTTGGAAAAACATCTCACCTTCACCTTCTTTCTACAGGTGTATAGTAGCGAACATGATGACCAATTGCATCACTGTCTGCTGTGGCAACTCAAATTCCCAGAAATATAGGAAGTTACAAAAGCTGATGAGCACTGTCACGGTTACCAAGCTCCCATCATCAAAGAGATATGTAGGAGGTGCTACCTCAGAATGACAGCCAGCATCATCAAGGTCCCTGGCCACACTCTCATTTCACTCCTGCCATTGGTAAAAAGGTATTGGAGTCTGAAAACTGTAATGTAATCCCCACAACCATCATGCTATTCAACACAATGAATTCCAATTAAACTACGAACTGCCTTGAATGCACGAGGGCCTTTAGGCTTTGTTTTGTTTTTCTTTGCACTCTATTAGATTTTTTATTTATTGAACTTTTTAAAATATGTGTTTATATATTATCTATTGACTGCTGCATTTACAAACCTGTTGTGCTGCTGCAAGTAAGAATTTTATTGTTTCATTCTAATACATATGACAATGACACACTCTTGACACTTGGCTCAAAGGCAATAACACATCAGCCTTTAATGCCGTCCCAGCCAGCAACATCTACGTCTTAAACAATGAATAAAAAACAGGTCAATTGCTCAGAGAGTCATTGAGTGATACAGTGTGGAAACAGGCCCTTCGGCCCAACTTGTCCCAGCTACACTAGTCCCACCTGCCTGCGCTTGGTCCATATTCCTCTAAAATTGTCCTATCCATGTACCTGTCTAACTGTTACTTAAAAGATGGGATAGTCCCAGCCACAACTACCACCTCTGGCAGCTTGTTCCATACACCCACCACCCCTTTTGTGGAAAAAGTTATTTCTCAGATTCCTATTAAATCTTTTCCCTGTCACCTTGAACCTATGTCCTCGTTGGGAAAGGGTGATGAAAGGATATTGGGATGAAATCAGATTTATAGATAAAAAGATCATCGTGTCTCATCATGTGTCAGCACTATTTGCCAATACTCCAGTGTGGCTATGTGACATCTTGCTTTGCTGGAGGGGTTGTATAAACACAAGTTGCTGTGTTGTTAAATCTATGCTCGTTGTATGATCTTGTGATTGCAGTTTATCTGATCTTGCATGGGCAGGTTGCCAGAATGTTGTATTTAGAAAAATATATATTTTTAACGTTGTGAAGGTCACAGTCATTATTCTCTTTGCCCATAAACTTGTGGTGTGGGTTTGACTTCACTGTGTGTTTTCCAGGCCTATTTGAAATGGGTGAAGAGAGAAGGAGAAGAAGTAGAATTACCTGGCATGAATCTGACGCACAAACAACTTTTTTTCCTTAACTTTGCACAGGTAAAATGAAGAGAACAATTCATTTTGTGATCGTTTAAAAAGGACAAGAGGGAAAGAGGTTGCAACTTAATAAATGAATGCGCACTTGAATTGGGTAGATCTGAATATATAGATAAGTGGGGAATAATGATGTGGCTCTTGGACATTATACTGTCTGTAATTTTGTATTTATACACACCAATGTCCAGCTTTTTTATGAAGTAATTAACGATGGTCAGACAGATATAGATTGCCTCATAAGATAGACACAAAATGTTGGAGTAATTCAGCGGGACAGCCAGCATCTCTGGAGAGAAGGAATAGATAATGTTTTGGGTTTTGACCCGAAACGTCACCACATACTTTCTCTCCAGAGATGTTGTCTGTCGTGCTGAGTTACCCCAACATGTTGTGTCTTTCTTCGGTGTAAACCATCATCTGTAGTTCTTTCCTACACAGGACAGTTTCCTGAACAGCTGAATTTCCTATTAGTGCTCCTTGTCTTATGTAAGCCCTGTCAAGCAATCACAGCGTCCAAGAGGAAAATATCCTCCCTACACATTTAGATTGCCTCATCCCTCTCAGCCGAGTCTGAGATCCACAGTTGTGCAGCGGTAGAAATGCTGCCTTAAGGGCCTGTCCCACGAGCATGCGACTCCATGCAGCAAGCACGACCTAACGTGGTCGCTTGAGCCGTACTGACCGTGTTAAAAAATTCCCCGCGGCAACGGCCTGCCGACCCGCAGCCGCCTCGACCTTGACCTCTGCGCGGCCCCCGCTTCCGGTTTGGTCGCGCTTGCCGCATGCAGGTCGCATGCTCGTGGGACCTTTGCAGCGCCGGAGACCCGGAAATTCAGTTGTTCGATCCCGACTATGGGTGCTTTCTGTACAGAGTTTGTACGTTTTCCCCGTGACCGTGTGGGTTTTCCCTGAGATCTTCGGTTTCCTCCCACACTCCAAAGACGTGCAGGTATGTAGGTTAATTGGCTTGGTGTATGTCTAAATTGTCCCTAGTGTGTGCAGGATAGTGTTAATGTGCAGGGATCACTGGTCAGTGTGGACTTGGTGGGCCGAAGGCCCTGTTTCTGCGCTGTATCTCTAATTTAAACTAAAACAAATGCACATTTCCACATCCATGGAAGGATTGATGCAAAGATTGAGCTGATTTTTTCATTTCTCAGTTTATGCTGTTGTCACTCACCCTCACTCAGATGCAATTAGTCAGCAGCTAGATGCTCACCTTATCCAGAGATACTGGGATAAATGTTGAGGCTCTCCACTTGTAGCACGACAACATCAGCCTTGATCAAAACTATTTTCAACTCTCTTCTGTAAATATTCAAGACTCTCAGATGGCTTAGCATTTTTAGCACAATTCCCAGCAGATTATACATTTACAACATGTCTCCACTCACTCGCCTAATCCATTTCATTATCATGAGATTATAAGAGATAGAAGCAGAATTAGGCCATGCGGCCCATCTTCTACCGATTGATCAATCTCTCCCTCCTAACCCCATTCTCCTGTCTTCTCCCCAGACACCCATACTAATCATGAAACATAGAGTACAAATTATACCGTAACATGCTTGAAAACTGTTGCCTTGTTGTTTATAACTGGTTAACATTAACATATGTGTAGGAAGGAACTGCAGATGCTGGTTTACACCAAAGATAGACACAAAATGCTGGAGTAACTCAGCAGGTCCGGCAACATCTCTGGTTAAAAGGAATAGGTAACGTTACGGGCCGAGACCCTTCTTCACACTGAGAGTAGGAGAGAGGGAAACTAGACGTATGAAAAGGCACAGAACAAATCAGAGCCGGCACCGATGACCAAAGAGCCCACAATAGTCCATTGTCAGCTGCGGAGAAGGTGATAACGAGTGGATACGTACAATGAAACTAGCAGGATGCCCAGGGTGGAGGAGGGAGGAATAGAGAGGGAATGCAAGGGTTAAGGAAGGAATGCAAAGAAATCAATATTCATAGTTTTTAAGAAGGAACTGTAGATGCTGGAAAATCGAAGGGAGATAAAAATGCTGGAGAAACTCAGCGGGTGCGGCAGCATCTATGGAGCTCCAGCGTTTTTATCTACCTTCAATATTCATAGTGCTGGGTTGCAAACTATCTGTCTAACACTAACCTATGTTCTCCAGGTATGGTGTGGTTCATACAGGCCTGAGTATGCGAGCCAGGCCATCAAAATTGATGTTCACACCCCTCTGCAATTCAGGTACGTAACTGCTGCTCACACAGACAGAGGCATCTTTGGATTCATGTTGGAGGGAGACTGGACCTTGTGGAATTTAACTAATTTCTTATCTGTTTTATGTTTTTACTTCAGCCGCAGAGATACCACAGGTTGCTATCTGTGTGTGCATCACCTTATTGGGGCACTGGACATATTTTAGTGCATTTATTATCTGACTGAGGGAAGGAGAGTATGATTTTTTTCTTGCACCTTAAAACAGCAACAATGACCCTGTAAAATGGCCTTGCTCCTTGTTCTTGCCGGGTGCTGGGCCTGTTACAGCTCAAACTGTTGAATGAATTGTCAGCAATGAGTCATAAATCACCAGGAACACTGGGCATGTTTTTCTATATGCACAGTAATCATTACAAGGCATTGACAAAGACCACAGCCCTGCATTCAACTGACATTAAGCAGATACAGATGAAACGTAAATCTTAACTGCTTCCTGTCAGGAGTTTTATTCCCCTGATGTGAAGCTGTTCGTGGAGATGATGGTTAGCAATAAAGATGAAATGAATGAGAAGCAATTAGATGCCAGTAGAAATTAAGACAGCATGTTGTGATCTTTAAAATTATCGTGGGTTTGATGATGCAACTGTTTACGAAGAGATTTATCTCTTTGGCGGAAGTCCAAAACTAGGACCATTAATACTATCACAAATAAATGCAACGCAGAGCTCCAAAGGAGGAACCTCCAGAAGCTACAGACGCTAACATTATCAGGAGTATTTGGAGTATTGTGAGCAAGTTTGGGCCCCTTATCTGAGGAAGGACGTGTTGGCTTTGGAGAGGGTCCAGAAGAGGTTTATGAGAATGATCCCGGAGATGAGGCATTAACGGCTGATGAATATTTGGCGTCTCTGGGCTTGTACTTGCTGGAATTTAGAAGGATGGGGGGTGGGGTCTCATTGAAACATCGAATAATATAAAACCTGGATAGAGTGAATGTGGAGAGGATGTGGAGAAGATCCTGGTTCATCTAACCGGCCAATTGTTTCTTTAGCCATAGGGTGGTGAATCTGTGGAATTCATGGCCACAGATGACTGTGGAGGATAGGTCTTTGGGTATTTTTAAGGTGGAGATTGATAGGTTCTTGGTTAGTAAAGGTGTCAAAGGTTACGGGAAGAAGGCAGGAGAATGGGGTTGAGAGGGAAAGATAGATCAGCCATGATTGAATGGCATACTAAACTCGATGGGGCAAATAGACCAATTCTGGTCCTGTGACATGAACTTACAAACTTATGATCTTATTATAACTGAAGTCTTGATGGGGATGGGAATAATAAAGTCACATAAAATGGAGTGGGAGGTGATTTGTGATGAGCGTAAAATTCACCGTGGACCTCTCGGTCAAATGGCAATTCTCCACATGATGTAAAATGTATCAAGATGCAATAGGTGATGCTAAGGATAAGTTGTAAGTTTGTTAGTTGTCCCCAAACCGTCCAAAGGAGATAAAGAGAAAGAGGCTTGCCTAAATCAAACCCAAATGATCATGCAGTGTTGGACATACCCAGCAACAGTCACCATGCATTGCTGGTCCAGCTGCAAGGATTTGCCCTGTTGCAGGCACAGTGAATGTGTGCTGTAGTCGTTGGCTGTGGTGCTCCATTGCATTGTTCTGACATGCATTGTGATTTACTGCTTGCTGATTATCTGCTGGTATGGCCATATGTGATGGAACAGAACATAATACAGAGGACTAGAATTACTGTGAACATTGGCTAAGCTCCCACAAACGTTGACAGAAATGTGCAAAGATAGATCCCATCAGACTTGTGGAAATCACAAATGTCTCCTTTGTGTCAAACATTAGAGAGCGACACAGTTGCACAGCAGGTAGGGCAGCTGCCTCGCAGCACCAGACACCCAGATTTGATCCTGACCTCGAGTACTGTCTGTGTAGAGTTTACACCTTCTCCCTGTGACCGTGTTGGTCTCCTTCAGGTGCTCCAGTTTCCCCCACATTTCAAAGCGTGCAGGTTTATAGGTGAATTGGCCGCTGTAAGTTTCCCCTGGTTCGTAAGGAGTAGATGTGAAAGTGGAATAACAGAGGTGAAGCATGGTTGGTGGACTGGAGGGGCTGTTTTCATGCTGTATCTTGGAACTAAAATGAAGAAAAAAGCAGAAGAAAACATGAAAACTGGAGATTCGAAATGCAGGAAATACTCAGCCGGTCAGTCCACATCTATACAGAGAGAAAGAGAATTGAGATTTGAGATAGTGAGAGGCACGTTGCATTAACTGTGTTCCTATCTTCACAGACACTGCCTGACCAGATCAGTGTGGTCAGTACGTTCAGCTTTTGCCTCCTCTGCAAGGCTCCTGCAGCCCTGCTTTAGTGGCAGTGTCAGGGTGGACCTTGTTGGTTCACGTTCCACAGGAGGCTTGTGCACATATCCCTACGACACTGTTTACAGTGCATGGGAATTACAGCACCATTGTGGGAGCTGCCATTATGATGAGGAATTAAAACTGAGGCTCTGTCCCCTCTCCCAGCTGGAAGCAAAGGATCCCCTTCCACCATTTCACAGAGGAGTTCTCTCTACTGTCATAGAGTTATAGGGTCGTACAACATGGAAGCAGGCACTTCGGCCCAACCCGTCCATGCCAACCAAGAGGCTCCAGCTCAGCTCATTCCAGTTACATGTACGCGTCCTACATCCCTTTAAACCTTGAAGGAACTGCAGATGCTGGAAAATCGAAGGTACACAAAAATGCTGGAGAAACTCAGCTGGTGCAGCAGCATCTATGGAGCGAAGGAGATAGGCAACGTTTCAGGCCAATTTTTTGTGGATGTTACAAGTAAAATGGATGAAGAGGAGGGAGACAGTGGATGTAATGTATCTAGACTTTCAGAAAGCATTTGATAAGGTCCCGCATGGGAGACTGGTGACTAAAATTAGAGCACATGGTATTGGGGGTAGGGTGTTGACATGGATAGAAAATTGGTTGGCAGACAGGAAGCAAAGAGTAGGAGTGAAAGGGTCTTTTACAGAATGGCAGGCAGTGGCGAGTGGAGTGCCGCAAGGCTCGGTGTTGGGGCCGCAACTGTTTACCATATATATTAATGATTTGGAAGATGGAATTAGGAGCAACGCAAGGCAGTTTGCGGATGATACAAAGCTGGGTGGCAGTGTGAAGTGTGAAGAGGATGTTAGGAGGTTGCAGGGTGACCTGGACAGGTTGAGTGAGTGGGCAGATGCGAGGCAGATGCAGTGTAATATAGATACATGTGAGGTTATCCACTTTGGTGGAAAAAACAAGGGGGCAGATTATTATCTCAATGGGGTTAGGTTAGGTAAGGGGGAGGTACAGCAAGACCTTGCACACGGGTCATTGAAAGTTGGCGTGCAGGTACAGCAGGCAGTGAAGAAAGCTAATGGAATGTTGGCCTTCATAACAAGAGGATTTCAGTATAGGAGTAGAGAGGTTCTTCTGCAGTTGTATAGGGCTCTGGTAAGACCACATCTGGAGTATTTGGTACAGTTTTGATCTCCTAATTTGAGGAAAGACATCCTTGTGATTGAGGCAGTGCAGCGTAGGTTCACGAGATTGATCCCTGGGATGGCGGAACTGTCATATGAGGAAAGATTGTAAAGACTAGGCTTATATTCACTGGAGTTTAGAAGGATAAGGGGGGATATTATAGAAACATATAAACTTATAAAAGGACTGGACAGGCTAGATGCAGGAAACATGTTCCCAATGTTGGGCGAGTCCAGAACCAGGGGCCACAGTCTTAGAATAAAGGTGAGGCCATTTAAGACTGAGGTGAGAAGAAACATTTTCACCCAGAGAGTTGTGAATTTGTGGAATTCCTTGCCACAGAGGGCAGTGGAGGCCAAGTCACTGGATGGATTTAAGAGAGAGTTAGATAGAACTCTAGGGGCTAATGGAATCAAGGGATATGGGGAGAAGGCAGGCACCGGTTATTAATTGGGGATGATCAGCCATGATCACAATGAATGGCGGTGCTGGCTCGAAGGGCCGAATGGCCACCTCCTGCACCTATTTTCTATGTTTCTATGTTTCTAATCGAGCCATTTACAGTATAAACGGTAAACCATGTAAACTGGCTATTCTGCTTGTGATTTTATACATGACCAACATTTATTCCCTACCCAACATCACTGAAATGGTGTACAATAATGGTTAATACCTGGGAGGAGGACATCTGCTGAGACTGTGCGCAAGTGAGCCCCTTACTGGGCTATCTTACAGTGGCAGATGCTATGCAGCCACAGTAGGCCGTCAACAAGCACCATCTTCCACATGTTTCCCGGCTCTTAGGGAGGGATCATGATGTAAAGCCGGCAAAGTCCGAACAAGGATAGTCCGCGGGTCACCAATGAAGCAGATATTAGTTCAGGACTGCTCTCTGGTCGTGCAAGGATGGTTCAGTTGGCTGATAACAGCTGGGAGAAACTGTCCCTGAATCTGGAGGTGTGCGTTTTCACACTTGGTGCGATTATGCTGCTGGCCTTGCCGAGGCAGCGTGAGGTATAAATGGAGTCAATGGAAGGGTGGTTGGTTTGTGTGATGATCTGGGCTGCATCCACAACTCGCTGCAATTCCTTGCGGTCTTGGATGGAGTTGTTCCCAAACCAAGCTGTGATGCATCCTGATAAAATGCTTTCTATGGTGCATCTGTAGAAGTTGGTGAGAGTTATTGGGGACATGCCGAAGCTCCTAAGCTTTCTCAGGAAGTTGAGGTGTTGGTGTGCTTTCTTGGTCGTTACTTCAATATGTGTGGTCCGGGAAAAGTTGTCGGTGATGTTGACTCCAAGGAATTTGACATTTTCAACTACCTCTTCCTCGAGACAATCATTGCAAACTGGGGCATCTGTACTGCCTCGCTTCCTAAAGTTGATCATTATGTCCTTTGTCTTCCTGTCATTGAGAGAAAGGTTGTCCTCTCGACACAGGACACAAGGTTCTCAATCTCCTTCCTATATTTTGTCTCATCATTATTTGATATCCGGCCAACAATGGTGGTGTCGTCTGTGAATTTGAAAATAGAATTAGAATTGTACATGTCTGCACAGTCATGTCTGCACAGTACAAAGAGTAAAGAAGGGGCTGAGAACGCAGCCTTGTGGAGCACCCGTGTTGAGGATTATCGTAGCTTTGTGTCTTTCTTTCTCTCTTTTTTTTATTAGAAGCAAACATATTATGGTAAAGTATTGTTACATATTATAATAAGAAAGACTTTTCATATACATCAATCATACCTTATTAAAATGTTCAATTGTCGATTAATTCTGCTTCTAGTGTTTTTTTTATTATATAGATAGAAAGAGTGAGAGAGAAAAAGAGCGAATTACACATATCAAAAAAAGAGAAAAGGTGGAATGAATTACTTATAATACATCATTGGAGATAGGTTCGTAGATTATAAAGTATAACTTTTCATCTCATCCTGAGTTCAAGCTGCAGTTGTGTTTTCGTGCTGGGCCAATCTATCCCTTCAAATCTATATTACTAAAAGTCTGATCTTGACCGCTTTTGGCCCACTGTGCTGCGATTTCCAAGAGAACGCCGCCACCTACGGCCGTCATTTTTGCCCACCTCGCTCAGAGCCCCCCATCCGCCTTCCGGGACCAGAGGATTTTTCCCATCGATTAAAAATCTGAGAGATATTAATGGGTTTTTTTTAATTGCCATTCTCTCTGCTGCCCCTGCTGGCAGCAGGGGGGAGGGACTGTAAAACCCAGAAGTGTAATCCCTCACTCAGTCTCTGCCAGACCCAGGAAGCGAGAGGGTCATGGCTCTCTGAACTGCGAATAACACTGAACGCACGTCTACTCCACGGTGAGTCCCATCGATGCGGCTGTAAAGTGGCTGTTGCCCAATTGCTTGCCTCGCCTTTTTTAAAAGTTTGTGTTCACAAAATGAATTTTGGTTGTCAGGTGGCTGCTGACCAATTGTTTGCCTCGCCTTTTAAAAAGGTTTGTATTCACAAAATGAATTTTGGTTGTTGGGTGGATGCAGCCAAATTGTTTGCCTTGGCTTGACTTTTAAAATCGTTGCAACAGTTGGCTGCCAGCCCAAGAATCCATTTGGCCCACAATGTTTATATTAGCCCTCTGGAACACCCATACTAGCGCAACAGAAACCCCTCCCCCACTGGCGAGCAATATTGGATTTGGTGGAGAAGTGGAAGATTGCGTTGGTGACCAGCCCTCCCGTGTGATGCTGGGACCCAACGGGTCACACTTAGTCTAGTAATTAATAAATGGAGCCCATATTTTAACAAAAAGTTCTTCTTTGTCCATTAAGACAAATCTAATTCATTCTAGGTGTAGGGTCTCCGACTTTTCCACAATCCACATTTTAATTGTGGGGGTTATAGGGCCTTTCAAAAATTTTAATATTAATTTTTTCCCAGTTATTATACTGTAATCGAGGAAGTTTATTTGGCTTGTTGTGAGTGTTAAACGTTGTTCTGATATTCCAAGTATTATTCATTTTGAGTCTGGATCCAATTTAGTATTAACAACTTCAGAAATTATTCCAAAAATGTCAGTCCAGAAGTTTTTAATTTTTGTACAATTTGCAAAAGTATGTGTTAAATTGGCCTCTAGATGCAGACATTTATCACAAATAGGAGAAATATGTGGGAAGATTCTATTTAGTTTTATTTTGGAGTAATGTAATCTGTGGAAGACTTTAAATTGTATTTAAAGCATGTCCGGCATTTAACGAGCACTGATGTATGTGTTGTAGACTTTCGTCCCAAATATCTTTAGTTATAGGTTGACCTAATTCATTTTCCCATGTGTATATATATAATTCCATCGGTGGTACCTCGTTGTTTAAGAAGATGTTATAAATATAAACTATTTGTTTTTCAGTGTTAGGATGCTTATTTAAACATTCATCAAGAATTTCTGATTCCCTAGTCCTATAAACTTGTGTATTAGATTTAACATAATCTCTAATTTGTAGATATCTGAAGAAATTATTTGAGTGCAGTCCATAAATCTGTTGTGACTTTTGAAATGAAAGAAAGATGCCTTTAAGGCCTAAAAAGATGTCCAATCTTTTTAATTCCGTAATTTTTCCGTTGTGTGAAACCTTTATCCAATATGGATGGTTTGAATAAAGGACTGTTTACAATGGGAAGACATAGTGGTATATTATCCAATTTTAAAGCTTTTTCTAATTGTTTCCAAATTCGTATTCCACTATGTATTATAAGGTTTTCCCTATAGCTTCTTTTGTGCAGTTTTTAAGGGAGCAAATACAATCGAACCAATTTCAAAAGGTAAACAGTCTTCCTTTTCCATCCTTCACCAATCTGGTTGTTGATCCATTTCTTCCAGCCAGAAATTCATGTTTTTAATATGGACTGCCCAAAAATAAAACAAGAAATTTGGCAAGGCCAAACCTCCATTTATCTTTGACTTACATAAATGTTTTTTACTTATTCTATGATTCTTATAATCGCAAATAATGCTTGTAACAATGGAATCGACATTTTTGAAAAAAAAAATTGGGATATATATCGGGATTAATTGAAATAGGTACAGTAGTTGCGGTAAGAAGGTCATTTTTATATCATTAATGCTACCAAGCATTGAAATGGGAAGTGTTTTCCAATACTGAATATTCTTGTGTAGTTTATTCAGTAAGGGTGGAAATTTTAGTTTAAATAACGAGGTATATGTCTTAGTTACGTAAATTCCGAAATATTTAAGTTTATCTTTAACTATTTTAAAAGGGGATTGTTGTAATGTATGTAAATTGAGTTTTGTTATTGGCATGATTTTGCTTTTATTCCAATTAATTCTATATCCTGAGAACTGACCAAATTGAGTTATTAGATTTAATAGATTTGGAATACTAGTTTCTAACTTTGTAATATATATTAATACATCATCTGCATATAAAGAGATTTTATTCCTTGTGTCTTTAGTGTTATACCCGTGTATTTCTGGATGGGCTCTAAAGCTAAAGCAATTGCAAGATCAAATAATAGTAGGGAGAGTTTTTTTGTGTCTTTTTTTTTAACCATATAAATACAGTTTGGTTCTTTTTGTTCCCTCCTCTCTGCAGAGTCATTGGTTCCCTCCAAAACTTTGAAGCTTTTGCCGAGGCCTTTCAGTGCTCAAGTGGTGAAGTGATGCACCCAACCAAGAAGTGCCGTGTGTGGTAACCAAAGAGCAACAGCACAGTTAGTGCAGGCCTTCAAAAACCTGTCGCTGAGCTCTATAGGTGGCTGAAGCCAATAGATGTGCCTAATAATCCTTCTCCAATTAGTCACTGCCAAGGTTCTTACTCTTGTTCGCTGTTGTTTTGGGTGTGTACAGACCAAGGAATGGCTGTGGGCTGGTTAAACACATCCTGCAAACAATCACTGTTTTATACCTTAACACGACTGTTACCTGTTACTTACATTCAGTAATAACATCAAGGTGCTTTAATCAGCATAGAATCCTGTACTTAAAGTGTAAACCGTTTTGTAGTTCAGGAGTCTGTGCAAATTGCCAGCTCGTCAAATGGTTCAAGGAGAGGTGGACAGTTTTTGTAGTGGAAGGCACATTATGATTAACGAGGGCAATTGTTACACTCTGGTAGAGTCTGTCTCATAAGCAGTGCTTAATAATTTTAACAATTCCTGCATGCCAAGGCTAAAACGTGTTACAATGACGTGTCCTAGTTGCTTGAAACCTGTTTCAGCTTCTATTTCCCAGCTCAGGTGAACTGTGTGAAACAATGTGACATTTTGTGATGATATTTCTTAAAAAAATAGTTCCCCAGTGCTGCTCAACAGTATAAACGTCTTCAAAAAGTGGTATTTGAAAACCTTTTATTGATAGCATTTAATGTGCTTTAGTCCAAGTATGTAATCTTTCACAAGCTGCGCCTTATTTTTTATATGTTTAATCATGTATCAATGATTTATACTATATTGTTTGTATCCAAAAAAACAATCATTTGAGAAATCATCTTTTAATGGTCTATTTAATCTTGGTGAGTTGTGTTTGATTTTAATATATTGCTGTTCCGTCATTATTTCCCAATAAATTCTTTATGACTGTTACGGATGTTTGTTTATTTTATGTGAGAAGAGAACTGGGTCAAAGTGGGGTCCTGATGACTCCCCCTCCTCACTCACTGGACCTCCCTCTGCCATCCCTCCAGAGTCTCAGTAGGATTTAAACTCAGTGGGAATGATTTGGCAGCAGCATAATTTTTTAACTCGGTTACAAACTCATTTATTTTGAGATGGTTCCTTAACTGGCCCCTCAGCTGTCTGCGTATGCTATTGTAACAAGGGATGAGCTGTAAATGCAAGTCTGGCCATCAATACGTCACAGATTACTTACACCAGAGTGGCACCAGGTGCCAGAATGAGTCAACCACTGGCTCAATCTCAATGACATCGTAAATCCAAATAAGGCAGAGATAGGAGACGTGTGTTGTTCATTTCGCACTGGACTCGAGACACAAACAACATCAGAAGAGGCAGAGTAACAAGTGAGGAGCCAAATGAAGACTGGAACTGAAGCCAAGTCGAATTGTGTTTATTCTCATCTGCACTAGTAGGTGCCATGAAAACTTGTCCACAGAAAATCATACATAATTGATGTACTCCAGGGAGGCAGTCATGTTGGAATTGCTGTCCAGCTCCACCGCCGATTTTCCACAGCCTTGCCGGATTATCCACAGAAGTCACGTAATAATGATACTATACACCCCTGACCCACTAATTATACCCCTCCCATGATCCAAAGCACCGTGGACTGCTAAAAACATAAATAAAACCACTGTAAATTAAACGTGCTTACACTTGACACCACAACAGTCACTTGGTCCGTGCTGAGAGGCCATAGCTAGGGATCATCGTGAGCAAAATAAACTAGGAATTGCACAAAACTGAGGGGTCACCACCAACTACAGATGCAAACAAATAACTCTTTCAGGATGCAGGGACACGCCACACGCCACATGCAGTGCCATCTGTGGCCGCCCACTGAATTTCAAGTGCATTATCGATATTTTGTCCGGATTAAAGGAGGCGTCGGTTAGGGTAGTTTCCTGAACAGCTGAGGTGGTGGGGAGAGAGGGTTGTCTGGGATAGATCCGGCCACAGCTGGGGAATAGAGGGGTTGGATGGGGCAGGTGGAGAAGGTTCACTCAATCTAGCTGAAGTGATGATAGACACAAAAAGCTGGAGTAACACAGTGGGACAGGCAGCATCACTGGAGAGAAGCAATGAGTCCAGAGAAGCAATGAGTCCAGAGATGCTGCCTGTCCCGCTGAGTTACTCCAGCATTTTATGTCTATCTTTGGTGTAAATCAGCATCTGCAGTTCCTTCCGACAGACTCAGTGAAAAGCTTGTTGGACAATGCATAGACAACATCTAAACCAAATTTGGTTGTGTAAACTAAGCTGTAAAAAACAATTGATGGTGAAAATTACAGGTCAATTGAAGGGAGTGACATTTAGTTTTTGGCTGCGGTGATCACATGCTGTAGAATAGACTGCCTTACACCTGCAATACTTTGCTATGAAATTTTATAAATACTTTCACGTTACGCTGGTCATATAGATTTCACAACACTGATTATTCTAAATTGGTAGAGCACCAATATCCTCACAAAGGGATCTGCTGGTGCTGTTGGCTAGGATTTAATCTTCTGACACATAGATTAGCTGACAGGTAGCTGAAAGTGGAATCAAAAGTGGGAAAACAAATAGTGAAAGGCCTGGATAGAGTGGATGTGGAGAGGATGTTTCCATTAGTGGAAGAGTCTCGGACCATGGCTTCAGAATATAAGAACGTATCTTTAGAAAGGAGACGAGGGGGAATTTCTTTAGCCAGAGCCTGGTGAATCTGTGGAATTCATTCCCACAGACGACTGTGGATGCCAAGTCTTTGGATCTTTGTAAGGCGGAGATTGACAGGTTCTTGACTAGTACGGGTGTCAGGACTATAGGGAGAAGGCAGGAGAATGGAGTTGGGAGGGTTGATAGATCAGCCATGTTTGAATGGCATAGACTTGATGGGCCGAATAGCCTAATTCTTCTCCTATCACTTAAAAAAGATGGATGAATTAACGGAATACAAATAGAAAAAAATGGCTTTGATCTGACAGTCATTACAGAGACATGATTGGTGACCAACTATGGGAAAACAACTATTCAGAAGAGAGACGCAATTTGCTGGAGTAACTCAGGCAGCATCTCTGAAGAAAAGGAATACGTCACGTTTCGGGTCGAAAACCTCCTTTGGGCTGAGAGTCGTTTGTGTCTATGCAAACCAGCATCTGCAGTTCCCTCCTAAACAATTATTCAGGCTGTTTAACATTTTAGAAAGATAGGCAGAAAGGGGGAAAAAAATGGATGGCTCCGTTTTTAAAGGATGACATTGCTGAAGTGACAGGAATGATGTAGACACATGAAACTGCAAGTGTGGGAATCATGCATTGAACACAAAGTGCTGGACTAACTAAACGGGTCAAGAAGCATCTCCCGACCCAAAGTATTGTCTATCCATGTCCTGCAGAAATGCTGTTTGACCCAATCCAGTACTGTGTGTTCTGACAGGGAGTGATATTAACTCAAGAAGCTTAACCAGTTTGAGTGGGAATTAGAAATAGTAAGGGTGGTACATAGGGTCCCTCATATAAATCAAGAAAATGAACTGCAATATTCGTAGGTGATTTCAATCATCATATTGATGTTAAATAAATCAAATTGGCAAAGACAAGGGTGTATTTGGGATTGCTTTTTAGATTCATACCACAGAGTTTCCACACAATAAAGATTACTTTTGGTAAATTTGGATCTTATTTACGCAAGAATGATGAAAACCTATTGAAAGGCAAACAGACCTTTGAGAAAATTGCTTCAAGATAAAAAATACCAGCTACCAGAATCATTGCTCTTAAGATTGCCGGACCACAAAAGATCAATGTCCTTCTAGTGTCATAGAGTCATATAGCATAGAAACTGGCCCTGTGGCTCGACTTGCTCATGCCAACCAAAATGTGCCATCTACACCTGTCCCGCCTGCCCGCATTTGGCCTATATCCATATAAACCTTTCCTGTCCATGTACTTGTCCAAATCCCTTTTAAATGTTGTTAGAGTACCTACTTCAACTACCTCCTCTAGCAGCTCAATATGTGTGAAAATGTTGTCCCTCAGGTTCCCATTAAGTCAAACCCCTCTCACCTTTTACCTATGTCATAGAAACATAGAAACATAGAAAATAGGTGCAGGAGGAGGCCATTTGGCCCTTCGAGGCTGCACCGCCATTCATTGTGATCATGGCTGATTATCCTCAATTAGTAACCCATGCCAGCCTTCTCTCCACATCCCTTGATTTCACTAGCCCCTAGATCTCTTTCTAACTCTCTTTTAAATTCATCAAGTGAATTGGCCCCCACAGCCTTCTGTGGCAGAAATTCCACAAATTCACAACTCTCTGGGTGAAAACATTTTTTTTTCATCTCAATGGCCTCCCCTTTAGTCTTGGCCCCTGGTTCTGGACTCCCCCAACATTGGGAACATTTTTCCTGCATCTAGCTTGTCCATTCCTTTTATAATTTTATACGTTTCTATAAGATCCCCTCTCATCCTAAATTCCAGTGAATACAAGCCCAGTCTTTCCAATCTTTCCTCATGACAGTCCTGCCATCCCGGGCGATTAACATTGTGAACCTACGCTGCACTGCCTCAATAGCAAGGATGTCCTTCCTCAAATTAGGAGACCAAAACTGCACACAATACTCCAGATTGGACAACTGCAGAAGGACCTCTTTACCCCTATATTCAAATCCTCTCATTATGAAGGCCAACATGCCATTAGCTTTTTTTCACTGCCTGCTGTACCTGCATGTTTACTGTCAGTGACTGGTGAACAAGGACACCCTCTGGTTCTTGATTCCCCTACTCTGGGTAAAATACTCTGTGCATTTAGGGTGATCTAAACTGAACACTATACTCTAAATGTGGCCCCACCAACGTCTTGTACTGTAATGTAACATCCCAACTTTTATACTCATTGCACTGAGTTATGAATGCCTATGTACCAACATGCTCTTGACTCCACCTTCAAGGAGCTATGTACCTGCACTCCCAGTTCCATCTGCTCTACAACACTTCCTAGAGCCCTGCCATTCACTGTGAAGGTCCTGCTATAGTTTGACCTCCCTAAAAAGGAACACCTTATACTTACAGTATCTGCGTGAAACCATGAACAATCCCTCTGCCCACAAGCCCATCTGACCAAGATCCATCTTCACTGTCTACAATACCAACAAGTTAAGTAGTCAGTATTGTCCCATATCATTTTGCTTTTTATTAATATTGCAATATGTTGTAATAAATAGTAGAATCGTTTTTTGCCACAGTGCTTTCCATTGGATATCATTTTGGGGTTTTTCAACAATTTCACTGTGTTGGTGCTGAAGGAGAGATGGGGGGGGAGTGAGGCTGGTATTCACCCCTGGTTTGCAGTTTCCCAAATGAATACATTAGAATTTTTTTTTAAAAGACAACAAACAGTACTGATCTTTGTGCTGATGGTCTGGAATTAGACAATAGACAATAGACAATAGGTGCAGGAGTAGGCCATTCAGCCCTTCGAGCCAGCACCGCTATTCAATATGATGATGGCTGATCATCCACAATCAGTACCCCAATTCTTGCCTTCTCGGCATATCCCCTGACTCTGCTATCTTTAAGTGCTCTATCCAACTCTCTCTTGAAAGCATCCAGAGAACCGGCCTCCACCGCCCTCTGAAGCAGAGAATTCCACAGATTCACAACCCCCTGTGTGAAAATGTTTTTCCTCATCTCCGTTCCAAATGGATTGCCCCTTATTCTTAAACTGTGGCCCCTAGTTCTGGACTACCCCATCATCCGGAACATATTTCCTGCCTCTGGCGTGTCCAAACCCGCTATCCCATTTATATTAACGATGGTGGAAAGGGTCATGAACTTCAAATCCTGATCGTGCATATTTCCGAAGATCTTTCCTGGTCCCAGCACACTATTGCAATCATAAAGAAGGCACATCAGCGCCTCTACTTCCTGAGAAGATTACCGAGAGTCGGTATGTCAAGGAGAACTCTCTCGAACGTCTACAGGTGCACAGTAGAGAGCATGCTGACTGGTTGCATCCTGGCTTCATTCGGTAACTTGAACGTCCAGGAGCGGAAAGGATTGCAGAAAGTTGTGACCACTGCCCAGTCCATCACTGGCTTTGACCTCCCCACCATCGAAGGGATCTATCGCAGTTGCTACATCAAAAAGGCTGCCAAAATCATCAAAGACCCACACCATCCTGGCCACACACTCATCTCTCCGTTGCCCTCGGGATGAAGGTACAGGAGCCTGAAATCTGGAACATCCAGGTTTAGGAACAGCTACTTCCCCACAGCCATCAGGCTATTAAACTCGCTATCAAACAAACCCTGAACAATAACAGCCTATTGCACATTATCTGTTTAAATGGTACACCAATCATTGAAAGTAGGCAGGTAGTGCAGCAGGCAGTGAAGAAAGCGAATGGTATGGATGGGGGTGACAGCCTACCCAGGGGTGGTGACAGCGGACGGGCCTCCAGCACAGAGACCGGCCTGGTTGCTCCAAAAGCTAGGGAAAAAAAGAGGGCCATAGTAATTGGGGACTCTATTGTTAGGGGGTCGGATAGGCGATTCTGTGGATGCAGTCGGGAGACCAGGATGGTGGTCTGCCTCCCTGGTGCCAAGGTCTCAGACGTGTCTCAACGCATCCAAGATATCCTTAAATCAGAGGGAGAGGAGCCTGAGGTCGTGGTACATATAGGTACCAATGACATAGGTAAAAAAAAGGGAAGAGGTCCTGAAGGGAGGATTTAGGGAGTTGGGAGGAGAGTTAAGAAAAAGGACCAAAAAGGTAACAATCTCAGGATTACTGCCTGTGCCACGCGACAGTGAGAGTAGGAATGGAGCGAGGTGGAGGATAAATGCGTGGCTGAAAGACTGGTGCAGAGGGCAGGGATTCAAGTTCCTGGATCATTGGGACTTCTTTTGGGGAAGGTGGGACCTGTACAGAAAGGATGGATTGCACTTGAACCCGAGGGGGACCAATATCCTAGCGGGGAAATTTGCAAAGGCTGCTGGGGAGACTTTAAACTAGAATGGTTGGGGTGAGGGACTCAAATAGCGAAAGCTAGTAGACAGAAAGGGAGGCAGGAAGCAGAAAAGGGAAACACTCGGACACAAGAGGAGAAAGAAAAAAAAAGGAAATAAACAGAGAATAAGAGACGGGCGGTTTCTTAAATGTGCATATTTTAATGCTAGGAGCATTGTATGAAAAGTGGATGAGCTTAGAGTCTGGATAGATGCCTGGAAGTATGATGTTGTGGCGATCAGTGAAACATGGTTGCAGGAGGGCTGTGATTGGAAACTAAATATTCCAGGATTTCGTTGCTTCAGGTGTGATAGAATTGGAGGGGCAAGAGGTGGAGGTGTTGCATTGCTAGTCAGGGAAGATATTACAGCAGTGCTTTGGCAGGATAGATTGGAGGGCTCATCTAGGGAGGCTATTTGGGTGGAATTGAGAAGTGGGAAAGGTGTAGCAACACTTATAGGGGTGTATTATAGACCGCCAAACGGGGAACGAGAATTGGAAGAGCAAATATGTAAGGAGATAGCAGATATTAGTAGTAAGCACAAGGTAGTGATTGTGGGAGATTTCAACTTTCCACACATAGACTGGGAAACACATTCTGTAAATGGGCTGGATGGGTTGGAGTTTGTAAAATGTGTGCAGGATAGTTTTTTGCAGCAATACATAGAGGTACCTACTAGAGGAGGGGCAGTGATGGACCTCATGTTAGGAAATGAGACGGGACAGGTGGCGGAGGGGAGCACTTCGGGTCCAGTGATCACAATACCATTAGTTTCAATATAATTATGGAGAGGGTCAGAACTGGACCTAGGGTTGAGATTTTTGATTGGAGAAAGGCTAACTTTGATGAGATGCGAGATGATTTAAAAGGAGTGAACTGGGACATTTTGTTTTATGGGAAAGATGTAGAAGAGAAATGCAGGACATTTAAAGGGGAAATTTTAAGAGTACAGAATCTTTATGTTCCTGTTCGGTTGAAAGGAAACAGTAAAAATTGGAAAGAGCCATGGTTTTCAAGGGAAATTGGACATCTTGTTCGGAAAAAGAGGGAGATCTACAATAATTATAGGCAGCATGAAGTAAATGAGGTGCTTGAGGAGTATAAGGAATGTAAAAAGAATCTTAAGAAAGAAATTAGAAAAGCTAAAAGAAGATATGAGGTTGCTTTGGCAAGTAAGGTGAAAGTAAATCCAAAGGGTTTCTACAGTTATATTAATAGCAAAAGGATAACGAGGGATAAAATTGGTCCATTGGAGAGACAGAGTGGACAGTTATCTGCAGAGCCAAAAGAGATGGGGGAGATATTGAACAATTTTTTTTTCTTCGGTATTCACCAAGGAGATGGATATTGAATTATGTGAGGTAAGGGAAACTAGTAGAGTAGCTATGGATACTATGAGGTTCAAAGTAAAAGAAGTACTGACACTTTTGAAAAATATAAAAGTGGATAAGTCTCCAGGTCCTGACAGGATATTCCCTAGGACATTGAGGGAAGTTAGTGTAGAAATAGCTGGGGCTATGACAGAAATATTTCAAATGTCATTAGAAATGGGAATAGTCCCCGAGGATTGGCGTACTGCGCATGTTGTTCCATTGTTTAAAAAGGGTTCTAAGAGTAAACCTAACAATTATAGACCTGTTAGTTTGACTTCAGTGGTGGGCAAATTAATGGAAAAGGTACTTCGAGATAATATATATAAGCATCTAGATAAACAGGGTCTGATTAGGAACAGTCAACATGGATTTGTGCCTGGAAGGTCATGTTTGACTAATCTTCTTGAATTTTTTGAAGAGGTTACTAGGGAAATTGACGAGGGTAAAGCAGTGGATGCTGTCTATATGGACTTTAGTAAGGCCTTTGACAAGGTTCCTCATGGAAGGTTTGTTAAGAAGGTTCAACTGCTGGGTATAAATGCAGGAATAGCAAGATGGATTCAACAATGGCTGAATGGGAGAAGCCAGAGGGTAATGGTGGATGGCTGTTTATCGGGTTGGAGGCAGGTGACTAGTGGGGTGCCTCAGGGATCTGTATTGGGTCCTTTGTTGTTTGTCATGTACATCAATGATCTGGATGAAGGTGTGGTAAATTGGATTAGTAAGTATGCAGATGATACCAAGATAGGGGGTGTTGTGGATAATAAAGAGGATTTCCAAAGTCTACAGAGTGATTTAGGTCATTTGGATAAAATGGGCTGAAAGATGGCAGGTGGAGTTTAATGCTGATAAATGTGAGGTGCTACACCTTGGCAGGACAAATCAAAATAGGACGTACATGGTAAATGGTAGGGAATTGAAGAATACAGTTGAACAGAGGGATCTGGTATAACCGTGCATAGTTCCTTGAAGGTGGAATCTCATATAGATAGGGTGGTAAAGAAAGCTTTTGGTATGCTAGCCTTTATAAATCAGAGCATTGAGTATAGAAGCTGGGATGTAATGTTAAAATTGTACAAGGCATTGGTGAGACCAAATCTGGAGTATGGTGTACAATTTTGGTCGCCCAATTATAGGAAGGATGTCAACAAAATAGAGAGAGTACAGAGGAGATTTACTAGAATGTTGCCTGGGTTTCAACAACTAAGTTACAGAGATAGGTTGAATAAGTTAGGTCTTTATTCTCTGGAGCGCAGAAGGTTAAGGGGAGACTTGATAGAGGTCTTTAAAATGATGAGAGGGATAGACACAGTTGTTGTGGACAAGCTTTTCCCTTTGAGAATAGGGAAGATTCAAACAAGAGGACATGACTTCAGAATTAAGGGACAGAAGTTTAGGGGTAATATGAGGGGGAACTTCTTTACTCGGAGAGTGGTAGCGGTGTGGAATGAGCTTCCAGTGGAAGTGGTGGAGGCAGGTTCATTGGTATCATTTAAAAATAAATTGGATAGGCATATGGATGAGAAGGGAATGGAGGGTTATGGTATGAGTGCAGGCAGGTGGGACTAAGGGGAAAAAAAATTGTTCGGCACGGACTTGTAGGGCCGAGATGGCCTGTTTCCGTGCTGTTATTGTTATATGGTTATATGGTATGTTAGCATTCATAGCAAAAGGATTTGAGTATAGGAGCAGGGTGGTTCTACTGCAGTTGTACAGGGTCTTGTTGAGACCACACCTGGAGTATTGCGTACAGTTTTGGTCTCCAAATCTGAGGAAGGACATTATTGCCATAGAGGGAGTGCAGAGAAGGTTCACCAGACTGATTCCTGGGATTTCAGGACTTTCATATGAAGAAAGACTGGATAGACTCGGATTGTACTCGCTAGAATTTAGAAGATTGAGGGGGGATCTTATAGAAACTTACAAAATTCTTAAGGGGTTGGACAGGCTAGATGCAGGAAGATTGTTCCCGATGTTGGGGAAGTCCAGGACAAGGGGTCACAGTCTAAGGATAAAGGGGAAATCCTTTAGGACCGAGATGAGAAAAACATTTTTCACCTAGAGAGTGGTGAATCTCTGGAACTCTCTGCCACAGAAGGGAGTTGAGGCCTGTTCATTGGCTATATTTAAGAGGGAGTTAGATGTGGCCCTTGTGGCTAAAGGGATCAGAGGGTATGGAGAGAAGGCAGGTACAGGATACTGAGTTGGATGATCAGCCATGATCATATTGTATGGCAGGGCAGGCTCGAAGGGCCGAATGGCCTATTCCTGCACCTATTTTCTATGTTTCTATGTTTCTATTTATTGTGTATATTTATGGTCTATGGTATATATATGGTCTATGGTATATAGACACTGAACTTTTATCTCCTGTTCTGTATTGTGTTTACATATTCTGTTGTGTTGCAGCAAGCAAGAATTTCATTGTCCTATCTGGGACACATGGCAATAAAACTCCCCTGACTTGTCTTGACTTGAACCCTTAATAATTTTATATGTTTCAATAAGATCCCTTCTCATCCTTCTAAATTCCAGAGTATACAAGCCCAGCCGCTCTATTCTATCAACATATGACAGTCCTGTCATCCCTTGGACTGAGTGAGATGAGAAATGATGATACAAGTGATTGGAGGTGGCGGGTGGGCAGTGGCAAATCTGTAGCAACTGATGGAGAAAGTTTGCTGCGTATTATTGATTTGCTGCACCTTCTGCCCATGTCCCTGGCTAATTATTCTATTTAACACTCAGATGTGCAATTAATGCCGTCAGCTTGTTAATGCAGTGGGTCAGAGGTGCCCTGGTGTTCCAGGCGAGTGCCCACTGCCGCTAATTACATGTCTGCAACCCCACTGCACGTCTGACTGTTGCAGACGGCCACGCCTGCAGCCTGCTTGCTGTAGACCCTTCTAATTAAAGTGTAGGAAGGAACTGCAGATGCTGGTTTAAACTGAAGATAGACTCAAAAAGCTGGAGTAACTCAGCAGGCCAGGCAGCACCTCTGGAGAAAAGGAATGGGTGATGTTTCGGGTCGAGACCCTTCTTCAGACTGAAAGTCAGTGGAAAGTGACCATCCAGTGCTGCTGTCTGACCCGCTGACGTTCTCGAGCCTTTTCTGTCTATCTTCTTATTAAAGTGTCTGAGCCAGACTGCCTGTACCCGGGTCACCATGCTAGTCACCGTCCACACTACAGTAGTGGTCAGCTCCAGCCTTTCCTGTTCAAATTCCCATTGCTCTTTTAAACAAAATAGCTGTAGTCTAAGTAGAGTCCCTCATGTTTTTACAGATACTGAACAGCAAAACGATTATTACGGTCAGAAGCCACTTACATTGCTCCGTCTCCAGGACTTCTGCAGGTAAAGATAAGAAATCAGAACAAGTATAGGTCATCCAGCCATTTATCAAACAAGTCAATTCCGTGGTAAAAGCTAGCTTCTTTCAGCTTTGGACGATAGCTAAAACAGTAAGATGAGAACTTACCAGTTTAAAGTTTGATCTGTATTTTATGAGGAGTTACGATGAGGGATTACGTGAAGAGCCCGCTCAGCACGCATGCGCGGCATACTTCAAAGCAGCGGTGTGGAATCACAGATAGACACAGTTATTGAAATAAACATAGTAAAGAAAAGGAGACATCAGTTATCAGTTTGACCCATATTATTGAGGGTGGGAGCGGAGGGCACGTAATCCCTCATCGTAACTCCTCATAAAATACAGATCAAACTTCAAACTGGTAAGTTCTCGTTTAATCTTGCTATTTTACTTCGGAGTCACGTGAGTGACTACGTGAAGATTTTAAAGCTCTGTGATTTCAAACCGTGTAACAGTTATTACTTCACTCACTGCTGAAGTCCTTGAGGGAGGAAGTGTGTTATTGTAATCAACCAATGAATCTGTTTGTAGAAAAACACAACTGTATTTGTTAACAATAACAACAAAGAAATTAAATTGCTCCCCTGGGCTTAAATTAAATATTTGCAGTCTGTAAAATGTTTTCTGCAAATAAAGCAGGTTTTGCCAACGGCTTATTATAAACAGTTCTGAACGTTCTTTCCCCCGACCATCCTGCTGTAGGGCAGTAGGTGGGTCATGGCACATAACCGTGGTTCTGGCAGGTAAGCCCGAAATTCCACGGCTGGATTAGGTGTTCCTGGTCTGCTCTGTTTGATCAGTCCCTGGATAATGAAAGAGATCTGGTCTGGAGCTGTGATTATGTTGTCCAGTCGCGATAGGTGTAGTGACTGGACCCTCTGTGCAGATACAAGTGCCATCAACATGAGTGTTTTGAGCGTAGATTGTTCCAGGTTGAGGGATCTGGCTGGTGGCCATCGCCTGAGATATGTCAGGACCACACTGATATCCCATATATGGGTGTACCTTGGTCTAGGGGGGTTAGAGTTGTAAATACCCTTCATTAGTTTGACCACCAGTGGGTGGGACCCCATGACCTGTTGTCCTGGAGCTTGTTTTAAATAGACTGACAGGGCACTTCTAGCTGTGTTGATGGCACTGTAGCTGAGTCCTTCATCGTGGTGAAGGTTCGCCAGGGATTCCAGTATGTTGGTAACTGTAGCGGTTGTGTAGGTGGTCCCTGTATCCAAGCAGTACTTCTCCCACTTTTTGATGCTGGACAAGTACTGTTTCCTTATGGATGTTCGGAGGGATTTACTAGAATGTTGGCTGGGTTTCAGCAACTAAGTTACAGAGAAAGGTTGAACAAGTTAGGGCTTTATTCTTTGGAGCGCAGAAGGTTAAGGGGGGACTTGATAGAGGTTTTTAAAATGATGAGAGGGATAGACAGAGTTGATGTGGAAAAGCTTTTCCCACTGAGAGTAGGGAAGATTCAAACAAGGGGACATGACATGAGAATTAAGGGACTGAAGTTTAGGGGTAACATGAGGGAGAACTTCTTTACTCAGAGAGTGGTAGCTGTGTGGAATGAGCTTCCAGTGAAGGTGGTGGAGGCAGGTTCGTTTTTATCAATAAAAAAATAAATTGGATAGTGTATATGGATGGGAAGGTGGTGGAGGTATGGTCTGAGCGCAGGTATATGGGACTAGGGGAGATTATGTGTTCGGCACGGACTAGAAGGGTCGAGATGGCCTGTTTCCGTGCTGTAATTGTTATGGTTATATGGTTATATGGATGTCGTGGAGTAATGGGAACCATGGCTGTGTAGGCCAGTCGGGTACTACCAAAATACCTGAAGCACAGTCCATTTGTATTTTGCGTAGTACCCGGCTGATAAGGCAGAAGGGAGGAAATGCATCGAAGAAGAAATTTCCCCAATCTACCGCTGCTGCCTCAGGGTCTGGTTCCCAAGCGACATACATAGGTACCTGGTGATTTAGCCTTGATGCAAATAGGTCGATATCTGGCGTGCCATATTGCTTAATAATTTTTGCAAACACTTTGGGGTTTAACATCCATTCGGTGTTGTCATTAAATTTGCGTGACCTGGTGTCTGCCGCTGTATTTAGCATACCTGGCAGGTAAGTTGCTAATAGCCAAATATGTCTTTAGACACACCATTGCCAAATTGTGTTGACCAATTTGTTGCATGATATCGATGTTATGCCGCCCATATGGTTAATGTAGGCCACCACCGTAGTATTGTCTATTTGTAACCGAACATGCAAGTGATGCATATTGGATGCATATGCTTTTAAACCATAAAAGGCACCCAACATCTCTAGATAGTTAATGCCCAGTGTAAGTAGTAATGATGACTCTAGGTTAGTCCATCTACCACCTGTGCTGGATACGGAGTTAGTCGCTCCCCAGCCTTGAGCACTGGCATCTGTTTGGATAACTAAAGTAGGGTTAATGATGATGATAGGGCTGAAACTATGCCAAACATTTTCTGCCCACCACTGTAGTTCTGATATTGCTTCAGTGGGTAATTTCATGATATGATCATAATGACCTGCATGTCGTTTTAGTGCCTGTACCTTTGCTCTTTGTAAGTTTTGATAGTGCAAAGGTCCAAATTGTGTAGCCGGAAATGCTGCTACCATTTTCCCAATTACTCTTGATACTTGTCGAATAGTTGGTCGCTCGTTGACCATTAAATTGTTGCATGATTGTGCCAATTCAGTTGTTTTGTCTTTTAGCAAAGTTACAGATATATGGGCTGAGTTAATTGTGAAGCCCAAGTAGTCCATGGTTGTGGATGGCTTCAACTTAGATTTATCTGGATGTAAGACAAATCCCAAGGTTTCGAACAACTGTTTGGTTGCTGACACAGCTGATATAGCCAATTCCATGGTCTTGCCTACTATTAAGATATCATCAGGATATGCCGTGACAATATGTTTTTGTCTTCTTAGTATTGCCAGGGCTGGTTTTAGTATCTTGGTGAATAATCTTGGGGCTGATGTTAAGCCATTGGGTAATGCTTTAAACTGCCATTGCTGCCACATCCAGGTAAATTTCAGGTAGCTGCAATGATCCTTGTGAATGGGTACTGAATAGTAAGCATCTTTGAGGTCAATGCTTGCCATGAAGTATCCTTTGGAAATCAGTTGTTTGGCAGTAACAAATGTTTCCATTTTGAAATGTACATACTTAACAAACATATTTAGTGAAGTTAAGTCAATGATGATGTGACACCCACCATCTTTTTTAGTTTTAGTGAATATATTTGACACAAATTCCAAGGGTTCATGTTTTGTTTTTTCAATGATACCCTTTGTGATTAGTCTCACCAGTTCAGCTTGTCCCTCTCGTTTCTCTTTAACTGAGAGGGAAAAGACCCTCTGGGGTGAATGTTGAACTGGTGGCAATTTTTCTAGTATAAATTGTATTTTGTATCCACTAATGCTATTGAGTATATACTTGTCACTCGTGATAGACTCCCATGCATCCTTAAACAGGTGTAATCTCCCCCCTGTTAGTATTGCACCCCTACTTTCTATATGCTGGTAGGAACCAGACCCACCTACCTCCATGGTTATGGATATTTCTTATGTCTCTTCCCAGACCAGCGAGTCTTGCGTGTTCTCTAACGTGGCGGTGATGTTTGGGGGTGGCGCATTTTCCATGGGGTCCGCTCTGGGCCTTGGTCTAAAAAAGGCTTCCGGTGGTGATATGCGGACCCCGAGCTTTCACCAGTCTCATAGGGTAGACGTCAACTGGTGGACGCGATGGGGTGCTGCCGCTTAGGTATTGTTGTTTTGGGTTTGCTTGTTCCGGGGCCTGCCCTCATGAGACCGAAGGTTTTAGATGCCTCTTCTATATCCTTGACTTTTTTAGTGAGGTCTTTGCCAAAGAGCAGTGTGTCTGGCTCAGTGGTTGGGATTTTGCACAACCCGGCGAATTTTGGATTGAGGGCAGGTCTTATAATTTCTTTGCGGAGGTTATTTATCTCGAACTGCGTGTTGCACAACAGTGCAAGAGTGTCCTGTTGGTTTGTGGTCATTTCTGTATTGTCCACAGAACGAGCAAATGATGTGATGGCTGACGTCAGGAGCCTGAGGATCCGCTGCAGTTTCAGCTCCTGATTTCGAATATTTGTCCCAACGTGCCCCCAGATTTGGCTGTTGACAGCCGGCACTTTGAGTGATTCACAATTTTCAGGAGCTGTGTATAATTCTAAGAGCTCATTAACCACCTGCTCCTGTAGGGGCCTGTTGGAAAGGTGGTTAATGCTGGCCGCTAGTTTAGGCTCTAATGGCCTTCCTGCACGTGGGGCTGCCATGTAGCGGTCCACCACACCCAGCAGCTCTTCCTGTTCCTGCACCCCTGGCATACTCCCGACTTCTTCAGCCAGCCAGCCCAGCTCTTCCTGGTCAGCCCAGCCCTGGTCGCCAAAGCTGCATTCGGATGAGGGGGAAGCGATGGCCAGTGCACAAGGCACTGTGGAGGGAGTGCCTGAACTCCCCCTGCGAGACTGCTCCTCACGCAGTGAGTCGCGCTGGAGCACCTGCTCCAGGAGCCGCTCATGCGGCTGTCTCTCCCCTGAACAGGTGGTGAGACGTCCCCGTCCAACGAATCGGAAACCACCGGCCGGATGGTCTTCCTGGTGGCTTTGCATCCATCCGCTGCTCAGGCGCTAGCGAGACTGGGCTCGGCCCTGTGTCGGGGATGGCGGAGCGCTGGGTAAGCGGTCCTACCGCCTCCTGCCCCCCACTGATGGAACGGTCCTCCGTTGGAGTCGAGCGGGGAACAGATTTCTTCAAGATCCTTTTCTTGTTCATATTCTGCTGTGGAAACAAAGCAGAAGGCTCTCCTTGCCAACAGAAAACCGACCTCAGAGTAACTTACCTGACGGTCCATCTTTTAAACTGTAGCGGGAGCGCCTGACTCCCGCTGTGGCCGCTGTTGCACTGCTGGACGCAAAATGCCACGCATGCGTGCTGAGTGGGCTCTTCACGTAGTCACTCACGTGACTCCGAAGTAAAATAAAACAATTCCTCCACTTTGATGACCTCGAAAAGATCATCCACACATTTATCTCCTCCCGCCTAGATTACTGCAACTCTCTTTACACTGGCATCAGCCAATCTTCCCTGTCCCACCTGAAACTGGTCCAAAATGCCGCAGCGGGACCCCTGACGGGCACCCAAAAAAGGGGCAACATCACCCCGATCCAGGCCTCTCTCCACTGGCTCCCTGTGCGGTTCTGTATACATTTCAAGACCCTCCTCTATGTCTACAAAGCCCTCAATGGGCTTGCCCTCTCCTACATTAAAAGTCTTCTCACCCACCAATCCACCTCCAGGTCGCTCAGATCGGCCGACTTGGGGCTGCTGAATATCCGGAATAGGCATAAGCTCAGGGGCGACCGCATCTTTGCAGTTGCAGCTCCTAGACTGTGGAACTGCATCCCCCTTCCCATCAGAACTGCCCTCTCCATCGACTCCTTTAAGTCAAGACTAAAATCTTATCTATACTCCCAAGCCTTTCCTGACATCCATTGAGCGAGGGTTATATGTATATATGTATGTATTTGTTTGTTTATACTATTCTTATAACAAATGTAAAGCATTTTGGCCAACGAGAGTTGTTTTTTAAATGTGCCATGTAAATAAATGTGGCTTGACTTGTGATTACTCACCTGGCTGCCCATTCGGATCGTGGCTGATATTCGACCTTGTTGCCGGTTTTCTGTAATAACCCTTGTTCCCCAGTATCAATCCATTTTTTTTACCCAAAAATAAATTAAATCAACTACAGGTGCACAACCTTTTATCCGAAAGCCTTGGGACCAGACACCTTTCGTAATTCAGAATTTGTCAGTCTTCGGAATGGAAATTTTTTTGCGTATATTTTAATGGCTGGCTCAGTGGTAGAGTGCTCGGCTCATATCCGCAAGGTCGCGAGTTTGCGCCTTGATCCCGGCAGAAGAAGTTGGAGCGGGGCTGGGCTGGGCTGCTGCTGGCTGTGGGTCTCTGGGATCTCTGTGCTTGCGGTGGGCCTGGTGGTCGACGTCCAATTGGTCCTGACGTCTCCGGTGACTGCACTGACCTGCAGCCATCGCCGTCGTGAAGACAGTACAAAGCCCCCACGCCGGTGCAATGAGCGGGGAGCTGGAGAGGGGAGGGAAGGGGTCACACACATGGCCGGGAAGTAGAGGGGTGTAGGTGGGGTGAAACTGAAGGGAGCGACAATTTGCTGCTGCCTGCACTGTGAGTTTAAAAGTTCCCACGCAAGACTCACGATACACTGTGTATCGTGTCTGCCGTGGGAACTTTTAAACTCAGCGGGCAGGTAACAGCATATTGTCAATTATTAACCCTCCCGCGCAATATACTCTCACCTTCTCTTTTATGAATGGGGATTTAGTTCCCCTTTCTTCGAGGACCGACCAGAGGTTCCGCTGTCACCTCTGCGGGCTGCCCTCGGTGAACGTCCTGTCTCCCTGTCCCTGGGATAGTAGGGGGCGATCAAACAGCACAATACCCCCCTCCCCCTCCCCCTCCAACTCCAGAGGAATCCGCTCCCCGATGGGCTGCTACGGCGACAAGTGGCAGTTCGCCCACAGCCCGAACTGCGCCACCCCAAGAACAAGAAGTACCTTCCACACTATCAGCTTCTGCCCATACACTGCGTGTTCCTCTGGAGTTGGAGCGGGGCTGGGCTGGAGTTGCTGCTCTGGGATCTCCGTGCTTGCAGTGGGCCTGGGGGTCGGTGTCCCGATGAGAGGGCGCAGCTCGGGCTGTGGGCGAACTGCCACTTGTCGCCGTAGCGGCCCATCGGGAAGCGGCTTCTGGTGGTCCTGACGTCTCCGGCCAGTTTGCAGTTTTCCTCTGGAGTTGGAACGGGGCTGGGTTGCTGCTGGCTGTGGGTCTCTGGGTTCTCCGTGCTTGCAGTGGGCCTGGGGGTCGGTGTCCCGTTGGTCCTGACGTTTCCGGTGACTGCACTGCGCTGCTAGAATCGCCGACGTGAAGACAGTACAAAGCCCCCGCGCCGGTGCAATGAGCGGGGAGCTGGAGAGGGGAGGGAAGGGGTCACACACATGGCCGGGAAGCAGAGGGGTGTAGGTGGGGTGAAACTGAAGGGAGCGACAATCTGCTGCTCCCTGCCCGCTGAGTTTAAAAGTTCCCACGCAAGGCTCACGATACACTGTGTATCGTGTCTACCGTGGGAACTTTTTAACCCAGCGGGAAGGCAGCGGCATATTGTCAATTATTAACCCTCCCGCGCAATATACCCTCACCTCTTTTATGAATGGGGATTTAGTTCCCTTTTCTTCGAGGACCGACCGGAGGTTCCGCTGTCACCTCTGCGGGCCGCCCTCCGTGAACGTTTTCAAGGACCTTTCTTCAAGGACCGAAAAAATGGCCGCTATTCGGAGCTTTTCGTTATTTGGATCGTCGGATAAAAGGTTGTGCACCTGTATTTACAAACAATTCACACAAAAACATAAAACCCACCAGCATAATACAAAATAAAGCAAATATTCTTAAATATGAAATTCCTATTTTCCCATCCTTATCGAGGATACATTCCACCCCCGGAAATCCCCCAGGGTGCCCGTGGACAGCCCGTATTCCCTCTCTAACACCACCCGGGCACAGATGTAACATTGAAAAAGTGGCAGGCAGCCGGCTCTGGGCCGAGCCCTCTTCCGCCTGGTGCCATGACTCGTGGTAGAGCATGTGACCCCTGGTTCTAGAGCATATGACCCCTGGTTCTAGACTCCTCACCCAGGGGAAACAGCTTCCCTGCTTCTGACCAGTCCAGCACATTAAAATAAAAGTTTCAATGGGATCACCTCTCATTCTTCTTGTGAATACAAGGCATTGACAATATTCTTCACCTTTAACACTGTAAGATGCAGTTACACCCTTAAAACAATGATACAAAGTGCTGGAGTAACTCAGCGGATCAGGCAGCATCTGTGGAGAACATGGATAGGTGACGTTTTGGGTCGGGACCCTTATTCAGACTGATTGTGGCGTGTAGTGGGGGGGAAGCAGGGAGTGAGGAGAGCAGAACAAACATGGCAGGTGATAGGTAGACATTGGCGAGGGAGGTGGGATTGATAGACAGATGGTTAGAACAAAGTGTGTAGGGAGGAACTGCAGAAGGGTCTTTGGTTTGAACAAATGCCGGAAATTAAAACTGAAGATTTGAGCCAAGAGGATTAAAGAGTTGCAAATTGTGAAGGAGTTGGAGGGGAAACATAGAAGTGAACCAGCTGGGGTACAGGAGAGGTGGGGGGAAGGAGAAGAAGGATGGGAGGAAAGGGAAGGGAGGGTGGGATTGTACGGGTTACCTATAATTGGTGAATTCAATGTTCATACTGTTGGGTTGAATATGAGATGTTGTTCCTCCAGTTTGCGTGTGGCTTCCCTCTGGGAATGGTGGAGGCCCTTAGCCAGTTTCTAAATGAAAAAAAATCAATATCAAATCACAAGAGGAGATATTAGAGGAGGTGATTTCATTGACTAACTTTAAGGAGCAACTTAAAGGAGTAAAAATTGAGAGATTTGGGGAATAGTTTGACCTTGAGGGAAATGCTCGAGAATACTTCAACACAAGGGATAGTGAGAGCAAATTGCTTGAAGGAACCAATTATTGTGGATATGTGATAACATCAGTAAGATGGTCTTCTTTCCATAGTCTGTAATGTGGGACCGACATTTGAAAATGGAAAAGGAGTACTAGGAATATGCAGCTTCCGGGCAGTGCTGTGGTGTAACAGGTAGAGTTGCTGCCTCACAGCACCAGAGATACAGCTTGTAGATTGGTTATTTCTTGCTAACCAATTGTTGTGCTTGTTAGTCGAAGCTCCGCCTACTATGCAGTTTATATTATCAGAAGTCTGCTTAAGTGATTCAGTCTGAGTAGCTGCTAATTACTGTAACACCATGCAAATGAATGCTGTGAGTGAACTTTAATAAACATGTGTTGTACCTTCACATGGTGTCAGAAGTAATTTCTTACCCACCCCGTTTAAGTTTATCGGGTTTTATTTTTTGCCCATTTTTTTTATGTGCCTGTTATCTCCATCTTGGCAAACTCGTCTCGCCATCCTAGTGATCTGATCTTTGACTCTGATATTGCTGAAAGAGTTTAATCTCTCCCCTGTACGGGAACCCGACTTTTTCCCTGTCATTGGATCTAACAACGTGGAGCCGGCGGCGGACACCAACCGAAGCCAACCTGAGGGCTCCAGTCACGGAGCCTGCGGACTCGCCATCGTGGAGCTGGCCGACTTCGGTGTGGGGAGAGCTGTGGTGGTGCGCGGTTGAGACACGACTTCGGAGCTTCGCAGGCTCCGGCCGCAAGCCCGGTGGACAGGAACATCGGCAGCTCGCAGGCCCCTAGTGGGAGACCACTTTTCGGAGCTCCTGCAATGGCAACTTCTCCCACAGGAATCGCGGGGTTTAAATGACTCGCGGGGCCTAACATCGCCTGGCGCAGCTTAAACAGCCGCGGGACTTACCATCGCCCGCCGAGGGCTTTAACATCGTGAGCCCCAGTTCACCTCGACGCTGCAGTTGGACTGCTGGACTGCGGGAGAAGAACTGAGGGAAGAGATAAGACTTTTGCCTTCCATCACCGTGAGGATGTATTTTTCTCCATCTATCTATCTATCTATCTATCTATCTATCTATCTATCTATCTATCTATCTATCTATCTATCTATCTATCTATCTATCTATCTATCTGTCTATCTGTCTATCTATCTATCTATCTATTCTATATTTTATTCTATATTCTATACTATTACTAGAATGCTCATCTTGTCCTCTTCCAGTTTGCGTTGGTTTTATATATTGCACAAAAACGGTACACTATATCGGCAAGTTTTGTTCTGATCGGTGGAATATTACAAAAGTTATGAAGGTTTAAAAATCGTGAGATCAGCAGATTGGTGTTCTCGCCTGTCAGTCACCATGAAGGTAACACCCCTTCCGGCAGCCGCTGTCAATCACTGGGGTGAGGAGAATAAAGTGCCGGAGGTGGGGCTGAGTCTGTGAGCCGCGTGTGTGAGTCCACAAGCCATGCTGAGTGATTGAGTGAGTCCATAAGCCGTGCTGATTGAACAAGTCCTGAGGCGGCGCAGAGTCGGGGACTGTCCCGGAGCCTGACCGACTGCGAGGCCGATTGTTGCAGCCGCGAAATCTTGGGGAAGTGAAGAGTGAGTGTGGCCGGGCAATGGCGGGCCAGGCACTGTCGGGGCACACCATTCCAGCCCACACACCCCCTCCCTCCTACAACCCCCCACCCACTTCCCCTCACACTCCCCCCCCCCCCCCCCCTATGCAGCAGCAGCCCCCCGACAGACCCCGTCTAGAGGACGTTCATCCCCCCCCAACCCAGGTGGCTACCATCCCCCACTCCCAGCTGCAGGACGCTCGCACTCCTCCCCTGGCTGCAGGGTGCCCCCTCCGACACACCCCACCTCAAGCCGTGCCCCTCCCACGGCTGCAGGACGCTCACCCCCCCTCAACAGCCCCCCCTTCAAGTACAAAGAATGGAGCACAATGAGTGATCCTAATATCATGATTGAAGAGAAGCATCATGATCAGACTCTGTTGTTTATTCAAGACAAGCTTGAGAATTACAACAAAACAATGGAATGCTTTCATTTGCCACGACCAAGAAATGGAAGGATGCACCTTGATGATGACAATCCAGAATTGCTGCAGGAATTGCAATGCAATAGAACTGAACAACAGCAATTTGTTGAGGAGAATGAGCCTGTGCTGAATGCTGAGCAGAGAGCAGTGCATGACCAGGGGTGCAACTGCTTGAAAAGGAAGCTTCCTTCAATGTTTTTCATTGATTCACCAGGAGGAACGGGAAAATCATTTATCACCAATTTGATCCTCTGCAAAGTTAGAGGTCAAGGTGATGTGGCTATTGTTGTAGCATCCTCTGGGATAACAGCTAAATTAATGCCTGGTGGAAGAACTGCACATTGTCAATTCAAGATACCCATCCAATTGACCGAGGATACATTTTGCAACATTGCGAAGAACTCTAACACGGCACATTTGATGAGGCAAGTGAAACTCATTGTTTGGGATGAATGCCCAATGATTAGGAGGGAGTGCTTTGTAGCAGTGGACAGAACTGGGAGTTAGATGTGGCCCTTGTGGCAAAAGGGATCAGGGGGTATGGAGAGAAGGCAGGTACAGGATACTGAGTTGGATGATCAGCCATGATCATATTGAATGGTGGTGCAGGCTCGAAGGGCCGAATGGCCTACTCCTGCACCTATTTTCTACGTTTCTATGTTTCTAACTCTTCAAGATGTGTTCACCAACACTAAGCCTTTTGGCGGCATTCTTACCATTTGTTGTGGTGATTTTTGACAACTCCTTCCTGTGGTGAAAAGGGGAAATAATGCTGATGTTGAAAATTCCTGCATCTAGAAATCCTAGTTGTGGACACTTTTCACCAAGTTTCAATTACAGACGAATATGCGATTGAAAGAGAGAGAAGGCGACTATTCTCATTTTTTGTTGAAAGTTGGAGCAGACGACATTTTAAAGAATGAAGTTGATGAAGTTCAAATGCCACAAAACACTGGAGGATTTCATCTATCCCACATTTGACAATCCTGCAGAATTATTCTCCAACAATTGTACCTTGGTTCTGCACAACAATACGATGAGAAGCATCAATTCCACATGCATCAGATGCTTCCCTGGAATCATTGAGGTGTATGTTTCTTTCAATGCTGTCACTGATGGAACTAATGCTACTCACTTCCCAACAGAATTCCTTGATTCACTCGAGATCACTGGATTAGCACCACACAAATTGGAGTTGAAAAAAGGGTCTCCAAACATGTTAGTGAGAAACTTGGAAACCCCAAATCTATGCAATGGAACGAGGATGATTGTGGAAGAGCTACATAATCATCTGATCATTGGAAGAATCAACATGGGAGCCTTCAAAGATGACATTGTTCTCATTCCTAGGATAATGCTCAATTTGACAGAAGGCGAAGACATTTTGCTTTAGCGGACCCAATTCCCCATTCAGTCAAGTTTTGTTATGACGATCAATAAAGCGCAAGGACAAACAATGGAGAAGGTGTTGATATGCCTCGAGAAACTGGTATTTCAGCATGGACAACTATATGTGGTTCTTAGCCGAGAAAAGATGAAGAAAAATTTCAAAGTTTTCCTGAAGGATGGAACGTCGACCAAGCGATTGTCATTAAAAGTGTGCTTGGTTGTATGATGACTTCAGATGGAAATTCTCAGATTTTCTTCATTAAAATTTGATCACGCAATGTCTCTATATTGTGTCTTTTTTTATCAACAGCAAAGAGGCATCAAGAGGCAGTGAGCAGCAGAACGCAACAAGAGACACAACAAGAAAGAACTGAACTTAACAAATCTCATCTTTAACATTTAAATTGTTGTTATATTTTATGAGTAATTCACATTTTAAGCTTTAATAAATCCCTTTTCCACTTTCCATGCCCGTCAGCTGTGCCTGCACAGTAATGCCTGCGTGTTCTACGTCACGATGGGAACCCAATGGGCGGGAATGGCTGCGCTGCCGGAGAGCCGCTAAGAGTGGATGGGGGGGGGGGGGGAGGTTTCCCCTCCCACCCGTGACCTGGCTGTCTCATTGGTCTTTTCTTCAAAATTAGACAGTTTCCAACCCGTTACTCTACCCTCCCGTGTAAAACTGATCACCGCCATGAAACCTTCTACCTGCCCCCTAACACTGCCCCCCTCTGCCCTTCTAAAGGACGTCATTACAACAGCCGGTCCAAGCATCCTCGCCATCTTCAACAGCTCTCTGGCCACTGGCACTGTAACTACCTGCTTCAAGCATGCGGTGGTGCTATATTTAAGAGGGAGTTAGATGTGGCCCTTGTGGCTAAGGCGATCAGGGGGTATGGAGAGAAGGCAGGTACGGGATACTGAGTTGGATGATCAGCCATGATCATATTGAATGGCGGTGCAGGCTCGAAAGGCCGAATGGCCTAATCCTGCACCTAATTTCTATGTTTCTATGTTTCCTGAAAAAACCTAACCTCGACCCCACCTTGCCAAGCAATTACAGACCCATTTCTAAACTGCCTTTCCTTTCAAATGCCCTTGAAAAGGTAATTTTAAGTCAACTTATGCCTTACCTTCACCAAAATACTATCTTGGAAACTTTCCAATCAGGTTTCAGGGCCCTGACTCAGAGTCTGCCTTGTTGAAGGTACATAATGACCTACTGGTCACCGTTGACTCTGGCGACTGTGCAATCCTGCTCCTTCTCGACCTCAGCGCAGCATTTAATGCTGTCGACGCACCATCCTAATTGACCGTCTCCGGTACGGGGTTGGTATTGATGGCACTGCCCTGAGCTAGTTCATCTCCAACCTCAAAGGTAGGAGTTTCTCGACTAACATAGGCAATATTCTCCTCCCCAGCTAGCCTCTACTGTGGGGTTCCACAAGGTTCCATCCTTAGCCCCATTCTCTTCTCCCTGTATATGCTCCCTTTAGGCCAAGTCATTGAAAGGCACAGCATTTCCTTCCATTGCTACGCAGACGATACACAACTCTGTCCCCCCTTGAAGCCCAAAAAACAATCAAATCTGCTTAACCTTACCCGCTACCTCGAGGATGTAAAGTGTTGGATGGCCCAGAACTTCCTCCAACTAAACAAGAGTAAGTCTAAGGTCATCCTTCTCGGCCCCTCGGACTCAATCAAAATGATAGCAGGCAGCCTTGGGAGCCTTACCCCACGACTCAAACCTCACGTCAAAAACCATGGCGTGATATTTGACTCAGCACTGAAGTTTGACAAACAAGGCAATGCCATGGTAAAAGGTCCTCCTCACTGCGATGGAAGGCAAAGTCTTTTCTCTCCCCTGCACCATTTCTCTCCCGATGTCGAAGCCCCGGGCGTGCGATGGTAAGCCCCACGGCCATTTAAGGCCGCGCCGGGCGATGTACGGCCTCGCTCCAGGCCCAAAAGTCACAAAGTTGGAGCCCCGGCGGGAGCTGTAATGTCCCACGGCCACTAAAGCCGCGCCCGGCGATGTACGTCCCCGCTGCAGGAGCTCCAGAAAGCGGTCTCCACCCGGACCCGTGAGCACCCGATGTCCCGTCCACCGGTTTGCAGCTGGAGCCTCCGAGCTCCGGGGTCAGGCCACAGCAACGAGCCACCACCAATCCCCACGCTCCGAAGCCAGCCAGCCCCATGATGGTGAGTCCACAGCTCCGCGACTGGAGCCCCCAGATCGTTCCGGTTGGAGGCCGCTCCACGGTGCTAGGCCCCAGCGACAATGGAGAACCGACAGGAAAAAGGTCGGGTCTCCTGTGCAGGACCCCTTGTCCTGACTTCCCCAACATCGGGACAATCTTGGTCTTCCGTGCAGGACCCCCTATTTCCTTCGTCCTGGACTTCCCCTGAGTTTCTCCAACATCGGGAACAATCTTCCTGCATCTAGCCTGTCCAACCCCTTAAGAATTTTGTAAGTTTCTATAAGATCCCCTCTCAATCTTCTAAATTCTAGAGAGTATAAACCAAGTCTATCCAGTCTTTCTTCATAAGACAGTCCTGACATCCCAGGAATCAGTCTGGTGAACCGTCTCTGTACTCCCTCTATGGCAATAATGTCCTTCCTCAGATTTGGAGACCAAAACTGTACGCAATACTCCAGGTGTGGTCTCACCAAGACCCTGTACAACTGCAGTAGAACCTCCCTGCTCCTATACTCAAATCCTTTTGCAATGAAAGCTAACATACCATTCGCTTTCTTTACTGCCTGCTGCACCTGCATGCCTACCTTCAATGACTGGTGTACCATGACACCCAGGTCTCGCTGCATCTCCCCCTTTCCCAATCGGCCACCATTTAGATAATAGTCTGCTTTCCCCGTTTTTGCCACCAAAATGGATAACCTCACATTTATCCACATGATACTGCATTTGCCAAACATCTGCCCACTCACCCAGCCTATCCAAGTCACCTTGCAGTCTCCTAGCATCCTCCTCACAGCTAACACTGCCCCCCAGCTTAGTGTCATCCGCAAACTTGGTGATATTGCCTTCAATTCCCTCATCCAGATCATTAATATATATTGTAAATAGCTGGGGTCCCAGCACTGAGCCTTGCGGTACCCCCCACTAGTCACTGCCTGCCATTGTGAAAAGGACCCGTTTACTCCTACTCTTTGCTTCCTGTTTGCCAGCCAGTTCTCTATCCACATCAATACTGAACCCCCAATGCCTTGTGCTTTAAGTTTGTATACTAATCTCTTATGTGGGACCTTGTCGAAAGCCTTCCGGAAGTCCAGATACACCACATCCACTGGTTCTCCCCTATCCACGCTACTAGTTACATCTTCGAAAAATTATATAAGATTCGTCAGACATGATTTACCTTTCGTAAATCCATGCTGACTTTGTCCAATGATTTCACCACTTTCCAAATGTGCTGCTATCCCATCTTTAATAACTGACTCTAGCAGTTTCCCCACTGCCGATGTTAGACTAACTGGTCTGTAATTCCCCATTTTCTCTCTCCCTCCCTTCTTAAAGAGTGGGGTTACGTTTGCTACCCGCCAATCTTCAGGAACTACTCCAGAATCTAAAGAGTTTTGAAAGATTATTACTAATATGCATCCACTATTTCTGGAGCTACTTCCTTAAGTACTCTGGGATGCAGCCTATCTGGCCCTGGGGATTTATCGGCCTTTAATCCATTCAATTTACCCAACACCACTTCCCGGCTAACCTGGATTTCACTCAATTCCTCCAACTCCTTTGACCCGCGGTCCCCTGCTATTTCCGACAAATTATTTATGTCTTCCTTAGTGAAGACGGAACCAAAGTATTTATTCAATTGGTCCGCCATATCCTTGTTCCCCTTGATCAACTCACCTGTTTCTGACTGCAAGGGACCTACATTTGTTTTAACTAATCTCTTTCTTTGCGATATGCGATAGCGCTGTGATTTTTCATCAGCTCACTCGCCGTTCTCCTGTGCTGTGAGTGCAACAAGTTCCGTTCCGATCGGCAGTATATTGGAAAAGTTAGCGAGGTTTAAAAATCGTAAAAACCATGAGTGTGCAGATCGATCTCCTCTTCTGCCAGTCAGCGCTATGCGGATTGGCCTCTTCTCCTGTCATTCCCCGGGATGGTCTACCCCTTCCTGCACCATTGCGTCTTTACTGGAGCTGAGGGACTCTACGATGGTCCCTGCCGCAACTCCCCCAGCTCATTCCATATACCCACCACTCTTTGTGTTACAAAGTTACCCCTCAGATTCTTACTAACTCTTTCCCCTCTCACCTTAAACCAATGTCCTCTGGTTCTCGATTCCCCTACTCTGGGCAAGAGACCCAGTCGATTCCTCTCATGATTTTGTACACTGCTATAAGATGACCCCTCATCCTCCTGCCTGCTCAAGCTCTCCCTATAGCTCAAGTCCTCGAGTCCTGGCAAAATCCTAGTAAATCTCCAATGCACCCTTCCAAGCTTGGCATCATCTTTCCTATAACATGGTGCCCCAAACTGAACATAATACTCTGAATGCGGCCTCACCAACGTCTCAGACAACTGCAACATTCTGAGTAAGTTGTTACAACATCATGCATAAGGGTGGTCAACTATCCAACTGTTTTGTTGGGAAGGACCAGCATGGATTTGGAAGGCTAGATCGTGGCTGATTACTTGACTTTTCAAAAATGTTCTGACCAAGTTCCACATCAAAGGTTCATAAAATCTACAGCTGTTCCGGCTAAACTTTGAGAATAAATAAAAAATTGGCCATAATGGAAGAAAAGAATGTGCTTTGTTCAAAACGTTATGTCATTAGATGGAATGGGTGTGTCAGGGTTTGGTGTCAGAGTTAAGTAACAAATCTGGATTCATCGTCTTGTTTGTGCTGATAAAGTTTTATCCTCTACTAGACTAAGTGGGACCCGTTGGGTCCCTGTCACACAAGAGGCTTGGTCCCCCAACACAATATTCCACCACTCACCCATAGCCCCCAACTGCACAGGCACAGCTCATTTCCCTTCATCTCTAGCACTCTCTCCCCCTCCTCTTCACTTCCCCCTTCTTTCCCCTCTCTTCCTCCCCTCCCCCAATCCCTTCCTCACCTCTCTCTCCCTTCCCCTACCATCAGGCACTCCCTCCCTCCATAACTTCTCCCCTCCCATCCCATCCCCCTCCTACCCCACTCCTCTCCCTATCCCCCCACTATCCCTCCTCACCTCCCCTCTGCCCTACTCTTCCTCTATTCATCATTCCTTACACCCCCCACTCCCCCCCTCCTCTACTCCCCTTTCCACTCCCTCTATTCTCCCTCCTCCCCCACTCACCTCCTCCCTCTTCCTTTCCCTCTCCTCCTACCCTCCCTAATCCTTCTCTCACCTCTCCTTTCCCCTACCCTCAATCCCTTCCCTCCATAACTCCTCTCCCTTCCCTACTTCCCCCTTCTCCCTCCATCCCCTCTTCTACCCCACTCTCACTCCCCAGGATCTGGAGATTGCCGCTCCTCTCCATTGTTGCATGCCCCGGAGGAGCATCAGCCGTCGGCACCCTCAGAGCCAGGCCTCGGCTCGGCCCAGAAGCACCAGCAGCTATGGCCGTGCCGGCGGGTGGGCAGGGGGGGGGGGCGGTGTGGGGGTGGGGGGAGAGCTCGGAGAAAAGATGGTGAAGAGCCATGACGGAGAGGTGGGTATCACGGGCGTAGGCAAGAGCCAGCGAGGGGGCCAGAGGGGAAGGGGCTGTGGGGCGTTGTGATGGCGGTGCATTTGGGACTCTCGACGTTGGACGCTCTCCTCTGCTGGGATCAGATTCACCGCTATCCATTTGGCAACATCTCCCGGGCTGAGCGCTGTCGCTTCTGGTTCCTCCGAAAATTGTGTCCGATTGGACACCTCCGCCGCCTCCCACAGCTCCATTAAAGACGCGATGGCACATGAAGGGGCGGACCGTCCCGCGGAGTGACAGGAGAGACTAATCCGCGCGGCGCTGACTGACAGGAGAGATCGATCTGCGCACACGCCATTTTTACAATTTTTAAACCGCGCTAATTTTTACATTATACCACCAATCGGAACAAAACTTGGTGCACTCGCAGCACAGGAGAACGGCGAGTGAGCTGGCGAACAATCGTCTCGCTATCGCGTACCGTTTTTGTGCAAATAGAAAAAACGTGCAAACCGGAAGAGCACAACATCAGAACTTTAGCTATGTAAAGATAGATAGATAGATAGATGGATGGATATGTTAGACAAATACATGGATAGGATACATTTAGAGATATGGGCAGGTGGGACTAGTGTAGATGGGATATGTTGGCCAGTGTGGGGCTGAAGAGCCTGTTTCCATGAATTAAGACTCTATGATATAGATGATCTGCCTATATCCTAAAGGCAATAAATCATATAGCTGCCTTTGTATATATCTGTGGAGTATCCCGCTTTGAATGAGTGCACTGTTGGGGTGGTTCATTATTTACAGATACCTCCCAAATGCCCACTGCTTCCTTCATAATTGTTATTCCACATTCCCCTTGATTATCCATCCATTTATCTGGAAATCTTGTTTCCTCTATGTTCTTTCTCCACCATCAATCTAATCTTATTAAACCAGAAATGACAGGGAACTGAAATTTAAGGTCGAGATAGAAGGTACTGCAGATGCTGGAATCTTGCCTAGAACACAAAGTGCTGGAGTAACTCAACGGGTCAGGCAGTATCTCTAGAGAACATGGATAGACGACGTTAACTAAAGGTCATCTGCCTCATTAGTTCTCCACTCCACTCCGTCTCTGAGTAGCTCCAAAGTTAAATTCAAAGACTATCTTCTGACAACCATCTGGGCATTACACAGGGATTAACAACTTTAGGTCCCCCACAGATAGCTGTGTGTCTGTTTCAATTTGTATCTGTCATTATTCTGACTACAGGTTTTTAAAGTAAATGTTAACTTAGCAACTTTGGTCTCCATCATATCCTCGGTTGGCCCATCGAGTCGGCACTGACTGACCATTCATTTACTGTACATGAATCCTATTTTATTCTCCCTCCAGAATCTACTCTTTGCTCACACACCAGGAACAACCTGCAACCTCTGCATTGTTAGGATGTGGGAGGTGACCAGAGCACACAGGGGAACACCACGCCAATGCGAGCTCCACACAACAGTTGGTCAGGACTGAACTTCCTTCACTGCGGCTGTGAAGCAGCAGCTCCAACAACTGCGCCACTGATATTTGGGTCGGCACAGTGGCGCGGGGGTAGTTTATACGTTCTCCCTGTGACCGTGTGGGTTTTCTTCGGGAGCGCCTCCAGTTTCCTCCCACATCCCAAAGACATACAGGTTTGCAGGTTAATTGGCTTTGGTCCAAATTGTAAATTGTCCCTAGTGTGTGTAGGATAGTGCTAGTTTGCGTGGTTATTGCAGTCGGTGCAGACTCAGTGGACCGACGGGCCTGTTCCCAAAGTATCTCTAAAGTCAAGTGTAAATTTCACTCCTTCGAAGTATCTTGCATTGGTTGAGGTGTTATATAAAAGCCACTTGCATTACTACATGGTAGACAGAGCTGTGACACACATAAATATTCACCGCCCCCAGCAAAGGAATTGTCAGATTAAAAGACACTGGTCATGTCATACTGTTGCAGTTTATTCCTAACGATCTAGCCATCACTCACCAGGCTGCAAGTAAGAATTTTATTGTTCTGTTTAGGTACATATGACAATTAAACATGCTTGATTCATGACTCTAAAAGTCTATAACTAATTGATTAGTATCTAAATTCATAATCATTCTGTAAACTGAAAAATGTACTTCTGTGCAAGTTGTCCTCCGTGAATAGCCAGTTGTCCTCCGTGGAATCCGTGTTGTTAGACACGGATTGGTGATGGTGCTCTGATGTGCAGTAGTACTGCCTGGCATTGGGCTGGTCAATATTTGCAGTGGCTAATAACTGGAGATGATTCTTTCACATTACTGTTTCATCCATGGGTCCTGGCATTTACATTGAACAATGTTCTATGAAATTGTTGAAAGCGTACACATCCTATATGTGCAGCTTGTTAATCGATGTTGTGGTTCCAAGCAGCAGTGCAGCAGACTTTGGAAACAAAGAATTGCAAATGCTGGTTTATACCAACAATGCTGGAGTAACCCAGCGGGTCAGACAGCATCTCTGCAGACAAAGGATGGATTGACATTTTGGGTCGGGACCCTTCCTCACTCTGAAGAAAAGTCCCGACTGGAAGAAGAAGGGTCCCAAGCTGAAACTTCACCCGTCCTCCAGCATTGTCTATAGTGTGGCATGAGTGAACTGATGCAGTTGTTGAAGGCAGAGCAGCAACTTTCCATAAGTGATACAGTTGTGATATAAACCCGAAATAATGTAATCACAGGCCAGAACAATGGATTTAAGGATCGTGCTTTTCCAGATTAAAAATCAGACGTGCTCCTCTAAATCCCCATTCATGCAGTATCGCCCACTTGTGGCCACTGTGGGACATTGGACAACAGCGGCCTGTTGTGGGTCAGCATTTTATCTGGTACAAGCATCGGTACACTGAAAGAAGCAAACAGAACGAATACTCAGCATTAAAATCCAACAGAGAATAAAATCAAAAGGAACAATATAAAATACAGTCAGAATGAATACATTGTAATTGTAGCATTGCAATCAGAAATTAATCTTTAGTTTGAGTGGGAGAAGGAAGTTCTGGTGGGACAATGAAACAGGTTCACTGGGGGAACAGCCCTGCTGTAATGCATGTGAACAAGTTTACTGGAATAGGCGCTTTGGTGCTTTTTGAAAGAAGTGGCTCCATCTCTCCCCAAATCTACCTCAAATGTTCAAGTCCATCCAAGAGCAGCATCTTCCATCCCAACACTTCGAGACACTTTGGTCTATCTCTTACACTACCATGGACTTGTTTTCTTTCTCCAATTATGCTTTTGCAAAGTCTTCTTTCTTTTAGAAATTCTATGTGTAATTTACATATAATTTGTTTTTTCCTGAAAAACCATCAGGGGCAGTGATGGAGGCCAATACAATAGTGGCATTTACACATTGATGTGTAGAGAATAGAAGGATATGGATCATGTACAGGCAGCTAAAAGTTGGTCTTGGCATCATGTTTGGTGCAGACATTGTGGGCTGAAGGGCCTGGCCCTGTGCTGTACAGTTCAGTATTGTGTGTGTGTGTGTGTGTGTGTGTGTGTGGGTGTGTGTGTGTGTGTGTGTGTGTGTGTGTGTGTGTCTGAGTCTAGTTGCGTGTGATGCAACTGCAAGAATGATGTTTTGTGTATCTGTACCTAATTGTAGCAATGTTACAAAATTTTGAGATTTAAAAAAATCAAGTCTGCAATTTTTCCCATCAGATAAAGCATAACAATAAGTTTAATTTGACACCTAATTCACTTTCATATCTCAAGTAATAAAAAGGTTATGAGTTTCTAGTTGCTTTGTGATTGATTTTCTATGGACTGCAAAAAAGCTATGAATGGACAGAAAAGCCCATAACCTTCTTAAAATTAAGAGAACTGAATAAATTTTCAGTTATCATAGTACCTAAACAAATATTCTTACTTATGTATTAAAGCATATAATTACAATTAACTCGATGTGACTAAAACAAAATATGACAAATGGAACGTGTGGAAGCCAGGCATGGAATGGCACTCATCATTAGCCTGAGAGTGTTCAAGCTGTAAATTAAAGTCGCTTTCTAGTGGGTTCCACGCTGGTTTAGAACCACTCGCTGGATTTGTGCCCAACCCAGAAAAATACATCCAAAATGATACAGAAAACTTTATGTACAGCAAGAAGCCCCTTTTAACAAATGTCAAAAACCCTGGGGCTGCGAGAGGTCGCGGGTTTTAGAGAGTTCTTAAAACACTATCATGCAAAAAACTAATAACCTTTTGCGACGGGGTCTCGGCGATTTTTCTTATCAACCTTTTTCCAACACCTAAAAAATAAACCCGCCCCCTTAGGTCACACACACAGAGATACGATTCAGCGTTTTGTAACATACCTACTAATTGTACTTATGTATATGACAATTAACTCGTTGGTCTCTATGGCCCCATCATTAGCCTGCGTATGTCCTCTTGCCCAACAATTACATCTGATACTTACACAAGTGTATTCTCAATCATGCAATATAACCAGTGGTTGTTTCAAAAATAATTAGGCAGGTTTCAGCGTACACATGTTGGTCTCTATGCCTGCGTATTGGATTTGTACTGCATATTGTGGTGCAGATGTGCATATGTGTGCAGAAGTACATGTACCTGGGATCTAAAGATTTATTATCTGGGAATAGAAAAGTCTATAAAGATCTGGCTTGAAACTTACCTGGGGCAGTGTCACCTCTTCAGCTTCAGCTGTGGCTGTAATGCCCAGAACCTGGCAGATGGTATCTAATGGAACATGGTCACCTGGAGAATCCTGCACAAAGTGAAACAGCACCTTCTCCCCACCTGAAACATGTAGACAGCTTTAACTCAGTGATGGTTCTAGTTAGAATGCCACACGTTCTTGCCATTAAACCATAAGGATTAATGTTCCTGGGTGGAGGAGTGCAAGCAAGGCAGACTAGCAACTAGCAACCCTTATTGAATGGTTCCAGTAACATTAACAATTTGTTCCACGCCTCAACATTAACAAAACAAAACATCGCAAGGCACTTCACAAAACTGTTACTGCACAAAATTTGACACCAAGTCCTACAGAAATACAAAATATGGTTTCACTAGTGTAAGGGTCTAGGACCAGAAGCCATATCCTCAGAATAAAAAGACATACCTTTTGAAAGGTGATGAGGAGGAATCTCTTTAGTCAGAGTGAGATGAATCTGTGGAATTCATTGCCACAGTGGAGGCCAAGTCAATGGATCGTTTTAAGGTGAAGAATGACAGATTCTTGATTGGTGCGGGTGTCAGGGGTTTTATGGGGAGAAGGCAGGAGAATGTGGTTGAGAGGGAATGATAGATCAGCCGTGATCGAATGGCGGTGTAGACTTGATGGGCCAAATGGCCTAACTCTGCTCCAAGAACTAATTAACTTATGTACATGAAAGCAGAAGAACAATGGCCTGGCAATATTATAAGATTTTGGGGAGAAAAGAGAAATAGAAAGGTACTGAAAAATGCTACATAGTCTGAAGAAAAAACACCTCATAGAATGAGGGTAAAGGCTGTAATTAATGCTGTTCAAATGAGTCGATCTCAGTAACAGCCATTATTGGCACTTCTGCCAGTTCCCCTGAACCTCTCCTGCAGCTTACTTTAGAGATACAGCACGGAAACAGGCCCTTCGGCTCACCGCGTCCACACCGACCAGCGATTCCTGCACGCTAATAGCATCTTACAAACACGAGCGACAATTTACAATTTTACCAAGCCAATTAACCCACAAACCTGTAGATCTTTAGTGTGTGGGAGGAAACCAGAGCTCCCGGACAAAACCCACGCAAGTCATGGGGAGAATGTACAAACTCTGTACAGACAGCACCCATAGGCAGGATCGAACCAGGGTCTCCGGCATGGTAAGGTCGCAACTCTCCCACTCTGCTACCGTGATTCTATTGATGTTCCTGGCCCATTATATCCACTATAGTTGGGGCTTTAGTGTGTGTAGGTGGGTAAGTCTGCCATCTTGTGGCCAGAAAGTATCATTGCTGCAACATGACTAACATCAGATTAATTTTGAAATTAATTTAACCATATAATACTATAACAATTATAGCGGGAAACAGGCCATCTCGACCCTTCTAAAATAATCCCCCTATCTCAATCTCTCAGACTGACCCTGAATCCACCCCTGATTGCCTCCACCACCTTCACTGTAACAACCACTCTCTGAGTAAAGAAGTTCCCCTCATGTTACCCCTAAACAAATTCTCTTGAAAAGCTTTCAACTCTGTCATCCCTCTCATCATATATTGCGCTCCAAAGAATAAAGCCCTAACTTGTTCAACCTTTCTCTGTAACTTAGTTGCTGAAACCCAGGCAACATTCTAGTAAATCCCCTCTGTACTCTCTCTATTTTGTTGACATCCTTCCTATAATTAGGCGACCAAAACTGTACACCATACTCCAGAATTGGCCTCACCAAACTGAGTGCACGAGAAAGTGCTGGAGGAAGTCTGTAGGTCATGGTTTAAAAGCTTTTCAATATATTTAAACACCATGTCAACTATACAGTACAGGAGATCAGCATGGAGGCAACTGGAACTGGACAGTGACATTTTGGGTCAAGACCCTTCTTCAGTTATTAAGCATAAGATTAAAAACAGTACTAACTCGCATGTATTCAGCAAATTTCACCATCAGTTTAATACGGATGAAAGCAAGATGTTGCATGCCAAACCAGGTTGAATGATAGGACCATGGGCAGTGTTGTAGAGCAGGAGGGTCTAGGAATGCAGATAATTGCTGGAAGTGGCGTCACAGGTAGATAGGATGTACAGGAGGCTTTCGGAACATTTGCCTTCATCAGTCAAGATGTTGAGTGTAGAAACATAGACATAGAAACATAGAAAATAAGTGCAGGAGGAGGCCATTTGGCCCTTTAAGCCAGCACCGCCATTCATTGTGATCATGGCTGATCGTCCCCTATCAATAACCCGTGCCTGCCTTCTCCCCATATCCCTTGACTCCACTAGACCCTAGAGCTCTATCTAACTCTCCCTTAAATCCATCCAGTGATTTGGCCTCCACTGGCCTCTGTGGCAGGGAATTCCATAAATTCACAACTCTCTGGGTGAAAGAGTTTTTTCTCACCTCAGTCTTAAATGACCTCCCCTTTATTCTAAGACTGTGGCCCCTGGTTCTGGACTCGCCCAACATTGGGGACATTTTTCCTGCATCTAGCTTGTCCAGTCCTTTTATAATTTTATATGTTTTTATAAGATTCCCCCTCATCCTTCTAAGCTCCGGTGAATACAAGCCTAGCCTGTTCAATCTTTCCTCATATGACAGTCCCGCCATCCCAGGGATCAATCTCGTGAACCTACGCTGCACTGCCTCAAGCACATATAGAAGTTAGGATGTTATGTTACAGTTGTATACGATGTTGGTGAGGCAGGATTTGGTCAAGAAGGAACTGCAGATGCTGGAAAAGTGCAGGCAAGGTAGACAAAAGTGCTGGTGAAACTCAGTGGGTGAGACAGCATCTATGGAGCGAAGGAAATAGGCAACGTTTTGGGCGGGTTCTGGCCTGAAACATTGCCCATTTCCTTAGTTCCATAGATGCTGCCTCACCCGCTGAGTTTCCCCAGTACTTTTGTCTACCTTTGGTCTATTTATGTTCAGTTTTGCTCACATTCCTATTTGAAGGATATTGCTCAGCAGCAAAGAGTGCTGGGAAGATTGATGACAATGTTGGCAGGACTCGAGTTCCTGAGCTATAACGAGAGGTTTGGCAGGTTAGGACTTTATTCGTTAGAGCGCAGGAGGCTGAAGGGTGATCTCACAGAGATGCGTAAAATCACGAGAGAATTAGATAGGGTTGATGCACAGTCTTTTACTCGGAGTAGGGGAATTAAGAACCAGAGAAGTTAGGTTTAAGACGAGATGGGAAATATTTCATAGAAACCTAAGGCGCAACTTTTTCACATTGATGATTGGTGGCTATGTGGAACAAGCTGCCAGGTGAGGTAGTTGAGGCAGGTACTTTCACAGGATTTAAAAGAGATTTGGACAGGAACATGGAAAAGAAAGGTTTAGAGGGAAGTCAGCTAAACTTACAAAATTCTTAAGGGGTTGGACAGGCTAGATGCAGGAAGATTGTTCCCGATGTTGGGGAAGTCCAGAACAAGGGGTCACAGTTTAAGGATAAAGGGGAAATATTTTAGGACTGAGATGGGAAAAACATTTTTTACACAGAGAGTGGTGAATCTCTGGAATTCTCTGCCACAGAATGTAGTTGAGGCCACAGTTCATTGGCTATATTTAAGAGGGAGTTAGATGTGGCCCTTGTGGCTAAAGGGACCAGGGGGTATGGAGAGAAGGCAGTTACAGGATACCGAGTTGAATGATCAGCCATGATCATATTGAATGGCGGTGCAGGCTCGAAGGGCCGAATGGCCTACTCCTGCACCTATTTTCTATGTTTCTATGTAAACATGGATAAATGGGACTTGCATTGATGGGCCATCTTGGTTGACATAGACCCGCTAGGTGAAAAGGCCAGTTTCTGTGCTGTTTGACTCTCTGATTCGGCGTCGCCGGAATTCGCATCCCTCTGAATGGAAACATTAAATCACTCAGACCTAGAGGAGTTGCTCACCTCATTCACATAATAAGCTTCTCCAGAATATTCCAAGGTGCACATTTACCTTTGCTGACAATTAGCAAACCTCCACTCTGCATCACGTCCCCGGTGAAATTCCCAGAGATTCCATCTTTATTTGCCTGAGAGGGAAAAGACGTTTGTAACGCACGCGTTTCTGCAGATTGCAACTTCTTCAGAGAAGGCCGCAGAGCGCTGAGACCCTGGTCAGATACATCCAGTGATATAGAAATTATAACAGGATACTTCCAATGATTAAAGGTGTCTCTATATCACCTGGTGAAGGAGATAAAGAAAGTGGAAGATGAGCTTAAAAATGAATCAGGGCTATTTGAACTGAAACGGGTTTGCTTGCTTATCACACGGAGGATTGTGAAAATTTGTAATCCTATCCGTCAATGAGTGTAAATACTGAAAGCCGAGTTAAGTTTTTATTATATTCGTGGGTCAAGAGACAAGGAAGGGAGCCTCATCTGACCAGTGAAACATTCTTGAGAGGCCTCCTCCTTTTCTAAGTTCCATGCAGTAAAGTCACAAATATCTTGCAGTAAGTTGATAAATATAGGGCAGACTTACTAAATTGAATTAAAAATATAATTCCAAACTCTTGCAATAATTTTCAGACATTGCTCCCTCTGCTGGCAACAAAGCTTAAAACACAGCAATGATTCTGTGTTTACAGGGGGTCTGGTTTTAGACATTAAAACATCCTAAACGCTGGGTCAGCCTCTACAACAATTGTCAGTAGTGTCTTATAGGAGGGCAGCTGCAGAGATAACATTGAAGCAGATTTGTAGTCATCTTGTGATCTAAATGTTCACTCCAAATAACAAATGCCAAACATAGACACAAAAAGCTGGAGTAACTCAGCGGGTCAGGCAGCCTATCTGGGGAATAGGTGACGTTTACCCCGAGGTTAGTAGGGAGAGAGGGTGTTGTAGAGAGAAACATCTTCAAAGTCAGCATACCTTGAGGAGATTTCACAGTAGACGCTAGTTACGCAACACTCTCTCTAACTGCTCATAACAGTGGTGCTGAGCCCCCTCCTCTACTCCCTCTTCACCCATGACTGCACACCTGTACATGGTACTAACACCATCATCAAGTATGCAGATGATACAACGGTGATTGGCCTCATCAGCAACAACGATGAGCTGGCCTACAGGGAGGAGGTCCAGCACTTAGCAGCATGGTGCGCTGACAACAACCTGGCCCTTAACTCCAAGAAGACCAAGGAGCTCATTGTAGACTTTAGGAAGTCCAGAGACGGCACGCATACCCCCATCCACATTAACGGGACGGAGGTGGAACGTGTTTCTAGCTTCAGGTTCCTGGGAGTCAACATCTCCGATGACCTCTCTTGGACCCACAATACCTCTACTCTGATCAAGAAGGCTCATCAGCGTCTCTTCTTCCTGAGGAGACTGAAGAAGGTCCATCTGTCTCCTCAGATCCTGGTGAACTTCTACCGCTGCACCATCGAGAACATCCTTACCAACTGCATCACAGTATGGTATGGCAACTGCTCTGTCTCCGACCGGAAGGCATTGCAGAGGGTGGTGAAAATTGCCCAACGCATCATCGGTTCCACGCTCCCCTCCATTGAGTCTGTCCAAAGCAAGCGAGGAACAGCTTCTTTCCGGCGGCTGTCACTCTACTCAACAACGTACCAAGGTGACTGCCAATCTCCATTCCCCCCCCCCCCGGACACTTATTATTATTATTATTTTATTTTTTTAATTCAAATCGTTTGCTATGTCGCTCTTCAAGGGAGATGCTAAATGCATTTCGTTGTCTCTGTACTGTACACTGACAATGACAATTAAATTGAATCTGAATCTGAATCATACATCTAGCTTTCCTCTCTCCGACTCTCAGCCTGATGAAGGGTCGGAACCCAAAATGTCACCTATTCCTTTCTTCCAGAGATGTTGCCTGACCTGCTGAATTGCTCCAGCATATTGTGCCTTTCTTCGAGGTAAAACTGCATCTGCAGTTCCTTCTTAAACAAAGTTCAAACCCTCCATTCACAAACCAGACCACAGTCAAGGAAGTGTTGATTCAGAGCAGAAGCCACAGATAGTGCACTACAGCTCACCTGTGTAACACTGCTTACCTGCGTAACAATCTGCCGCACCTTCTGACCCAGAGCTGCTGGCAGTAGGTTGAGTGCGTTGTACCTGGGAGGAAGCATCAATAGCGTTGTTCGCTGGGATGTTTTTCCTTCTCTTTCCCCTTCCCTCTCAGCAGAAGCACAAGAGGTTACACAAGTTCTTCTCACTCGCAGCTCCTAAACCCCAAAGACCAACTGCATTCATCCCTGCCCAACTGTGACCCCGAGGAGTTGACCTTGGTCTAATCTGCTGTGCCATTATCATGGAACATGATAGGACAGTACAGCACAAGAAGAGGCGGGCAGCAGGGTGGTGCAGCGGTAAGAGTAGCTGCCTTACAGCGCCAGGCACCCGGGTTCGATCCTGACTACGGGTGCTGTCTGCATGGAGTTTGGATGTTCTCCCCGTGACCTGTCTGTGTTTTCTCCGGGATCTCCAGTTTCTTCCCACACTCCAAAGACGTACAGGATTGTACATTAATTGGCTTGGTATCAGTGTAAATTATCCCGAATGTGTGTAGAATAGTGTCAGTGTGTGATGATCACTTGTCGACAGGGACTCGATGGGCCGAAGGGCCTGTTTCTGAGCTGTATCTCTAAACTAAACTAAAAGGCCCTACTGTTCACAATGTCTGTGCCGAACATGAAGTGAAGACCATCGCTTATCTACCTGCACATAATCCATATCCCTCCATTCCTCCCACCACCATATGCCTATACAAAGTGTTGTTAAATGCTCCACACATGTCTCCATCAACTACAACCCCAGGCACTCACCACCCTCTGTGTAAAAAACCTTTTCCGCACATCTCCTTTAATCTTTGCCCTCATCCTCCATTTACCATCAATCCTCTTGTTGCCCCATCAACATTCCTAATCCTAATCAATTTATCCCAGATTTTTGATAGAAATGTCAAACCGGGCAACTATTTCCAAAGCCTCCATTCACCACTGGACTCTAACCAATCTCTAGGAGGTGCTGAAAATCTGTCCCATTAGAAAAAGAGAAGAGAATTCTCTGAATTAAATATTATTCCTCTGCGATTTTAGTGATAGAGTGCTCATCCGTGGTAGCATCTGGAGGGAATCGAGAGCCCAGCCTGCCGTGCCAATACCCTGACACCCAACCAAAGCACTTCTGAAGGAAGATAGACACATATTGCTGGAGTAACTCAGCCGCTCAGGCAGCATCTACGGAGAAAATGGATAGATGACGTTTTGGGTCAGGGCCTTTCTTTATTCTGAACCCAAATTGTAGTGTATATAATGGTAACTGAACTGAGTACGAGAATGATATGATTTGTCATGTGATATATTCAATATCTTATCAGTCTCGTGACTATGTGTGAGTATGCGCAGTGTACATTTGTAAGATAAAAACCCACACAGGCAACAGCGTCACTGAAAACCTGTGCTTGTTTCTATCTACATGCTGAAGCTGTAATATCTTACACAAATCGTCACCTATCCTTGTTCTCCAGAGATGCTGCCTGACCTGCTGAGTTACTCCAGCACTTTGTGTCTATCTTTGGCATAAACCAGCATCTGAAGAAGGGTTTCGGCCCGAAACGTTGCCCATCTCCTTCGCTCCATAGGTGCTGCTGCACCTGCTGAGTTTCTCCAGTATTTTTGTGAACATTAAACCAGCATCTGCAGTTCCTTTTCATTACCTCTGAAGGAAGAGTTGGTTTCCCTTTACAAAATCTGTAGTGACTATGTTGACCAGATCCCCACAGTGTCTCGGATTCCTACCTACCTTTTAAACCCCAAGTCCTTATAGCACTGTTTCTTCTCATCAATATACAGATCTGTAAAGACAGAACAAAAGGACTTTAGACACATATCCACATTGGAAGGAATCAGAACGTCCGTCTACAAATCAGATATGATTACTGTTGTGGTATAAGCTACCCATGCAGAATATGAGGTGCTCTTCCTCCAGTTTGCATGTGGTCTCACTGGCAATAGAGTCAGTATGGGAATGGGAAGGGGAGTTAAACTGGTTAGCAACTGGGATATCTAGTCATCCTTGATGGTCTGGTAAACCTCCTCTGTAGATTATCTAAAGCCTCCACATCCATCCTGTATTGGGCCAACCAGAACTCCATAAGCAACGTAAACAAAGCCCTATAAGGCTATATATCATGACTTCTTGACTCTCATACTCAATGTGCCGTCCAATGAAGACAAGCATACCATATGCCTTCTTTATCACTCTATCTAGTCTTGATACTATTTCATGTTTGAAATGATTTTGAGAAGTTCTGATGTGTTAACTACTCTGGATGCAGTTTTCTCTAGCTGTAGACTTTAGAACATGGAGGCAATTTTTTTGGAATTCTTGTCCTCAGAGGGCTGTCAGTCATCTAGTATATACACGGCCAAATTAAAAATGAAACTAATTTTGAAATAGGAATATCAGTGACATAGGGATTGAGTGGGAAGGTGAGATACATACAGGATCAGCCGTAATCCTGGCTGTGGCTGGACTACACCCTTCCCTATGTACGTGCCACTTCTAAATCAAATGATTGTGAGTTTGACACCTATTCTGAAGACATGAGTACAAAGGCCACAGCTGGTCTCCCACCATCAACGCTCCCGCTCATTAATCGGTGCACTCTTTGTCGCTAGAAGATGGATGCTTGTATGAAACACAAGAAGGGTAGCATAAGGGTGGCACAGTGGCGCAGCTGGTAGAGCTGCTGACTCACTGAGCCAGAGACCCGGATTCAATCCTGACATTGAGTGCTCTGTCTGTGTGGAGGTTGCACGTTCACCCTGTGACCGCTTGGGCTTTCTCAGGATGTTCTGATTTCCACCCAAAGATGTGCGGGTTTGTGGGTCAATTGTCCTCTGTAAATTGCCCCCAGTGTGTAAATTGCCCCCAGTGGACGAGAAAATGGGATAATTTAGAACGAGTGGGAACAAGCAATCGATGGTCAGCTGTATCTCTAAACTAAACTAAATATAGAGGCAAGCATAGGCTGTTATATCCCTCAGACGTGCTGCAGGTTTCAATGAGTTTATGGCTGAGCTTTTGCCTCATCTCCATCGTGGGTATGTTATAGAGAGGTGATTGTAAACGCTGAATCCCTGGGTTATATTGCAACGGTTCAAACATGCCAATGAGACAGTGAGAGTTTCAACGTAGTTCTTCTATCTTCATGCACATGAATATGTTGGAAGCAGACTTCTGCCCATGAGGAAATTCATTACTTTCTTCAAGCCTGCTGGGTGCATGTATTTCGACAGACCACATAGGGATCAACCAAAAAGCCGCCTGCAATGATAAGCCCTTGATATCACCAGGATGTCTGTGAGCTTAAACGACAACAACCAGTGTCTGGATGTATTCACAAAAGTGCATAAATTATAGACATTACTATAGGGACATTGTTCAGGGGAATCAACAATCCTGTTTAGTTCAGATACATCGCAAAAACAGGCCCTTCGGTCCACTGAGTCCGCCCCGACCAGCGATGCCCCCTCATTTACACCACCCTACACACACTGGGGACAATTTTACATTTGCCCAAGCCATGAACCTACAAATCTGTACGTCTTTGTAGTGCGGGGGGAAACCAAGGATCTCGGAGAAAAACCACCCAGGTCACGGGGAGAACGTACAAATTCCGTACAGGCAAGAATCCATAGTCAGGATTGAACCCAGATCTCTGGCGCAATAAGGCAGTTGCTCTACTGCTGCGCCACCGTGCAGCACATTCTGTTCTGTTAATCGGACATCTTAAATCCCGCTTTTTCTGTGACCTCCACAAAGAGCATTGGGGTGACCCAAAATGGTGTGCAGCATTCCCTGGGCTGACTCCTTTGAGACGATTGTGGATAATCAGTCGAATACAATTCGAAGGGCCGAATGGCCGAATGGCCTACTCCTGCACCTTTTGTCTCTTGTCTATTGAGTCATTGAACCGTGACATCATCTACTCTCCCAACTCTATGTCCAAGATCCATGGCACTCATTTTCAGATCTCAGGATTTCTAAGATCTCATTCTAATCAGAATAATTCTATTATTCTGACCAATAATTTTCCTCCAATTAATAAAAAACTCACATCATCATAAATTGTAGAGAAGTCATTGTAATACAGCACAATAAGAGAATTGCAAAGCTTCCCATTATTTAGCTCATAGTCATAAATCATACTGCTCAAAAGCAGGCCATTCTGCCCAACCTCTCCATACTAACCAAATGCCACATCTTTGCCTATCCCATCTGCCCGCATTTGGCTCAAATCCCTCTAAAGCTTTCCTATATGTAGCAGCGCAGCAGCGCAGTGATAGAGTTGCTGCTTTACAGTGGCAGAGACCCGTGTTCGATCCAGACCACGGGTGCTGTCTGTATTGAGTTTGTACGTTCTCCCTGCGGTTGTTTGCATTTTCACCGGGTGCTCATGTTTCCTCCCACACTCCAAGGTAGTAGGTAAATTGTAAATTGTCCCTAGTGTGTGTGGGATAGTGTTAGTGTGTGGGGATCACTGGTCGGCGCGGACTTGGTTGGACAAATGGCCTGTTTCCACATTGTATCTCTAAACTAAAGAAAATCAAAATGTCCCATCTGTGCTAGTCCCACCTGCTTGCATTTCACCCATATCCCTATGAACCTTTCCTATCAATGTACCTGTCCAAATATCTTCTGAACGTCATGCACAAAAGTCCGTGAGAATTGCCACTTTCATTTCACTGCACATCTCGTATGTGTATGTGACAAATAAACTTGACTTGACTTGACTTGAAACATGTTGTGATTTTGAGTGGTGCTGATGGCCTTGGTACTTGGTGGTGACCTTGGGGATGACCGCTTTTCAGAGATGGAAAATATGCCACATGCATCAAACCAAGAAATATCAATGTTCGCCTCAATGCAGGTTTACAGTCATTGCCTAAAGGGGTTTGATGGTAATTGTAAATGGAGTATGTGTCATAGAGTCATAGAGTTTATACAGCGTGGAAGCAGGCCCTTTGACCCACACCGACCAACATGTCCAATCTACATTAGTCCCACCTGCCTGCATTTGGCCCATACCTCTCAAAATCTGTCCTGTCCATGTACCTAACGAAATGTTTCTTAAACATTGCAATAGTATCTGCCTCAGCTACCTCCTCTGGCAGCTCGTTCCGTACACCTACCACCCTTTGCATGAAATAGTTACACCTCAGGTGTCCTTTGGTTCTCAATTCTCCTGCTCTGGGCAAGAGACTCTACCAGATCTATTCCTCTCATGATTTTACACACCTCTATATGATCACCCCTCATCCTCCTGCGCTCCAAGGAATAGAGTCCTTGCCTGCTCAACCTCTCCCTATAGCTCAGGCCCTCGAGTTCTGGCAACATCCTTGTAAATTTGTAATATTTTGTTTTGGTACGTGCATGCCCTGAACCCTTGCCAGCAAACATCTAAAACCATTCCACTTTCCTGGCGTTCCCTTTCCTCTGTGACACAGTTCTACTGTGATTGGTATCTGGTCCGGTGATTGTGACTGCATGGACTGGGAATAGTGGGTAGGGAGGAGATAGTTGACTGGGAGTCAAGTGTCTGGAAGAGGTATCAGTATCTTGAGGCCAGAGTGTGGTTGATCTTCTGAGTTGCAGGACTGAATGTTCATGAATGGGAGTTCAGGTTGATGTGGTAAAATGTTTCCTTGCCCCGGATGCAAAGATAACTAGAAGGATTTACATATAGATGGGTCCTCTTCCCAGTGTGGCATTAACAAAACATGACTAATCAAAAACTGTGGACAGATGGTAAATCAATTTCACTACAACATGAGATTCAATTTCATTCGACAATATTGCAAATGAAAGACTGGACAAGATTAGATATTGTGCAAGGTGAAATGTGGATGAAACTGATTCAAAAGTGATTAATTGTATCCCAAGCACAATTTTGTCACTTACCGAGTCAGAATGAATCTTGGATGCCCAATATCCAGGTAATTATCAAGACATTCTCACAGAACAGGGCTTCACTGAGCAAAGACTTCTATTATTAATTTCTAAATGCTTCTATTAGTAATTTCACTTCAAATATCCAGTTTCACTGTTTAGCACTTTATGAATTATTTGTCATATTTAACTACAAATCCCCATCTGGATCAACAGATTTCATCCTCTAATCTCCCAAAGTAGAATGACCCTTCTATTTAAGGGACAGAAGTTTAGTGGTAACATGAGGGGGAACTTCTTTATTCAGAGAGTGGTAGCGGTGTGGAATGAGCTTCCAGTGGAAGTGGTGGAGGCAGGTTCGATTTTATCATTTAAAAATAAATTGGATAGGTATATGGACGGGAAAGAAATGGAGGGTTATGGTCTGAGTGCAGGTAGATGGGACTAGGGGAAAATAAGTGTTCGGCACGGACTTGAAGGGCCGAGATGGCCTGTTTTCCGTGCTGTAATTGTTATATGGTTATATGACTGTACAAGTCCACCACCGATTTTCCGGCACTCTTTGTTTCGGACTCACGCCGGTTATCCATTTTGCTGGACCAACAGAGGATGTATCATAATAATGATACAACAAAGCAGCAACTGGATGAACAGATTGGGTAGACACACAGAGTCTCTTGCCCAGAGTAGAGGGATCAAGAACCAGAGGACATAGGTTTAAGGGAGGGAGGAAAGATTTAATAGGAACCCGAGGGGTAATTATTTCACACAAAGGGTGGTGTGTGTATGGAACAAGCTGCCGGTAGAGTTAGTTGAGGCAACATTTAACATACATTCAGACAGGTACATGGATAGGACAGGTAGAGAGATATGGGCCAAATGCAGGCATGTGGGACTAGTGGAGCTGGGACATGTTGGTCGGTGTGGATAAGTTGGGCCGAAGGATCTGTTTCCACACTATGACTCTACGATCTAACTGGCACAAAGCTTTGACCTATTAATTATATCCCTCCCATGCCTCCAAGCAACTTAAATGAATAAAAATTAAATGTAAATTACATGTGCTTATGCTGAACACCAAGATTGTGATTTGGAGCTTACTTTCAAGCCATAGCTCGGGTTAAATGTGAGCAAAATATTCTAAGCATTGTTCATAACCAGGGGTCACCGCCAACAACTGCAGATGTAAATGAATAACTACACGCAGCGCCATCAGTGGCTGCCCAGTGAATTACAAGTGCACACTCGTAATTTAGCATGGGTTAAAAGACCATCAGTTGCGGGGAATTAGTGGTGTACCTGCGATTGTTTTTTCCAATTATGTTTTTGTCGCAGTATTCATTTATTTTTCCTTTTTTCTTTCATTTAGAATTTTACGTGCAATTTATATACAAATTGTCTTTGTGTGTTTGCCCGAGTCTATGTGTCGGTGACTCTGCTGCAAGCGGGATCTTTCATTGTACCTGTACCTCACTGTTCTCTACATTAAATAGTGTTTTATGGTTCATGGCACTAACTCACCTCCTTTGAAATACTGCCCATCCATGAACTCCTTTACTCCCAGCTCCTCAGGTCCCACCCCCACCAAGTGTACGTCATTCTGGTCGAAGGCCTCCTTCAGTTTGCTGATCTCCTTGGCAGTCCAGCGACACACCTGACATCCAAATCTTCTCAGGAAGAAGATCACAGAGACTCGCTCCTTCCACACGGACCTCAGCTCCACAACCTACACAGAGGTACAAGTACAAAGAGATTCTTACCCCATGACACACACGTGTATTTCCTTTGGGTGGTCAATACTTTGTAGAGATTCAAGGTGATAGCCCACGGATTATACAGGTTCACAAAGAGAGGACCAACAGCATCATCTCCAGAGCCGTGGGTATGAGCCTACAATTGGCAGCCTCCACAAACAATTGCATGAATTTCATATCACTGAAGGGTATTTAGTCTTTAGAGATTCAGCGTTGAAACAGACCCTTCAACCCACTGAGTCCGCGGGGACCAGCGATCACCCCGTTCACTAACACTCTCCTATACACCAAGGATAACTGACAATTTACAACTTGCAGAAGCCAATTAACCTACAAACCTGCATTCCTTTGGAGTGTGTGGGAGGAGACCGGAACACCCGGAGAAAACCTACACGGTCACAGGGAGAACGTACTAACTCCGCACAGACAGTGACTAAAGTCGGGATCCAGCCTGGTTCTCTGATGCTGTAACGCAGCCAGTGCTTCTACACCTCAAAAAAAATTATCCTGAAATAGAATTCTGAATTACCTGGAATTTGATGGTATTTCCTGGCCAGGTAAGCCTTCCCCAACTGCGCACGCGCGGACACCGGGCCCATTGCGCATGCGCGGACAATCGGCATCCCTACCGCGTCACCGCCGTCATTTTCAATTGTGACGCGGCTGACGGGCCTCCCCGAACTGCGCAGGCGTGGTCAGAAATATACAGGTACATACTTTTTTTCCGCATATCAGCCCAGGGGCCTGATTGGACCCTGTGGCGTCTCCCCACGTGTGTGCAGCGGGCCCGGATTCTGTGTGTACACAGTTGGGGAAGGCTTACTGGGCCATGAAATTTCACAAAATGATTTTGTTTTCTTAAATTTACCCGAAGGCAACCAGAATTTCCCAAATTTCAGGTAATTTCCTTGAAAATGGAAACACTGAACACAGCAACTCTACCGTTGTGCCACCAAAGTTATCATTAAGATGAAATCAATATTTTTAGATCGGGTAGATGCACAGTGTCTCTTAGCCCAGTGTAGGGGAATCAAGAACGAGAGGACACAGGTTTAAGGAGAGGGGAGAAAGATTTATAGGAACTCGAGGGGTAACTTTTTCCACACAGAGCGTGGTGGGAGCATGGAACAAGCTGCCGGAAGAGGTAGTTGAGGCAGGTAGTTTCACAATATTTAACAAACATTTGGACAGATACCTCCGTAGCACAGGTTTAGAGAGATATAGGCCAAACGCAGGCAGGTGGGACTAGTGTAGATGGGACTTGTTGGTTGGTGTGAGCAACACCGACCAACAAGTCAGATAGCCAGCCATTCCTGTCTGTGTTAGAACTGGTCAGTTCTGATCATAACCTCATTAACGCTAATGTTAACTCTGTTTTCTCACTTCACGGGCGCTGCCTGACCTGCCGGGTATTTCCAGCATTCTCTTTTACTTCACATTTCCAGCGAGTTCTTTGTGGATTACATTTCTCCCATTTTTCTCTTTTCATCTCTCTCTATTTATACCTCCTGCAGACAGATCAGCAAATCTTCACCACGCTCTCTCAACCACCACCACCATTTTGCCAATCATGGTCTCTCCCCGTACATCCCCACCCACCCCATCACAGACAGTCGCTTGTTTTCTTCAGCTCTTCATTTTCTCCAAAACCTTAAACCGGGTTCCTATTAAATCTTTCCCTCTCACATTAAACCTACGATTCCACCAACCCTGGGTAAAACATTTTTAATACTCATTTTAAACCTGGGTAAAACACTTTTTATTTAAGAAGGAACTGCAGATGCTGGAAAATCGAAAGTAGACAAAAATGCTGGAGAAACTCAGTAGGTGAAACCCTTTGGTTTCGGCCTGAAACGTTGCATATTTCCTTCCCTCCATAGATGCTGCGTCACCTGCTGAGTTTCGCCAGAATTTTTGTCTACCTAAAATACTTTTTATACTGTAAATTTATACTCATTCACCTCTGGGCTGAACCAGCTGATATTCAGTAGGATAACCATTGTAATGCCAATAATCCTCCAGGAACCCATCCAAATTACCCCCAAATTATCCATAATCCTGGCCCTGACAGATGAACAAACACAACCTGGTTTACACAATCAGATTAGTTTCTTGACTAAGGTGATATTTGACGACCTCCCTCCTCCCCTCCATGATTGAAACATCAGCGTTAGAGAGCCCTTCAGTTTCTGCCCCTAGATAAAGAACACCATTCATCTCAAGAGGTTTACAGTTTAATTTACTCCTCAGAAACTAATGTAGTTCATCTGAAATGATCCCAGTACTTCTACTTTACTATAAATTTCTTCCGCTTAACCTATCACTTCAAAAACACAAAACCAATTACCTCCAATTAGAAACCAAAGATTTGGAGTAGTAGCAGCTCACATTCCGCTTTGGCATCTTACAACCCAATGGCACGATCATTGAATACTCCAATGTTATGTAACTGAACCCCCAACTGACCCTCTTTTTCTCTCCCATCTCTTCCCTGGGCCACATCTGGATGTGCACCCATTTCTAATACCATCCCACCCCTCTTTCCCCTCCCCTCATCACCTTCCACCCAAATCCTTTCCTCTGGCCTCACAAATTCAAGTCTCTTCTCTCCTTATCTCACACCCATTTCATATCTGGACTTCGTCCACCCATCTGCCATTCACCCTCCCTCACCTGTATCCACCCTTTCCCCGTCTGAAGAAGGGTCTCGACCCGAAACGTCACCTATTCCTTCTCTCTAGAGATGTTGCCTTTCCGTCTGAGACGTTACTCCAGCTTTTAGTGTCTATCTTTGGTTTAAACCAGCATCTGCAGTTCTTTCCTACACATTCTGTCCGCTCCACTTATCACTTGTCCCACCCTCACCTATATCCCATCTTACTCTCACTACCAGCAGTCTGAAGGGGCTCGGCTAGAAACGTCGCCTATCCCTGTTCTCCAGAAATGCTGCCTGACCCGCCCGATAACTCCGGCAGGAGTTTTGATTCAAGATTCCTGCATCTGCGGCTCCCAATTACCTCTCCCGTCCGGATACATTTGACAAGGTTGATGCCCACTGCAGTGAGATCCATGTTGGGAGGTGAATGTAATAGTTACAGGTCGCACGGGTCACAGCGTTGCAATTTCTCACTGGCTGCAGATTTCAACACGGATCAATCACACCTCATTCTGTTGCTGCTCGATATTACTCGATCTTCGCAGCCAGGTTGTCGATTTTCCTTGTGCGGCCTGGGCAACTGTCCGACCGCAGTCCAGCCTCCCCTGTGTTAACCGAGTTTACAGCCCTTAGCGTAACAATTTCAATGCAATGTCTGTCAGCGGCGCTGTTGTATAAGGAGTGAGATTGTTACATAATCCCGGAAGTGTACAACAAAATACTTTACATAAGACGATAATTGCGAAAGGTTACCCATGAAATCAGTAAACACAGGTCAAAGTGTAACACGAACGATAGTATTTAAAGGGGGGAAGAATGAACCGCGGTTGCTGGAGGCGGGCAGAGGCCGAGGTCGGAGTCGGGTTTCGGCCCGGGCGAGAGCGGCTGGGCGAGGGGAGCTCCCGTGTGGAAGGGAGAGAGGGACTAGGAGTTGGCGGTTGGCATAAACTGGTTTGTGACTGGATCAAATGGCAACTCAGGTAGGATTAGAGGATGACGAAGACCAAGATGATGGGGCTTTTGGTGACTGGACGTCAGTATCTAGTCAGAGATCAGGGAGGAATCAAGGAGAAGGAGGAGTCAGGCAAAACGAGCTCAGCCAAAGCAGCAAAAGGAGTTTTGAAGGGAACAGTTCAGAGGAGGATAGGAGAACGGTTCGGAAAAAGGTTGAAAGGAAGGAGGTTAAAATAATACTGAAATTCAGAAAGGAAGATGAGCATGTCAATTTAAGTCCGATAGCTTTATCCAGGGAGCTAAAGAAGAAGGTAGGAGAGGTGGAAACAGCTAAGATTTTGAGAGACGGGAACTTGTTAATAATATGTAAAACGGAGGAGCAGAAAAATAAGGCTCTGAAGATTGAAAGTGTTTGCAAGAAGATGGTGAGTGAAAGAAAGACTCTGGGTGAGAGTAGGGTGACAAGGGGAGTAATAACAGGTATTCCTGTAGATGAAGACCTGGAGAAACTCAAACGGAGTATTTTTGGTGGCCAGGTGAGTGTAGCTAAGAGATTGTTAAGGACAGTGGAGGGTAAGAGGGTAGAGAGCTTGTCTGTGCTTCTGGAGTTTCAGCAGTCTGAACTACCAGAAAAAGTGAGAATCGGATGCATGAGCTTTCCAGTGAGGCCTTATATCCCTCCACCGCTCCGATGTTATAAATGCCAGAGGTATGGACATATAGCAGCGGTGTGTAAGGGGAAGCAGAGGTGTCCCAAGTGTGGAGGAGAGCATAGATTTGAAGAGTGCAGAGAAAATATGCAGGATAAATGCTGCAATTGCGGAGGACCGCACAGGGTAACGTATGGGGGATGTGAAGTCAGGAAGAGGGCTGTGGAGATTCAGCAAGTGAAAACAGTAAGTAACATAAGCTACTCAGAGGCAGTGAAGAAGGTGCAAGGACAAAGGGGAAGAGTGGATATTAATGGGAGAGAGAATCATCCGTTTTTGAGATCAGAGGAAAGTCAAGCAGTCAAAACTCACACAGAACTGACAGCTGATAAGCTTATTGTTTTCATTGCATATGTAATCAACTGTACTGATCAGGTTAAACACAAAACAGAAAAAATAAAAATCATTGTTAAGGGAGCAGAGAAGTTTTTGGGTTTAAAAGAAGTATCATGGGAGAGTATCAATAAAAAGCTTGAAGCAGATGGAAGGCAGGAAGGTTCTGGTGATAGGTCAAATTGATTATATTACAATGGAACGCAAGGAGCATAATAGCAAATGGACAAGAGTTTAAAGGATTCATTAAAGAGTTAAAGAAGAAACCAGAAGTCATATGTATTCAAGAAACCTGGCTTAAGCCTTCATTAGACTTTGTCATCAAAGGTTATGATAGTATCCGTAGAGATAGGGGAGAGGGGGGGTGTGTAATATTTATAAAGCAAGGAATACAGTATAGATTGTTGGTGAAAGGAACAGAATTAGAATATTTAGTGGTTGAAATTTGGACAAGAGAAGGTAAGGTTAAAATTGTTAATTTTTATAATCCGTGTAAAAGGCTTTCAATGGAGTTGATGGATGAACTTGCTGGGTATTTAGGGGGGAAAGTTATATGTTGTGGAGATTTTAATGCTCATAGCACGTTGTGGGATGATTCTAATGATGAAAATGGGATGGTGATTGAGGATTTAATGGAGAATAAAAACCTTGTGTGTCTTAATGATGGAAGTGGGACACGAATCAACATCAGAACAGGGTCAGAATCAGCCATAGACCTCACACTAGTGTCAGACTCATTGGCGGGTGTTTGTTCATGGGAAGTAATTCGAAGAACAACGGTAGGAAGTGACCACTACCCGATAGAAATAGTAGTAGGAGTGAGTTTAGAGGAGTATAATACAGAGAGAATACAGAAGTGGTCTTTTAGTGGTGCTGATTGGGAGAAGTTTAAGATTATTAGTGATCAAGAAATGGAGAAAATTGATATTTATGAAGATGTGGATAATTTAAATATTTCTGTTTGTGAAGCCATTTTAGAGGCAGCAACGAAGTCCATTAAAAAGAAAGGAGGTAAGCACAACAAGAAGAGTGTACCATGGTGGACTAAGGAGTGTGACAAAGCAATTAAGTGTCGAAATAAAGCTTTTAAAATTTTGAAAAGAAATCACAATTTTCAGAATCTTATTGAATACAAAAGGTTGCAAGCAAGTGTAAGAAGAGTAATAAAAAATGCAAAGAGGGAATTTTGGAGGACATTTTGTAACTCAGTGGGAAGGGAGACAAAAGTAGGTCAAGTTTGGGGAATGATAAGGAGAATGAAAGGAATTAAAAGAGAATACAAATATCCAATCCTAACTGACGGTGAAATTACAGCAGTGAAAGATGAAGAGAAAGCAGAGATGTTGGCAAAATCTTTTGCTAAAATTCACAGTTCAGACAATGTTAGTGAAGAAGGAAGAAAAGGAAAAGAAAATACTATAGCAGAGAATATACAGTTAATACGATATGAGGAAGACACTAACGATGTTTTTAACAAACCATTCACAAAGACAGAATTCAACCGAGCTCTTAGAAAAACCAAGATGTCAGCACCAGGTAAAGATCAGATTTGTTACACCATGTTAAACCATCTCAGTGAAACATCCAAGGATTTTTTGTTAGAATTTTATAATAAAGTGTGGGAGGGTGGGAAATTACCGCAAAGCTGGAAGGAGGCAGTAGTAATCCCAATAGGAAAACCAGGTAAAGATCTGACAAACCCAGGGAATTATAGGCCTATTGCGTTAACATCCAACATATGTAAAGTAATGGAAAAAATGGTAAATGAAAGGTTAACATATTATGTAGAAAATAAAGGATATTTATCCAATTACCAGAGTGGTTTTAGGAAGGGGAGAAACACCATGGATCCAGCTATATGTTTAGAACATGAAATTAGGAGAGCACAAATTAACAGAGAAAGTGTAGTAGCTGTATTTTTTGATATTGAGAAAGCATATGATATGATGTGGGGAGAAGGGTTATTAGTGAAACTAGGTAAATTGGGGATTAAAGGTCGTATATTTAAATGGATTAAGGATTTTTTATTTGGGAGGTCAATACAAGTACGAGTTGGAAATCAATACTCAGGAACATTAGATATTGAAAATGGAACACCTCAAGGGAGCATAATAAGTCCTTTACTATTTTTAGTAATGATAAATGATGTATATGAAGAAATTGTAAATGAAATGGGAGTTTCACTGTTTGCGGATGATGGGGCAATCTGGAAAAGGGGGAGAAATGTGAAGTTTATTGTGCAGAAACTACAGAGGGCTATAATAAAGGTACAAGAGTGGTCATATAAATGGGGATTCAAATTTTCTGTGGAAAAGACAAAGATAATGTTTTTTACTAGGAAGAAAATTGGTAGTGAGGTAAAACTAAAATTATATAACCAGGAATTGGAGAGAGTAAAATACTATAAATTTTTAGGTTTATGGTTTGATGAGAGGATTACATGGATGGTTCATATTCAGAAAGTAGTGGACAAATGTAAGAAGATACTTAATGTAATGAGATGTTTAGTTGGATGTGATGGGGGGCAGATAGAACAGCTTTGAAGGCTATATACACTGGGTTAATTAGATCTGTGTTAGATTATGGTTGTGTGGTGTATGGGTCCGCATCAAGTACTTCTCTTAAGAAAATAGACAACATTCAATACCAGGCATTGAGAATATGTACAGGTGCAATAAAAACAACTCCAACAGCAGCATTACAGGTTGAAATGGGGGAGATGCCTCTAGAGATGAGAAGGATACAGCTTTCATTGAATTACTGGATTAACCTACAGGGCCACAGTCAAGAACACCCAGCACAAGTTACTGTCAAACCATGCTGGGAAAAGGAGAGAAGGGAAACAAAAAGTTTTGGATGGACAGTGACCCAGAGAGCATTACAAATCAGCATAGCCCAATTAAATGTGGTTCCAACGGTTCCATTACCTTCAATTCCACCTTGGATACTTCCAGATGCAACAGTAGACTTTACAATATTAGAACAGAAAAACAAGGATAAACAGCATATGTATAATTCAGTCATCATACAGGAATACATTGACAGATACTACAGTTTTGTCCAAATTTATACAGATGCATCAAAAGATTCAGTAGATAAAGTAGGAGTAGCATTTATTGTACCAGAATTTCACATCAAAGTAGGGAAGAGGATCAATAATGAGGTCTCAGTATACACAGGTGAAATGATTGCAATATTGTTAGCAGTACAGTGGGTCGAGGATACTAGGCCTTTAAGGACAGTTATTTGTTCAGATTCAAGTTTAGCAATAAAGAGTTTACAGCACAGTCATTCAGACAGTAGACCAGACATTTTGATAGAAATACAACAAACACTATTCAGAATTCAAATGATGGGGCTTACAGTCATATTTTTATGGGTACCAGCACACATTGGCATTAGAGGAAACGAAATGGCAGATAAGGTAGCAAAAGAGGTAACAAAAAGAAGTAAGATTGATTTAAGTATTAACATAGGTAAAACTGAAATCAAAGACATTATTAAGCAAAGACTGAAGGAAAGATGGCAAAAGCAATGGGAGGAAGAGCGGAAAGGACGGTGGTTCTACAGAGTCCAGAGGAAAGTGGGAGAGATGAGATGTGCAGGAAAGAACAGAGAAGAGGAGACAGTGATTTCAAGAATTAGATTTGGACACACTGGTCTGAACAGTACACTTTTTGTAATGGGCAAGCATAATACAGGCAGATGTGAATACTGTGGGCAAGAGGAAACGATAGAGCATGTCATTGTACATTGTGAGAGGTATGAGGAGGAGAGAGAACGGATGAGTGAGCAGTTCAGAAAAGAAGGAGTACAATTTGATTTGGTAGATATTTTGCAAGGGAGTTCAAATAAGTGCTATCAAATCCTGATGCTTTTTCTTAGGGTAACCAATTTGTTCGGAAGGATATAGGTTATTAGAATATGTAATGGTGTTGTTTGATCCACACTCCATGCCAGTTGGTGGCGGTAATGCACCAAAAAAGTTGTTTGCCAACCACCAAAAAACACTATATAGAAGAAGAAGAACCGCGGATGCTGGTTTACACCGAAGATAGACACAATAGGCACACACGCGCTCCTCAGCGGGTCAGGCAGCATCTCTGGAGAAAAGGAACAGGTCGAAACCAAAGATCTTATAGCGGAGTGAGATGGGTTACTCTCACGCAAACGTGTAGTACATTCATGGGCGGATTCATGGGTGATTATAGGAGCCATTTTAGCAACCGGCCCCCGCCATCTTGTTCCGCCATCTTGCTTCCGGTCAAAGATCGGACCTTTGATTCCGCAGCGGGGAGAGGGAGAGGGAGAGGGAGTGCGCGGCCCGGGGAGAAGGGAGTGCGCGGCCCGGGGAGAAGGGGTGCGCGGCCCGGGGGGAGAGGGAGTGCGCGGCCCGGGGAGAAGGAGTGTACGGCCCGGGGAGAGGGAGTGTACGGTCCGGGGAGAAGGAGTGCGCGGCCCGGGGAGAGGGAGTGCGCGGCCCGGGGAGAGGGAGTGCGCGGCCCGGGGCAGCGGGAAAGCGCGGCCCGGGGAGGGGAGAGGGGGTGCGTGGCCCGGGGAGAAGGGAGTGCGCGGCCCGGGGAGAAGGGAGTGCGCGGCCCGGGGAGAGGGAGTGCGCGGCCCGGGGAGAAGGGAGTGCGCGGCCCTGGGAGAGGGAGTGCGCGGCCCTGGGAGAGGGAGTGCGCGGCCCGGGGATAGGGCCTAGTGTGTGTGAAGTTGCGGAGAGGTTTACAATGTTTCTTATTTAATGTCTCTTGTCTAGTCTGAAATAAAGTTCATCATTGGATCAGAAGAAATATAATTGTGTGTGTTATATGATTATATACATTTATATCACATTCATGTATGTGTGTTTATAAACATTTTATTCTTTAACAAGAATTAACAGAATTATGAATCTAACCCTATATCACACACACAAACTGTTCATTGATTACACTGCGAGTCGGGTCGGGTCAGGTAGTCTCCGGTTACTAAAATGCGCGGGGAAAATGCCCAGGATCCCCTCCGTAGCGTACTACTCCAGTAACTAGTAGCGTGGATAGGGGAGAACCAGTGGATGTGGTGTATCTGGACTTCCAGAAGGCTTTCGACAAGGTCCCACATAAGAGATTAGTATACAAACTTAAAGCACAAGGCATTGGGGGTTCAGTATTGATGTGGATAGAGAACTGGCTGGCAAACAGGAAGCAAAGAGTAGGAGTAAACGGGTCCTTTTCACAATGGCAGGCAGTGACTAGTGGGGTACCCCAAGGCTCAGTACTGGGACCCCAGCTATTTACAATATATATTAATGATCTGGATGAGGGAATTGAAGGCAATATCTCCAAGTTTGCGGATGACACTAAGCTGGGGGGCAGTGTTAGCTGTGAGGAGGATGCTAGGAGACTGCAGGGTGACTTGGATAGGCTGGGTGAGTGGGCAATGTTTGGCAGATGCAGTATAATGTGGATAAATGTGAGGTTATCCATTTTGGTGGCAAAAACAGGAAAGCAGACTATTATCTAAATGGTGGCCGATTGGGAAAGGGGGAGATGCAGCGAGACCTGGGTGTCATGGTACACCAGTCATTGAAGGTAGGCATGCAGGTGCAGCAGGCAGTAAAGAAAGCGAATGGTATGTTAGCTTTCATTGCAAAAGGATTTGAGTATAGGAGCAGAGAGGTTCTACTGCAGTTGTACAGGGTCTTGGTGAGACCACACCTGGAGTATTGCGTACAGTTTTGGTCTCCAAATCTGAGGAAGGACAGGATTATTGCCATAGAGGGAGTGCAGAGACGGTTCACCAGACTGATTCCTGGGATGTCAGGACTGTCTTATGAAGAAAGACTGGATAGACTTGGTTTATACTCTCTAGAATTTAGAAGATTGAGAGGGGATCTTATAGAAACTTACAAAATTCTTAAGGGGTTGGACAGGCTAGATGCAGGAAGATTGTTCCCGATGTTGGGGGAGTCCAGGACAAGGGGTCACAGCTTAAGGATAAGGGGGAAATCCTTTAAAACCGAGATGAGAAGAACTTTTTTTCACGCAGAGAGTGGTGAATCTCTGGAACTCTCTGCCACAGAGGGTAGTTGAGGCCAGTTCATTGGCTATATTTAAGAGGGAGTTAGATGTGGCCCTTGTGGCTAAGGGGATCAGGGGGTATGGAGAGAAGGCAGGTACGGGATACTGAGTTGGATGATCAGCCATGATCATATTGAATGGCGGTGCAGGCTCGAAGGGCCGAAATGGCCTACTCCTGCACCTAATTTCTATGTTTCTAAGGAATTTTACTCGGCGAGGACAGAGGTTGAGACTGAGTTTGTGGGTACATGTTGTCAGAGTGAGTGGGCTAAATATTTAGCCAATGATTACAAGCACAGAATCACTGATTGCCACTGCATGGCCAGGTCCCCATGTACGTAAGTAAGTAAGTTTATTGGCCAAGTATTCACATACAAGGAATTTGCCTTGGTGCTCCGCCCACAAGTAACAACATGACATTAAGTGACAGCTACGAATGGCTAAGAAAACACTTAACATGAATACTAATAATACATTAATGATAAAACACCATTGATCAAGCATGTGAATCAACAAAATACCAGATCAAAGAGAGGCTACAGATTTTTGGCTGTTGAGTAGAGGAACTCGTGGATAAAAACTGTTTTTATGTCTGTCTGTGGCAGCGTTGACAGTCCGGAGTCACCTTCCAGAGGGGAGTGATTCAAAGAGTTTGTGGCCAGGGTGAGAGGGGTCAGAGATGATCTTGCCTGCTCGCTTCCTGGCCCTTGCAGTGTACAGTTCATCAGAGGGATGGTTGCAGCCAATAACCTTCTCGGCTGATCGGACGATTCGCTGCAGCCTCCGGGTGTCGTGCTTGGTGGCTGAGCCAAACCAGACCATGATGGAGAAGTAGAGAACAGACTCTAAGATGGCCGTGTAGAATTAGACCATCATTGCCTGTGGCAGATTGTACGTAGACACAGGTGAACTTCACCGGTTTCTCACCAGGTGCAATGATGAGGGTGAAAATCATTTACGACAGAAATGTCTCATTGAAAACACTTGGAGGTTCTATTCACCCAACCAGATTTGTGCATTGGTCAAAGAATGGATCCCATTGCATGGACTCAGTTAGACTCAGGGCGGCACAATGTCACAGCGGTAGTGTTGCTGCCTTACAGCGTCCGAGACCTGGGTTTGATCCTGACTATGGGTGCTGTCTCTGTAGAGTTTGTATGTTCTCCCCGTGACCGTGTGGGTTTTTTCCGGGTGCTCTGGATTCCTGCCACACTACAAAGATGTACAGGTTTGTAGGTTAATTGACTCCAGTAACAAAAAATAGTAAATTATCCCTCGTTCCCACAGAGGATGGTGGGTGAATGGAACAAGCTGCCAGAGGAGATAGTTGAAGCAGGGACTATCACATCGTTTAAGAAACAGTTGGACAGGTACATGGATAGGACACGTTTGGAGGGTTATGGACCCAGCGCAGGTCAGTGGGACTTGGGTAGCAGGGATATTGTTGGCCAGTGTGGGTGAGTTGGGCTGAAGGGCCTGCTTCCACACTGTATCTCTCTATGACTCGATGTAAATTGCCTCTGGTGCACAGGATAGTGCTGGTGTACGGGAGTTGCTGATCGGTGCGGACCCCGTGGGCTGAAGGGCCTTGAATCTCTAAACTAAACTAAACTAAACTAAACTTGGAACTGATATTTACAGTCAGATTTATTCTAGCAGTCAGACATTATCTAAACACAAAAATCACACCATCATCACAAGGAAAGTGTTGTTCATGGCATGACCTGTGTGAGAATCATTCTGCCCTCATCCATTGCCTTGAATGCTGAATTTTCAGTTCCAGGACATTTGTGGCATCCTGTAGGACAGGTACACGTCCCAGACATTCATCATCAGCAGCATCTTCCTACATCAACTTTGATGATAAGTTTAATCCCAAAGTTGTTCGACCCAAATAGAGCAAGAGAAAGCTTCCCTCAACTTCTTCTTCTTCTGTCGTGTGTCTTTTAGACCTGCAGCTCCGCTGAGGCGAGCCAGGCCAACATGTCATCGTCCAGGTCAATCAGACCTCGTTCACCATTCAGTGGCCGGAGGAGACAAAGACAGCCCTCCTCCACGAGTAACTTACAAGTCCACAAAGCGAAACCAATGTCTTTACCGCGTCTGCAGACTGCTGAACGCCATGCCTCCCCAGGCCAGGCAGCACCATTAAATGCCGCCCACTGTCGAGATTTAGCACCACTGTAGCTCAATGTTGAAGGCCTTACCACCGCCAAGCTCAACGTCATCGCTCGTCTTGAAATTAGAATTCTGTTTTGTAACAAACCCCCTGCTCAAATATTGCAACTCCATCTCCTCAGTCTGCATCTAGCCAATTGCCAATCATCCACCTTTGAAACATAGCTCTACCCCCCCCTGTAGACAGTAAGTGTGGTGCATTGAAGATAGAATTATATACTGTGGTAATCATAACACAAAAGCAATTGATTCAGCTAGTCAGTCCCCAGTGAGTTTCATCAGTTTTTTGGGTAGACAAAATTGCTGGAGAAACTCAGCGAATACGGCAGCATCCATGGAGGGAAGGAAATAGGCAACGTTTCGGGCCTATTTCCTTCGCTCCATAGATGCTGTCGTACCCGCTGAGTTTCTCCAGCAATCTTGTCTACCTTCGATTTTCCAGCATCTGCAGTTCTTTCTTGAACATTTCATCAGTTTCTTTTTGTGTTGTTACCCTTTTTTTTTACCAAAAGCTATTTCATCAATTATTTACAATAATATTTACAGTACGAAATAATTCAAAATAAAATCCACCACCAAAATATCAAGGTAAACACATATACTAAATAAAGTACTACACAACTATATTACAATGCTTATTGAGGATGCATTTAACTCCCCCACCAAGTCCAGCGGTCCAGGAAATTCCTCAGGGTGCCCGTGGACAGCGCGTAGTCCCTCAAAGTACCAACCGAGCATGGACGTAACCCCGGAAAAGGAGCAGGTAGCCGGCTCGGGCAGAGCCCTCTTCCGCCTGGCGCAGTGACTCACGGATGGCCAGCTTGGCCAGGCCCAGGAGCAACCCAACCAGGACATCTTCGGCCCTACCCTCTCCCCTCAAGTCAAGTCAAGTCAAGTCACATTTATTTATGTAGCACATTTAAAAAACAACTCTTGTTGGCCAAAGTGCTTTACATTTGTTATAAGAATAGTATAAACAAACAAACTACATACATATATACATGTGGCCCTCGCTCAGTGGACGTCAGGAAAGGCTTGGGAGTATAGATAAGTTTTTAGTCTTGACTTAAAGAAGTCGATGGAGGGGGCATTTCTGATAGGAAGGGGGATGCTGTTCCACAGTCTAGGAGCTGCAACTGCAAAGGCGCGGTCGCCCCTGAGCTTATGCCTAGACCGCGGGATATTCAGCAGCCCCAAGTTGGCCGATCTGAGGGACCTGGAGGTGGTGTGGCGGGTGAGAAGACGTTTAATGTAGGAGGGGGCAAGCCCATTGAGGGCTTTGTAGACATAGAGGAGGGTCTTGAAATGTAGACGGAACCACACAGGGAGCCAGTGGAGTGAGGCCAGGATCGGGGTGATGTGGTCCCTTTTTCGGGTGCCCATCAGGAGTCTCGCTGCTGCGTTTTGGACCAGTTGCAGGCGGGACAGGGAAGATTGGCTGATGCCAGTGTAAAGAGAGTTGCAGTAATCTAGACGGGAGGAGATAAATGTGTGGATGATCTTTTCGAGGTCATCAAAGTGGAGGAATTTACGCACAGGGTGTCCGACGATGAGGATGGTGGGTGGGAAATACAGCCGGAAGGCAAGGAGCAGCCCCTTTAGATATTCAAACAGTGGCTGCAGCCTCACTCACTCCATGTACACGTGGTACACAGACTCTTCCAGCCCGCAACAGTGGCAGGTGGCTGGCGAGTCTGTGAACCGCGAGAGAAACAGGCTGCAGGGAACACCTCGGTGCAGTACCCTCCACCCAAGGTCCCCAATGTAGAGGGGGAGAATCCTTGTGTAGAGGGACCCCACTGAGGAGCCCTCTCGTAACCAGAAGGCAACACCGACCGCCACTTGGTGTCTGGACGTTGGACCAGGGCGAGGAAGTGCAGGGTTTGGAGGAGGAGCCTGTACAGGACACGCCTCCCTGTGTCTCGGAGGGAAGTGAAGGGTATCGAGGAAATGCGGCTCAAGTTGTGTGGGACCGGCTCCCGGGATGGATTACGGCCCCTGGGACCAACAAATACTTCCAGCTGAGTGGGGGTTTGCTCAACTGCAAGTACTCCACACGTTTGAGCCCCCCAACACCTGGTGGGGCGGGACAAGGACCGGCTGCTCTCATGCGGGGCCATCGCCCTTTGTCGGCGGAGCGGGGGCCCGGTCGATGGCAACCAGGTCCAGACTCTCAACAAGTCCCTGTAGAAGCCGGGCATCCCCATCAGGATCGCACGGCTGACGCCCACCATCGGGATCCGCATACCTCCTTGAACGCAGTGGCACCGTTGGAAAAAGTGCATCACCAGCACGTGCCACCTGGGAGGATGCCCTGAGAACAGGTATCTCTGCAGGATTCTGAGGCGGAGAGCAGCGAACCTGGTGTGAATGCACACCAGCGACTGACCGCCCTCCTCGATTGGGAGACTCAAGACCGCTGCAGAGACCCAGTACTTTCCGTTGCCCCAGAAGAAGTCCACCAACTTTCTCTGGATGTTCCCAGCAAAGGTGGCCAATGGGACCAAGGTGGTGTCACCCTTGAACTATGTTTTGGGAAAGGCTTTGATTTGTTGAAATTATCTGTACGGAATTGAGGGAGCCAACCCATTCACTCACTGACCTTCTGGTTTTTAAATCACAAGATCCATGAGCGGCACGGTGGCGCAGCGGTGTAATTGGTACCTTACAGCACCAGAGACCCGTGTTGGATCCTGACTACGGGTGGTGTCTGTATGGGGTTTATACGTTCTCCACGTGACCTGCGTGCGTTTTCTCCGGATACTCTGATTCTCTCCCACACTTCAAAGACGTACAGGTTTGTCGGCTAATTTGCTCAGTAAAATTGTAAATGATCCCTAGTGTGGATATTGTTAGTGTGCGGTGGTCTGAGAGCCTGGTATCCACGCTGCATCTCTAGTCTAAAACTAAACTAAGATGGACAATCTAGTAGGGTGGAGGGTATTGAGTCTGCAAAGGGATATTGGTCATAAGTTTGTCAGAGGCATGATATGCGAAAATGTGAGGATAACTGCCTTGCTATTGGCAATATTGACACAGTGGTGCAGCTAGTAGAACTGCTGTCTGTTTGATCATGACCTCAGGTGCTGTCTGTTTGCACATTCTCCTTGTGACCGCGTGGTTTTCCCTCCGGGTGCTCCGGTTTCTTCCCACATTCCAAAGACATGCGGGTTTGTAGGTTAATTTGCCTGTAATTTAGTTTAGTTTCGAGATACAGCGTGGAAACAGGCCCTTCGACTCACCGACTCCTCACCGACCAGCGATCCCCGCTCATTAACACTATTCTACACACACTAGGGATAATTTACACATACACCAAGCCAATTTACTTACATACCTGTATGGGACTATCGTATGAGGAAAGATTGAAAAGACTAGGCTTGTATTCACTGGAGTTTAGAAGGATGAGGGGGGTCTTATAGAAACATATAAAATTATAAAAGGACTGGACAAGCTACATGCAGGAAAAATATTCCCAATGTTAGGCGAGTCCAGAACCAGGGGCCAGAGTCTTAGAATAAAGGGGGGGTCATTTAAGACTGAGGTGAGAAAAAAACTTTTTCACCCAGAGAGTTGAGAATTTATGGAATTCCCTGCCACAGAGGGCAGTGGAAGCCAAGTCACTGGATGGATTTAAGAGAGAGTTAGATAAAGCTCTAGAGGCTAGTGGAGTCCAGGGAAATGGGGAGAAGGCAGGCATGGGTCATTGATAGGGGACGATCAGCCATGATCACAATGGCCTCCTCCTGCACCTATTTTCTATGTTTCTATCTTTCTATGTCTTTGCAGTGTGCGAGGAAACTGAAGATCTCAGCGAAAACCCACGCGGTCATGGGGAAAACGTACAAATTCCGTACAGACAGCACCTGTAGTCGGGATCGAACCCGGGTTCTGGTGCTGCATTTGCTGTAAGGCAGCAACTCTACCACCTCTAGTGTGTAGGGAATGATTGCTAAAGTGGTATAACATAGCACTTGTGTAAATGGGTGATCGATAGCTGGTGTGGACTCAGTGGGCCGAAGGATCTGATTTCATGCAGTCTCGCTAATACAAAACTATGTGGATGTTTGTAAGAAAGAAAAGTTCGGAAGTTTGTGGGGAATGGGTTGAGAAATGGGACTGAGTGGCTCGATCTTCAATAGAGCTTGCATGAGCCTGATGGGCCAAACAGTCTCTTTAAATTTGTAATGATCTTATCATCTTTATCACATTGTTTGGTACAAATTACTGTATGCAATTAGACCTATTCCTTCTTTTACTTTTCAATAAACTTCATCAGCTTCAAAGTGCTGAAGAAGGCTCTGTTTCATCGTAAGCCTGTCTTTGCTTTAGCAGCGTTTGAATCTGATCACTTTTCTTGACAACGTTACCTTGGTGTGAGGTGGTTTCAGCTTCTGCAGCTCGACTAAGGAGGGGGAGTTGGTTAACGTTTGATGAGCATAAAACAGATGCAATACGTAAAATGAGCACAGGGAAAGTCTATGCTCAATGTGCATATGTTTGTGAGGTCATAAGGTAATAAGGGATAATAGAATTAGGACATTCAGCCCATCACGTCTACCATTCAATCATGGCTGATCCATCTCCCCTTCCTAACCCCATTCTGCCTTCTCCCCATAACCTGTACTAATCAAAAATCTATCTATGCCTTAAAAATATCCACTGATTTGGCCTCCACAGCCTTCTGTGGCAAAGAATTCCACAGATTCACTACCCTCTGACTAAAGAAAATTCTCCTCATCTCCTTTCTAAAAGAACGTCCTTTAATTCTGATGCTATGACCTCCAGTCCTAGACTCTCCCATTAGTGGAAACATCCTCACCATTAGCTCTGAAGAAAGGTTCCTTTTAGATGCCCCAATCATGTTCCTTCAATATATTAATTATCCCCAAACTACCCAGTCTCAGACACCTTACATTAATTCAAGTTTCAAGGGTGATAACATTTCAAGTGAAACTTAGATGGCACTAGAGTGTTGTAAATAACTTGGTGGAAAATAACACAGAGCCTTTGATAATTTTCTGGGGGTCTTGTACTCTTATTTCAATATGTCCTGAATGGCTAAAGTATATGAATCATAATCTTGACTTGAAACATCCCATCCATGTTCTCCAGAAACGCTGCCTGACTTACTGAGTTACTCCTGCACTCTGTGTCTGTCTTTGAGTCCGTTTATACTGAACAAGTTGTATTTCTGATTATTGGATTTTGTTTCTCTATTTGCAGGACTGTGATTTGTGACGAAATAAAACTACAAGGGATAACATTATTGTTTTGACAATTTGCAAACATTCTGTTGATGCTAGCAGGAGATTCGTTGAATAGCAAGGTCATGATGTGGTATTTCATTACGAACGACACAACCTGCCCTGGATGTTACCATGTAAGCAGCCTGAACTTATCCTTCGAAGGTAGACAAAATTGCTGGAGAAACTCAGTGGGTGAGGCAGCATTTATGGAGCGAAGGAATAGGTGTCGTTTCGTGTCGAGACCCTTCTTAAGACTGAAGAATGGTCTCGACCCTGCTGAGTTTCTGCAGCAATTTTGTCCACCTTCAATTTTTCCAGCATCTACAGTTCTTTCTTGAACTTATCCTTTGAATGATTAATAACCATTGCGAGGTCTCACTGGAGTCAGAATCTCTCGAGTTCAAATAATGAGTTCAACTTTGTTTTTTGTTTTCTTTGCGTGTACGTATGTGTGCGTGCGCGTGTGCGTGTGTGTGTGTGTGTGTGGGTGAATACTAAGGGAAGGAGGGATCCCTCTAGTGATTCACGGTCCTAACACAATTCCTTTGGAAGGGATGTTCCAGGTACTGCATCAATGCAATGTCTGAAGAAGGGTCTCGACGAGAAACGTTGCCTATTTCCTTCACTCCAAAAATGCTGCCTCACCCGCTGAGTTTGATTTTCCAGCATCTGCAGTTCCTTCTTAAACACTGCATCAATGCCCTTTGGAGACTGATTATCCCAGTGATGCAAAGGGTTAACTGCTGAGGATGGTGGGCCATAGTTTAACCAGCACAACTCATATGATAGCATGGGGAAGGAAGAATGAAAGATTGCCGGCTCTTTAAAAACACTTGCGGAAAAGTAAATGTATTCGCTCAGAAAGTTCAGGAGCACAAGAAGCAGCACGGCAAAATGAAAACAAGCAACAAGTGAATCATCCAAATGCTTTTGTGAATATTATTACCTGAAATACTGTAGACCATTCCAGATATTGTGAGTGTTGCCCGTGTATGCAGATGCAACGTTTTACACATGGGTGCTCTTCTATCAACAGACTAGATTTGATTGAGTCATGGAGTCATCGAGTCTACAGCACTCACGCAGGCTCTTCGGTCCATCCTGTGCATGCTGACCCTTGTACACTGTCATTTACCAGCACCTGTCCGTAACTTTCTATGCCACGGTGATTCAAGTCTCACCGAGCCACTTATTAAGTGTTGCGAGAGTTTCTGCATCCATCATCCCGTCAGGCAGAACACTCTGACCATCAATGATGGATTCTCTCTTATTTTTCCTTTCGATCTGTTTTTCCATTCCTTAAATCTATGTCCACTAGATTTGAGGTATTTTATCAACGTGGTTTGGTCGAGTAATAGAAGGTCGTTGTGGAGGGCAGCTCTCCAAGCTGATCAGCTAAGGACCATGGAGGAGCCAAGTGCAGAAAGAAAATGTACACAGTGCCTGACAGTTATGCTGCATGTAAACAGTCCATTCGGCCCACCTTGTCCATGCTGATCAATATACCCCATTTAAACTAGTCCCATTTGTCAGCATTCGGTGCATATTCCTCTAAACCTCTCCATGTACCTTTCCAAGTGAGTGTTAAATGTTGTTACAGTACTTGCCTCAACTGTCCTCTGGCAGCTCATTTCATACACCCACCACTCATGGAGGGAAAAGTTGCCTCCCAGGTTCCTATTAAATCTTTCCCCCCTCACCTTAAACCTGTGCTCTGTTTCTTGATTCTTCTATGCTGGGTAAAAGACTCTTTGCTGATCACCCCATGATGCCCCATCTACACTAGTCCCATATCTCTCTAAACCTTTCCTAACCATTTGCCTGTCCAAATCTATATTACTAAAAGTCTGTTCTTGACCGGTTTTGGCTTTCTGTGCTGCGATTTCCGAGAGTACCCCGCCACCTACGGCCGTCATTTTTGGCCACGTCACTCAGAGTCCCCCTCCGCCGCATGTGTGCCGAAAATATTTCCCGTCGATTAAAATTGACAGAGATATTAATGTTTTTACAAAATTCACCATTCTCTCTGCTGCCCCTGCTGGAGGGAGGGGGAGGGACTATAAAACCAGGAAGTGGTGTGCCTCAATCAGTCTCTGCAAGTGGTGTGCCTCAATCAGTCTCTGAATTTGACACTGACAAATGTCTACAAATATGGTTAGAATATGGTAAAAAAGCACTGTCTGCAAATGGTTGTTTGGGGTTGGGTTTGGGTTGAAGTAAAAAGGCACTCTCTCCCCCCTCCCTCCCCCCCTCTCCCTCTCCTCCCCCCCCCCCCCCCCCTCCCCCCCTCCCCCTCCCCCCCCTCCTCCTCCCCCGCTCCTCCCCCCCCCCCTCCCTCCCCCCCCTCCTCTCCTCCCTTCTCCGCCTCTCCCCTCCCCCCCCCTCTCTCTCCCCCCTCCCCCTCTCTCTCTCTCCCCCCCCCTCTCCCCCTACAGAGACATCGAAATGCATTCATCTCTATCCTCTCCTCTCCTCTCCCCTCCTCTCTCTCCCCTCTCCCCCCCCCCCTCCATCCCCCCTTTCACCCCACCTCCCACCCCCCCATCCCCCTCTCCTCTCCTTCCTCCCTCCCCCTCTCCTCCCTCTCTCCTCCTCCCCTCTCTCCCCCCCTCCCCTCCTCCCCCTCCCCCTCCCTCTCCCCCCCCTCATCCCCTCCCCCCTCCCCTACCCCCCCTAACCCCCCCCTCCTCTCCCCCCTCCCCCCCCCCCCCCCCACCCCTCCCCTCCCCTCCTCCCCCCGCCCCTCTACCTCCCTCTCTCCTCCCCCCCCTCCCCCTCTCTCCCTCCCCTCTCTCCTCTCTCTCTCTCCTCTCTCCTCCTCCTCTATTAGTGTGAGTGCGGGGGGTGGGTGGGGTAGTTAGTGTGTGACGTTGCATGCCGCCTCCCCCCCCCACAACCGCACTTTGGGGGAACAAACCCAACGGGTCTGCACTTGGTCTAGTATCTTTTGATTGTTGTTATAGTACCTGCCTCAACTACTCCCTCTGGCAGCTCATTCCATATACCCACAACCATCTGTGTGCCCCTCAGGTTCCTATTGAAACTTTCCTCTCTCACCTTAAACCTATGCCCTCTGCTTCTCGATTCTCCCTTTCTGGGTAAAAGATTATGCGCACTAATCCTATCTATTCTCCTCTTGATCGTATTCACCTCTATCAGGTCATCCGTCATTCTAGCCTTCCCAACCTCTCCCTATAGCGTAGGCCCTCACGTCCTGGTAACATCCTCGTAAATCTCCTCTGCGCTCCCTCCATCCCTTTCCACTCACCTTATCTATTCCCCTCATGATAGAAACATAGAAACATAGAAATTAGGTGCAGGAGTAGGCCATTCGGCCCTTCGAGCCTGCACCGCCATTCAATATGATCATGGCTGATCATCCAACTCAGTATCCCGTACCTGCCTTCTCTCCATACCCCCTGATCCCCTTAGCCACAAGGGCCACATCTAACTCCCTCTTAAATGTAGCTAAATATATAAATATTGCACCCCCTATAAGATCGTCCCTCGACACCATTTGACAATGTCGTCAATATGAAATGAATGTGCCCAATATTGCCCACAGTTCTGATGAGTCAGATAAAGCATGTTTTAGTCAAGGCAAATGGCAATCCGGTATTGATATTTGTTTTTTTTTAATATAAACAACACATGCCCTGGATCATTTGACGATCAACCATTGCAAATACTTGTAAGAAAAGATTTGTTACTATTAAATTTTAGGACAACTTTACGGGGACCAAAGTCCATTTGCGCAGGGAAACTGTCACTGATATTTGTGTCACCAAATTTACAAATGCAAAATACATAGGAAAAACAATGGTGTGAGCGGCCTCGCTCCCCATTACAAAGAATAAATTCATTGTCCTCTACATGAAGAAAATCATTCGTTGAAACAGAATACACCAAATACCCAAAGTGTATTAACAGACGAACATGACCTGGATGGACCTCTAGTGCAGAAGCCATTTTACAATATGGAAGTTTTAAAAAATATAATCAATTTTCACCTTTTTTCCAATTTCATACATCCATCTAAACAGCATCAGTCCCACAGGAATGCCTATTAACAGCGATACCCCTTAAAAATTGTTCACCTTAAAAAAATAAAAATAGAAAACGACACTCAGTGATAATGATATTCAGGCATTGACGTCAGATTTTTCCAGTGCACTCTCAATCAATCTCTAAAATAACTCTTTACCCCTGTAAAAGACATGAAAATATTTGACCGATTCTTTGGTGCGTGACTCGTTTCTTCCCGTGTGAAGTATAAAATTCCCATAGTAGTAAACAAATGTAGAAACACCATTAACATTAGGGAAGGTCCACACTCACTCCTAGGTTGTGGATCCAATGGAGTCGGAATGGAAAGTTACGTAGCCCGAGGAGGCAGAAGGTGAACTTAAAAAACTGTTGCCGCTCCCTTTACTTTCCACTTTCCTGAGCCTTTCCTGATTGTCCCAGGAGACGCAAAGGTCTGTCCGAAAACGTCTGGAGGATCCCTCCTTAATGTTGGGGGTGGTGAGGGTGGACAAGCTACACTGGGTCCCCGTGTTCTTTGGGGTCACGCTAGGGTCATGGGGGAAAGAGGTCACCAAGTATCCCCGGGGTGCACTGCATGTCTTACTCTCTGACAACCGGCGGAGAACGTGAGGCTCCCTCTCGAAATTGGTGAGAGGGAAGTGGGAAAAGGTGACGGCATACTGTTCGTATTTATCTGGGATGAGGGTTATGGACGATGATCTCAGCGGGGTCTTCATTGGACTGGGTACTGGAGTTTCATCAATGTAATTGATAATCTCATCTCGGCTGAAACACTTTAGGTCATCGGAAAAATATTCCTCCTTGGGCAGTTGCTTCGGAGAAATTACACTGTCCGCAGATTTCCGTCTTTTATGGAAAGACACGCATTCGTCGTGTTGGGAGATCAGGCTGCTTCTCCTCCGCTCGTGCCGGGGGGAGCTGTAGTGCAGAACTCCAGCGATATTCTCTGAAGACCCCCATCTGTGAAGGTATGAAGTTATCTGCTTTGTTGCCCACACATCTGTCTCATCGTGGGAGTAGCGCCTGGTTGGAGGAACCTAAGAGACATAGAGGAGAATGTGGCAGGGTGAAGGAAGTCTTATTGGCCTCTCAATTAATTGACTAGCTTGGGTAACCCTACCAGCTCCTCACAATCCAATTTACTCAATCAACACATAGGCATCCCTGCCTTGACTCCCCTTCGCCACCAAGAAGGTGGGTTCATCTCAAGCTACAATTCTCTCCTGGAGGTTGAAGTACAGAGCAAACTAACCCTGAAATAATCTTCCTCTTTCCATTTGTTGAAGTGATTTGTCAGATGGCACAGAAGCTAAAGGGTGAGGGGGTGCCGAGAGGGGGCATCACATGTATTGTACGGCTGTGGCAGATGAAACAGATACAATACTGCCCCAGTGTGGAGTTATGATCAAAAAAATGCAGCACACGGCTGTATATTTGTAAGACAGGATGCTGGGTGATGGAAATATGAACACAGAACAAGCAGGATATGATAGGTCTTCCTTGCATTCCAAATATAGCCACAGGCATTTATTTCTCTCTTTCCCCGTGTACAACGCATCTGTGAAGTCACCTGCTAATTACCAGTGGGCCCGACTTAGAATATCAATTATGATGGCAATGTCTTGCCGCTGCTATTGTATTTCTCCATATTTATTTGCAATTAGCCCTGACAATGTGCTCTCACAGTTGTCAGTATTTTTATATCTCATTATATTTGCAACAAGATAATTGGACAAAAAATAAACAACAAAAATCAGCACAGCAAAAACAAGTAACATTTCACAGAAGTGAGAGCAGACACATTTGACATCCAGCACAGGACAAACAGTATGAGAGAGAATGCCCATAAGCTTGGTCAGGGAGGCAGAGGTAAAGAGGGTGGTGAGACGGGAGGGGTCCAGAGCTGGAGACCCAGACCGCTGAAGGCATATCTGCCAGTGGTAGTTACACAGTGGGAGGGGGGGATGCAGGCTTTTCAATCGCATCAATAGCTGTACTGCATTGGTTGTACTGCACATTGAGGTGTTGACTGGGGCGTGACAGGCTGCAAGCTCCGTCTTAAATTAGTACGTGCTTCTGAAAACGGATGACCCAGAAATCAAGAGGAGAATTCAAAACACATTACAACTAATGAAGTAACTCTGTTGTAACGGAAGACAAAAGCTCCCATTGAATAATCATGTGATACTGATTACATTACGTGTCCTGTAGAGACAAGGAAATGAAGATGTCGGTGTTTGATAAAAGACGCAAGTGTTGGAGTAACTCAGCGGGTCAGGCAGCATCTGTGAAGAATGTGGATAGGTGACGTTTCACAGTGCTGGAGTAACTCAGCGGGTCAGGCAGCATCTCTGGAGACCATGGATAGGTGATGTTTCACAGTGCTGGAGTAACTCAGCGGGTCAGGCAGCATCTCTGCAGAACATGGATAGGTGATGTTTTGGGTCGGGATCCTTCTTCAGACTGATTGTAGCAGTGGGTGGAGAAACTCTGGCAAGTGATCAATGGATACGAGCTAGGTGTTTTTCTAGATGGTTATGGCATTCAGCCGGAAAGAGTGCAGAGATTTATGAGGATGTTGCCAGGACATGAGGGCCTGAGCTATAGGGAGAGACTGGGCAAGCTAAGACTTTATTCCTTGGAGCACAGGAGGGTAAGGGATGATCTTCTTGAGATGGATAAAATCATAAGGGCAATTGACAGGATGAATGCATGGAATCTTTTATCCAGGGTAGAGGAATCAACACCCAGAAGACATAGGTTTCAGGTGAGAAGCGAAATATTGAATAGGAACTTTATGGACAACTTTTTCCCTCAGAATGTGGTGAATATATGGAATGAGCTGCCAGAGGAGATGCAGGTGAAATAACAACATTTGAAAGATACTTGGACAAATACATGGATAGGAAAAGCTAAGAGGGATATGGGCCATTTGTGGGCAAATGAGACTAGCATAGATGGGGCATATTGGTCAGCATGAATGAGTTGGGCAGAAGGGCCCGTTTCTGCATTGTATTACTAAGAATATATGCATTCCAATGCTCTTCTTCAAAATGCCCGTATATAAGGTCATGTATTAATAAAGGTAAGCTGTGTGGCACTCTGTCAGTACTGCTCTGAAGTTTGAATTTGAATATTCATGGAAAAAGTTCCTGGAGTGGGTCTTGAACTCGCACTCCTCTGACTCAGAAGCTGCAGTGCTCCGTACTGAGTCACACAGTGGCTTGTGCCGGACATCTGCCGCCTGGATCTTAACTCCAATAGATCCAACATGCCTCTTCTTTAATATTCCCATTCCTTATTCTCAAATCATGTCAGCCACTGCTCCCCGTCTCTGTAATGTCATCTAACCTCGTTCTGTTCCAGTCTCTGCATTCTTCTCATTCTAAGGCCTTGTGAGTGCCAGTTTTTAAAACCACTAGCACTGGCAGCCATGTCTTCCCTCAACATCTGCCACTCCACCTCTTGCTCCTCCTCTCCGACCAGGCTTCAGTTCATCTGTTCTCATCTCTCCATGTGAGGGTGGCTTGATGTCAAACACTTTTTTCTTCAATAACATTCACATGATGAGCCTTGGAGCTTTTTCAAATGTTATCAGGGACATTTAAATGCAAGCTTTTGTTGGAGAGTAGACAGACTTAAAGGTCATCCACGAGAAAGACAGCCTATAAAGACCAGAAAGCTCCCTCATTGGCATGGAATGAACCGTTCTCACCTCTCTGAGGTGAACTCATGACCAAAGATTCCTCAGGGAGAAATTGGTGAATGACCTTATGTCTGGTCGGCATTCAGTCATTTCTAGATGTAGCGAGAAGATGCATTGTTGCCTCCATTGTGAACCATACCTCCCAATCAAAATGGGCAGATACTCAGTGTTGGGAGTGAAATACAAATAATGGACATGTGGCCAAGTTATCAGAGAGCTACGTGCCCTAGAGCCCGACACCTTCAGGGGAAGGAGAAGGGAAAGCAGAAATAAATCACTTACTTTCCTGCAAGAAACACAATTTAAAATACACCTCTAAATCATTGATCATAAAACACTGTAATAAAGTTATATTGCATAGGCTATCGTGTTTGGTCTTTCAGAAGACCAAGTTATTTCTTAACCAAGCAGCTTGTGAACTGTCTGCTGATCTTTGTATTCCTGTTCTATCTGGAGATTTCGAGTTGACCAATTTTTAGAGAATCAGAGAGAGGAAGAAGACAGTTCGTGGATTTTCCCAGATGGGTTTTAGCAACAGTATTTTGTTCTGGAAAATGATTTTATTATTTGAAGATCTAGGTGCACCACGCTTTAAGATATCCATGGACAATTATCTCACGCCATCCACAGCAGCTTGCATTTACATGTCACCACCATCATGTCACCAGATGAAAACTGACATTGAGTCAGAGAAGGTGCTTTTGTTATGGTGTGACCCTTAGGTCATGGGTTTTAAAGTGGGGATGGGAAGTACCAAGGTTTAGGAAGGGAACCCATGTGTCAAGTGCATGCAGTGGCAGAGGTGGTGAAGGTTCACATGGTATATTGTGATATTATAACTCGCCAGTCCCAGGTAAATAAAGTTTGGACAATGTGGATTCATGACTGCACCTCACCATCAATGCAGTTTGACGATGTGAAAAAATAGGAACATATTCCATATTAAAAAAACACAAAGTTCTGGAGTAACTTAGTGGGTCAGCCAGTATCTCCAGAGAACATGTGAGGTTTTAGTTTCGGGCCCATCTTCAGACCCGAAACATCACCTATATGGCCATGTTCCCCAGAGCTGCTACCTGAGCCACTGCGTTACTCCAGCATTGGTGTCTTTTTTAGTAAGCAGTATCAACAGCTCCTTGTGCCAACATATTCCATACCCCACATTCGTGTGATTTGATACAGTGTTTAGGGTGCAGATGAAAGCCAGAAACCTCAAAGACTGGACCGATGACCTGACGTTTATTGAATATGAATGGAGTGGATCAAGTTTTGTGCTGCCCAGCCATAACCTTTGTGCAGCTGAATCTCATCTCATTGTGCAGCTGAATCTCATCTCAATAGAACTTCTAATACAGCTTTAGGCTTTGATGGAAGAAGGCTCATCCAGCAACTGTGGGGCATGGGGAGGAATCACAGGTCTGAATTGGAGGAACACCAAATTCTCACAGCTGGAGTGGATTCCAGAAATAGGGAGGGCACGAATTTCAAAGAGGCACGGTTAAGAGGGAAATGTTATTTTGAACGTCATTGGACTTGACTGTTATTTTCAGCGAATACGGAAGTGATATGTAAACAGGACTTGGTATGGGGTACGATGCTGACCACACTGAGAATGGAGGAGAGGTCTCGCTCAGATCAGCAAATACTCGAGACAATAAAGGCACATGTACAAATGTCGACAGCAGATGAGCTGTGGGGAGGCGGAAGGAGATGGGCAGTGTTACAAGGGGCAGTCTTTGTACGGAGCTGAGGTGTGCTTGGATGCTCAGCAAGGTTCAAATTAATGGCATCTCGGCACCTTCTCTGTGAGTCATGCCTGTTTATTCTAGCATCTGCAAGGCCATTGCAATTCAATACATAAAAGAATGCAGCACGACAAAAACACAGCACATAATCATAGAGACATGGATGAGATCGTCAAACAATAGTTGGAATATACACAGGGGTGACATTGGTGAGAAGCAGCTACAGAGCTGTCGGAACCAAGGACCACTCCCTTTCTTATACCCAACTGAATATTATTAACTCCATATAGAATGGATCATTCTTTTAACATGTGACATGACATTAAAATTCATGATCATAAATAATCTTTGTTGGCTGGGTATTTATGATAGAATACAAGACTGAGGTACGGTTTATGAAAAAATAAACCCTGAACAAGAGATATTGTATTTCATCTCTTCAACAACACACAGACGGATAAGGGAGCGGGTTCCACATTATAGATTCGCTGACATTTTGCATCCCTTTCTGTTCATCTTGGCCTGCTGTCACTTGTTCTGGGAGATAGATGCCCTATAGGTGTCTTCCTGTGGCTAGTCTCTGAGTCTTGATGGGTGGTTAGGTCAGGGTGATGGGTCATGGCGCTTCTTTGCATTGGCAGAGGGCTTGGTGTGGAGAACACTGATGCCAATTGATTTCAAAGGGGAGGAAGAAGCACCTTCAGTGATGGGAACGTTTTTTGCTGGGATGGGAAGCTGGGTGGGTTAAAGCCGTGACAATCCTTACCTCCATCAGTCTTGCATTCCTTATAATCTTCAAGCCTTTAAAACCCAACCTTAGCATCACCTAATAACTACTTCCTAATTTATCGAGACTTCTTTTCAATCTCGACAGTATCCTACACTAAGTCTTGGCCTTTATTCTCAGTTTCTCAACAGTCGTGAGGGAAGAAAGCGCGTTTATAGTGCCACTCCAGGTAGAAAGAACCCATAATAAAGTCAGCCTCCCGGATATGCACCAAAGCAGCACTCCTAGGCACTCGACAGTCCATTACATGTCACTGGGCTGCTTCCCATTCTGGCAGTCCATTAATGAATGACATAAAGCAGCTAAGGATATTTTAAAAGAGAAAAATTAGGTCAATCTTGTCCAAATCTTTTGCTGCAATTCCAATTTCCAATTTTCCATAAAAAACAGATAATCCTCGATAGGAACTGAGTCAAGGAGCACACAGCGGACTTAAGATAGCGCCGTGCAAGTGTGCCGATCGACAAGCCCCGGCACAATGGGGTATCTCACAGGCCCACTGGGGAATTCATTTTGCCGGCAGTTTTGAGATTCGTGTTTGTCTTAACATCTGTAAAAACAGTATAAAAGCACATTTTTAAACTTCAGTGTATCTAAAAAAAACTGGAGCAGCCACCTCAACCAGAAAAGATTCCAAAATGCTATACTCCACACCCCCCACACCCACCCAAATCCATGCCCCGCACATCCCATATTTGTCTATATTTGTGTGTCGTTTCTTGAGGCCCCTCCAGTCTCCAAAGGTCCAGCCCCGATCTTTACCACGGGCGCTGTCTGTACGGAGTTTGTATCTTCTCTTCGTGGGTTTTCTCGTTAATCTGGTTATTAAAGATCTGTACGTTAATTGGCTTTGGTAAAATTTGTAAATTGTCCCTAGAGCGTGTATGATAGTGTTAGTGTGCGGGGAACGCTGGTTGGCACAGACACGATGGGCCGAAGGGCTTGTTTCCACACTTTATCTCAACTAAACTAAACAATAGATTATAGTTGAGGGTGTCAGTGACTAAAGCAGGAAGAGAAAAGCTCAGTACAATGAAGGAAGTTCTGGAGTGATAGTGGGAGGAGGTACCCAGATTGATTTCACTTTCATGCAAAGCCTGCGTGATCGTATCCTATTGCGGGAAGGAAATGCAGATCCCGGTTTAAACAGAACATAGACACTGAAAGGGCCTGGCTCCATGCTGCAACTCTAAAATTAAAAATACATTCTTGGCATTAGACTGAATGATCTTATTTAACTTCTAGCAGACTTAATCAGACAGTCGCCATCATCCCCTCTCATTAGCCCGAATGCTCAGAATGCAAACAGTTGATTCGCAAATCTTAAAGGGACGACTAAGAGATGGATCACTCCACCACTAATAGATGTTGTTATCATTTCTTAAATAAAGTTGAAAAGAGCAGAACCATTTAAACTGTCCCTGTACTCAGTCTGTGGCTCCAAACCTCCAATCCTTTTTGAAAACTTTGTTATGACAAACATCTTTCTGAAAACCTAATCAATTCATGTACCGTTACCAGGAATCAGCGAGGAAAATTAATATATTCTACTCTCTTTTGCCTTGGATCTAATGAAGGTGGACTATCATGACTGAGCAACATCTTGTATACAGGAATAAGCTTTGAACCATGTGGCTTTTGGCTGCTTGAAGGATTTGTTTTTCTGTATAACTGCACGGCCAACCCAGACAAGACTATGTGAGTGTGTAGTGATTTTTGGAGTGATTTTACGCATGATCTTGAACACAAGGTAAAGCATTGAAAGAAAACCAGATAAGAACTCAAGCCCTGGTGATTTTCTTCTTCCCCGACCTGACCCAAATCCATTTGCAGAACATTGCACGGTCACCAAATGAAGCCTGATATTCACACTCAACAAGTAGTGATCACTGGTAGACAAAAATGCTGGAGAAACTCGGGGGGGGTGAGGCAGCACCTATGGAGCGAAGGAAATAGGCAGGCCCGAAAGAAGAAGGGTCTTGACCCGAAATGTTGCCTATTTCCTTCGCTCCTTTGATGCTGCCTCACCCGCTGAGTTTCTCCAGCATTTTTGTCTACCTTCGATTTTCCAGCATCTGCAGTTCCTTCTTAAACAAGCGGCTCCTTACCTCTCTCTCCTTAAACCTCTGTCCTCTGGTTCTTGATTCCCCTACTCTGGCCAAAAGACTTTGTGCCTTCACCCTGCCTATTCCCCTCATGATGTTTTACACTTCTATAAGATCACCACTCAGCCTCCTGCATTCCAAGGAATACAGTCTTAGCCTATTCAACCTCTCCCTATAGCTCAGACCGCCAAGTCCTGGCAACATCCTCGTAAATCTTCTCTGCACACCCTCCTGTTTAACAACGCCCAAAACTGAACACAACAACCCAAATACAGCCTCACCAATGTCTGTACAGCAGTTACATCACATCACAATTTATATACGCAATAGCCTGACTGATGAAGGCCAATATGCTGAAAGCCTTCTTGACCACCATATCTCCCATTGACACACCTTTCAATGAACGACGTACCTATACTCCTAGATCTCTCTGCCTCACAACACGCCCCAAGGCCCTGCCATTCACTGTGAAGGTGCTGTACTGGTTCGACTTCCCAAAATGCAATAAAGTCCAATAACTATTTGTCAGCCCATTGCCAGCAGATTAAGATTGTGCTGTAATTTTAGATAACCATCTTCGATATCTACCTAACTGCTCAAATTTATTTTGCCTTGGAGCTCTTCTTAAATAGAGGCACAACATCAGCCTCCCTCCAGTCTTCTAGCACCTCACCAGTGTCTAATGATGATTAATGTTTGAAGTTTTATGTGTCATTCCGAACTGTCACTGTATGCCATGTTGTCACTTCCGGGCAGAGCACCAAGGCAAATTCCTTGTATGTGAATACTTGGGCAATAAATGTATTCATTCATTCATTCATATATCTCAGCCAGATCAGCTGCAATTTACTCTCTAGCTTCCCACAGTGTCCTCAGATATATCTGATCAAGCTGGGAGAATGATCTACTTTCCAATGCCTTAGGAACTCCACCTTGACCGTAATACAACTGTCTTCAGGACATCTCCATTAACTCTTCTAAGTTCACCAGTCTTCATATTTTTCTTCATGATAAAAACAGAGGAGAAAAACTCATTGAGGACCTTACCCATCTCCTGCAGCTCCACGCAGAGATGACCGCTTTGGTTTCTAAGGGGCAATATTCTCTGTGTAGTCACTCTCTTCCCCTTAAGGTGCATATCAAATACCTTTGAAATTTAGTGAATATTATCCCCAGAGCCATCTCCTGCCCCCTTTTTGACCTCCTGATTTTCTTCTTAAGTATGCTCCTTAGTTCCTGAAACTCCTCTGGGGATACACTTGATCCCAGTTGTCTATATTTGTCATGTGCCTTTGTCATCTCTGAGCAGAGCCTCAATTTCTCACATCATCCAGGCCTTGCCATTCACTCTAACAGGAGCATGCATGCCCTAAACTCCTGTCATTACTCTTTTAAACCCATCCCACTTCCCAGATGACCCTTTGCCTGCTAATAACCTACTCTAATAAACTTTAGCAAGTCCCTATCCAATACCATCAAAGTTGGCCTTTCCCCTATTCAGAATTTGTATTAGTCACAAAATGCTGGAGTAACTCAGCAGGCCAGGCAGTATCTCTGGAGAGAAGGAATGGGTGACATTTCGGGTCGAGTCCCTATCATCACCCATTCCTTCCCTCCAGAGATGCTGCCTGTCCCGCTGAGTTACTCCAGCATTTTGTGTCTATCTTAGGTGCAAACCAGTATCTGCAGTTCCTTCCTATACATCAGATTTTTAACATGGGCTCTCCCTGTCTTAGAAACATAGAAACATCGAAAATAGGTGCAGGAGTAGGCCATTCGGCCCTTCGAGCCTGCACTGCCATTCAATATGATCATGGCTGATCATCCAACTCAGTATCCATAACTATTTAAAAGTGAATAGAACAGTGGTCGCTGGTCTCAAAAGCCTCATCCATGAACTCCAGTCACTTGCCCTTCCCTATTTACAAAGTATAGATCAAGCTTTGCCCTCTCCTATGTGTGGCCCTCTACATATTGCCAAATAAATAATTCCTGAGCACATTGACAAATGCCACCCTGTCTATGGCCATGGCACTATCACATTCCCAGTCTATATTGGGAAAATTAAACTCCCCCACTATGACTACCGCACTAGTCTTGTAGCTGCCTGCAACCTCCAGGCATGTTTGTTCTTCTTATTCTTGTTGACTATTTGGGGGCCTGTGGTCCACTCCCAACAAGGTGATCATCCCCTTTTTTATTTCTCAGCTCCAACAATACAGCCTCACTGGACAATCTATCAGTTATGTCATTGTGGACTTCTGCATGATATTCTCCATAGCCAATATAGCAATACCCTTTTACCCCCACCTCTACCCCGACTGAAGCATCTGTACCCTGGGGTATTAAGCTGCCAGTCCTGCCCCTCTCTTAACCAAGTTTCTGTAATGGCTGCAATGTCCCAGTCGTATGTACCAGTTGGAGTTCTCACATTAAAACAAGTACAATTCAAACCAAGTCCGTCCTTGCCTCCTGCTGGTCCATTGACGTTTTTTTCATCCTCTTCCATGCCGACTTCCAGCCTTTTACCTGCCTAAGTCTTGCATTGGATCCCACCCCCCTGCCAGTCTATTTTAAACCATCCCGAGCCTGCCTGCCAGGATACTGGTTCCTCTCCAGTTCAGCTCCATCCCTCTGGTATAGGTCACCTCTGCCCCAGATGTGATCCCAATGATCCGGAAATCTGAATCCCTGTCCCCTGCACCAACTCCTCAGCTATGCGTTCATCTGTCCCATCTTCCTATTCCGACCCTCAATAGCACGGAGCACCCGGGAGTAATCCGGAGATTCCAACACCGAGGTCCTGCTTCTGACTAACTCCCTATATTAATTCTGCAGGACCTCATCACTTTTCCTACTTACGGAATTTGTTCCAATGTGAACAATGACTTCTGGTTGCTCTCCCTCCTCCTTGAGAATGTTTCGCAGCTGCCCTGAGACATCCTGGACCCCGGCACCAGGAGGCAACAGACCATCCTGGAGTCTCGTTTGCTGATACAGAACCTCCTGTCTGTCCCGCTAACTACTGAGTCTCCGACCACTATCGGTCTGAGTGACGTCACCCAGCCTCAATGTGCCTCTGAGCCAGGCCTGGTGCCACAGACCACACCACTGCAGTCCTGAGGTCATCCAGCCACAGCTCCAGTTCCCTCACATGTTCAGTCAGGAGCTGCAGAGAACGTACTTCCCAAAAGTGTAGTCGCCAAGGACACTGGATCTCTCCCTGACTACCCACACCCTGCATTAGGAGCGTAACAATATCCGAACGGCCACCCCAACTGTACTAAGACCAAACTAGAACTGCAAACAAATACCCTGCCTTCTCGTGCTATCACCCTCTGCTCAGCCTTCGGGCCGAAGCTACTTGAGTCAAAGTCTCAGCTCTTACCCACAAACACAGCACCTGCCCCTCAACACAGCCTCTGCCAACACAGCCACTGCCAAATTGCTGCTCCACTAGTGCCAGCCTTCACCAGGAGGCATTGTCACTCCTGGACACTGACTGCTCCACCTCCTCTCAGCTGCTCATGCGACAGTGAACCTAACCCTTCCTCATGCTAACGGCTGCTTATTAAACCTCCTGCCCTGCTCCTCCTCTCAGCTGATCATGCTACAGCCAAACCTCTCGTTGTTTCCTGGTATTAAATTTATGTTTGTTGATGATAAAGATGATTGATGAAAAAGATACAATTTCTATCTGAAGATTACTGCCCTTTGGACATTGGCATCCACAATGTGTCATTATCTTGAGGAAGGAAGAGGAAATCTAAGGGAGGTGAGAAGAGGTTGTGGGCGGGTGGGGTGGTGAACATGAGAGATGATGGTGGGAGGATGCTGAGGATGTAATGAGAAGAACCAGCAGGCTCTCCAGGAACTAGAGCTTCTCTTTATGGACATAAAGTGGTGGATAGACACAGCCATCAGGAGGCAAATGGATAAACCATCAGGAGGCAAATGGGTTATTTTGATTTGACAGGAGAGACGGGAGGCATGGTGGCTCAGTGGTAAAGTTACTGAATTAAAGTGCCAGAGAGCCAGGTTCAATTCTGACTGCGGGTGCTGTCTGTAGAGTTTGTACATTCCTCCTGTGACCTGCGTGGGTTTTCTATGAGATCTTTGGTTTCCTCCCACACTCCAAAGGTGTCGGTCACTTGGCTTGGTATAAATGTAACATTGTCCCTAGTGTATGTAGGGTAGTGGTAATGTGCGGAGATCGCTGGTCGGTGTGGACTTGGTGGGCCAAAGAGCCTGTTTCCATGCTGTATTTCTAAACTAAACTAAAAAAAGACTAAGAGAGGATAAGTTAGAATATCACAAACAGCCATTGTAGGGTGTGTAGACCACATTTGGACAGATACCTGTAAATAATGCATCTTATCCTCGTGCATCTCCCTCATTGGGTATACTTGTGGAACTCCCCTTTCCAGTAATGAGAAGTCGTATTTGGCAATGCGGTCCACTGTCAGAATCTCAGGGGTGCAGTTATATTCGTAGGGTCTTTCATAGAAAGATTCAGGGTGAATTGCTCCATCTTGATTGTTTTCTGCAACAGAGAAGTTAATTTCACAGGCTGCTCAGATTTGAAGTTGTAACCAGGCAAACTGAGATAGGTGTCCTTCAAAGGATGCAATCCCAATGGAGATTAAAATTAAACATTTGCAAAGTGCTTCATGCTACATGGAAGTAAGTCACTGCATCCCCTGGCACAGAACTGGTTATTTAAGGAAGAAGACACAGACTGCCGGAGTAACTCAGCAGGTCAGGTGGCATCTCAGGATAACATGGATAGGTGACGTTTCGGGTCTGGACCCATCTCCACACCCCCTCCTTCCTGGTTATATAAGGAATCTAATTTACAAGGCCTGGATAGAGTGGATGTGGAGAGGATGTTGCCACTAGTGGAAGAGTCTAGGTCCAGAGGCCATAGCCTCAGAATAAAAGGACGTACCTTTAGAAAGGGGACGAGGAGGAATTTCTGTAGCTGGAGGGTGGTGAATCTGTGGAATTCATTGCCGCAGATGGCTATGGAGGCTGTCAATTGATATTTTTAAGACTAATTCATGATTAGTACGGGTGTCAGGGGTTATGGGGAGAAGGCAGGAGAATGGGATTGAGAGGGAAAGATAGATCAATCATGATTGAATGGCAGAGTAGACTTGATGGGCCGAATGGCCTAATTCTGCTGCAGGAACCTATGACCAGGCTGGGTGGCAGAGCAGTGCAGGGATGAGTTCAGTATGGAGCACATTGTAAGAATTTGGCCTCTACAGGACACAGCACTCATGCTGTGTGCTACACACCACTGGGTCAGCAATGTATTTCCAATATTTTCTGTTTTTATTTTAAAATATCCACATTAGACAGAAAGAAGCCCAGTTAATGCGACATCCGAATGGCAAAGCATTTTATAACTTGGCAAGACATGGTACAATGTGGCCCATGGTGTTAGAGTTCACCCACACAAGGAGTTTACCTTCATCTGTGTCATCGTTGGACATGATCGCTACACATTTCTCCCAGACGCTTTTCACGTTGGCCCTGTAGCGGTCACAAGCCCAAAGGAACAACGGGAGAAGGATGGACTGCACGATGGAACACCACAGGAAGCACAGCACCATCCAGGAGTACGAGGTGTCGTACTTGAGACTAGCAAAGCTCACCACCTGGAAAACAACAGGGAAATCTTCATCAGCAACCAGACAAACTCACACATCTCCAAGCATTCCTCTTCAAACACCATAGCTACAGTATATCATTGTTGGTAGCTGTAGATTGCTTATTGCATGTGAACCAATCAGTAGTGTAGTATCACTAACTCCACCTTACTATACACTTTATATTAACACCTATTTCTTACGTTAGGTACATAAAAATGCTGGAGAAACTCAGCGGGTGCAGCAGCATCTATGGAGCGAAGGAAATAGGCAACGTTTCGGGCCGAAAACCTTCGATCAGTCTGAAGAAGGGTTTCGGCCCGAAACGTTGACTATTTCCTTCGCTCTGTAGATGCTGCTGCACCCGCTGAGTTTCTCCAGCATTTTTGTGTACCTTCGATTTTCCAGCATCTGCAGTTCCTTCTTAAACACTATTTCTTACGTTACGTTAGTTATACAGGCAGTAGCAATGAGCTAACAATCTTGCTGTACCGCTGCAATATCTGATGATTAAAGATGATTTAAACTCCAGACCTGTGTCTGTTAAGTCATTTATTGTAGCTATATCAACGTTGGAGATTTTATGCTCTAATTTTCCTCCTTCATCTCAGCGACTGATGGCAGTGTTGAGATACAGGTTTATAAAGAAAATAGACACAAAGTGCTGGAGTAAGTCAGCGGAACAGGCAGCATCTCTGGAGAGAAGGAATGGGTGACGTTTCGGGTCGAGACCCATCTTCAGGTTTACAAGGTTGGCCAGAGTCTAGTTCTTCACCCATGCATCAAAACACAAGCTGACACTGCCAATAGTCACCGATGGTCTCATTCTTAATCTGTCACCTACTCATAGTTTGAAGCCCCAAGGCCAATGTGGGTAAACCTTTGATCCCAGCTAACCTTTTCTTCCCCAAAAGCACGAATAATAATTAATACAGACTGCAAGTTTTCCTGCTTAATTGATTCGTCACAAAATTGGAGACAAAGGCATATTTTATACCCATCATAGAGATAGAACTAGTTAGGAAAGTCTTAACACTGGCCCTTGAACCAATTTCTTCTGAAGAGACCTTTTAGAGAAGAAGCCAACATATTCTCGAACCAGTCACACCCCAGTCACTCCTCTTCTCCCCTCTCCCATCCAGCAGAAGGCACAACAACTTGAAAACATGCTGCACTAGATTCACGAACAGGTTCTACCCCGCTGTTATCTGACTCTTGAATGGATTTCTCATAAGCTAACAATGTATTCCTGATCTTCCAATCACCTCATTCTGGCCCTTGCACTTTCTTCTGAGCTTTAACACGATATTCTAAACTCCGTTTCCTTTCCACTATTTGCTCCACCTGTTGTGCTCAAGTGTGGTTTGGTTGAACTCACGTCTGGGAGGGTGGATTTACCTGGAGATTATGCCATTGTATCTCGGTACACATGACAATAATAAATTGTACCAAAATTCACCTCTAATTTCCTGGATTCCAGTCATCTTGCCTGACGAGTGAACAGGGAAGAGTGAACATTTGGAGGCTCATTCCACGAGTGACTTTAAACTAAATGGACATCAAAGTCCCAAAATATTTATCCCTCAGTCAACGAGACCAGAATAGAAAGTGGGCTTATGGCCCCACTGTTTCTGGGACCTTACAGCACACAGGACTGATCTGGCTTGGTTTTGGTTTGGGTTTATTACTGCTACTGTGTACTGAGATACAGTGAGAATCATTGTTTTGGGTGCTGTCGAGGTAAATCATAGCAAACATGAGTATATCTGGTAGTGCAAAAGAGAAAATAGTGTAGAATATAGCGTTATTGCTGGGGGTGGGAGATTGCAACCTTCACGTGGTCCGCCCTGTTTCGACGAATGCAATCAACCCGGCGTGCATAATCAAATAAGATCAAATAGAACAAGTTGTCCTACTTAACCTGTGCATGCCATACTCAAGAAGAAGAAGAAGCGTTATAGCTACAATGAAAGTGTAGTATTTTTAAAGATGCAAGGGTCACAAGAGGATAGATTGGAATATTGGGAATTCATTATTATCTTAAGAGAAGTCTGTTCAAGGGTATAATACTCGCAGGAAAGAAGCCGTTCCTGAATCGAGTAGCAGTGCTTTCAAGCTTTTACATCTTCTGCCTGACAGGAGAGGGGAGAAGAGGGAATGCCAGAGGCTTGAGTAGCCCTTCATTCCAAGTACAGATGGAATTGATCGGGCTGTTGTGGGGAGGCTGGTTTGCATGACGGACTGGGCTGCATTCACAACTCTCTGTGACCCAGTTGCAGAGAGGAAGCTGATTCCTAGGTCCAGGAATTTGAAGATGAGTTTAGTTGGGATTTAGCTTTAGGGATACAGCACAGAAACTGTGGCCCACTGAGTCTGCGCCGACCAGCAATCCCCGCACTCTAACACTAGGGATAATTTACAATGATACCAAGCCAATTAACCTACAAACCTGTACGTCTTTGGAGTGTGGGAGGAAACCTGAGAACCCGGTGAAGACCCACACAAGTCACAGGGAGAACGTACAAACTCCGTACAGACAGCATCAGTAGTCAGGTTCGAACCTGGATCTCTAACGTTGTAAGGCAGCAACTCTACCGTTGCGCCACTGTGCCACCCATACCAACTTCATAAAAATCCTTTCCTTGTCTGGCAATGATGGCTTCCTCTCTCATGAGAGCAGCAATGAGGACGTCAACTCCTTTTGAAAATAAAATTTACTACAATGCGGTGATCACGATGCCAACGTCACCCATTGTCCAACTAACATCTTCACCACAATCACAAATAAGACGATTGCTGGTTTAAAAAGAGAATTTGTAGCCAGTCTCACTTTCAAAAACCTTTGAATGGAGAGCACTATTTTTAGATTGAGGGTCTCCTTCTTTTCCTCTGACCAAAGAAATAGATAAACTGCTGAGGCCCTAAAAATCCCGGACTGCAGGCAAGAGGAACCTTCCCTCACCGAGTGAATGATCAATGTTCCTATTGGGTTTCTGCATTGAATAATGGAACCAAGAAATTTGGAGGCTTTCGATATACTGTGCAGAAACAGGCCCTTCGGCCCACCGAGTCACTACTGACCAGTGATCGCCCACTACACTAGCACCATCCTACCCACTAGACAATTGATATATATTTTTTGACCAAAGCCAATTAACCTACAAACCTGCACGTCTTTGGAGTGTTGGAGGAAACTGGAGCACTCAGAGAACATATAAACTCTGTACCGACAGTCCCCGTGGTCAGGATCGAACCCGAGTCTCTGATGCTGTAAGGCAGCAACTCTACCGCTGCGCCACCGTGGAGTCAACGAAGACTCCGCTGAACGGATTTACAAAACTGACATGTCAAGATGGATTATTTCATCAATACCTTGTGGATCCCAGGATTCAAACTCTATTCTTAACCCATCAAACTAGCAAATGCTAAGCATACACTCCATCCAGTGTACGATATATAGAGCCAGACACACACTATTTTCTCCTCTCTCCTGTGTGATGACTCTCAGAGACACAGCTACAAGGTTGCTGGGCTCCCTGCTGTTTGATAGGCAGAGTTGTCACCCTTCAATTGAATATTGGCAATCTTTGACATCCTAATCCGAATCCTAACCCTTATCCTCAAACTTGTACATAACAAGATGTTATTAAGTTAGCTGCCAATAGTTTTCTCAGAGTGAGCGCATTACTTACTCCTATTACACAAATGGATTCTGTTCATTCACAAAGGCTTTCAAGTTAAATTCACAGAGTGCTCCACACAACTATTAGGTTTATTTTCTGCAGTAACTCCAACAGAGTTATTCCACCATTTATTTCCTATTTTCAATATAAACCTGTATCTCAACAGGTTATTTACAAGTTCATGCTGAACAATTTTACTTCGGAGTCACGTGAGTGATTCCGTGAAGACCCCAGCTCCAGTGCGCAGGTGCGGCATTACGCACAGCGTGCAGAACGCGGCCAGCGGGAGTCGGGCTAGCTCCCGCATCCAGGGACGAGAGGTAAGTACTTACCTTAATCGGGCCTTGTGATTTTTGCTCCAGGGGGAGCAAAGTGAGGCATGGTGAGCGGGCCCCGTTTCGACTCCAGCGTGGGGCCGACAGTGACGGGGAAAAGGTGCCACCCGGACCGCTAACGCTGCGGACCGCTGCTAGGAGCTGCGCTAATGCCGGTCCGCTGAACAGCTGTTCCGTACAGCCGCGGACCGGCGGGAAAATTTTAAAAAACCCGACCGGCAGCCCTGCAGACTCCTGACCAGGAGAATCACCGCCCGGGAACCGCCACAACGCCGCCTGGAAAACGGCAGGCAGCCTCTACTTACAGGTAAGGGGAAATCTTACCAATTTACAGGTTCTACAGGAGCCATCTTCCTCCAAGCTGGAACAGGTTGGAGAAGGCAAAATAAGTATGTCTGTCTCCCCAAGCCAGAGGAGGTCATGAAGTTCACCTCCAGGAGAAGGACTGCCTGCCCAACTCCACACGAGGGTCCTTATCTGGGAGGCAGCCACCGGTAGCGGTGGAGCTATTTCAATGCTCCCGCTCACTCGACACCGAGCCGCTCCCTGTGCCGCCGGTGTAAAGGGGCACTGGCTGAATGCCAAGGGAGCTGACTCCTACCCCAGTGCTATTGCACTAGCCATCTCCCTTGTCGAGGGATTGATGCAACAGCAGAGTGGAGTGCTTTGCCTCCTCCCATTTAGCGCATCCTTTATGCTCCTTTTTTAAGGGCTAAGGAGGCCAGGGCTGGGCTGGCTTAAGCGCTGGGCAGGCGGACGAGAACAGCAGTATGCCAGGGGAGCAGGATCAGGAAGAGCCACTGGGTGTCGTGGGCCACTACATGGCTCCTCCACGCGACCATCTTCCCAACAAAAGCCCTGCAGGAGCAGGCCTTTCCAGAGGCAAATCCGCAGGCAGCTGGGTCTCGTAGACTCACAGACAAGCAGCGAATTCTACAGAAGGTCAAGATGTTACCACCTTTGCTCGCCTTTGGTGCTGACGCCTAAGATGTTCCCATATTTGGGATACTCGACTGAACGATGGTGCATATAGACCTGCCCGCAACCCCGAATATATGGGGCTATGCAAACCGCTGCTGCGGGGAAGAGGGAGCAGGCTATGGGACGAGCAGGACATCACATCCAACACCCAGCTGGCAGCACCCCTCGGCATCCACCAGCAATATCAAACAAGGACTGGTGAAAGCCTGGTGACCGCTGCAGATCCCCCATAGTTCTTTTTAGACGGGGCCCAGAGCGGAGCCGTGGGAAGATGCGCCGCCCCACCGACAGCACCAGCATACCAGCAAACTACGCCTTCATGAAAAACAACAAGCATGGAGGTAGGTAGTCTGGTTCCTCCCAGTTTACACTAAAACAAGGGTGTTCTACTAAACTGCATGGGGAGTGGGCTAAGCATGGGATGCTGTCACAAATAACCAAAATATACTCAACAGCATTAGAGGATAAAAACGAATTCAAATTGGGCATTTTACTGCCAGTTCAGCAATGCGCCCAAAGGGCTGTTTCTCCCTCTAAGAAAAGAGAAGTGAGAAGGCAAGCTGAACTAAACAGGCACATTACTAAACGGATTGGAATTTGTATCGAATATATTCACCAAAACTATAAAAGATGATGAATGTAGCATCATCATTGATCTAATATCACTAAATAAATCTGTTGAGTATATCCACTTTAAGATGGAGGTGGAGTTTTGTCACTGCCAGACATCTGATCTCCCTAGGATACCTATGGGGAGCATTGATATGGGAGATGCTAACTATCTTATACCATACACTAGGATCATTATAGATACCTAAATATATTTACCTGGATCATGGATATCCCGGTTAGGGCAACCATGGGAGCATATAGCATTTCATATGGTCCAAACCTCAGCCCTAAACTATTATAAATGGCCATGAAAATATTAAGAAAACAAGCATAATCATGGCACATATTGGATGATATCCTCATATTAGGGGAAACAAAGGAATTAGCTGTGGAGCAGTTCTAGCTACGAAACAGCTCCCTAAAGCTGAGGTTCATCCCACGCCCAGATAAACCAGAATTGAAGCGTTACTACCAAGGATTATCTGGGCTTCAATAATAATTCCGTCCATATGACTGTTACTTTGCCAAGATACTTGGGTCACTATAATCAAATCATGAATGTACCCACTGAAGCTATATCACAATTAAGGTGGTGGGCAGACATATATTTGGCATAGTTTTCAGCCCTATTATCATCACCAATCCCAACTTGGTTATTTTAAAAACAAATGCCAGTACTTTAGGCTGGGGAGCAACTAAACTCCATATCCAGCACAGGTAACAGATGGACCAAGTCACAAACATCGTTACTACACATACCGGGCATCAACTTCTTGGGATTGGTGATCGCCTATTGGGCTAAAAAGCATATGCATTTCAAATGCAGCACGTACATATGTGGTTACGGATTGATAATACTATGGTGGTGGCTTATATCAACCATATGGGGAGCATAATAATTATTATTGTGCAACAAATTGGTCAAACAAATCTGGCAATGGTGTGTCAAAAGACATTTTAACTATCAGCTGCCTATGTCCTAGGAAGCTAGAACACAGTGGGAGACACCATGTCACGGGGTAAAATTTATGATTACATTGAATAGATGTCATAACCCAAAATATCTGCTAAATTTATTAAGCAGTTTGAAAGCCAGATATCAATTTGGTTGCATAAGACGGAATCACCAGTAACCCATGTATGTGACTTAGGAACCAGATTAGAGGCAGCAGCGATAGATGCCTATACGCTGGAAGGGGGAATTTCTGCTTTGCCTTCCTCCCTTCTGCCTCATCAGTCGGGCACTTCGCAATACAGATGGGATCTGTCTCCGAGATATTGAACGTGCCCGACCGGCCTACAGCCATGGTTCCCAGTTCATCACGACACGGTGGGCGAGTCACCTATGGATTTCCCTAGTGGACCATGGTTGCTGACTCAACCCAGTATCAGGCATAAGCCACCCATGCCAGGGAAACATCAAACTCCTGGGTGCAGGTTTTGAATAGACCTTACCAGGGACTGGGATTATCCAAAGGAACCATTACCACCATGTCGGCATCCCTGCGAACAGTCACTAAAAGCTAACATGGGTAAAATACTGCCACGACGCAGGGACAACGAACTATTCAACCACTGACGTATTGGAGTTCCTGGAACATCTACACCATGACTAAAAGGTGAGTTACAGTGCCGTAAATACAGCATGGAGCGCCTTATCTGCTTATCTAAAACCGCATGTCAGCAGAGCATGGGATCCCATCCACTGAAGGTAAACTTATGAAGGGCAACTATAATATAAGCCCCAAACACCCAGGTATATACCCATGTATGGGATATTGGTGTGATATTGACATACCTCAGAGAATGGCACCAGCCAGATCCCTCAGCTTGCTTAATCTATGTTTTAAAAAAGGCTCATGCTTATGGCTCTCGTACACGCTCAAAGAGTCCGGTCACTCCATAAACTAGACTGGATACATGGTGATTACCCCAGACGCATCAAGTTCATATTTAGGTCTGGTAAAATCTAACTCGCAGGTATATGGATTCGGCACGAACTAGCAGGGTCGAGATCGCCTGTGTTTTCCGTGCTGTAGTCGTTATATGGCTATATGGACCAGGAACGCCCGATTCACTGGTGGGATTCCGGGCCTACCCACCAGAGTCCAGGTTGAGTGTGGTGACCCATTTACTACTATATATAGACACAACCCACTATCTTAGAGGGAGAGGAAAGCCTATGGGTCAACCACAGTAACCCAAGACGGGGTACGAGCCAAACCACTCCAAGGTGGCTCAAACAGGTACTGAAAGCTGCCGGAATAGATAATAATACATTTAATCCCATTCCACTAGGGCAGCATTGGTATCAGCGGCTGAACGAATGAACATCCCGGTTGACCACATTTTTCAATACAGCAGAATGAATGGTCAAGGGAACCGCGTTCAGAACATTTTTTATTATAAACCGTTGATAAACCTGATTTAATTGCAGGAGAATATTACAAACTGCAATATTAATTTAAGCTCAGAGGAGCTCTTTTATGTTGTTATTGTTAACAAATACCTTTCTGTTTCTTTTGAAAGCAGATCCACTGGTTGATTACGATAACACTTCCTCCCTCATAAACTTCGGCAGTGAGTGAAATAAAAACTGTTACACGGTTTGAAATCACAGACCTTTGAAGTCTTCACGGAATCACTCACGTGACTCCGAAGTAAAATAGTAAGATTAAACGAGTACTTACCAGTACGAAGTTTGATCTGTATTTTATGAGGAGTTACGGTGAGGGATTAAGTGCCCGCCGCTCCCACCCTCATTATACAGATCGAACTAGTAAACTGATGTCTCGTGATCTTTACTATCTTACTTCAAATATTGTGTCTATTCTGTGATTTCACACCGCTGCTTCGAAGTATGCCGCACCTGCGCACTGGAGCTGGGGTCTTCACTTAATCCCTCACCGTAACTCCTCATAAAATACAGATCAAACTTCGTACTGGTAAGTACTCGTTTAATCTTACTATTATTTTCCCTTAGCCCCACCTGCCTGCACTCATACCATAACCCCCCATTCCCTTCTCATCCATATGCCTATCCAATTTATTTTTAAATGATACCAATGAACCTGCCTCCACCACTTCCACTGGAAGCTCATTCCACACCTATACCACTCTCTGAGTAAAGAAGTTCCCCCTCATATTACCCCTAAACTTCTGTCCCTTAATTCTGAAGTCATGTCCTCTTGTTTGAATCTTCCCTATTCTCAAAGGGAAAAGCTTGTCCACATCAACTCTGTCTATCCCTCTCATCATTTTAAAGACCTCTATAAAGTCCCCCCTTAACCTTCCGCGCTCCAGAGAATAAAGACCTAAATTATTCAACCTATCTCTGTAACTTAGTTGTTGAAACCCAGGCAACATTCTAGTAAATCTCCTCTGTACTCTCTCCATTTTGTTGACATCCTTCCTATAATTGGGCGACCAAAATTGTACACCATACTCCAGATTTGGTCTCACCAATGCCTTGTACAACATTAACATTACATCCCAGCTTCTATATTCAATGTTCTGATTTATAAAGGTTAGCATACCAAAAGCTTTCTTTACCACCCTATCTATATGAGATTCCACCTTCAAGGAACTATGCACGGTTATTCCCAGATCCCTCTGTTCAACAGTATTTTTCAATTCCCAACCATTTACCATGTACGTCCTATTTTGATTTGTCCTGCCAAGTTGTAGCACCTCACATTTATCAGCATTAAACTCCATCTGCCATCTTTCAGCCCATTCTTCCAAATGGCCTAAATTACTCTGTAGGCTTTGGAAATCCTCTTAATTATCCACAACACCCCCTATCTTGGTATCATCTGCATACTTACTAATCCAATTTATCACACCTTCATCCAGATCATTGATGTACATGACAAACAACAAAGGACCCAACACAGATCCCTGAGGCACCCCACTAGTCACCTGCCTCCAACCCGACAAACAGCCATCAACCATTACCCTCTGGCGTCTCCCATTCAGCCACTGTTGAATCCATCTTGCTACTCCTGCATTTATGCCCAACTGTTGAACCTTCTTAACCTTCCATGAGGAACCTTGTCAAAGGCCTTACTAAAGTCCATATAGATAACATCCACTGCTTTACCCTCGTCAATTTCCCTAGTAACCTCTTCAAAAAATTCAAGAAGATTAGTCAAACATGACCTTCCAGGCACAAATCCATGTTGACTGTTCCTAATCAGACCTTGTTTATCCAGATGCTTATATATATTATCTCTAAGTATCTTTTCCATTAATTTGCCCACCACTGAAGTCAAACTAACAGGTCTATAATTGCTAGGTTTACTCTTAGAACCCTTTTTAAACAATGGAACAACATGCACAATACGCCAATCCTCGGGGACTATTCCCGTTTCTAATGACATTTGAAATATTTCTGTCATAGCCCCGGCTGTTTCTACACTAACTTCCCTCAATGTCCTAGGGAATATCCTGTCAGGACATGGAGACTTATCCACTTTTATATTTTTCAAAAGTGTCAGTACTTCTTTTACTTTGAAACTCATAGTATCCATAGCTACTCTACTAGTTTCCCTTACCTCACATAATTCAATATCCTTCTCCTTGGTGAATACCGAAGAAAAGAAATTGTTCAATATCTCCCCCATCTCTTTTGGCTCTGCAGATAGCTGTCCACTCTGTCTCTCCAATGGACCAATTTTCTCCCTCGTTATCCTTTTGTTATTAATATAGCTGTAGAAACCTTTTGGATTTACTTTCACCTTACTTGCCAAAGCAACCTCATATCTTCTTTTAGCTTTTCTAATTTCTTTCTTAAGATTCTTTTTACATTCCTTATATTCCTCAAGCACCTTATTTACTTCATGCTGCCTATAATTATTGTAGATCCCCCTCTTTTTCCGAACAAGATGTCCAATTTCCCTTGAAAACCAGGGCTCTTTCCAATTTTTACTGTTTCCTTTCAACCGATCAGGAACATAAAGATTCTGTACTCTTAAAATTTCCCCTTTAAATGTCCTCCAGTTCTCTTCTACATCCTTCACACATAGACTGGGAAAACAAAATGTCCCAGTTCACTCCTTTTAAATCATTTCGCATCTCATCAAAGATAGCCTTTCTCCAATCAAATATCTCAACCCTAGGTCCAGTTCTGACCCTCTCCATAATTATATCGAAACTAATGGTATTGTGATCACTGGACCTGAAGTGCTCCCCAACGCATACCTCTGCCACCTGTCCCATCTCATTTCCTAACAAGAGGTCCAGCACTGCCCCTCCTCTAGTAGGTATCTCTATGTATTGCTGCAAAAAACTATCCTGCACACATTTTACAAACTCCAATCCAGCTCATTTACAGAATGTGTTTCCCAGTCTATGTGTGGAAAGTTGAAATCTCCCACAATCACTACCTTGTGCTTACTACTAATATCTGCTATCTCCTTACATATTTGCTCTTCCAATTCTCGATCCCCATTTTGCGGTCTATAATACACCCCTATATGTGTTGCTACACCTATCCCACTTCTCAGTTCCACCCAAATAGCCTCCCTAGACGAGCCCTCCAATCTATCCTGCCAAAGCACTGCTGTAATATCTTCCCTGACTAGCAAGGCAACACCTCCACTTCTTGCCCCTCCAATTCTATCATACCTGAAGCAACGAAATCCTGGAATATTTAGTTTCCAATCACAGCCCTCCTGCAACCATGTTTCCCTGATCGCCACAACATCATACTTCCAGGTGTCTATCCAGATTCTAAGCTCATCCACCTTTCTTGCAATGCTCCTAGCATTAAAATATGCACATTTAAGAAACCCCCCGACTCTTATTCTCTGTTTATTTCCTTTTTCTTCTTTCTCCTCTTGTGTCCGAGTGCTTCAATTTTCTGCTTCCTGCCTCCCATTCTGTCTACTAGCTTTCTCTATTTGAGTCCCTCGCCCCAACCATTCTAGTTTAAAGTCTCCCCAGTAGCCTCTGCAAATTTCCCCGCCAGGATATTGGTCCCCCTCAGGTTCAAGTGCAACCCATCCTTTCTGTACAGGTCCCACCTTCCCCAAAAGAAGTCCCAATGATCCAGGAACTTGAATCCCTGCCCTCTGCACCAGTCTTTCAGCCACGCATTTATCCTCCACCTCGCTCCATTCCTACTCTCACTGTCGCGTGGCACAGGCAGTAATCCTGAGATTGTTACCTTTTTGGTCCTTTTCCTTAACTCTCCTCCCAACTCCCTAAATCCTCCCTTCAGGACCTCTTCCCTTTTTTTACCTATGTCATTGGTACCTATATGTGCCACAACCTCAGGCTCCTCTCCCTCTGATTTCAGGATATCTTGGACGCGTTGAGACACGTCCGAGACCTTGACACCAGGGAGGCAGACCACCATCCTGGTCTCCCGACTGCGTCCACAGAATCGCCTATCCGATCCCGTAACAATAGAGTCCCCAATTACTATTGCCCTCTTCTCTTTTTCCCTACCTTTCGGAGCAACAGGGCCGGTCTCTGTGCTGGAAGCCCGTCCGCTGTCACTACCCCCGGGTAGGCTGTCACCCCCATCCGTACTCAAACAGGAGTACTTATTTGCAAGGTGTACCGACATTGGAGTACTCACTCGTTCCTGCCTCTGCCCCTTGCCCTTCCTTAACGTGACCCACATGTCTCTCTCCCGTGGTTTTGGAGTGACCACCTCCCTATAACCTCCTCACTCTCCCTGACCAGACCGAGGTCATCGAGCTGCTGCTCCAGGATCCTAATACGGTCCCTTTGGAGCCCCATCTCGAAGCACCTGGTGCAGATATGGACGTCTGGAGGGCCATCCGACACCATGACCTCCCACATCTGACATCCAGAACAGTACACTGCTCTGGCTGTCATTCTCCCACCTTATCCTGGATCCGTTACAAGTACAATACAATAGAAACTGCTGGGAGAAATCAGCAGGTATCTGACTCACAAACAGCTGCTCCCTCTTGACCTTTAAACTGCACCTTTATTATATAAACAAAAAGCACTGTACCTTTACTAAAGCACTGTACCTTTAACCAGAAAGCAGAAATGCTAACAAGACAAACAAATATACTAAATAACTATACAACTATGCTACACTTCTTGTCAAGAATGTATTCAACTCCCCACGGTGCCCAGCGATCCCAGAAATCCCCCAGGGTGCCCGTGGACAGCGCAAAGTCCCTTTCTAACACCACTCGGGCACGGACGTAACCCCGGTAAAGGGGCAGGTAGCCGGCTCGGGCAGAGCCCTCTTCTGCCTGGCACCATGACTCGTGGATGGCCAGCTTGGCCAGGCCCAGGAGCAACCCAACCAGGACATCCTCGGCCCTACCCTCTCCCCTTTGCACAGGGTGTCCAAAAATGAGGATGGTGGGTGAGAAGTGCAGCCAGAAGGCAAGGAGCAGCCCCTTTAGGTATTGAAACAGTGGCTGCAGCCTCAAAGCCCTGTCCCACTGTACGAGTTCATTCAAGAGTTCTCCGGAGTTTGCCCTGATTCGAACTCGGAGAGTTACTGTAATGGCCGCTCACAGGTACTCGGGGCTCTCGTGGACATTTTTCAAAGTTGAAAAATCTTCACGAATCTTCCCGAGTTTACCGCTTTTCCCGAGTACCTGCCGTTAGCGTTGCGAGCAGCTAAGAGATGTCCCCGAGCTCCGACGTGCCTGCTACGTTCATTCTACTTGCTTCCACGACTTTGATTTTTTTTTTTAAACTCGGAAAAGCTCTTGGAATGAACTCGTACAGTGGGACAGGGCTTTTACACACTCCATATACACGTGGTACACAGACTCTTCCAGCCCGCAACAGTGGCAGGTGGCTGGCGAGTCTGTGAACCGCGCAACTATTAGTATTGGTAGGTAAAATCGTAAATCAAAGAAAATGATTGTTATTAAGAAAGAGTTACTTAAAGTAATCACTTGCAACATTGATGGATTTTATCTAATTCAGTGATTGAAAAGCTGAGCATGAATCACACCTTACACTTCCCACTCATCAAAGCAGTGAATGACTCAGCACCATGGCCTTGCAAGTGCCACGGTGACATCAACAAGGTTGGATTAAGAATGAAGTATCAAAGGCATGTCAATGAGTCAGCCTCTATTAACAAAATACAAGACAGTTATGCATTTTCTGACCTCCAACTTGTTTCAATGACTATCATGTTTAACCCAGGACCCACTCTCTCTAATGTATACACTAAACACAAGGTGCATGCTTCAATGATTTATCTCATTTTTACTGACACTGTTTCCACACATAATAACTGAAAGTATCTGAGCATGTTGAGGATTTTAGTACATTCAGCGGCCAAGCAAAAGCATGAGTCAGTCTCAGCAGAGGCAAGAGCCATGAAGGCAGCTTGCAACTTCAAGCTAGGAGAAGTGTTAGTAGGTTTGTAGTAGATGTTGGTCAATAGTCTGCTTCCTGTGATGGAGACGGTGAGATCTATGTCGGAAATGGTCCAAGTTAATTTGAGTGCAGGATGGAAATTAATGGTGAAGCTGATGAAGTCAGTGAGTTCTGCATGGGTGCAGGAGGTAGCACCGATGCAGTTGTCAATGTGAAGTCAGTGAGTTCTGCATGGGTGCAGGAGGTAGCACCGATGCAGTTGTCAATGTGAAGTCAGTTAGTTCTGCATGGGTGCAGGAGGTTTCTAGATCTCACCGTCTCCATCACAGGAAACAGACTATTGACCAACATTTACTACAAACCTACTGACTCCCATAGCTATCTTGACTGCACTTCTTCCCGCCCTGCTTCCTGTAAAGATTCTATCCCCTACTCCCAATTCCTCTGTCTACACCGCATCTGCGCCCAGGATGAAGTGTTCCAAACCGGCGCATCGGAGATGTCCTCATTCTTCCATTATAGATGAGGATCTCACTAGGGTCTCCTCGATATCCCGCAGTTCCGCTCTTACTCCACCTCCCCCCATTCATAACAAGGACAGAGTCTCCCTTGTCCTCACCTTCCACCCCATCAGCCGTCGCATACAGCATAAAATCCTCCGACATTTTCGCCACCTCCAACGGGATCCCTCCTTCCCATCTCCACCCCTTTCTGCTTTCCACAGAGCCAATTCCTCTGAAACTCCCTGTTCAACTCGTCCCTTCACACCCAAACCACCCCCTTCCGAGGTACTTTCTTCTGCAACCACAGGAGATGCAACACCTGTCCCTTTACCTCCCCCCTCGACTCCATCCAAGGACCCAAACAGTCTTTCCAGGTGAGGCAGAGGTTCACTTGCACCTCCTCCAACCTCATCTACTGCACTGCTGTTCCAGGTGTCAACTCCTGTATATCGGCGAGACCAAGCGCAGGCTCGGCGATCGTTTTGCTGAAGACCTCCGCTCAGTCCATCTTAATCTGCCCGATCTCCCGGTGGCTCAGCACTTCAAATCGCCCTCCCATTCCCAATCTGACATTTCTGTCCTGGTCCTCCACCATTATCAGTGAGGTCCTGCGCAAATTGGAGGAACAGCACCTCATATTTCGGTTGGGTAGTTTACACCCCAGCGGTATGAAAATTGACTTCTCTAAGTTCAGATAGCCCTTGCTTTCCCTCTCTCCCCTTCCCCTTCCCCATCCCAGTTCTCCCACACATCTTACTGTCACCACCTACATTCTATCTTAGTCCCGCCTCCTCCCTGACATCAGTCTGAAGAAGGGCCTCGACCCGAAACGTCACCCATTCCTTCTCTCCAGTGATGCTGCCTGACCCTCTGAATTACTCCAGCATTTTGTGTCTAGCTTTGATTTAAACCAGCATCTGCAGTTCTTTCTTACACAATAAATGGGGGATGTTATAGATGGGATTCCTCTAAGAGCCCGACATAGACCTGATGGGCCAAATGGCCTCCCATGTCAAAATGGAGTGCATTCCAACAAATCTAGTGCCGATTGTGGGAATAAACATTTCTTTTTATTTATTTATTTTTTTAATTTATTAGAAGTACAGTAAATTACAGTAATACACATCACATATATCTTATTACATTTTGTTGTACCACTTCGTTTTTTTCGAGCTTTAAAAAAGGTAGAAATAAAAGAAGTAAGGAAAGTGAGCAAGAATCGTGAAGGTGCAGGAAAGTGTTGGGAGAAGAAAGCCCCTTGGGGAAGAAATTAGAGAAGGAAGTAAAGAAAGGAAATAAGACCCTAGAAAGAAAAGAAAAAGAAAGTAAAAACAATCGATCTATTGTAACACAAAACTCCGCAAAAAAGGATATACCAACCGTGTTTTTTAAAAATATATTTTATACCCCCCGTTAGAATAAACATTTCTTTTGAGCGAAAAGATGTCCTTACACTTGCAATTGTCCCGGGGAGCTGCGTAGGACCGATATATCCAATGAACAACCGCGCCGCTGACGAGCAGAACGACGACCAAAGACCGTATGCGCCCCGGTAGGCCTGACTCACCCCAGGGGACTGTGGTGAAGCCGGGCGGCGAGGCCTGTCTGGGCCAAAGGGGCCTCTGCGATGGCAACAATGAGAGTCGCCGCCGCGGCAGTGGGAGGTTCGGTGGCGGTGGGGCCTCACGGTCAATGAGCGTGTGGGGGTAGGGGAAGCCAATGGGGACCGCCCTCAAGAACAATGGGGACCCAGCGTGGGGAGGGGTGGGGCTGTCTAGTTTAGAATCCTCTGCCCAGGGGATAAGTCAGTATTTGTTTGTTTGTTTGTTCGTACCGATGAAGGTGCTGTGCACGCGGTTCTAGGTTCTCTAACATATTCCCAATGGAATTTAAACCGGAGGTGGCGCAGGGTGGACTTAAGCAAAAAAGGATTCTTGGAAAAGAAGAGCTACCTTAAATGTAGTTGCATCTGGTTGGGTCACTATGGTAGGGTGAAAATAATTCCATGCTTTAATTGTGTGGGGGAAGAATGAATTTCTGTACACATCTGTCTTGGTAGCTGGTATCTCAAATTGGATCGACTGCCCTCGTCTGCTCCTAATTGGTTTGGTAATCCATGTCGAGCTGACCATGTAACATTTTGTAAAAACAGGTCTAACGGTGAGCTTGACGTCTGTCTTGGAGAGGGTTCCAACCCAGTGAATTCTGAAGTTTGGTAACACTCGCTTCGGTCTCATATGTAGTCATGCCTACTATGTTCTGTTCTGCTGAAGCAAAGGAAGATTTTCATTGTCCTATCAGGGGCACGTGATAATAAACTCTCTTGAATCTTGAATCAAATCGAACTGTCTGTCTTTGGACACGTTTGATGGAAGAAATGTTTCTATTTGTGTACGGACCCCACGCTGCAACTGCATAGTCCAAATGTGGCCTAACGAGGGTGAAGTATAACTTCTCCTTGATAGAAGTTGATAAAAGTTGAACAATGACGACAGTCGCTTGTCTTTTAATTTCAAGTTTCACCTTGTGTGTTGTGTGTTGGCAGACCAATCTCCCTCCGGGGATGAGTAAAGTTTAATCATATCGTAATTGGGACATTTGCAATTCAGTGGTTACAAAACACATTGAACTTTGTTTTGTTTCAGACAGCCTGTGCCTTCCACTATTCTAAATACATCTCACGATCATAAACAGTCGAACATCTTTCAAACAACTTCACAAATTAGAAATAATAAAAACCATTAAAGATAACAAATCAACTTTAAAACATTCCATTGGCGTAAATTGATTAAAAGGATTGATGTTCATGATAATACGGTTAAACAATCCATTTATCCTCACAGTGGACATGGCCACATTTAATGTATCATTGTGCTTGGCATCAACCCATGGTGATTCTAGCCCTCAGCTCAGCAACTTACAGGATGCTTTGATCTGACCTCCAGTGCGTTCCACATACACAGGCAGCAGTGGAGTAGTGCACCAGTGCAGATGTCCGGGATGCACTGATGCATGAACTGCGGATTCTCTACAGAATCGATAGTGGATTATCAATGCATCAGTTATCATGGATAATACACCTAGATGCGCTAAAGTGAGGATGGAGTTTAGAAGATTGAGGGGGGAACTCATTGAAATTTACCGAGTAGTGAAAGGCCTGTATAAAGTGGATGTGGAGAGGATGTTTCCACTAGTGGGCAGTCTAGGACCAGAGGACACAACCTCAAAATAGTAAGATTAAACGAGAATTTACCAGTTTGAAGTTTGATCTGTATTTTATGAGGAGTTACGATGAGGGATTACGTGAAGAACCCGTTCAGCACGCATGCGCGGCATACTTCAAAGCAGCGGTGTGGAATCACAGACAGACACAGTTATTGAGGTAAACATAGTAAAGACAAGGAGACATCAGTTTGTGAATTTGACCCATATTATTGAGGGTGGGAGCGGAGGGCACGTAATCCCTCATCGTAACTCCTCATAAAATACAGATCAAACTTCAAACTGGTAAGTTCTCGTTTAATCTTACTATTTTACTTCGGAGTCACGTGAGTGATTCCGTGAAGATTTCAAAGCTCTGTGATTTCAAACCGTGTAACAGTTATTACTACATCACTGCCGAAGTCTTTGAGGGAGGAAGTGTGTTATCGTAATCAACCAATGAATCTGTTTTATGAAAAACAAAAACGGTATTTATTAACAATAACAACAAAAAGAAAATTGCTCCCCCGGGCTTAAATTAAATATTTGCAGACTGTAAAATTGTTTCTGCCTATAACACAGGTTTTGCCAACGGCTTGTGATAAAAAGTCCTGAACGTGGTTCCCCTTGCCCATCCTACTGTAGCCAGGATGTGGTCCATTCTTTCCGCCGTTGACGTGGATGCTGCCCTGGTGGAGTGAGATTTATACAAGTTAGTGTCAATCCCGGCTGCTTTTAGCACTTGCTTGAGCCATCTCGAAATGGTTTGGCTCGTCACCCGACCATGAGGTTTTTTATGACTGACCCACGAGGCGTTTTCACTCCCTCGAATATTGTTAGTTGTGTCTATATAAGATAGTTGGTGGGTCATGACACATAACCGTGGTTCTGGTGGGTAAGCCCGGAATATCACGACTGGACTAGGCGTTCCTGGCCTGCTCTGTTTGATCAGTCCCTGGATCATAAACGAGATCTGGTCTGGAGCTGTAATCATGTGGTCCAGTCGTAACCGATGTAGAGACTGGACCCTCTGTGCGGATACAAGTGCCATTAACATGAGCGTTTTGAGTGTCAATTGTTCCAGGCTGAGGGATCTGGCTGGTGGCCATCCCCTGAGGTAAGTCAGGACCTCACTGACATCCCATATATGGGTGTACCTTGGTTTAGGGGGGTTGGTATTGTAAATGCCTTTCATTAATTTTACCACCAGCGGGTGAGATCCCATGGCCTGTTGTCCTGGTGCTAGTGTTAAGTAGGCAGACAGGGCACTTCTCGCTGTGTTGATGGCACTGTAGCTGAGTCCTTCTTCGTAGTGAAGTTTGGCCAGGAATTCCAGTACGTTGGTGACTGATGCAGTCGTGTAGGTGGTCCCTGTATCCAGGCAGTACTTTTCCCATTTTCTGATATTGGTCAAGTACTGTTTTTTGGTGGATGTTCGGAGGGATGCTGACATGGTGTTGACAGTTTGTTCTGATAATCCCAGTCCCAGCAATGGTCTGTTCAGAATCTGCAACCCAGGAGTTTGATTTTTTTCATGGCATGGGTGGCTTATGCCAGACACTGGGTGTTGTAATAATTCTGGGTCACTGGAAAATGACATCGGAGTTCCAACAACCATGTCATGGGGTATTGGGAACCATGGCTGCGTAGGCCAGTCGGGTACTATCAAAATACCTGAAGGCAGAGTCCATTTGTATTTTGCGTAGTACCCGACTAATGAGGCAGAAGGGAGGAAATGCATAGAAGAAGAAATTTCCCCAATCCAGCGTGAACGCATCTACCGCTGCTGCCTCAGGGTCTGGTTCCCAGGCGACATACATAGGTACCTGGTGATTTAGCCTTGATGGAAATAAATCGATATCTGGCGTGCCATATTGCTTGACAATTTTTGCAAATATTTTTGGGTTTAACATCCATTCGATGTTGTCATTAAATTTACATGACCTGGTGTCTGCCACTGTATTTAGCTTACCTGGTAGGTAAGTTGCTGATAGCCAAATATGTCTTTCAACACACCATTGCCAAATTGTGTTAACCAACTTGTCGCATGATAACGATTTTATGCCGCCCATATGGTTATTGTAGGCCACCACCGTAGTATTATCTATTTGTAACCGAACATGCAAGTGATGCATATTTGATGCATATGCTTTTAAACCATAGAAGGCACCCAACATCTCTAGATAATTTATGCCCAGTGTAAGTAGTAATGACGACTCAGGGTTAGTCCATCTACCACCTGTGCTGGATATGGCGTTAGTTGCTCCCCAGCCTTGAGCACTGGCATCTGTTTGGATAACTAGCGTAGAGTTAGTGATGATAATAGGGCTGAAACTATGCCAAACGTTTTCTGCCCCCCACTGTAGTTCTGATATTGCTTCAGTGGGTAACTTCATGACACGATCATAATGACCTGCATGTCGTTTTAGTGCCTGTACCTTTGCTCTTTGTAAGTTTTGGTAGTGCAAAGGTCCGAATTGCGTAGCCGGAAATGCTGCTACCATTTTCCCAATTACTCTTGCTACTTGTCGAATAGTTGGTCGTTTGTTGACCATTAGATTGTTGCATGATTGTGCCAATGCAACTGTTTTGTCTTTTGGCAAAGTTACAGTCATATGGACTGAATTAATTGTGAAGCCCAAGAAGTCCATAGTTGTGGATGGCTTCAACTTAGATTTATCTGGATGTAAGACAAATCCCAAGGTTTCGAACAACTGTTTGGTAGCTGATACAGCTGACATAGTCAATTCCATGGTTTTGCCTACTATTAAGATATCATCAAGTTATGCCATGACAATATGTTTTGGTCTTCTTAATATTGCCAAGGCTGGTTTTAGTATTAATCTTGGGGCTGATGTTAACCCATTCGATAACGCTTTAAACTGCCATAATTGCCCCATCCAGGTAAACTTCGGGTATCTGCGATGATCCTTGTGAATAGGTACTGAATAGTAAGCATCTTTAAGATCAATGCTTGCCATGTAGTATCCTTTGGAAATTAGTTGTTTGGCAGTAACAAACGTTTCCATTTTGAAATGTATATACTTAACAAACATATTTAGTGATGTTAAGTCAATGATGATGCGACATCCACCATCTTTTTTGGTTTTAGTGAATATATTTGATACAAATTCCAAGGGTTCATGTTTTGTTTTTTCAATGATACCCTTTGTAATTAGTCTCATCAGTTCAACTTGTCCCTCTCGTTTTTCTTTCACTGAGAGGGAAAATACCCTTTGGGGTAAATGTTGAACTGGTGGCAATTTACCTGTTATGAATTGTATTTTGTATCCACTAATGCCATTGAGTATATACTGATCACTCGTGATAGACTCCCATGCTGCTTTAAACTGGTGTAATCTCCCCCCTGTTAGTATTAAGCCCCTTCTTTCTATATGCTGGTAGGAACCAGACCCACCTACCTCCATGGTTATGGGTATTTCCTCTGGTTCCCGCCGGTCCCACGAGGCTTGCGTGTTGTCTGATGTGGCGTTGACGTTGGGGGGTGGCGCATTTTCCATGGGGTCCGCTATGGGTCCTGGTCTAAAAAAGACTTACGATGATAGAATGCGGACCCCGAGCTTTCACCAGTCCTACATGGTGGACGTCGACTGGTGGACGCGACGGGGTGCTGCCACTTGGTGTTTATTGCTCTAGGTTTGCTCGTCCCGTGCCCTGCCTTCATGAGACCCTGAGTTTTTGAGGCCTCGGCCATATCCTTCATTCGCTTAGGTAGGTCATTGCCAAAGAGCAGTATGTCTGGCTCAGAGGCTGGGGTTTTGCACAACCCCGCAAATTTAGGATTGAGGGCAGGTTTTATTATTTCTTTACGCAGGTTGTTAATCTCAAATTGCGTATTGCACAACAGCGCGAGAATATCCTGTTGAGTGGTGGTCATCTCATTGTTGTCCACGGAACGAGCAAACGAAGTGATGGCCAACGTCAGGAGCCCGAGGATCCGCTACAGTTTTAGCTCGTGGTGTCGGCTGTTTGGCCCAATATGCCCCCAGATTTGGCTGTTTACAGCTGGCACTTTGAGGGACTCGCAGTTCTCTGGCGCTGTATAAGTTTCCAAAGCATCATTGACCACCTGCTCCTGTAGAGCCCTGTTGGAGAGGTGGTTGATGCTGGCCGCTAGTTTGGCTTCTAACGGTCTTCCTGCACGTGGGGTTGCCATGTAGCGGTCCACTACACCAAGCAGCTCTTCCTGTTCCTGCACCCCTTGCATACTCCCGAGATCTTCAGCCCAGTCCTGGTCACCAAAGCTATCCTCTGGGAAGGAGGAAGCAATGGACAGTGGACAAGGCACTGTGGAGGGAGTGCCTGACCTCCCTCTGCGAGAGCTCCCCTCCTGGGGCGCACCTCGCTGGAGCATCTGCCCAGGTGGAGAGACGTCCACATCCGACATGTTGGAAAACACAGGCCGGACGCTCTTCCTGGTAGCTTTCCCTCCAGCCCGCTGCTCAGGCGCTAGCGGGGCTGGGCTCGGCACGGTGTCGGGGATAGCGGAGCGCTCGGTTAGCATTCCTACCGCCTGTTGCTGCCCCCCCCCCTGATGGAACGCTCCTCTGGTGGAGTCGAACGGAGGACAGATTTTTTTTAAAGCCTTGTCTTTGGTGTACTCATTTCTGAAAGAGAAATCAGACGGCTCTTCTTTGGTAAGTAAGGCCGACCTCAGTTCACTTACCTGACGGTCCATCTTTTAAATTGCAGCGGGAGCGCCTGGCTCCCGCTGTAGCCGCCTGTTGCACTGCTGGCGTAATGCCGCGCATGTGTGCTGAGCGGGTTCTTCACGGAACCACTCACGTGACTCCGAAGTAAAATTAAAGGACGTACCTTTAGGAAGCAGATGAGGAGGAATTTCTTTAGTCAGAGGGTGGTGAATCAGTGGATTCCATTGTCGCAGAATGCTTTGGAGGTCATCAACGGATATTTTTAAGGCTGAGATAGATAGATTCTTGCTTAGTACGTATGTCAGGGGCTATGAGGAGAAGGCAGAAGAATGGGGATTGAGATGGAAAGAAGGATCAGCCATGATGGAATGATGGAGTAGACTTGATGTGCCGAAAGGCCTAATTCTGTTCCTAACACGTATGATCTTTGATATGATCTTATGATGCTTAACTGCCCATCCGCATCACCCTATACTGGATTTAGATGTTGTGGGCATCTGGTCAAAATGAACCTCATTCTATTCCCAGTGTTAGTGTTCTCTCTGAAGTAGAAAGGTTTTATTAATATTGCACTTTTAGGATGTCTCAAAATCAATGCAATAGGATAGTTTAATTAGAGATAACTGTATCAATCTAGTCCACGCCGACTATTGATCACCCGTTCACACTTGTTCTACAGTATGTTACACTGTGCCTCTGTGCCACTGTGCCACTGTGCCACTATGCCACTGTGCCCCTGTGCCACGTGCCACTGTGCCACTGTGCCACTGTGCCACTGTGCCTCTGTGCCACTGTGCCACTGTGCCTCTGTGCCACTGTGCCTCTGTGCCACTGTGCCAGCGTGCCACTGTGCCTCTGTGCCACTGTGCCTCTGTGCCACTGTGCCTCTGTGCCACTGTGCCACTGTGCCACTATGCCACTGTGCCCCTGTGCCAGCGTGCCATTGTGCCTCTGTGCCACTGTGCCACTGTGCCACCTTTAAGATTTTGTTCACTATACTAATGCAGGAAACGCTACAGCCAATGAACGCAGGGAATATTCTGCCAAACAGCTGTGGGGTAGCTAGCATGCAAGCTGTTCCAATGCTGTTGGTTAATAATGACAGAGACATGAGGATAAACTCCCCTGTTCCAGGTAGGATTATTTTACATCTGGTTCATGGAGCAGACCGGGCCTTTGTTTAACAGCAGTAGCACAGCGGGGCAGCGGTAGAGTTGCTGCCGTACAGCGCCAGGGACCCGGGGTCCATCCCGACTACGGGTGCTGTCTGCACTGAGTTTGTACGTTCTTCCTGTGACCTGCGTGGGTTTTCTTCGAGATCGTTGGTTTCCTCACTCGAAAGAAGTACAGCTCTGTAAGTTAATTGGCTTGGTATAAATGTAAATTGTCCCTATTGTGTGTAGAGTAGTGTTAATGTGCGGGGATCGCTGGTCAGTGCGGTCTCGGTGGGCCAAAGGGCCTGTTTCCGCACTATATCTCTATAAACTAAACTAAATCTCATCTGAAAATCATCATCATGCAGCACTCTTTCAGTATTGCATCCTCAACTCACAAATCTCTGTATCCAGCAACTTTAGGACATAGCTGGTAGAGCTGCTGCCTCACAGCGCCAGAGACCCGGGTTCGATCCTGACCTCTGGTGCTGTCTGTGTGGAGTTTGCATGTTCTCCCTGTGACCGCATGGGTTTACTCCGAGTGCTCCAGTTTCCTCTCCCATCCCAAAGATGTGCGGGTTTGTAGGTTAATTGGCCTCTGATGCGAATGTGTGATGACATAGAACTAGTGTGAACGGGTGATTGACGGTCAGCATGGACTCGGTGGGCCGAAGGGCCTGTTTCCATGCTGTGTCCCCAAACTAAACTAAACTATTTAAACTAAACTAACATTCATCAAAAGAAAAATAAATAGCTAATGAGAGGACAATGAGAGGCAGAGGCTTAGAGAGCAGTGGGAAATAAGGACATTTTTGCAGAAGGATCAGCAGGATAATGCTGTTTGATCTTTTATCATGCAATTTCATCTCAGAAGAATAAAAAGATTAATTTAGGTCAGTTGAGGAACATATCACCACATCTCTGAATAACAATTGAAATAATTCAGCGTACAATGAAGCCTGCTGTTACTTGGAAAATCAGGGCAGCATCTCTCCTCCCCCCCCCCCCCCCCCCCTCCTCCCCCCCCTCCCCCCCCCCCCCCCCCCCCCCCCCCCCACCCCCCCCCCCCCCCCCCATCCCCCCCCGTCTCCCCCCCGTCCCCCAGTCTGTCCCCTCATGGACAAGAAGGAATATGACAAGACAATCACAGATTGTCACACCTTGTTCCCTGGTTTTGTTACCTAATTAAACACACTCCCTTGCACCACATTCAGCACGGTGCTACTAAAGCAATGAATGAAAGGAATGGTAACCCACTGGACATATAGAGTAATAATGATACAGTGTGGAAACAGGCCAATTCAGTCCAACTTGCACACTCCAACCAACATGTCCCAGCTACACTGGTAACACTTGCCTGCATTTGGTCCATATCCCTCTTAAAGGCCCACTTTCACCACCCAATTCACGACCTCTGCCGAGTTTGTCCTTGACTCATACTCGCAGCATGGTCGTCACGAGGTCGTAGATAGGTCGTAGGTAGGTCGTAAGTAGGTTGTGATGCTAGTCGTAGGTACTCGTGGCATCAAGTAGGTCGGGGCGTTTTTTCTAACCTGATGAAAAATGTCCACGAGTAAAGAAGTTTGTGAATTTGGTCGTGAAAGTGGGACGGGCCCTTGAAGGGCCTGTCTCACTTTCACGATCTAATTCACGAACATTTTTACTCGTGGACCCAGGACCTGTCTAATTGCTTCTTACATGTCACGATAATCCCTGCCACAACTGCCTCCTCCGGCAGCTCGTTCCATACACCCACCACCCTTTGCGTGAAAAAGTTATCCCTCAGATTCCTATAAAATCTTTCCCCCTTCACCTTAAACCTGTGCCCTCTGGTTCTCAACTGCCCAACTCTGGGCTAGATTACTGAACTAGTGGATATTTCTAGACTGGCCTGGTTTACTGATTCAGAGACATATGTTTAAATTTCACAGTGACAACCAGGGAATTTAAATCAGTTAATTAAAAGCTAATCTCAGTAACTATTGAAATAGATAGTTTTAAAGTCTCAAGTGGTTCATTATTGTTCTTCAGGGAGCGAACTCTACCAGCTGGTCTGGCCTGCACATGTCTCCACATCAACAATGATGTTGGATTTTAAATGCCATTTTAAATAGCCCCTTACTAAACACTTTAAATCCCCTCCCATTCCCACACTGACCTTTCTGTCCTGGGCCTCCTCCACTGTCAGCGTGAGGCCCGGCGCAAATGGGAGGAACAGCACCTCATATTTTGCTTGGGAAGCTGACACCCCAGCAGTATGAATATTGATTTGGCTGAATTCGAATAACCCTTGCTTTCCCTCTCCCCCCAGCAACCATTTGCAAAGCTTTCACTTCAATCCAAACATTAAGGGCACTTAAGGTCAATAAAACCACACTCACAGTTTAGTACACATGTGTTCAGTGTTAATCACAGCTCAGACTGAGAGACGTGACCGTCTCACTTCCCCATCTTGCAGAGACTGACTGAGGCACAACACTTCCGGGTTTTATAGTCCCTCCTTCTCTCCCACCAGCAAGGGCAGCAGAGAGAATCTCAACATTTTTTAAACATTAATAACTAATTTATTTTTCATCGTTGGGAATAATCCTCTTGTCCTACGCAGCGGAGGGGGACTCTGAATAAGATGGCCTAAAATCACAGCTGTAAGTGGCAGAGTTTTTTCTAAAATCATGAAACAGAAAAACAGGAAGTAATATAGATGGGAGTTGGGGATGGAAGATGAGCGCACAGAAGGAGGGAAAGGAGCAAGGTGACTGGGATGGTGGGAGAAATGGGTGTGCATTAGAGGAAGTGGAGGGGTGTTATTTTAAGTTAGAAAATGTAATGTCATTGGGTTGTAAGATACACAAGCAAAATATGAGATACAGTTTTTCCAGTATGCATGTGGCCTCAATCCTGCAATGGAGGAGGTCCAGGACAGAAATCTTAGATTGGGAATGGGAAGGGGAGTTAAAATGGTTAGCACAAGGGGGATTCAGCAGGCCTTGGTGGACTGAGCGCAAGTGTCTAGTGAATTGGTAGCTTCGACTACGCTTGGTGTCACCGATGTAAAGAGGTCCACATCCGGAACACTGAATGCAGTAGATAAGGTTAGAGGAGGTGCATGTGAACCCGTGTCTCATCTGGAAGGACTGTTGGGTTCCTGGATGGTGGTATAGGGACAGGTGTTACATATTCAGCAGCTGCAGGTGGGGTGGTGGTTTGGGTGGGGAAGGGATGAGTGAACCAGGGAGTTGTGGGGAAAGTGGTCTCTGCAGAAAGCAGTATGGCCAGGAGAATGTGACTGGTGGTTTGATAACGTTAAAGTTGGCATAAATCTTGGAGAATGATGTGTTGGATGCAGAGGTTGGTGGAGGGAATGGCAAGAACCAACGGAACTCTATTCCCTCGACTAACGGTCTACACTGCCTAGCGGAGCTGGTCGTCACTCTTAACAATTTGTCCTTCGACTCCTTCCTCCAAATCCAAGGCGTATCTAATGACACCCACATGGGCCCCAGCTACGCCTGCTTCTTTGTAGGGTACATTGAACAATCCCTGTTCCAGGCGTACACTGGCCCTATCCCCGAACTCTACCTGCGCTATATTGAGGACTGCATCGGTGCTTCCACCTGCATCCAGCTGCACCAGCTGCTGAAAGACCTTTATGTTTCCATGCCGCCGATATGGGCAATGAACCAGCCTTCCCTACCACACTATTTACCTGCACCACTTCCCACTGGCAGTCTGGTCCAGCAGGGAATAGCAGCTGGATATGTAATAACAGCACCTGGGGTCCTCAATTCCAGACTACATTAGTTCTCATAGTATTCAGTCAAACACAGACAAGGAAACCTCCTCCTGACCTACTCACCTCCTCAGCTGTAAGTCATCTGCTCTTCCACATAGAACAACACATGGAAGAAGCACTGATAGCTCCAAGGACAAGACTGTAGTCAGAGTGGGTTGGCCAGGTCCTGATGGCCAGAGGTGTTATACTGGGTCTGCAGCAGGCAATGTGTAAACCAACACAAGGGATAAACCTACATGAGCTCCCTGTGGCAGATGCATCTGACGGGACAACACTGGTAGAAATAATTGCCTCATTGTTCTCATGGAGACATGGTACTGATTACACATCAGGAGAACACACTTCATCGTGTTGTGTGGCAATGCATAGGCACTAAACGCAACAGACTCACAGCAGATGTGGCAGCTCTAGGAGATACTGAACCATCATGAGCAGCAGCAATGTATACAACCTCACTGCCTGGCATATCCCTCACTCTACCATTACCGTTAAGCCAGCGCGCAGCTCTGGGTCAATGAGAAGTCTAGAAGAACATGGTGCAAGGTGCCAGCTTTCTAGTGGCTCTGTCCTGGCAGGTCATAAGCAAGGATTGTAAGGAAACAGCTTGGCACATTGCCTGCAAGTTCTGACCATCAGGCTTCTAGAACAGTCCTTCCATAAACCCGGGTGTTGTACGATTCACCTCCAGTATTGTCTGATCTCCTTGGATCACATGCCAAACAAGGCTTTTCAATGTACCTCGGTACACCTGACAATAATAACTGAAACCTGATTCGGTTTATCATGTAAATACCCAGGACATGCACTGTAAATGGATCGATTGTAATCATGTTTTGTCTCTCTGTTGACTAGCTAGCACACCACAAAAGCTTTTCACTGTACCTTGGTACATGTGACAATAAACTAAAATGAACTGAACTGACTATGACTCTCTAAGACTATCGTTTGGCCAGTCCGTGGGACACATCTCCCAGTTCAAACATAATTCGATTATGCAACAAGGACTTGCTGGGTATTAAGCAGCAAATGGACTCTGCAGAAGACTCTGTTAACCAACCGGTCAGAACAAAGCTCTGCGGTCTCATCACATGTCGACGTGAATGGTAACATGAGGAGCTTCACATGCTGGAGTCAAGAGCAAAATAGATCCACTTAGCTGTGTCCACCCTCAGAAAATCTCCCCCACAAATATCGGGCAGGTGGTTGCATATTGAGGGATCCAACAACAAGCAAAGCTTACACACAAAGAACCATCGTCCCAGCCTACTCCGTCCATCCTCCATCCTATCCTAGCAACTACACAGACTCTGCAGATGTGGTGCCACCTTGGTTTAGTCTTGAAGCCCTGGCTTTGGAAGTTCGCTACACTTGGTTACACCCCATAAAGTCTCACAGCATCACATGGAATGTGGACATTAAGCCTTCTAACTCCTATCATTTGGTGAATCAGTTCATCTCAATATTGCACACCACTTGGAGACGGCACCAAATGCTGGAGGAACTCAGCGGGTCAGGCAGCTTCTGTGGAGAAATGGACAGATAACGTTTTGGGTCGGGACCTTTCTTTGGACTTTCAACATGAATGGCGGTGGATAATTAAACAGCTGACAGATGCAGGAGACAGCAAACATGCCAGTGGTGACAGGGCCAGCACATGAATGCAGAAGAAAAAGCTGAAATGTTTACAACTATGTTCATCCAAAGTGCTGAATAGATGTCACCCACCATCGTAGAAACCACTAGGATATACTCCATGTGAATCCGATAGTGTGTGTGAGCCCTGCATACAGCAAAGACTGTTCGACGATCCTTTATTGTCACGTGTTCACTGCAAGGTGAAATTATTTTTGCGCAGCTCACACAAGCACGAGTCACCATATTTCAGGCAGCGCTTCCTATTAATAACTTGTTCACTGGTGCCACTGCATTTCCATCATTAGCGCTTGCCTCCAATCCTCAGCGCAGTCTTGCCAAAACAAGGACCAAAAGTGAAGTCCTTTGTGTGTGTAGGATGGTGTTAATGTGCGGGGATCGCTGGTCAGCACGGACCCGGTGGGCCGAAGGGCCTGTTTCCTCGCTGTATCTCTAAACTAAACTAAACTATAAAGTTCAATGGCGTTAAAATTGCCAAGACATCCATCATCAACATCACCACTGAGTTTGATCTGCCACATGAATCCTATGGCTGCAGGTCGGGGGACAGCTCCCTTCCTGTGGGGACTCATCAGGCAGCCCAAAGCATTGCCAGACAAGCACAAACCAGGAGTGAGATGGAACACTCTCTACCTGTCTGGATGAGAGCAGCTCAAACTATTTTAAAGCAGCTCGACACTATCCAGGACTAAGCAACAGCCTGACTGACTCTCTAAGCAATTATTATTTCCTCCACAATGTCGGCCAGCTCACAATAACTGCAGCATGTACCATCTACAAAACACACACAGTGATCTTTCACTGGGACTATTCTGACACTATCTCCTAAAGACAGTCGCCATGGGTAGCATGGAACAGCATTCCCATCCAAGTTATGTACTTCACCAATTTTGGAAATATATTACCAGTCCTTCCATGTTGCTGGTTTAAATCCTGGAACTCCACACAATCACTACATGGACTACTTCCGCTAAAGACTAATCATCTTCACCTCCTTCAGGGGAATTAATGATGGACAATAAATGTTGGCACCAAAGCCCAGCTCCCAAGATAAATGTGAACGGAGAGATACAACTGTTGTAGCATTGGTAATGTGGGATTGGCCCTGTGGGAAGTGATGTTTAATGGGGAGATGCAAATGAAAGAGTAAGGAAGTTTTACCTTCCTTTCCTGGAGGTATTGAGCCTTGTTGAGTTACATCCCCCCCAAGGCCAATGGTCTGTTACCTGTTCCAGGTTATCGTTCTATATTCACAAGGCTGAAGGTTGAATGCTGGAACATCCACAGGAATCAATATCTTGTACCAGCAACATGGAGGCAATGGCCAAGAATCCTGCGTCTACTTCCTTAGAAGGCTTAGGAAATTCACCATGTCCCCAAAACTCTCACCAACTTCTACAGATGTGCCGTAGAAAGCATCCTGTCAGGATACACCACAGCCTAGATTGAGAACAGCTTCGTCCAAGACCACAAGAAATTGCAGAGAGTTGTGTATGTAGCCCAGATCATTACACAAACCAACCTCCCTTCCATTAACTCCATCTACACTTCATGCTACTTCAGCAAGGCTGCCAGCATAATCAAGGACCCATCACACCCCAGTCACTCCCTCTTCTCCCCTCTCCCCTCTCCCATCAGGTAAGAAGTACAGAAGTTTGAAACTGCACACCTCCAGATTCAGGAACAGCTGCATAACAGCTATCAGGCAACCTAATGGTCCTTTCACCAGCTAGAGCGTGGTCCCGATCTCCCACCTACCTTCATTGGACTATATTAATTGGACTATATTGGACATTGATGTTTACTTTGCACCAAATGCTGTATCCTTTATCTGTGCACTGTGGGCCACTTGATTTTACTAATGTAACAATAGACACAATTCTGCCCAATATCTACCTGATCCCTTACCCAATATGTACTTAATCTGTTGGCTATTTCACATCAATTAGAAACATTGATCATGAAGAAGTCACCAACCAGAACCTATCCAGTGAACACAATTCTATGTTTTATTTCATCATTAACTAATATACAATAATGATATAAATTCAGTTTTTTTTTTCCAAAGGTCTTAATCAATTATTTCCTTGATTTTGGACACGTGTTTATAGACAGTTTATAAAGTCAATAATGCAGCTGAATACTAAATGTCATCCTAACTCTGTCTTTTGAGTCTGATCAAGATGACTGGTGAATGAGACAAGCGGAGGTTGAGGGGAGAGCTGATAGAGATGCTGATAGGTTCTGTATGCGATTAGTTTAGCTAGGCTTCATGGTCGGCACAGACCTTGTGGAACTAAGAGCCTGTTCCTGTGCTGTACCTTCCTATAAAAATAGACACACAGTGCTGGAGTAACTCAGCAGGTCAGCCAGCATCTTTGGAAGGCTCGAGTCTGAAGGAGGGTCTCGACCTGAAACATTGCCTATCCATGTCCTCCAGAGATGCTGCCTGATTCACTGAGTTACTCTAGCACTTTAATGTTTTTTTTGTGTGGCCCAGCATCTGCAGTTCCTTCCATAAGTGGGCCGAGCTATGAAGGAAGATGGGCCTGCAATAGCCTTTCACGTTCCTAATGAATTATTACATCCTCGTTATCATTCTCTATCCTTAATTATCTTTTCAATCCAGAATTTAGTTCAGCTCTGGGGAAACTATTTCACAACTATTTCGGGCTGCACGGTGGTGCAGCGGTAAAGTTGCTGCCTTACAGCGCCAGAGGCCCTGGTTCGATCCTGACTATGGGTGCCGTCTGTACAGAGCTTGTACGTTCTCACTACGACCACGTGGGTTTTCTCTGAGATCTTTGGTTTCCTCCCACACTCCAAAGACGTACAAGTTTGTGGGTTAACTGGCTTGGTATATAAATATAAAATTGTCCAAGTCAAGTCAACTTTATTTGTCACATACACATACAAGATGTCCCTTGGGTAGTGCTAGTGTGCGGGGATCGTTGGTTGGTCTAGACTCTGTAGGCCGAAGGGCCTGTTTCCGCGCTGTATCTCCAAAGTAAACTAAAACTAAACTTTCTACCTTGATGGATGACAAAGTCGTGTCTAACTTCCTTTCTTCTTAGTCATAACTTGAAATTCCAGGTGTACGGAAATAATGGATAATTCTCCTGGGTCAATCAAACCATTCCTCTTCCAAATCCCAAATACAGTTCTCAGATCTCCATTACTTCCAAGAGAAACAATATTGGCTCATAATTTAAGTTCCAGATGTTCGCAATTATTTTTGTTGCTCATTGCAAATACATACATGGAGTTGAACAATTCCAGGCACTTCACTTGAAGTGGGCGGTACTGTGGTGCAGCGGGTAGAGCTGCTGGCTCACAGTGCCAAAGGTCCGGGTTCGATCCTGACCTCGGGTGCTGTCTGTGTAGAGTTTGCACGTTCCCCCTGTGTGTATGTGGGTTTCCTACGGGTCCTCCAGTTTCCTCCTACTTCGTAAAGAGGTGCTGGTTTGTAGGTTAATTGGCTTCTGTATATTGCCCCTAGTGTGTCGGGAGTGGATGTGAAAGTGGGAAAACATAGAACTAGCATGAACGGGTGGTGTGGTGTGGACTAGGTGGGCCGAAGGGCCTGTTTCCATGCTGGATCTTTCAATGAATCAATCAAGTGCAGCTCTGTGAATACTAAACCCTCCGGATTTGGTGTGAAGAAGTGAAAACTGTCGTAGACACCAAATGCAGAAAGTGAGATTGTAAGTGAAATTAAATAACAATCCTGCAGGTGGCAGCATTAGCACAAAACAGGCTCTGACGACATAGCACACATCAATGAATAACTCTAGGCAGAAAATTGTGAGTAAAATCTAAAATTATGAGGAACTTAACATCTTCCATGTGGGATTCCTGTAGCTACACAAATCCCAGGGTAAAGATGGAAGGTTATCTTTGAGTAAGCACTGCCAGAAAGGCAGTCAGTGGTTCAATGGTAAACATAAAAAGAAAATTGGGTAAGTACAGGATCAGGGCTAAAAAGTGGACAAAGTGGGGTTGTTGGAGCTGAACTCCATCTTGTGAGGCCACAGCTAGGTCTAATCTTTGAAAATATGCTAAAACATTCAACAAGGCAATCGGAGCGATGGAGATAGTGATCCTCTTACGTGAAAGTGGATCAGATGTATAAAACAAGAACAATTTCAAACAGTTGAGAAATTAAACAAGCATTTCAAAGCCACAGTTCTCGAGGTAACTGAAAGCTAAAAGTGTGGAACACAAGAAGATAGACACAAAATGCTGTAGTAACTCAGCGGGTCAGGAAGCCAAGTCTGGACCTGCTGGACAGACTGCATAGATTCCTAGAGTGATACAGAGTGGAAACAGGCCCTTTGGCCCAGCTTGCCCACACCGGCCAACATGTCCCAGCTACACTAGTCCCGCCTGTCAGTATTTGGTCCTTATCCCTCCAAACCTGTCTTATCCATTATCTGTCTAACTGCTTCTTAAATATTGGGATAGTCCCTGCCTCCTCTGGGAGCTTGTTCCATACACCCACCACCCTTTGTGTGAAAACGTTACCCCTCAGATTCCTATTATATCTTTTCCCCTTCACCTTAAACGTATGTCCACTGGTCCTCGATTCCCCTACTCTGGGCAAGAGATTCTGTGCATCTACCCAATCTATTCCTCTCGTGATCTTAAACACCTCTATAAAATAACCCCTCATCCTCCTGCGCTCCAAGGAATAGAGTCCCAGCCTACTTAACCTCTGCCTATAGCTCACACTCTCTAGTTATAGCAGCATAGAAACACAGAAAATAGGTGCAGGAGTAGGCCATTCGGCCCTTCGAGCCAGCACTGCCATTCAATGGTTGATCATCCAAAATCAGTACCCCGTTCTGACTTTTTCCCCATATCCCTTGATTCCCTTGGCCCTAAGAGCTAAATCTAACTCTCTCTTGAAAACATCCTCATAATTCTTCTCTGTACCCTTTCGGCTTGCAAACATCTTTCCTATAACACTGTGCCCAGAACTGAACACAATACCCTAAATGTGGCCTCACCAATGTGTTATACAACTGCAACATGACCTCCCAACTTCTATACTCAATACTCTGGCTGATGAAGGACAATGTGCCAAAAGCCTATTTGACCACCCGATCTACCTGCGACTCCACCTTCAGGGAACTATGCACCTGCACTCCTAGATCCTGGATCTGCATCACTGGAGCAACTCTTAGTCTGATGATGTGTCTCGACCCAAAATGGCACCAATTCCTTTTCTCCAGACACGTTACCTGACCCACTGAGTTACCCCAGCACTTTGTGTCTATCTTCGGTGGGAACTAACATCCGCAGTTCCTTCTTACACTGCGTGGAATACACAATGGGATGCGATGAGAGTTAATTGGTGATTATACTCTGCCCACACATTGTATTTTTGGTGAATTATTTACAGAACCCTGTGAGGGGGGCTCATTTTTGGATTAACGACAAAAGGATTTGGTCAAAGTTGCTCAGCATTCCTGAGCCTTTCAGAAAGCCCATCGGACAGAAACTTGATGGAAGTGACTTAGATGGAAGGAGCATCATCTGTCCCAGACAGCAGTATTCCTGGTACTCATTGCCCCTGTATCACATCCTCCCGGAGCTAGAGAGAGAAACACAGGCCCAACACAAGCTACAAGTTAGTACAAGTAACGTCCGTCTGGCTCATTGTGGTCCAGTCACACATTCACAGGTCATAGGATCAGAATGAAGCCATTCAGCCCATCAGGTCTCCTCCAGCATTCAATCATGGCCGATCCAATTTCCCGTCATCTCCTGTCTCCTGCCATTTCCCCGTAACCTTAGACACCATTATTAATTAAGAACCTGTCCCTCTCGGCTTTAAAAGTACCCAATGACTTGGTCTCCACAGCCGTCTGTGACAATGCATTCCACAGATTCATCACACTTGACTAAGTAAATTCCTCCCCATCTCCTTTCTAAAGGTACGTCCTTATCTTCTGGGCCTATGCCCTCTGGTCCTAGTCACTCGCACTAGTGGAAACATCCTCTCCACATCCACTCTATCCAGGCCTTTCACTATTCGGTATGTTTCTATGAGGTCCCCCCTCATTGTCTCCCGTCAGTCCACTTACACTCAGTCACCAATAGTGATGGATGATATTGTCAAAAGTACTATCAAGCTACATCTACTCACCATATTTTCTTAAGCATGAAAGCATGTTCCATCAGATACAAGAGAGCTTCTTCCCATTGCTATAGGACTTTTGAACGCACTTCTCAGATACTAACCATGAATTCCCAATCTTCCTATCTACCTCATTGTGGCCCTTGCACATTTTTTAATCTGCACTTTCTTTGTAGCTGTAACATTATGTTCCGCACTGTGTTTTACTCATGTGTGGTGAGATTTTTCCTGGATAGCTCACAAAACAACATATTTCTCTATATCTATGTCCATGTACTGTAACGACATTTAAAAGACATTTGGACAGGTTCATGGATAGGAAATGTTTAGATTAATACAGGCCAAACACAGGCAGATGGGACCAGTGTAGATGGGACCTGATACAGTTGTGTCGAAGGACCCGTTACCACACAATTTGACTATAAATCCATGTGACAATAATAAACAAATGTCAATGTCAATATCAATACAACATAGAAGGCCATTTGGCCCATTGAGTTCATGCTCAGAACATTCCCATTATTTCTATCTACTTAGATTACTTGCATTCGATTATCTTTGACATGCTCATCAACGCCCACCAGGAGATATGTAAGGTTGATACCAGTGACGGGGCATCACCCTTTGTGGTGGTTACAAAGGCAGATAATAAAACAGTCAGACATTGCTGTGACCACAAGGTTCCATTCAATGCATCAATCAATGAGTGTTCAACAGTGTTCAATATAAACATCACTAAACCTCTATGTGTAGGAAGGAACTGCAGATGCTGGTTTACCGAAGACACAAAATGCTTGAGTGACTCAGCGGGACAGGCAGCATCTCGGGATAGAAGGAATGGGTGACGTTTGGGGTCGAGACCCTTCTTCAGTCTGTGAGTCAGGGGAGAGAGAAACAAGATACTGCACTGGCTGAAGTAAAAGTATTCAGAAAATGATATTTGTCTCATGCATTTGCCCAACCAAATATCCTTCAACAGAGCCAACAATATTGAACCACCACTACACATAAGGTTCTCTTTTCTCAGATTAACTCCCATATGGTGTTGAAATGTCTTCAAAGCATTTCCAACAATGGGCAATATGTTGCACAGAATAAATCTCTGCTTGTTCTAACTGCTGTGCACACTGATGAAGAACATCCTCAGATGCAAGGTGTCAGGGAAATAACAATGCTTTTGTGAAAAGTGAAGAGGTTTATTTTGTCTTATAAATGGTTTATAACCTGTGCGGAGGAAGTCAAAAGCTATTGAAAAAGCTCTGAAAAACGGGCGTTTACTTAAAGTGTCATTCCTGGGAATAGTGAAATATTGTGCACATTTTCTACTGGCCTTGGCAACAGGATTCTTAATTTATCATTTATTGATTGAATTGAATTGGTTACAGAGATACAGAGTGGAAACAGGCCCTTCAGCCCACCAAGCATCAGTCACCCCTTCATGCCAGTTCTATGTCATCTCACTTTTTCATCCACTCCCTACACACTAGCAGCAATATATACGGAGGCCAATTAACAATACAATATAATACGGTTTTATTTGTCACATTGCGCATAAAGTGCAAGTGAAATCTACAATGCAACCTCCAAACCTGCACGTTTTAGGAATATGGGAGGAAACCGGTGCACCCAGAGGAAGCCCAAGTGGTCAGACAAAGTGTGTGCAAACTCTATATGGACAGTAACCGAGATCAGGGTTAAACCCATGTCTCCGGCGCTGTGAGGCAGCAGCTCTACCAGCTGTGTCACTGAGGAAGGACATCCTGTGGAGCTGGAGTGGAGAGCAACAGCCTATTTACAACATGTATACAGTACAGTTTGGTGGTACAGTTCTTCTCATCCATTACAACACCAGCTGTGGATTAAGGTTAATGAGTGATGCTGTAGGCAGTTGTCAGGAGTGTGATGGATAACAGCCAGGCTCCCAATGCTCTGCCCATTGCAGTGAACATCACTTACCTGATCTTGAAGTGTGTCAAACAACTATCATTGAACCTCACAATACTGGAGTTGTATTTTTAACTTAATTTTACATCTGTGTGCACCTATAAGTTCCAAAAATATTTTTTAAACCAGAAACATTAAAACATTGTGTTTAAGAAGGAGCTGCAGATGCTGGAAAATCGAAGGTACACAAAAATGCTGGATAAACTCAGCGGGTGCAGCAGCATCTATGGAGCGAAGGAACGTCCAGAAACGTTGCCTATTTCCTTCGCTCCATAGATGCTGCTGCACCCGCTGAGTTTATCCAGCATTTTTGTGTACATTAAAACATTGGAAGTTTTGGTTATTACATCTGAATATTTTTCACTTTGTGGAGAGTAAAATTCTCCCAATTTGCTTTACCCCACTGCTACATTAATTTATCATTAAAAGATTTCTTGGGTATTAACTGGGAGAGAAAAATCTGCATCAGTTTCGTGTTGGGTTTTTTTTTTTTAAATTCCTTGCACAATTTTACTAAGCAAAGCAAAATTAACTCCTAGCAATGTTAATCTATTTGTCATATGCAGAGTGGAAGGCAGTGACTTACCAAAATGGGGAATCCAGTCAAAAAGTCATAGATAAAGACCATTCCACTGATCAAATAGGTGATCTGGAGAGAGGTTTTTAATGGTTCAGAGCCATCTATGGACGATCTCCGGTTACCTTGTGCATCCTCCACCACAATTGTGGGCACGTTGAATTTGTTCTTATTGAGGTTGTCCCCAGCGTGGACGGTGAACGTCTGAAAGAGGGTGATGACGATGCATACCACCCCCATCACTACACTCCCGCTGATCAAGAGCAGGAAGCAAACCCCAAAGCCCAGGCCGATCTCTGTGACGATGAAGCGGCAGTCCTTGGCGTAGAAGCGTTCAGTGGTGTCGTGCCAGCCCACTGCAGGCAGGGTGGAGAGGATGAACGACACCATCCAGATCCCCATCACTGTGTGCACCGCTTGCTTCTTGGTGTTACTCAACCTGCAACACACGTTACAAACGTCATCAAGATGATGATAGACACAAAATACTGGAGTTACTCAGCGGGACAGGCAGCATCTCTGGAGGGAAGGAATGGGTGACGTTTCCACAAACATCATCACACATCTGTCCTGTTCGTAATGGCCCGAAAACTATGACTTCAAATGTACATTTTATACCTAATAACTGTGAATAATATTTAATTATTTGCTTTGTTTCAATAGAATATAGAACGTGGAACAGTACAGCACAAGAACAGGCTCCTCAGTCCCGACCCGAAACATCACCCATCCCTTTTCCTCCAGAGATTTTGCCTGGCCCGCTGAGTTACTCCAGCACTTTGTGTCTACCTTCAGCTGACAGTGTCTATACTGAACATGATACTAAGATCATCTACCTGCACATATCACATATCTCTCCATTCCCTGCATATCCATATTAGTTTAGTTTAGAAACACAGTGCAGAAACTGACCTTTCAGCCGACCGAGACCAGTGATCCCCACACACACGCACTGTCCTACACACTAGGAACAATATACAAACCAATTAACCTACAAACCTGTAAATCCTTGGAGTGTGGGAGGAAACCGGAGCTCCCGGAGAAAACCCACGAGGCCACAGGGAGAACATACAAACTCTATACACACAGCACCCATAGTCGGGATTGAATTGAGGTCCGGCACTGTGAGCCAGCAACTCTACCTCTGCGCCACCATGCTGCCCAAATGTCCATCCAAAAACCTTAAGGATTGCACTAATATACTTGCTTCAATCACCACCCCAGCAACACATTCCAGGCACTCACCACCCACCCTCTGTGTAAAACACTTGCCCCGCACATCTCCTTTATACCTATACCACTCTCATTTTAAAGCTGGGCCCATTTAATACCACATTGCAAGACCTGAAGGGTGCAAGATAATGGGTTTTACTGTCAGAATGATCAGAACGGAAGTAATACCTGCCTTTCCCCTCCAGTACTAGGCTCACAAATCTGTGGATCACACCTCTTGACATTCGCCTCCACCTCCACAGAACAAGAGGGAAATTTCTCACCTTCAATCCCCCAGGGACAACCTAACAACAAGTGAACAGCTACTGTAAGTGCTGTTTGAATCCCATCCGGCCAAATGTATAGAAGTGTGAAAACACTCAACTCCAGATTCACCGAATGTTTCTTCCCTGCTGTTATCAGGCAACATGACCATGCTACCAACAAGTAGAGAGCAGTGCTGGACTATGATCTACCTCATTGGAGACCCTCGGACTATCTTTGATCGGACTTTACTGGCTGTACCTTGCACTAAACGTTATTCCCTTCATCATGTATCTGTACACTGTGGATGGCTCGATTGTAATCACATATTGTCATTCAGCTGACTGATTAGCACGCAACAAAAGCTTTTCACTGTACACATGACAATATACTAAACACTACTAAATGTGACAGAGACTTGTCTTTATTGCCCTGTGGACAGTGAGTTCCAGACCACCACAATCAGGGTGATATCTTTGTCCTCACCTTTCATCTAATCTTTTGGTTTTGGGCCTGGCCCCTAATTGGGAAAATACGTTCCTCCCATTTTACTGCATGTCGGCCGCTCATAATTGTATACTTCAATTAAGCCACCCCAACATTTCTTCCACTCTAATGAGATCACCCACAGCCTAATCACCATCTTCTCAAGTGTAAAACATTCCCAGTGCTATAAATCTGCTCTGCACCCTCTCCTGCGTAATTGCCTTTTCCCTGCAATGTGGTGACCAGAACCGTACACGACTGTGAATATCTAGGTCTGGGTCTGGCTCTTGTATATCCTCCCCTCTATGCCTTACTAATGAAATAAAACATCCAGAATGCTTTTTTAATCACCTCATCAACCTGATTTATCAATTTGCCATGCAATCCCTTGGTTTATATCACATTCCCAAATACCTTCAGATGGCAACCCTCTGCAAGATCTTTCATTTGCCACTTATGTGCCTCAATGGCTACTCTTGCAGATTAAATCTTCCATCCTTGTAATCAAATGTTAGGGTTATTTGCACCTCTTCTGCAAACTTCATTACCACCTACTCCAATAAATGAATAGGGTCCGGATACCTCCAATGGGATCCCACCACTAGCCACATCTTCCCACCTCCACCCCATTCCATCTTTCCGCAGAAACGGTTCCCTCCACAGCTCCCTGGTCAACTCGTCCCTTCCCACCCAATCCACCCCCTCCCCAAGTACTTTCCCCTGCAACCGCTGGAGATGCAACACCTATCCCTATACCTCCTCCCTCAACACCGTCCAAAGACCCAGAGAATCTTTTCAGGTGAGGCAGAGGTTCACTTGCACCTCCTCCAACCTCATCTACTGCATCCACTGTTCCAGGTGTGGATGAGATATATCGGCGAGACCAAGCGCAGGCTCGGCGATCGTTTCGCTGAACACCTTCACTCAGCTCGCCTTAACCTACCTGATCTCCCGGTTGTTCAGCACTTTAACCTCCCCCCCCCACCATTCCCAATCTGACCTTTCTGTCCTGGGCCTCCTCCATTGTCAGAGTGAGGCCCAGCGCAAATTGGAGGAACAGCATCTCATATTTCACTTGGGTAGCACCAGCAGTATGAATATTGACTTCTCTAACTTCAAATAGGTCTTGCTTTCCTTCTCTCTTCATTTGTCCCCCTTCCTATTTCTCCAACCAGTCTGACTGTCCCGATTAAATTTTGTCTCCTTATGCTTCGTTGTCACCTTCTAGCTAACAACGATCTATTCTACATTTTCCTTGTCTGCATCTCCTTTGATGTCTCAGTTTCACACCAGACCCTTCCTTATCTCTGTGTCTCCCTCTCCCCTGACTCGGTCTGAAGAAGAGTCTCAACCCAAAACATACCCATTCCTTCTATCCAGAGAAGCCGAGTTACTCCAGCATCTGGAAGATGGGAGATGGGGCATCTTGACCGACATGGACACATTGGGCTGAAGGACTGTTTCCGTGCTGTATGACTCTAAATGAATACGTGCTACAAGATATGTAGGAAGGAACTGCAGATGCTGGTTTAAACCGAAGATAGACACAAAAAGCTTTTGGGTCAAGATCCTTCTTCAGACTGAGAGTCAGGGGAGAGGGAGACACAGAGATAAGGAAGGGTCTTGACCCGAAACGTCTCCCATTCCTTCTCTCCCGAGATGCTGCCTGTCTCGCTGAGTTACTCCAGCATTTAGTGTCTGTCTACGTGCTACAAGAAGAATTAATCAACTACCACGCCCTGTTGAATCCCACCGGCAACATTCTCCCAGTTGCGTAAGCATCCATTGACTTGTCCTGCGCTTCCTGCTACCAAGCCAATTCTGGATCCAATTTGTCAAACTTGGGTTTCATGGACTTTTATATTTTTGATCGGCTGTCCTGAGGAAGCTGCTTAAACTCCTCACTAAAATCCAGATGCACTAATCAAGCCTCTATACCTCCTCTAAAAGTTCAATTAAGTTTGATAGACTTTCTACAAGACTTTTGAACAAGACTTTGCCTTCACAAACCTAACCTCAACTTCTTTTATTGATCTGCTTGTTTCTAAAAATACATTTGTACACCAGGTGTTTATACACATTAATATACATAAATACACAGAGATACATTAAATACAAAATAATCTCAAGAGTAAATACATTACTCATGAGATTAATGTTGGTAAATTTTAAAGCACTGGGGTTGCTCTATGCAATTTGTAATTCCATGGTTTAGCTTCCACCCTTTTTAAATAGTGGTACAGTGGTACAGTGTGAACAGTCCTCAAAGCCCCCGGCTTCACTCCCGTAGCCAAGAAGCACTGAACAATGATGGGTATCTGCTTCACTATTTTAAGCTCTCCTGATTCGGCCTAGGAAGCACTACATTTGAACCTGGCGATTTATCCATTTCCTCCTGTGTTTATTCAACATTTGACACCTTTCGTCCTTAACTACAATGCTGGCTCCATCCTCCCCTTTAGTGAAGCGACTTGTAAAAATATTTATTAATGCCTCCATCCACATCCTCTGCCACATACATGTGTGGCTGTACTATTTTACTTTCACCTCCACTTTTTGGCTACCAGACTTTCAACTGTAATAAACATTTGACGTCTAACATAAACTCTAATGGCTCAAAACAAGTCAAACTTAAGTACAATAGATAGAGCAGCAAGGAGTTCAGAATATACTTCTATTCTTGGTGTTCTAGGTTATCAGTTCCAAAACGTAGTCGAATGTCCACAGGTGTGGTCTCAAGCTTCTGTAAGCTTCTGTATCTTTTACCCGATGGGAGGGGGAGAAGGAGGAATGACTAGGGTGGGACAAGTCAGTCTCTGATTATGTTGGCTGCCTTTGTTGCTGTTGTCAGTGCAGACGGAGTCAATGGTGGGAAGTCTGGGCTGAATTATGGACTGGGATACAGCCACAACCCTCTGTAACTTCTTGTGGTCTTGGGTAGAGCTGTTCCTAAACCATGCAACCTGACTCTATGCTTTCTATTGTTGCATCTGTACGACGTTTGTAAAATCATTGAAGACGTGCCAAATTTCCTCACTCTCCTAAGGAAGTACTAATATGAACAAGCATTGAGAGATGGCTCTAACATGGAGCGTAGAGGGCACAGTGCATGTCAAGATCAAAATCATGAGGATGAATGTGGCCAAGGGGGTTTGCATGGAGAAAATGCTAAAGGCAAAAAACTCACTGGAAAGAAGGCATGGTGAACTGAGATAAATAAATTAAATCAAGGACAGCGAGAATTTGCCTGGGAACTTGCTAGTGGCTGATATTGGGGAGGGTTGGGAGGATGTTGGGAGAAAAATAAGAATTATATCAGAGTTCAGACAAGAAGGAATTTGAAGTGACAAATGGAGTGAATGACATCTGGTGATAAGGCCCTGCCACCACTGTAGTTTCATTGGGCTGCACTGGTGTTAAAGAGTAACCAAGTGAAGAGGATTGATAAGATGTGGTGCACAGATGTCTGCATTTCATGCTTCCATTAACCTCATGATCAATAAAGGGTTTATAAGGATGAGGAGCGACCTCATTGAAACTTACCAACTAGTGAAAGGCTTGGATAGAGTGGATGTGGAGAGAATGTTTCTGGGACAGTCTAGGACCAGTGATCCCCACAGAGCTGAAGGTTATGTACTGTGCGTGGCCCACCACCAGGGGCCGCCACAGATGTGCCTTTAGAAATGAGATGATGAGGAATTTATTTGGTGAGCGGGTGGTGAATCTGTGGAATTCATTGCCACACAAGGCTGTCGAGGCCAAGTCAATGGATATTTTTCAGGTGGAGATTGACAGGTTCTTGATTAGCATGGGGGTCAGGGGTTATGGGGGAGAAGGCAGGAGAATGGGGTTGAGAGGGAAAGATGGTTCAGCCACAAATGAATGGCAGAGTAGACTTGATGGGCCGAATGGCCTAATTCTGCTCCAAAAATTTAAGAACATGAAAGCACAAAAGAAAAATACTGTGGACATTGTAAATCTGATTTAACAACATTTCTGAGAAATACTCAGCAGGTTGGGCAGTGTCCATGGAGAGAGGATTAGATGCTCATTTCACCCTGAAGAGCCTTTGTCAGAAGGTTCCATTGAAAGATCGTTCACCTGGAACATCTTCCTTTCTCCATAGCTGCTGCTGACCAAGTGAGTGTTTTCTACAAATTCTGGTTTACACTAGGCGAAGGCATCACTCTTTCCCGAGAGACATGGAACTTGTTCGCTACGGAACAAAGAAGATACGGACCCCAATTGTCTCCCCTGGATAATTCCCAGCCGGTCTGTGGATGCTGCTGGTTTGTCCAGCTTCCCCCATCGCCCTGAAGGCCAGGACCGTCTACTCTCCTGGCTCCGACTGTTCCAGCTGCTGCCTCCAGGCCTCTCGACACCGACACACTGCTGGGTACCACAATTCTTCCTCTCATGCTAACCACTCCACTTCCCCACCCCGCACACCCCACTCTACTCTGCACTCCCCACCCCTTCCACGGCAACTCCCCTGAGCCCCTTTCCTTCACGCCACCCTCCTCAGATCGTGTGCCTTACCCCAGTCCCAAACTGTGTCGCCTTTTCACCATCCTCCCTCTGACCACCCCCTTCCCCAATGCAGAGGGATCTGGCCGCAGTAGACGCATTACCTTTGTACCCCTACACCCACAGCTCAACTGGTTACAAGGCTGTCATGATGTTGAGCTTCTTCTCCTGTCCCTCCACATGTGGAACTATTTCTCCAGCAGAGTCCTCACTACCCAATGATGACCCCCTTCCCATCCCTTCTTCAACATTCCTCCTCCTCATGGACTCTCTCTGCCGACCTTCTACCCTCTCCGTTCCTTTTTATTTTGAACTCCAGGCACAATCTCAACCCTCTTGACTTCTCCACTCCAGTCTCCTTACCCCTCACCCACCCCATACTCACCCTAGTCTCACCCCCTCTGCTCACTCAGTAACAATCCCGAGTATAATTATCAAGGGAGGTGCCGGTGTAGACTGGTGGGCTGACTTCCACCATGCTGAGGCCAGGCGCCAACACCTTCTCATAGCCACCCCTTGACCATGACCCCACAAATAAACAACAGGCCATTATCTCCCAGACTGTATCTGATTTCATCACCTCCCGCAATCTGCCTCCACACGCTCCAAACCTATCATTCGCCAGCCTCGCAAAGCCCACTTCTACCTCCTCCCCAAAATCCACAAACAGAACTGCCCTGACAGATCCATGGTTTGTACTTGCTCCTGCCCCAATGAACTCGTCTCCGCATACCTTGATTCCATTTTATCTGTCCTTTATGCAGTCCCTTCTGACCTACATCCGAGACACCTTACATGCTCTTCCATGCTTCAAGAACTTTCTAATCCTTGGCCTCCATCTCCTCACCTTTATCACTGACGTCCAGTTCTTTCACACATCCATCTCACACCAGAATGGTCTCAAGCGCCTTTGGTTCTTCCTTGAACAGGGACCCACTCAATTCCCCTCAACTAACACTCTCCTCCACCTGTCCTCATCTTTCACAACTTCATTTTGACCTCTCTCTTCAGGTCTCATGAGGTTGCCTTGGTAGGTTTTATAATTTATTGGAAACTTTGCAGCAAATCTTGAAGATTCCCCACACTGGGCCACCAGTAGCCTCATAATCTGATCAATCGACCATCAGAGTGATCCACAGGTATTGGAGCCATCTCTGCTTCTGGCTGATGGAAGAGCACAAGGCTCTGCCACACTTGGCCGCTGATTAAAGTTGGACAACGTTAACTCCTTTTCAATGCTGATCTATTGAACCAGCATAAATGGCTTCTGTATGGGACGGTACACATATTTAGAATCTTAGAGCCATGGAGACTTACAGTGTAGACACAGGCCCTTCGGCCCAACTTGCCCACACTATCCAACAGGTCCCATCTACGTTAGTCCCACCTACCTGCATTTGGCCCATACCACTCTAAACCTGCCCTATCCATGTGCCTGTCTAAATGTTTCTTATAGTTCTTAAAGGTAACGATTTGAGGGATAACAATGATATTTGAGCAAGACTTCATCTGGACGAGAGAACATAATGGTCAATTGAGGTCAGCAATCTGCCAGTGGAACGTAGTTTGGCCGTATACACACTACAGATATTCTTATTCACGAAACAATTGCCTGGTTGCTATGGCAATGGGTTACATCCATCCACAAAACAGCTGCAGTTCGTGGAAGCACAAACAAGTGCTAAAATGGAGGTTGCTCCCCACAGTGAAATTAAATACCATCTTGTTAGGGATTTTTGACAAATAGAATCAACAACTTAGAAAGCGAGTATTGAATAAAGGCCTCTACGACTTTCTCGCTGGAACACAAGATCTACCTGCTTCTCACTGTGGCTTTGCATTGTCCTCTAGCATAGATTGCCAGTCTCGGTGTTATCAAACAGATGATAGTCCCCACACTATCACACACGCAACAGGGCAGCACAGTGGCACAGCGGTAGAGTTGCTGCCTCACAGTGCCAGAGACCCGGGTTTCATCCTGACTACAGGTGCTGCCTGTACGGAGTTTATATGTTCTCCCCATGACCTGTGCGGGTTTTCGCTGGGTGCTCTGGTTTCCTCCCACACTCCAAAGACTCCAAAGGTTTGTAAGGTTAATTGGCTTTGTATATTTGTAAATTGTCCCTAGTGCATGTACGATAGTGCTAGTGTACGGAGATCGCTGGTCGGCATGGACTCGGTAGGCCGAATGGCCTGTTCCTGTGCTGTATCTCTAAACTAAACTAAGCTAAACATAGAACAGCACAGGGACAGGCCCTTTGGCCCACAATGTCTGAACTGAACATTTAGCCTCAGTTCTGCCCCCAAGTCATCATGTTGAACTCACACCTAGAAAAGAACTGGACAAGCTAGATGCAGAAAAAAATGTTCCCAATGTTGGGCGAGTCCAGAACCAGGGGACACAGTCTTAGAATAAAGTGGAGGCCATTTAAGACTGAGGTGAGAAAAAACGTTTTCACACAGAGAGGCATGAATTTGTGGAATTCCCTGGCACAGAGGGCAGTGGAGGCCAAGTCAATGGATGAATTTAAGAGAGAGTTAGATAGAGCTCTAGGGGGTAGTGGAATCAAGAGATATGGGGAGAAGGCAGGCACGGGTTATTGATTGGGGACGATCAGCCATGATCACAATGAATGGCGCTGCTGGCTCGAAGGGCCGAATGCCCTCTCCTGCACCTATTTTCTATGTTTCTACGTTTCTAAATCCAAATAACATCTACGAGGAGTTTATTATTCACTGATATCTGGGTAGAGTGTTCTTGCACAATAAAGCAAGCTGATAGAAATTTTAGTTTCAGACTTGTTATCTTCAGAACCAGTTTCCTATAAGATGGAGGAAAGATTCACAAAGAGTCGGAATTATAACAAGAGATGGTCAGGCTGAGGCTTTTTAATCCCTGGAGTTTGTGGGGTGATCTTCCAGGGGAATATATCATCAGATGCATAAATAAGGTCAGTCTTTTTCCCAGGGGTCGGGAGGCTGCAGATTTAAGATGAAAAGGATCAGAAGGAAGTGCTGCCACAAAAAGGCAGCCAGCGTCATCAAGGAGCCACACCACCCTGGCCATGCTGTCATTTCACTCACGCTACTGAGAAGGTGGTACAGGAGCCTGATAATCGTAACCACCAGGTTCAGGAACAGCTTCTGCCCAACACACATCATGCTCTTGAATACCACAAAAAACAACGAAATTCACGAACTGTCTTGGTCACATTGGGACTGTGGGCATTTGATGCACAAATGTTTTTTTATTATTTATTGAATATGTTTTATGATGTTATCTGTGAGTATTGTGTTTATTGACCTGTTATGTCGCTGTAAGCACAACTTTTATTCTTTCATTTTTGGTATATATGGCAACGTTTTTCACCACAGAGTGTGATGGGGATATGAAATGAACTGCTGGAGGTAGTGGGAGAGATGGGTACAACTACACTGCCTAAAATATACTTGGGATAAGAATGATTTAAGGGCCTGTCCCACTGTACGAGGTAATTCAAGAGCTCTCCCGAATTTTTTTTTAATCAAACTCATGGTAAGTACGTAGAATGTACGTAGCAGCTACGTTGGAGCTCGTGGATGTCTCATAGAGGCTCGTAATGCTAACGGCAGGTACTCGGGAAACACGGTAACTCGTGAAGTTTTTTTCAACAGTGTGAAAAATGTCCACGAGAGCCCCGAGTACCTACGAACAGCTATTAAAGTAATTCTCCGAGTTCGAATCAGGGGAAACTCGGGAGAACTCTCGAATTACCTTGTACAGTGAAACAGGCCCTTTAGAGGGATATGGGTCAGGTGCAGCAAATTATCTACTTCAGGTAGAAAACTTGGTAAATTTGCGGAATTCATTGCCACAGATGGTTGTTGAGGACAAGTCAATGGTTATTTTTAAGACGCAGATTGATAGATTCGTGATTTGTACAGATGTCAGGGGTTATGGAAAGAAGGCAAGAGAATTGGGATGAGAAAGAAAGATAATTCAGGCATGATTGAATGGCGGAGTGGACTTGATGGGTTGAATGGCCTTATTCTGCTCCTAGAACTTATGAATATTTAGGATAGTTTAGGATTAATATTAACAATCCAAGGTTTTAGAAACTTATCTTCCACTCAATAGGGATTCCCACTATTATGTTTCTATGTGGGGAAATATAAAGAATCAATAAACATGTTCTGGTCAAAGATTTTATCTCTTCCACTTGTAAGGAATATATCTTGGGAAATGACACAAATTCAAGATGCTTCTGGCAAGACACATTCCCACCAAACGTTCTTCCACTGAGAAAGCCTCGTATTTGCAAATTAACCCTTGCGACCAACTCAAATTATAAAAACACAGGGCAGCACGGTGGCACAGCGGTAGAGTCGCTGCCTCACAGCGCCAGAGACCCGGGTTCAATCCTGACTACAGATGCTGTTTGTATGGAGTTTGTGCGTTCTCCCCGTGACCTCGTGGGTTTTCTCTGAGATCTTTGGATTCCTCCCACATTCCAAAGACATACAAGTTGGTGTGGTATACGAGTAAATTGTCCCTAGAGTGTGTAGGATAGTATTAATGTGCGGGGATCGCAGGTCAGTACGGACTCGGTGGGTCGAATGGCCTGTTTCTGCGCTGTATCTCTAAACTAAACTAAACTAAATATGACCCGCTCACTCTTAGCTCTTCTACTGTGTTAGCTTTAGTTTGGACTGGTGGAATACATCATGGTGAAGCCTGTGTAGACATTGTCTCAGGTAGCAACGTAGGAACAGGAGTAGTTTGTTCAGCTTCTTATGTACAGAGGAGATTTACTAGAATGTTGCCTGGGTTTCAACAACTAAGTTACAGAGGTAGGTTGAATAAGTTAGGTCTTTATTCTCTGGAGCGCAGAAGGTTAAGGGGGGACCTGATAGAGGTCTTTAAAATGATGAGAGGGATAGACGGAGTTGATGTGGACAAGCTTTTCCCTTTGAGAATAGGGAAGATTCAAACAAGAGGACATGAGTTCAGAATTAAGGGACAGAAGTTTAGGGGTAATATGAGGGGGAACTTCTTTACTCAGAGAGTGCTAGCGGTGTGGAATGAGCTTCCAGTGGAAGTGGTGGAGGCAGGTTCATTGGTATCATTTAAAAATAAATTGGATAGGCATATGGATGAGAAGGGAATGGAGGGTTATGGTATGAGTGCAGGCAGGTGGGACTAAGGGGAAAAATATTTGTTTGGCACGGACTTGTAGAGCCGAGATGGCCTGTTTCCGTGCCGTAATTGTTATATGGTTTATATGGTTTCTTGAACTGGTTCAGCTCATAGGTGGTTGATCTGCAATAATTAAATAAGAATATAAAAATGGCTAGTGCAAAAAATTCAGTGTGAGGTAGTCTTGATGGATTTCAGTTTATAGATACAGCACGGAAACAGTTCCTTTCGGCCCACCAAGTCCGCGCAGCGGTCCCCATACACTAGCACTATCCTACACACTAGAGACAATTTACAATCTTTACCGAAGCCAATTAATCTTCAAACCTGCACATCTTTGGAATGTGGGAGGAAACCGGGGCACCCGGAGAAAACCCACGCGGGTCGCAGGGAGAACGTACAAACTCCGTACATAAAGCTCCCGCCCGTAGTCAAGATCAAACACAGGTCTCTGGCGCTGTGAGGTAGCAACTGTGCCGACCCTAAAGTTGCCCAAGAGATGAAGGGGAATTGTATGTGTGTACCTACAGTAGAAGACACATTCTCCTCACAATTCCCAAACATACATCTGGTCCTGAGCCTCTATCAGCATCTACAAGAGGATGGGTAGCAGATCACTTAGTTAGAGCAGGTTACACAAAAAAGCTGGAGAAACTCAGCGGGTGCAGCAGCATCTATGGAGCGAAGGAAATAGGCAACGTTTCGGGCCGAAACCCTTCTTCAGACCCGAAACGTTGCCTATTTCCTTCGCTCCATAGATGCTGCTGCACCCGCTGAGTTTCTCCAGCTTTTTTGTGTAACCTTCGATTCTCCAGCATCTGCAGTTCCTTCTTAAACACTGAGTTAGAGCATTTCAGTATTTCCCTTAGAACACAAAGTCACTCAGCAGGTCAGGCAGCACCTTTGGAGGATGTGGAATGGTGACATTTCGGATCGGGAGACTTCTTCAGACCTGAAATATTGCTATCCATCCATGAACTTGAACATCCCATCCATCCAGCAATGGCTGCCTCACTAACAGTCTGTCTGTCCCTTTCTTCCCCATATACCTGGATTCCTTTAGCTCAAAGAGCACAATCTAATTATTTCTTGGATACATCCAGTGAATTGGCCTCCACTGCCTTCTGTGGCAGAGATTCACAACTCTCTGGGTGGAAAAGTTTTTCCTCATCTCAGACCTAAATGGCCTACCCCTTAAACTGTCACCCCTGGTTCTGGACTTCCCTAACACCGGGAACATTTTTCCTGCATCTAGCCTGTCCAATCCCTTAAGAAGGTTATGTTTCTATAAGATACCCTCTCATCCTTCTAAATTCCAGTGAATACAAGCCCAGTCGAGCCATTCTTTCATCATATGTCAGTCCCGGGAATGAACCTGGTGAACCTGCGCTGCACTCCCTCAGTTGTCACTCATCGAGGGTTTCACCAGCGTTATGTTAAAGGTACTGAAGCCCTTTGCCACAGTCACTACATGTTGAACTATGTCTTCATCACCCTGTCCCTTACCTGTAGTTGACGGGCCAGCGTACCATCCACATGCGGTGATAGGACAGAGAGGTCACGGAGAAACAAGTCACCAGGGTGAGTGTGTAGAAAGTGGACACAAACACTTTGCACAAGCCCTCGTTCCATTCATAGTCAGAGTGCTGTCTCCGGAGTTGGATGACGGAGTACATGGTAATGGGGATGGCAACGTTGAGGATGTGTGTCCCAGCTAGCGTGCAGATGAGGAACTCCAGCGGCTTCCATTTCTTCTGCTTGGCGCTGACACTCAGGATGCCCCAGGTGTTGGCGAGAAGCGAGACCCCCGAGCAGATGAGCCACGCCACAGCATTGCTGTACAAGCTCTGCTCATCCGTGTTCTCACTCATGGTGGATCGTGGTGCTCCCATCGCATGGGACCCGCGGCAGACTGTGTGCAAATGCACCGGTGACAAGAGGCATCCTAGGACTCAATCCATCGCAGAGACAGGACACTGAATGGGGCCTCCAGCCTCTTCATGCCACGCACGCAGTTCATCACCACCACCTGCACAGTAGTAAATCACAGCATTAATATGTAAAGCAGCATCCTACACACAGCGCATTACTGTGACAGCTTTGTGGTGAATTCATTGCCACCAGTGGAGGCCAAGTCAATGGATATGCCTGAGGCAGAGATAGATAGATTCTTGATTAATATGGGTGTCAGGGGTTATGGGGAGAAGGCAGGAGAATGGGGTTGAGAGGGAAAGATAGATCAGTCATGATTGAATGGTGGAGTAAACATGATAGGCCAAACGGCCTAATTCTGCTCCAAGAATGTATAACCTTATGAGCTTTTGAATGACAGGTTTGAAGCATGACAATACCATTTGCCAATCACCACCCCCCCCCTTCAGCTGTATCCACCTATCACTTGCCAGGATTTATCCCACTTCCACCTTTTCCCCCTCTCCATAATTGGTGTCAAGAAGGGTCCCACCCGAAAAGTTGCCTATCCATGTTCTCCAGAGATGCTGCCTGACCTGCTGAGATACTTCACCACCATGTGTTTTTTTTTTGTAAACCGGCATCTACAATGAGACCACTCCACCACACGACACTCTGACAGCCCATCACCACTCCCCACCCACAAGGCAACACCAAACTCACTCCAACGTCTCTGCTCAAAATCAGCACCACTCCAACTCCCAAACCCTGCCTCACATACAACACAACTACAACCCCCCCCATCTCCACACGCAACACATCACCATCTCCACACGCAACACACCCCCATCTCCACACGCAACACACCCCCATCGCCACACGCAACACCCCCCCCCCTCCACACGCAACACAACACCCCACCACACGCAACACCCCCCCATCTCCACACGCAACACAACCCCATCTCCACACGCAACACACACACCATCTCCACACGCAACACACCCCCATCTCCACATGCAACACACCCCCATCTCCACACGCAACACCCCCCCATCTCCACACGCAACACAACATCTCCACACGCAACACAACACCATCTCCACACGCAACACACCCCCATCTCCACACGCAACACACCCCCATCTCCACACGCAACACAACCCCATCTCCACACGCAACACACCCCCATCTCCACACACAACACACCACCATCTCCACATGCAACACAACACACCCCCATCTCCACACGCAACGCCCTGAAGTCTCAAGTCTCAAGCCCATCAAGTCTGAAGAAGGGTTTTGGCCCGAAACATTGCCTATTTCCTTCGTCCTCCCTCAGCCCTCTGGCTCCTCACCCGCTGAGTTTCTCCAGCACTTTTGTCTCCTTTCGATTTTCCAGCATCTGCAGTTCCTCCTTAAACACTATCAAGCCGCGCTCTAATACCCCAACCCCCCTCCAACTTGACTTCAATGTCCACACGGAACATAATCTGCAATCCCACTTGCACATCCCAACCCCATTGCTATACACGATGCATTCCCAGCTCCCACACACTCCCACCTCATCATAACTCACTGTGCAATCTCAACCCTCTCTTTCACACAGACCATACTCCTCGAGCATGTCCACATATCCCAGGCCTCTTCCATGGGGCAAACAGCACCCCACCCCACAACATGTTGACACCTCCCTCCCCCAACCTACAATAAATCAAGCCCACTCCAACCTCCACAACCCCTCCCACTAATCCCTCCCACACCAACATCCCACACGCCTGGTAAAGAGATAGACCGCTTCTGTGATTTGCACCGTCCCTACCATGAAAGGAACATGACAATGATATGCCAAACCCATCAAGGAGTTTCCCAGCTGATTGCTCTCGTGCTTTACCAGGCGCAAGCCTACCGAAGACAAGCCATGAGCGCTGGGATTCAGCGATCACTCCCTGCAGAGGAGGTGACCTGGGAGTCCACGTACACCGAGACACGGGTCTAGACACGCACGTTGCAAGTCTGGGTCAGACACGGGTCTAGCCACACACGCTGCAGCTCTGCGTCAGACACGGGTCTAGCCACACACGCTGCAGCTCTGCGTCAGACGCGGGTCTAGACACACACGCTGCAGGTCTGGGTCAGACGTGGGTCTAGACACACACGCTGCAGGTCTGGGTCAGACGCGGGTCTAGCCACACACGCTGCAGCTCTGCGTCAGACGCGGGTCTAGACACACACGCTGCAGGTCTGGGTCAGACGCGGGTCTAGACACACACGCTGCAGGTCTGGGTCAGGGACGGCCCGAGATGGAGGCCAGGAAGTCAGTCTCCGCATCACATACCTGCTTCCGTCAGTAAATACTTTCATCCTCTTCACCTCCCTGAACTGGGGAGGGAAGAAACACATTGTGTCGTCGATGATCTCTACAAGAGACACTGACTGGTTGGCTGCAGAGAGCTGAGCTGCGCAGCCTCTGGCCCATCCGTATATGAAAGGGTGGCCAAGGAGACATTCAATGCAGCAACCAGCCCCGCCGTCACAAAATCTCTTACCTTTCACGCTGCCAAATGCCTGGTAAAGCTCTCAGGCGCAGAGTCTCACTCAATCTCCAACAGTTTGTGGAAAAGATGAAACATTAATGCAAGCTGGTCCCTGCAGCGAGCGTTTCCATGGTCACGTATGTGCTAAGGGTTATGCAAAACAAAGGAATATAATCCATTCCTCTTCCCTCATTCCCATCTTTACCTCTATTTTTATCCAGCCTTCCTCAATCCCACAGTCCCAGTGTTTCATAACTTAGATATTTAGTAAAGGCCTGCGCACTCGAAAGTGGATGAATTAATCACAGATCAGTCAATCTAATTAACATTGCATTATCCTTCATCACGTACTCTCGTTCCTAAAGAACATTTCATAATCTGAGGAAAGACATTGTTGCCATAGAGGGAGTACAGAGAAGGTTCACCAGACTGATTCCTGGGATGTCAGGACTTTCATATGAAGAAAGACTGGATAGACTCGGCTATTACTCGCTAGAATTTAGAAGATTGAGGGGGGATCTTATAGAAACTTACAAGATTCTTAAGAGGTTGGACAGGCTAGATGCAGGAAGATTTTTCCCGATGTTGGGGAAGTCCAGAACGAGGGGTCACAGTTTAAGGATAAGGGGGAAGTCTTTTAGGACCGAGATGAGAAAAATAATTTTTACACAGAGAGTGGTGAATCTGTGGAATTCTCTGCCACAGAAGGTAGTTGAGGCCAGTTAATTGGCTATATTTAAGAGGGAGTTAGATGTGGCCCTTGTGGCTAAAGGGATCAGGGGGTATGGAGAGAAGGCAGGTACAGGATACTTAGTTGGATGATCAGCCATGATCATATTGAATGGAGGTGCAGGCTCGAAGGGCCGAATGGCCTACTCCTGCACCTATTTTCTATGTTTGTTTGTTTACCTGACGGCCATCTTGCTGATCTGGGAGACCAACACGTTTCTGCTAGATACGTTTTATTATTAGTGCTTAATGTTTTATGTGTCGTTCCTATGTATCCTATGTCTTATGTATGTCATGTTGTCACTTACGGGTAGAGCACCAAGGCAAATTCCTTGTATGTGAATAATTGGCCAAAAAACGTATTCATTCATCATTCATTAAAAAACGAAACAGCTTGCAAAGTAGAAAGAAAGTTTGAAACAGAAATATGGCCCATCTTTTGGCCTCCATGTTCAACAATCCACCCCCCTCCTTTCACCTACGACATTGGAACAGATTTGATACATCACGTGAGTTTGGGCAACACTACTAACCATCAGCAATTAGACACTAACATCTCACTAACATACTACACATAGCACCCCAGGAGGGGAATCTTTATGTTAGACTTTAGACATAAAGTGCAGAAACAGGTCCTAGGCCCACCGTGTTCGCACAGACCAGTGGTCACCTCATACAGCAGCACTTTCCTACACACTAGGGACAATTTACAATTTTACCAAAGCCAATGAGCCTATAAACCTGTATGTTTTTGGAAAGTGGGAGGAAACCGGAGCACCCGGAGAAAACCCACAGGGATGATGTACAAACTCTATACAGACAGCACTCATGGTCGGGATTGAAGCCGTGTCTCTGGCGCTATAAGGCAGCAACTCTACCGCTGCGCCACTGCGGAATCAGAATAATTAGAGAATCTAGTGTTGATTATCATTGTGTAGATACTGGAGCGAGGGCGTTTGAGCTGATTGGATAACGACTGACAAGCAAGCAACTAGGTGTTAGTGCTCTCCTAGGATTGGTCAAGCTGAGTGACCAAAGGGCAGGAGACCCTGGGGTTGGTGGAAGAACCGAGCTGGTTGTAGATCATGTGATGGAGGTTTTAGTTTCGTCTTGTTAGAGATACAGCTTGGAATCAGGCCCTTCAGCCCACCAAGTTCATGCTGGCCATTGATCACTCATTCATATTAGTTTTTTGTTAGCTCACTTACTTATCCACCCCAACACACTAGGTACAATTTACAGAGGCCAATTAACCTACAAACTCACACGTCTTTGGGATGTGGGATGAAACCGGAGTACCCACATATATTTCCTTTCCTTGTGAGGAAGATCCTTCCTTCCAATTAGAAATGATCCTCACCAGCTCAATCCACACACTCACTCATACCGATGCCACAAAGAACCATCAGAGTGGTGGTGTTCATGAGGTCATAAGTTCTAGAGCAGAATTACGCCATTCGGCCCATCAAGTCTAATCCGCCACTCAATCATGGCTGATCTATCTTTCCATCTCAACCCCATAACCCGGCAACCAAGATAGACACAAAATGCTGGAGTTACTCAGCGGGACAGGCAGTATCTCCGGAGAGGAAGAATGGGTAACGTTTCAGGTCAAGACCCTTCTTCAGTCTGCAGCATTTTGTGTCTATCTTCATTGTAAACCAGCATGCGTGGTTCCTTCCTACACACCCCCCGACACCCGTACTAATCAAAAATCTCTCAAACTGCCTTAAAAATATCCAATGACTTGGCATCCACAGCTGTCTGTGACTATGAATTCCACAGATTCACCACCCTCTGACTAAAGAAACTCCTCCTCATCTCCTTCCTAACGGCACATCCTTTTATTGCTGCAGTCTGCCGAGAATTACTCTCAGCCAGTTTGTGGGCTGGTCACTGACAGCAGTGTGGAGAAGTCATCAATCATTTAAGGCCAAGGATTCTGATCAATCTGACATCTCACGTGATGGATCATGACTCACACAGGGCCAGTTGACAAGAATAGAAAGGAACAAAGCAGTAATAACTTCATCTAACCAAGGACGTTGGATTAATTATAGCACTTTAATGACAGTAATATTAGATTTTAAATAAGAAATTGATGAAACGGGGCATAGAAACATAGACATACAAAATAGGTGCAGGAGTAGGCCATTCGGCCCTTCGAGCCTGTACCGCCTTTCAATATGATCATGGCTGATCATCCAACTCAGTATACTGTACCTGCCTTCTCTCCATACCCCCTGATCCCTTTAGCCACAAGGGCCACTTCTAACTCCCTCTTAAATATAGCCAATGAACTGGCCTCAATTACCTTCTACGGGAGAGAATTCCAGGGATTCACCTCTCTCCGTGTGAAAAAAGTTTTCCTCATCTCGGTCCTAAAAGATTTCCCCCTTATCCTTAAACTGTGACCCCTTGTTCTGGACTTCCCCAACATCGGGAACAATCTTCCTGCATCTAGCCTGTCCAACCCCTTAAGAATTTTGTACGTTTCTATAAGATCCCCCCTCAATCTCAGGTGTGGTCTCACCAAGACCCTGTACAACTGCAGTAGAACCTCCCTGCTCCTATACTCAAATCCTTTTGCTATGAATGCTAACATACCATTCACCTTCTTCACTGCCTGCTGTACCTGCATGCCTACTTTTAATGACTGGTGTACCATGACACCCAGGTCTCGTTGCATCTCCCCCTTTCCTAATCGGCCACCATTCAAATAATAATCTACTTTCCTGTTTTTGCCACCAAAGTGGATAACCTCACATTTATCCACATTATACTGCATCTGCCATGCATTTGCCCACTCACCCAGCCTATCCAAGTCACCTTGCAGCCTCCTAGCATCCTCCTCACAGCTAACACTGCTCCCCAGCTTCGTGTCATCCGCAAACTTGGAGATGTTGCATTCAATTCCCTCGTCCAAATCATTAATATATATCGTAAATAGCTGGGGTCCCAGAGCTGAGCCTTGCGGTACCCCACTAGTCACTGCCTGCCATTGTGAAAAGGACCCGTTTACTCCTACTCTTTGCTTCCTGTCTGCCAGCCAGTTCTCTATCCACATCAATACTGAACCCCCAATGCCGTGTACTTTAAGTTTGTATACTAATCTCTTACGTGGGACCTTGTCAAAAGCCTTCCGAAAGTCCAGATATATCACATCCACTGGTTCTCCCTTATCCACTCTACTAGTTACATCCTCGAAAAATTCTACAAGATTCGTCAGACATGATTTACCCTTCATAAATCCATGCTGACATTGTCCAATGATTTCACCACTTTCCAAATGTGCTGCTATCCCATCTTTAATAACTGATTCTAGCAGTTTCCCCACTACCGACGTTAGACTAACTGGTCTGTAATTCCCGGATTTCTCTCTCCCTCCCTTTTTAAAAAGTGGTGTTACATTAGCTACCCTCCAATCCTCAGGAACTACTCCAGAAACTAAAGAGTTTTGAAAAATTATCACTAATGCATCCACTATTTCTGGGCTACTTCCTTAAGTACTATGGGATGCAGCCTATCTGGCCCTGGGGATTTATCGGCCTTTAATCCATTCAATTTACCTAACACCACTTCCCGGCTAACCTGGATTTCACTCAGTTCCTCCATCTCATTTGACCCCCGGTCCCCTGCTATTTCCGGCAGATTATTTATGTCTTCCTTAGTGAAGACAGAACCAAAGTAGTTATTCAATTGGTCTGCCATGTCCTTGTTCCCCATGACCAATTCACCCATTACTGACTGCAAGGGACCTTAACTAATCTTTTTCTCTTCACATATCTATAAAAGCTTTTGCAGTCAGTTTTTATGTTCACTGCCAGTTTTCTTTCATAATCTATTTTCCCTTTCCTAATTAAGTCCTTTGTCCCCCTCTGCTGGTCTCTGAATTTCCCCCAGTCCTCTGGTAGGCTGCTTTTTCTGGCTAATTTATACGCTTCATCTTTTGTTTTGATACTATCCCTGATTTCCCTTGTTATCCATGGATGCATTACCTTCCCTGATTTATTTTTTTGCCAAACTGGGATGAACAATTGTTGTAGTTCATCCATGCAGTCTTTAAATGCCTTCCATTGCATATCCACCGTCAACCCATTAAGAATAAATCGCCAGTCTATCTTGGCCAATTCACGTCGCATACCCTCAAAGTTACCTTTCTTTAAGTTCAGGACCCTTGTTTCTGAATTATCGATGTCACTCTCCATCCTAATGAAGAACCCAACCATATTATGGTCACTCTTGCCCAAGGGGTCATGCACAACAAGACGGCTAACTAACCCTTCCTCATTACTCAATACCCAGTCTAGAATAGCCTGCTCTCTTGTTGGTTCCTCCACATGTTGGTTTAGAAAACTATCCTTCATACATTCCAAGAAATCTTCTTCCTCAGCACCCTTGCCAATTTGATTCATCCAATCTATATTTGTAGATTGAAGTCACCCATTATAACTGTTTTACCTTTGTTGCACGCATTTCTAATTTCCTGTTTGATGCCATCCCCAACTCCACTAGTACTGTTAGGTGGCATGTACACAACTCCCACTAGCGTTTTCTGCCCCTTGGTGTTTCGCAGCTCTACCCATATCGATTCCACATCCTAAAAGCTAATGTCCTTCCTTTCTATTGCGTTACTCTGCTCTCTAACCAGCAACGCTACCCCACCTCCTTTCCCTTTCTGTCTATCCCTCCTGAATATTGAATATCCCTGGATGTTCAGCTCCCAGCCTTGGTCACCCTGGAGCCATGTCTCCGTGATCCCAACTATATCATAGTCATTAATAGCTATCTGCACATTCAACTCATCCACCTTATTACGAATGCTCCTTGCATTGAGACACAAAGCCTTCGGGCTTGTTTTTACAACACTCTTACCCATTATACTATTATGCTGAAAAGTGGCCCTTTTTGATTTTTGCCCTGGATTTGCCGGCCTGCCACTTTTACTTTTCACCTTGCTACCTATTGCTTCTACCCTCATTTTACACCCCTCTGTCTCTACGCTCACACATTTAAGAAACCCTTTCCCTTTAACTCCATCCTCCACTATACCAATCGACACCCCACCCCCCTTATTCAGTTTTAAACCACCCGTGTAGCAGTGGCAAACCTGCCTGCCAGAATGCTGGTCCCACACCTGTTAATATGCAATCCGTCCCTTTTGTACAGTTCCCCCTTACCCCAAAACAGATCCAATAATAAAACATATAATCGGAATAAAATAAATAATAAAGACATCACCAAAACACAAATTAAAAACAGAATTCAATCCAAAGACAAAAAATCAAAAACACAATGTGAAGAGAGAGCAGCGGCAGCTAAAGTGCGCCAGCGTCCACTCTCCGTTCCGACAGCCATCTTGGACACAGACTAACATGTTTACTTACACACAAAAGAAATCATCCCCTTACAATGCTTACCACTGTGGGGGAAGGCACAATGTCCAATCCCCATCCCCAGTTCACCCAAAGTCAGGCCTATTGAGGCCACCGCTATTGCCTCTACGGAGGTCCGATGTTCCTGGCCGTTCTGGCCGGGTGGTGTTGCCCAGGGTCGGGAGAGTCCTCTCAGCGGCTGAGCCACCTGGAACAGCCGCTTCCTGACTGGGGACCGCAGCTTCCGAAGCCGACAAGGCCGCGCCGGTTTGGAGCTCCCCAGCTCCCGATGTTAGAGTCAGCGCCGCCCATTCCGCAGACCCGTAGCCCGGAGGTGTTGATCTCGGCGGTCACAGCTCACCGGAGCTCCAGCGCATCGATCCAGCGCAGCGACCCAGGCAAGGCATCGCCCGATCCGCTCCGCGATAGCGCCCCAGCGCTGTGCCGTCACTGAAGCCGAGGTGCTGGGCGACAGGAAACGGTGCTCCATGCCTGCTGGTAGGCCACGAGGACGGGTCGACGGGGCAGCCCGGAGAAAAAGCTGCCTCTCCAACCAGGTAGGGACCTAGAAGTTTAATTACCTCCTTCCCCCCACATTAAAAAGTCCATTCTCCAACAGACAAAGGACAGGACTTACTAAAACTCCAAAAAAAAAGTGAGTTAAACAGACGGCTGCTGGGTAGCCCCAAGATGGCTCCTCCCTCGTCTGAGGCAGGAGCCACCTTTTAAACCTGGCTCGGACAAAACTCTGATTATTAATAACCCTTTATCTGTTATTTGCACTTCATCATTTTATTTATTCATGTTTGTATATATTTATATTATGGTATATGGACACACTTATCTGTTTTGTAGTAAATGCCTACTATGTTCTGTGTGCTGAAGCAAAGCAAGAATTTCATTGTCCTATACAGGGACACATGACAATAAACTCACTTGAACTTGAATTGTACATTCCCCACCCAACTCCGCTGGCAGCTCATCACCAACCACCCTCTGAGTGAATCTTCCTCTCTCACCTTAAACCTATGTCCTCTGGCTCCTGATTCCCCGACTCTGAGGCACAGACTCTGTGCATTCTCCGCATTATTTTATCCAACTCTGTAAATCATCCCTCACCCCCCTGCGCTCCAAGGAATTAAGCCCTAGCCTGCCCCAACCTCTTCCTATAGCTAAGGCCCTCGGGTCCTGGCAACATCCTTCTCTCCCCTTCTTCATTTCTTTAACATGACACATTCTCCGAGATCCAAAGGAAATTTAAAACAAACTTTAGATGCTGGAACAATTCAGTCGAGATGCTAATGTCAACAATCTTGACAGATGGAATTTTGATTTCGCAATGGAGTGTGAAACCCATTGTAAGGGGCTTATGCAAAGGAGGCTGCAGTTGCAAAGCAGTGCCATCTCACCTACCGAAGTGTCAAGGCTGCACACAGCTATGTTTACTTGTTTACATTGAAGTAGAAGAATGGCTCATAGCACAAAACACACAGTCCTGGTTGCAAGTCTTCTGGCATCTGATCCAGAATCGCTAGAGTCAAGAATGTTTTATTGTCATATGTCCCAGATAGAATAATGAAATTCTTACTTGCTGCAGCACAACAGAATATGTAAACATAGTAGACTATAAACAATATAATAAACGAGAAAAAAAGTTCAGTGTGTGTGTATGTACACCTACATATATCTACACGCACACACACATATGTACACATAAAAAACAAACAATAATAGTGCAATAGTAACAACAATGGTCTATGTAGTTCAAAGCTTAAGGGAGGTTGTAGTGTTTAACAGCCTGATGGCTGTAAGGAAGCTGCTGTTCCTGAACCTGGATGTCACCGTTTTCAGGCTCCTGTAACTTCTTCCCAATGGCAAGGGTGAAATGAGCGTGTGGCCAGGGTGGTGTGTGTCTCTGATGACGCTGCCTGCCTTTTTGAGGCAGCGACTCCCGTATTCTCTGAGGAAAACAGAGCTTGTGTCACCGATGTGCAACTTCTCAACTTGAAGGTCTTTCAGAGAGAAAACTCAATTACACTAACGTAAAAGAGCCATAATTTGCCAATAGACTATTGTAATCAACTGACTGAAAATTAGTCACCAACTCCTTGTGGACTGGTGGGGGTCATTCCATTTGACTCTCTGCTATTTTTTGTTTTACCTTCTGCACGGTATTTCATCCATAAATAAACGTGTCTCGGTAGTTTAGCATGTAGGCATCTCCCAACAAAAATGAGGCAGCCATTCCATTTATTATTGATAGAAATCTGTCACATTTCAAGACTAATCATAAATATACGGACACACAATGAACTACAGATGTACTGGAGTAAGCTGCCCATGCAGACGTTACCAATTCAGATTCCCTTCCAAGTCCCACACCATTATGATAGGGAATATCTTCACATTGCAGCATCACATCACAGTCAAAGTTGCCTGTGCTTTGTGGATTACCTCCACGGACAGTCTTGATTAAGGACAGTGTTTCCTGCAACTCACCCCCACAATCACCACCAAGGGCAGGCAAACAGGCCGCACTTCACAACTGTACCAACTGTCCCGACGCTACCCAGCTCCTGAAGGTAACTACAAGATTCTTACCTAAACGGTGGGAATGAGAAATTAGATTTATTCATTAGCAATTGTTAAATAGGAAATTAGCACATTTGGATGGACAGGGTTGATTAGAACATAGAAGAGTAGAGCACAGGAGACCCTTCAGTACATAATGTCTGTGCCAAACATGATGCCAAGACCAACACTGCCTGGACTTAATCCATATCCTTCCATTCTCTACATATCCAAAAAACGCTATTATCATATCTGCCTCCATCACCAACCTGGCAATGTGTTCCAGGCACTCATAACCCTCTGTATAAAAACTTGCCTTGCATGTTTCTTTTAAACATTGCGCCTCTTAGCTTAAAGCTATGCCCTCATGCATTTCACATTTCCATCCTGGGATAAAGGTTCTGACTGTCTCCCCTATCCATGCAACTCACAATTGTATATACTTTTGTCGGGTCTTCCTGCAACCTCCAACATTCCAGAAAAAAGCTATCCTAGTCCGTTCCACCTCTCCCTGTAGCTAATGCCCCCTAACCCAGGCACCAATCAGGTAAGTCTCCTCTGCACCCATTCCAAAGCCTTCAACTGCTTCTTGTATTTAGTTTAGTTTAGTTTAGTAAGGACACTGGCCCTTCGGCCCACCGATCCACGCCGACCAGTGATTCCCATTACACTAGCACACACTGCACACTAGGGACAATTTACAATTTTTACTGAAGCCAATTAACCAACAAAGACCTGTGCATCTTTCGAGTGTGGGAGGAAACCAGAGCACCTGGGGAAAACCCACGTGGTTACAGGGAGAATTAACAAACTTCGTACAGACAGCACCCGTAGTCAGGATTGAACCCAAATCTCTGGCGCTGTAAGGCAGCAAATCTACCGCTGCGCCACCGTGACCAGAACTGCACACAATACTCTGGGATTAGTCAGCATGATTTTGTACAAGGCACATCGTGTCTCACAAATTAGATTGAGTTTTTAGATTGAAATAACCAAGAATGAGAGCCCAGTTTGTGGTTGCCTGCTCTAGTTTAGTATCTGCCTCAAACACACAGTGCAATATTGGCTAGTTGCCCTGCATGTAAATGGCCACAGTGGTCACTGCGCTGAGTATTGTACACATCTGCTGGTAGAAATGCAGCTGCTATTTTGTACGCAGCGAAGATTCAAGAATAATACTGTGGCTATGACCTGCTCTCCGGCATTGCTTGAGGGATTTATATACTGCCCAAGGCTCTTATGGTGGCAAGAGTTTAATGGCTTTTAACTTGGTGCTGAATTCAGCACCACTAACCGAGTTGTGATCCCTCAGGACTGCATTCTAGCCCTAATTGTAATGGTTTTGGCTGGAGGAGTGATTCTCGGTGGGGTCTGTCTCTCTCTGAGGAACATTTTAAATTTAGACCATTACTAAACTCTGGCTTTTAATAAGCTGGTGTCACAGGTAGATGTGGAAGTCAAGAAGGTGCCTGGTGCGTTGGCCTTTATCCGTCAGGATTTGAATATAGAAGTTGGGACGCTACAGACAATAGACAAAAGACAATAGGTGCAGGAGTAGGCCATTTGGCCCTTCGAGCCAGCACCGCCATTCAATGTGATCATGGCTGATCATCTCCAATCAGTACCCCGTTCCTGCCTTCTCCCCATATCCCCTGACCGCTATTTTAAAGAGCCCTATCTAGCTCTCTCTTGAAAGCATCCAGAGAACCTGCCTCCACCGCCCTCTGAGGCAGAGAATTCCACAGACTATGTTACAGTTTTACAAGAAACCTGTGAGGCTGCATTCAGAGTATGTTGATCACTCTGCCACAGGAAAGAAGCCATTACGCTGCAGAGTGCAGAGAAGATTTGAGGATATTGCCTGAACTCGAAGCTGTAGGGAGAGATTGGGCAGGCAAGGTCTTTATTCCTTGTAGTGCAGGAGGTTGAAGGGTAATATTATAGAGGAGTATAAATCATAAGGGGAAGAGATAGGGTGAAAGCACAGTCTTTTTCCCAGGGTAGTTTTGCAAACTAGAGGCCATAATTTTAAGATTTAGTTGACTTTTGTTTATAGTCACAGGCACCGAGGTACAGCAAAAGGCTTTTTGTTGCGTGCTATCCAGTCTGTGGAAAGACTATACATGAGTATAATCGAGCCGCCCACTGTGTACAGATACAGGATAAAGGGAATAATATATAGTACAAGATAAAGTAGAGTAAAGTACGATTAAAGATAGTCCAAAGGTCTCCAATTATGTAGATGGTAGCTCTGGACCGCTCTCTAATTGTTGATAGGATGGTTCAGTTGTCTGATGACAGCTGGGACGAAACTGTCCATTAATCTGGAGGTTTGCGTTGTCACACTTCTATACCTCTTGCCTAATGGGAGAGGGGAGAAGAGGGAGTGGCCAGGGTTCGACTCGAAGGGAGGTTGGTTTGTGTGATGGTCTCTGGCTGCGTTCACAATTATCTCTGCAAATGGATCCTATGCAGTAATTAACAAGAAAACACATCATTGCCTCTAATTCGTTAGAAGGCTTCGGAGCTTCGGCGTGTCCCCTACAACTCTCACCAACTCCTACAGATGCACCGTGGAAAGAATTTTATCAGAATGCCTCACAGCTTGGTTTGGGAACAGCTCCATTCAAGACCGCAAGAAATTGCACAGAATTGTGGATGCAGCCCAGACCATCACACAAGCAGCATAATCATGGACGAGTCACACCCTGGCCATTCCCTCTTCTCCAATCTCAAATCAGGTAAAAGACATAGAAATGTGAAAACGCACACCTTCAGATTCAGGGACAGTTTATCGCAGCTGCTATCAGGCAACTGAATCATCCTACCACAGCCAGAGACTAGTGCTGAACTGCAATCTACCTCTTTGGTAACCATCGGCCTTCCCTTGATCGGACTTGGCTGGCTTTACCTTGCACTAAACATTATTCCTTTGTACTGTAAATGTATTGTAATACACTGTGCAGTCTAAGGCTCGATTGTAATCATGGATTGTCTTTCCGCTGACTGGTTAGCTCGCAATTGTACCGTGGTACACGTGACAATAAACCAAAGAAACTGAAACTCACTTTTGTCCTCTGGTTTTTGATTCCCCTATCCAGGGTGAAAGACCTTATCAATTGCCCTCATGATTTTATACATCTCTATACCCAGCTTGCCACTATATCGAACAATATTACCCATTCTTCAGCCCATTTGACCAGTTAATCAAGATCACGCTCTAATTTAAAATAACCCTCCAAACTGACTACGATACCACCTACATTTGTGCCACGTTATTATGAGGGAACTACATGCAACAGACATTGGCTGCAACACCTTTCCAACAGTTAAATGTTAGCCCCTTTTACCAAAGAAAGTGGGGCTCAAAGCCAAGCATGTTTGCAGAGGTGAACACATCCATCTTGTGAACAGAGCAGGTCGTTCAACAAGGAATTGGTTGCATCTTCCACACCTCCAGTCGTTGACTGGGTAAATGCAAAGCTGTTTGAGGCAGAGGGAAGAGAATACAAGCCTTGGCTCAGACGGCAGCTGGATGAAGCCGAGGGGAAGGTACTACCTGGGGAAGTCAGTCCTGACCTCTGCTGGGAAGTGACGCATGTGGACATCAGGTGAGGACAAGGCTGGATCTGGCCCTGATCCCATCCACTCCCAATGGATGCTCTCCCAGCTCAGCATGGGACTTCCTCCATCCAGGGAATCACCTTGAACATTCGCCAGCTTACCAGAGGAGCAGCAGACAAAAAGGGAGCAGAATGAAAGGGAAATATACAACATTTTGCAAATTTACAGTAAATTTGATCCATAAATTACCGTAAAGATTTAACTACCTTGTTTAATTACCACGGATTTAACAAAAACATTTCATGTATCAGTTTGGCAGAGTCGGCAGCTCGTCCCTTTGAATTAGAGAATTCAATCCTCACTTCATATTTCAACTTCTAATCTATTGAGATTTTGAAAGTGCTGCATTACAGGCAAGGTGGCCATTTGGACAAGACCAAAATAAACCAAGGCCTTTTTGATGCTGTCCGATCCAGCAATTTGTGTCTTTTTTGGCAAACCAGCATTGGCACTCGCATGGGCCCCAGCTACGCCTGCCTCTTTGTAGGGTACTTCAAACAATCACTGTTCCACGCATACACTGGCCCTATCCCCAAACTCTACCTCCGTTACATTGACGACTGCATCGGTGCTACCTCCTGCACACATGCAGAACTCATTAACTTTACCACCAATTTCCATCTTGGACCGACACCTCCACTTTCTAGATCTCACCGTCTCATAGAAACATAGAAAATAGGTGCAGGAGGAGGCCATTCGGCCCTTCGAGCCAGCACCGCCATTCATTGCAATCATGGCTGATTGTCCCCTATCAATAACCCGTGCCTGCCTTCTCCCCATATCCCTTGACTCCACTAGCCCCTAGAGCTCTATCTAACTCTCTCTTAAATCCATCCAGTGATTTGGCCTCCACTGTCCTCTGTGGCAGGAAATTTTAAATAAATTCACAACTCTCTGGGTGAAAACGTTTCTTCTCAACTCAGTCTTAAATGACCTCCCCTTTATTCTAAGGCTGTGGCCCCTGGTTTTGGACTCGCCCAACATTGGGAACATTTTTCCTGCATGTAGCTTCTCCAGTCCTTTTATAATTTTATATGTTTCTATAAGATCCCCCTCATCCTTCTAAACTCCAGTGAATACAAACCTTGTCTTTTCAATCTTTCCTCATATGACAGTCCCGTCATCCCAAGGAACAATCTTGTGAACCTACGCTGCTCTGCCTCAATCACAAGGATGTCCTTCCTCAAATTAGGAGACCAAAACTGTACACAATACTCCAGATGTGGTCTCACCAGAGCCCTTTACAACTGCAGAAGAGTCTCCATCACAGGAGATAGACTATCGACTGACATCTATTATAAACCTACTAACTGCAAAAGCTATCTAGACTACACTTCTTCCAACCGTGTTTCTTGCAAAGACTACCCCCTACTCCTAAATCCTCCGTCTATGCCGCATCTGCGCCCAAGAAGAGGTGTTCCATACCAGGACATCTGAGATGTCCTAATTATTTAGGGAATGAGGGTTCCCATCTCCCATCATAGGCACGGCCCTCACTCATGTCCCCTCGGTAACCAGCAGCTCTGCACTTGTTCCCGCTCCCCCTAGTCGCAACAGGGCCAGAGTCCCCCTAGTCCTCACCTTTCACCCCATCAGCCGTCGCACACAACACATAATCCTCCAACATTTTCACCACTTCCAACGGGAGCACACCGCTAGTCACATCTTCCTATCTCCACCCCTTTCCGCCTTCCGCAAAGACCACTCCCTCTGCAACTACTTGGTTGACATGCCTTCCCACCCGCTCCCCAGGTACTCTCCCCAGCAACTGCAGGAGATGAAACATCTGTCCCTATACCTCCTCCCTCGACTCTGTCCAGGGACCCTGACGGTCCTTTCTGGTGAGGCAGAGGTTCACTTGCACCTCCTTCAACCTCATCTACTGTATCCAGGTGTGGACTCCTATATATATCGGTGAGACCAAGCACAGCTGGGCAATCGTTTTACGCCTGCCGATTGCCCAGCTGTGGCTTTAACCCAACTTTAAATTCCCTTTCCCATTCCCACACTGACCTTTCTTTCTTGGGCCTCCTCTATTGTCAGAATGAGGTCAAATGTGAATTGGAGGAACAGCACCTCATATTTTGCTTGGGACGCTTACAACCCAGCGGTATAAATATTGATTTATCTAACCAAGTAACCCTTGCATCCCCTGTCTCTCCGCCCCTCCCCCACCCTAGTCATCCCACTAGTTTTACAGCCACCCTTTTGAGTTCCTCTGTTTATTCGTTGTCACCTATCCCACAGCCAACAATGGACTATTGTGTGCCCCAGATTTTCTTGATCATCAGTGCTTTTTACACATATTCCATTTAAGTACTGTCCTCCTAAGTACTGTCTATATCCCTCATTGCCCTTTCCCGACTCCCAGTCTGAAAAAGGGCCTTGACTTGAAACGTCACCTATTCCTTTTCCTCAGAGCTGCTGCCTGTCCCGTTGAGTTATTCCAGCTTTTTGTGTCTGCCTGCAATTCCTTGTCTACAAATTCGTTGCAAAGCAGTCTTGATAGTGTGACTAATATAGCGAGCTCTTTCTTCAATCTAGATATTTCATGGAGATATTGATGATATTGCAAATTAAATATCTAAGATCTCCAATTCCAATAAATACAAAGAGTAAGGGTTAAGTATTACGTTTACAGTTTTGGGTGTTATTTTTAAGATAAACAATTTTCACTCCAGTTGCCCATGGAGTAACTGTGTTAATGTTATAGCAGATGGCGTGTCTGAGTGGGTAATATCATTGTGCCCAGGTCTCAATCTCTGAAAGGAGAAAATACCAAGTCAAAATCAAATAGAGGAAGAGTCATTGTATAGCAGTTAACTCCTACACACCTTCTGGTGGCTGGCATAGAAGAATCACAGGCCTCAGGAGTGCATATGAAGAGAGGCCATTTAGTCCTTCATTCATGGCCTATCAGTCCATTCATCAGATCAAGGCTACCTGAAATGTCTTTCTTTTCTCCCAGTCATGTGGCCACAAGGAAACCCAATGATTGTCCTCTTGAAGAGGAAGCCAGATTTTGACCCGGTTGTCTGAATGTTCTCAAATGTAAAACCATGACGTACAGGGTCACTCTGCACAAGTGATGTAGCCGTGGGCAGCCGTGGCCATTGGGAAATGCAAGAGTGACCTTGTGACAGCCCCTACTGCCATTGATAAACACCGTGCTGGAGTAACTCAGCAGGTCAGGGCAGCATCTCTGGAGGAAAATCGATGGGTGACATTTCAGGTCTGGATCCACATCAGACTGAAAGTAGGGGGTGGAGGAGAGAGGGGTTGGGTGGGAGGTGAGAAAAGACCAGTTTCAATCAGGGCCAGCCCCAAATGACCTCAGGCAAGGCGATGCCTGGCAGTTCCATTGTTGGCTATGCAAGGCGTGATCAAGGGAAACAGACACATAGAAAAAAGGTGCAGGAGTAGGCCATTTGGCCCTTCGAGCCAGCACCGTCATTCAATCTGATCGTGGTTGATCATCCAAAATCCAGTACCCCGTTCCTACATTCTCCCCATATCCCTTGATTCCATTAGCCCAAAGAGGCTAACTCTCTCATGAAAACATCCAGTGAATTGGCTTCCACAGCCTTCTGTGACAGTGAATTCCACCCCACAATATGGAGAACTGTGACTGGTAAAATGACTAGTGTGGCGGAAGGGGGCAAGGAGGTGGAGAGGCGGGGAGGGGAGTATGAGATGAGAGGGGAGTATTGGCTTGATTCTGCCGTTTGAACATTCTGTCTGGATTCACAAGTCCGTAAGGTGTTTGATACTGAACTTACACTGAGAGCAACAATGTGGGGTGGGAGATTGCAACCTTCACGTGGTCCACCCTGGTTCGACTAATGCACAAACAAATAGATGTAGTGTTTTGTTAGGCTGTGCACGCCATACGCAAGACGCAAGCAACAATGTTGGACAAGTTAATTTGCAGCAAAGCATCTGTAGGAAACTCTCAGTCATAGACATGAAGTAACAGTGGTTTCCATGTTAAAATGTCTGCGTAAAATTAGGCAATCATTGTTAAAATTCCACTCTAAAATCTGTCAGATTTGTTTAAAACCAGACAAGTTTTAAAACCAGAAAAAGCCTTTTTCCTTCCCTCTCCCCGCCACCCCCTATCAGTCTGAAGAAGGGTTTCGGCCCGAAACTTTACCTATTTCCTTCGCTCCATAGATGCTGCTGCACCCGCTGAGTTTCTCCAGCATTTTTGTGTACCTTCGATTTTCCAGCATCTGCAGTTCCTTCTTGAACACAAGAGACGACTTTAGTTTCATGCCGTGTAGTGTTTACACCACACTTAATGTAATTTGTAGGAAGGAACTGCAGATGCTGGTTTACACAGAAGATAGACACAAAATGCTGGAGTAACTCAGCGGGACAGGCAGCATCTCAGGAGAGAGGAATGGGTGATCAATAAACGCATGCGCTATATTTTCTTTAAACTGCTATTTTTAAGAACACAAAGTGCTGGAGTAAGTCAGCAGGTCAGGCAACCATCTCTGGAGAACATTGATAGGTGACATTTCTGGTGTGGACCCTTCAGAATGTTTCATTCTTCATTCTGCTGTTTTTAAGGGCCACTTTCCAATCTCAGGCAATATGCAAACTCTCCCGAATCCACATTTGTCTTTTTAAACACTGAATTTCACACTTCTCTTCACCAGACGTTTGCTTTATTCGACTTACTCCGCACAGACTAAGTGAGGCAATATTCATGAGCACTTCAATTTGGAGTTTGGAAATGGCGCCAAAACATGGCGCCGCCAACATGTGTAATATATGCAAAAAGAATTTCACTGTGCAGTAGTATATGTGATCAATCGAGAACCATTGAACCACTAATTACCCATATTTACAAATCCCTAGAAACATTCTACTTTAGCGGACGCAGAAACGACGACTAAGTTTTCTGAACGGTTTTTATTGAACACTCGCTCCTTAGCAAACAGGTCTCTGCAAGCACGTCTAATCACAATGGTGGTCAGCAAAACAACTGTGGTGCGAACGCGAAACTCCGCAAAAACAGCAGCCCCTCCCGAGTCACGTGACCGCGGCTTCCGAACGCCGGGTTCGATACCTGCGTGCGCCAGTAGGCGCCGCTACACTACAGTAAAATCATCGCTCCCCATGAACCATATCACCACCTCACCCACTGAAATATGCCATTCCAAATTGCAAAACAATATTTGCTAAATTGATCAAGCCACTGATAACAAATACAAACAAGTTCAAAATCAAAACTTCTACAACACATTATCCCCTTCAACTAAATGTAACTTGTCGCCTTTTATTTTGCTTTGGAAAATAAGTCAACCGGTCGGGAGCTTGCCAATTTTATACTTTCTCTCCAACTACTTCTCTTGGGTTTTTAATTCCATTTACAGATTTGGAAGCATTTATCGAAGTGTTAAAGTGCTGGACCCAGGAGGATTACAGTGACGAGTGACACTGGACTTGAATCGTGAATCCATGCACACAGTCAGACAACAAGAGATCCTGCATTTCTGTAGTGCCTTTCAAAGCCCACCTCGGCCAGTGAGGTATTTGTTGCAATTACACCAGTTTAAATCCAGGAAACACAGCAGCCAATACACCAATATTCTCGGAAGCAGTAAAGTGATAAAATGTCCAGTTTTACTGATTTTTCCCATGGGATTAACATTGGTCAGGATAGCCAGATAAACTCCCTGCTGTTCTTCCACAAGGCAGAGCCAGGCATCTTATGTAGGCAGGAACTTCAAATGCTGGTTTAAAACAAAGATAGGCACAAAAAGCTGGAGTAACTCAGCGGGTCAGAGAGCAACTCTGGACAAAAGGAATAGGTAACGTCTAGGGTCTTCAGACTGAGAGTCACAGGAACACGCCCTTTCCCCTGACTCTCAGTCTGAAGAAAGGTCTCGATCCAAAATGTCACCTATTCCTTTTCTCCAGATATGCTGTCTAAACCGCTGAGTTATTCCAGCTTTTTGTGCCAAGCATTTTATGCTCCGTTCCATTTTCTTTCATGCACACATCTAATATCTTGCACTAAATGTTGTCCCTTTTATCCTTCATCTGTGCAATGTGGACGGCTTGACTGCCACCATGTTGTTACTGGACAGCATGCAAACAAAAGCTTCTCACTGTACCTCGGTACAGGTGACATTAATAAAATAAAACTAAACTAATATCCTTTTAAAAATATCTGGCGGCTTTTCCTCAATTATACATGTTCATAAGATATAGGAGCAGAATTAGGCCATTCAGCCCATCCAGTCTACTATGCCATCAATCATGACTTATCTATCTTTCCCTCTCAACCCTATTCACCTGCTTTCTATCAATAACCACTGACACCTGTACTAATCACCCTTACTAATTACTAATCCTTTTCCTCGGGCTACCATGGATCTTACTAAGGACATTTCTCCTCAGCCCACTGCTCTATTTACGTAGCTGATGAGTTTATGGTCTCCAGTTGTGGATTAACACTAATGTGAATGCAAACGCACTCTCCACATTCCTATCCAGCCATTCCATTAGGTCAGCATCAAGTCCTCAAAATGTCCTCAGTGTTATGTCCCAACATGTTCAACCCTTCCTTACAGCCGTAGCGTTAACTAAAAGTAATTGCACTGAGGCTTGGGAGGTACAAAGGATGAGGTTGAGGATGCAATACAAACCCAAAGCACAGGCAAGGGAAGATCAGGGAAATGCCACCTAAAAGTCGATGTTTACATTGACTTTCAAAACTCTCAGCAAGGATGAGAAATGGGGTAATTTTACTTCGGAGTCACGTGAGTGACTACGTGAAGAGCCCGCTCAGCACGCATGCGCGGGATTGCGTTCAGCAGTGCAACAGCGGCCGCATCGGGAGTCAGGCGCTCCCGTTACGGATTGAAAGACGGACCGTCAGGTAGGTACCTGAGGTCGGGTTTCTTTCACAGGAGAGCCTTCTGCTTCGTTTTACAGGCAGAGAACAAAAAGGCTCTTGAACAAACCTGTCCCCCGCACTACTCCAACGGAGGAGCGTTCCATCTTGGGGGGGCAGCAACAGGCGGTAGGACCGCTTACCGGGCGCTCCGCCATCCCCGACACCGGGCCGAGCCCAGTCCCGCTAGCGCCTGAGCAGCGGGCTGGATGTAAAGCTACCCGAAAAAGCGCGCGGCTGGTGGTTTCCGACTCGTCGGACGGGGACGTCTCTCCACCCGCACGGGGGAGAGACAGCCGCCTGAGCCGCATGGAGCGGCTCCTGGAGCAGGTGCTCCAGTGACACGTGCTGCGTGAGGGGCGCTCTCGCAGGGGGAGTTCAGGCACTCCCTCCACAGTGCCTTGTGCACTGGCCATCGCTTCCTCCTCACCCGAGGGCAGCTTTGGCGACCAGGACTGGGCTGGTCAAGAAGAGAGGATGCTGGTGGGTGGAGACCAAGTATGCAAGGGGTGCAGGACCAGGAAGAGCTGCTGGGTGTGGTGGACCGCTACGTGGCAGCCCCACGTGCAGGAAGGCCATTAGAGCCTAAACTAGCGGCCAGCATCAACCACCTCTCCAACAGGCCCCTACAGGAGCAGGTGGTTAATGAGGCCTTAAAAATGTACACAGCTCCAGAAAATTGTGAGTCCCTCAAAGTGCCGGCTGTCAACAGCCAAATCTGGGGGCACGTCGGGACAAATATTCGGAACCAGGAGCTGATACTGCAGCGGATCCTCAGGCTCCTGACGTCAGCCATCACATCATTGCTCGTTCTGTGGACAATACGGAGATGACCACAAACCTACAAAACACTCTCGCACTGTTGTACAACATGCAGTTCGAGATAAATAACCTCCGTAAAGATAAGACCTGCCCGATGTTGGGTGCCTTTTATGGTTTAAAAGCATATGCATCCAATATGCATCACTTGCATGTACGGTTACAAATCAAAAATTTGCGGGGTTGTGCAAAACCCCAGCCACTGAGCCAGACACACTGCTCTTTGGCAAAGACCTCACGAAAAAAGTAAAAGATATGGAAGAGGCCTCTAAAATTTTCGGTCTCATGAGGGCAGTCCCCGGGACGAGCAAACAAAAACAACAATACCCAAGCAGCAGCACCCCATCGTGTCCACCAGTCGACATCTACCATTTTTTTTTAGACCAAGGGCCCAGAGCGGACCCCATGGAAAATGCGCCACCCCCCAACATCACCGCCACGTCAGACAACGCGCAAGACTCGCTGGTCGGGGAAGAGACATAAGAAATACCCATAACCATGGAGGTAGGTGGGTCTGGTTCCTACCAGCATATAGAAAGTACGGGCTCAATACTAACAGGGGGGAGATTACACCTGTTTAAGGGAGCATGGGAGTCTATCATGAGTGACAAGTATATACTCAATAGCATTAGTGTATACAAAATACAATTTATACTAGAAAAATTGCCACCAGTTCAACATTCACCCCAGTTAAATAAAAACGAGAGGCACAAGTTGAACTGGTGACACTAATCACAAAGGGTATCATCGAAAAAACAAAACATGAACCCTTGGAATTTGTATCAAATATATTCACAAAAATCAAGAGATGGTGGATGTTGTATCATCATTGACTTAACATCACTAAATATGTATGTATGTACATTTCAAAATGGAAACGCTTGTTACTGCCAAACAACTGATTTCCAAAGGATACTTCATGGCAAGCATTGACCTCAAAGATGCTTACTATTCAGTGCCCATTCACAAGGATCATCGCCGATACCTGAGATTTACCTGATGGGGCAACTATGGCAGTTTAAAGTGTTACCCAATGAGTTAACATCAGCCCAAGATTATTCACCAAGATACTAAAATCAGCCCTGGCAATTTTAAGAAGACAAAAACATATTGTCACGGCATATCTTGATGATATATTAATAGTAGACAAGACCATGGAATTGGCTATATCAGCTGTATCAGCTACCAAACAGTTGTTCGAAACCCTGGGATTTGTCTTACATCCAGATAAATCTAAGTTGAAGCCATCAACAACCATGGACTACTTGGGCTTCACAATTAATTCAGTCCACATGTCTGTAACTTTGCCAAAAGACAAAACAACTGAATTGGCATTTCCGGCTACACAATTTGGACCTTTGCACTATCTAAACTTACAAAGAGCAAAGGTACAGGCACTAAAACGACATGCAGGTCATTATGATCGTATCATGAAATTACCCACTGAAGCAATATCAGAACTACAGTGGTGGGCAGAAAACATTTGGCATAGTTTCAGCCCTATCATCATCATTAACCCTACTTTAGTTATCCAAACAGATGCCAGTGCTCAAGGCTGGGGAGCGACTAACTCCATATCCAGCACAGGTGGTAGATGGACTAACCTAGTCATCATTACTACTTACACTGGGCATTAACTATCTAGAGATGTTGGGTGCCTTTTATGGTTTAAAAGCATATGCATCCAATATGCATCACTTGCATGTACGGTTACAAATAGACAATACTACGGTGGTGGCCTACATTAACCATATGGGCGGCATAAAATCGATATCATGCAACAAATTGGTCAACACAATTTGGCAATGGTGTGTCGAAAGACATATTTGGCATATTAAGCTAAATACAGTGGCAGACACCAGGTCACGCAAATTTAATGACAACACCGAATGGATGTTAAACCCCAAAGTTTGCAAAGATTATTAAGCAATATGGCACGCCAGATATCGACTTATTTGCATCAAGGCTAAATCACCAGGTACTTATGTATGTCGCTTGGGAACCAGACCCTCAGGAAGCAGCGGTAGATGCGTTCGAGCTGGATTGGGGAAATTTCTTCTTCTATGCATTTCCTCCCTTCTGCCTCATCAGCCGTGTACTACGCAAAATACAAATGGACTCTGCTTCAGGTATTTTGATAGTACCCGACTGGCCTACACAGCCATGGTTCCCATTACTCCACGACATCCCTCCGAACATCCACAAGAAAACAGTACTTGTCCAGCATCAAAAAGTGGGAGAAGTACTGCTTGGATACAGGGACCACCTACACAACCGCTACAGTTACCAACGTACTGGAATTCTTGGCGAACCTTCACCACGATGAAGGACTCAGCTACAGTGCCATCAACACAGCTAGAAGTGCCCTGTCTGTCTATTTAAAACAAGCTCCAGGACAACAGGCCATGGGGTCCCACCCGCTGGTGGTCAAACCAATGAAGGGTATTTACAACTCTAACCCCCCTAGACCAAGGTACACCCATACATGGAATATCAGTGTGGTCCTGACATACCTCAGGGGATGGCCACCAGCCAGACCCCTCAACCTGGAACAATCTACACTCAAAACACTCATGTTGATGGCACTTGTATCTGTACAGAGGGTCCAGTCTCTACACCTATTGCGACTGGCCAACATGATCACAGCTCCAGACCAGATCTGTTTCATTATCCAGGGACTGAGCAGACCAGGAACACCTTAACCAGTAGTGGAATTCCGGGCTTACCCAGCAGAACCACGGTTATGTGCCATGACCCACCTACTGCCCTACATAGACACAACCAAAAATATTCGAGGGAGTGAAAAAGCCGTATGGGTCAGTCATAAAAGCCCTTATAGTCGGGTGACGAGCCAAACCATTTCGAGATGGCTCAAGCAGGTACTAAAAAATCTGCCGGGATTAACACTAACATGTACAAATCTCACTCCACCAGGGCAGCATCCACATCAACGGCCGAAAGAATGGACGTGCCAATAGACCACATCCTGGCTACAGCAGGATGGTCGAGGGAAACAACGTTCAGAACTTTTTATAACAAGCCGTTGGCAAAACCTGTTTTATTTGCAGAAAAGATTTTACAGACTGCAAATATTTAATTTAACCCAGGGGAGCAGTTTAATTCTTGTTGTTATTGTTAACAAATACCTTTGTGTTTTTTCTACAAACAGATTCATTGGTTGATTACGATAACACACATCCTCCCTCAAGTACTTCGGCAGTGAGTGATGTAATAACTGTTACACGGTTTGAAATCACAGAGCTTTAAAATCTTCACGTAGTCACTCACGTGACTCCGAAGTAAAATAGTAAGATTAAACGAAAACTTACCAGTTTGAAGTTTGATCTGTATTTTATGAGGAGTTACGATGAGGGATTACGTGCCCTCCGCTCCCACCCTCAATAATATGGGTCAAACTGATAACTGATGTCTCCTTTTCTTTACTATGTTTATTTCAATAAATGTGTCTATCTGTGATTCCGCACCGCTGCTTTGAAGTATGCCACGCATGCGTGCTGAGCGGGTTCTTCATGTAATCCCTCATCGTAACTCCTCATAAAATACAAATCAAACTTTAAACTGGTAAGTTCTTGTTTAATCTTACTATTACATAGAAACATAGAACATAGAAAATAGGTGCAGGAGTAGGCCATTCGGCCCTTTGAGCCTGCACCACCATTCAATATGATCATGGCTGATCATCCAACTCAGTATCCTGTTCCTGCCTTCTCTCCATACCCCCTGATCCCTTTAGCCACAAGGGCCACATCTAATTCCCTCTTAAATATAGCCAATGAACTGGCCTCAACTACCTTCTGCGGCAGAGAATTCCAGAGATTCACCACTATCTGTGTGAAAAAAGTTTTCCTCATCTCGGTCCTAAAAGATTTCCCCCTTATCCTTAAACTGTGACCCCTTGTTCTGGATTATAGCAGAGTCCATATAACCATATAACCATATAACAATTACAGCACGGAAACAGGCCATCTCGGCCCTACAAGTCCATGCCGAACAAATTTTTTTCCCCTTAGTCCCACCTGCCTGCACTCATACCATAACCCTCCATTCCCTTCTCATCCATATGCCTATCCAGTCATAGCAGAGTCCGTCGGTACTCATGAGGGCCAGAAGCCATTCTGGTGTTCTACAGCTCCTAGGATGTTTCATCAAACAACTCATTTTTAGAATATAGTCACAGTTCCCTATGATGGTAAAAAAAAAATACAATCTATACATAACCGTATGCACAGTATTTTTAACCAAATGGACTCTACAGAACTACATGCCAAAACGTTATCGGTTGTAGAATCATAGTCATACAGCATGGACACAGGCCCTTTGGCCCAACTTGCCCATGCTGCTCCACCTACACTAGAGTCTGAAGAAGAGTATCGACCTGAAACATCACCCATCCTTTTTCTCCAGAGATGCTGCCTGACCCGCTGTCGAGAGCAGTTTGTGTCTATCTTCGGTATAAACCAGCATCGGCAGTTCCTTCCTGTACATCGACACAGGTCCCCGTGTTTGGTCCATATCCCTCTAAATATTTCCTGTCCATGTACCTGACAGATGCCAACAGCAATAGATTCAGATGTCCACCAAGTCATGTCATGGTGTCGTGTCGACATTTCCTCCTGTCCAAGAGGAGGAGCACCTTCAGCTTTGTTTGTTGCATCTTCTCGGGCCATTAAAGACAGGCAATAAATGCGGGCTTTAGACTTTTATTATAGACTTCAGAGATACTGCTGGGAACAAGCCCTTCATTCCACCGAGCCCGTGCCGACTGGCAATCAGCACCCGTACACTAACACTATCCTACACACACTAGGGGTAATTTACAATTTTTACCAAAGCCAATTAACCTACAAACCTGCACGTCTTTGGAGGAAGAGGGAGGAAGCCAGATCACCCAGAGAAAACCCACGCGGTCACAGGGAAAATGTACACAATGTACAGACAGCACCCGTAATCAGGATTGAACCCAGGCCTTTGGTGCTGCAAGGCAGCAACTCCACTGCTGCGCCACTTTGCCTTGTCAACGGAGCCCAAATCAAGACAAGAAGAATACAAATTATAAAAAAACTCACACATTAGATGAGAGATATCAAGTGTGAAAATGTAAAGGAAGGAGAAAGCTAATTGTTTCCCTGCGGTTTTGTCTGACCTTGAAGTAGATATTGAGAGCACTTGGCAGCTAGCAGCTTCCTTCATCTTTAGCTATTAACTTGGAGCTGAACTCTGGACGTAGTTTGCCCTTCGGCCAAACTTGCCCACACCGGCCAACATGTCCCAGCTAAACCCGTCCCACCTGCCTATATCCCTCCAAACCTGTCCTATCCATGTACCTGTCTAACTGTTTCTAAAACGTTGGGATAGTCCCAGCCTCAATTACCTCCTCTGGCATCTTGTTCCATACTCCCACCACCCTTTTGAGTGAAAAAGTTACCCCTCAGATTCCTATTAAATATTTTCCCCTTCACATTGAACCTATGTCCGCTGGTCCATGAGCACCCTACTCTGGGCAAGAGACTCAGTGCATCTACCCAATCTATTCCTCTCATTATTTTATGCATCTGTACTTCAACATCTCCAGATGGTTGGACCTGGGGCACAGTCCGTTCTCAGTGTCACTCTCTCTGCCCAACCTTCCTTCCTTTTACCCAGACGTGGAGGTTGGATGTATCGACCTTCCCCAGCCTAGAGGCGGAGTGGGCCAGAGGCGCAGCCTCCCGAGGGCCATGCAGCGCACTGGCTATTGGCTAAAGACACTAAATATCAACATCCAAGACCAAAACATGATGAAAAAATACAGAAAAAAGATTTTTTTAAATCACATTATTTTGATGGTTTTAAATACTCATTATTTTAAAATTGAGCAAAACAAGGCAAGCCAGAATAAGCCACATTCCCCACATTACCCAGGGTTAGCTAGAGGACATTTCCATTAGCCCGGCACACCTCACTGGGTAAAGCCAGGGCCAGCTGCAAATACATCTGGGCCCTCTCTTCAACGTGTGCAGGAAGGAATTGCAGATGCTGGTTTAAATCAAAGATGGACACAGAAAACTGGAGTAACTCAGTGGGTCAAGCAGAAGGAATTCCTTCTCTCCAGAGATGCTGCCAATCCCGTTGAGTTACTCCAGCTTTCTGTGTCCATCTTTTCAACATTGCAGGTCAGGCGTGTACGTGACATCTGACTTCCGGCTAATAACTGATAGTTGTCCAGCACAGAAACAGGCCCCTTGACCCAGCTTGCCCATGCCGACCAAGATGCCCCATCCATGCTAGTCCCACCTGCCCGCGTTTGGCCCCAATGCTTGGATCCACCAGTCAGCACGGTGCATCCCCTAATGTTACCATCCCCGCTAAAGTAAAGCAGGTAATCCTCCAATCCCACATCAAACAACACTGTCCAAGATTTACGGATTATCCCCTACTGTGTAGGCAGCGGATGTGAAAGTGGGATAACTTAGAACTAGTGTAAATGGGTCAAATGGTACTAAAATAATGAAAGTCATCTTATCAATAACAGCATCTCAATGCAAGAACAGGCCCCATTATATTGAATTGAAGGCAGGTGGGACTAGTGAAGTTGGGACATGTTGGCCGGTGTGGGCAAGTTGGGCCGAAGGGCCTGTTTCCATGCTGTATGACTCTATGGCTCTAATTGAATTGATACAGTATGGAAACAGACCCTTCAGCCCACTGAGTCCACGCCACCCATTCACACCAGTATTAAGCTATCCCACTCTCACATCCACTCCCTACACAATAGGGGAACATTTCACAAGAGGTGAATCAAGTTAGGAATCCACTCATCCTTGGGTTGTGGGAAGTAACTGGAGCACCTGGAGGAAACCCACGCAGTCACAGGGAGAATGTGCCAACTCCACACAGACAGCACCTGAGGTCAGGATCGAACCTGGGTCTCTGGTGCTGTGAGGCAGACCTCTACCAGCTCAGCCACTGGGCCACCCACAGGCCTCAAATACAGGTGTGCATCTTATCAATGACAAACAAGAAGATAGGTACATCTGTGCTTAACACTGTGGAGGTTAGGAACTAAAGCAAAAACAGAACAAAGCTGAGTATATTCAGGTATGTAGGTCAGACACCATCTGTGGAGAGAACAGGGGGTGAAGGGTTTAACCCACTGCCTTTCATCAGAATTAAGGAATTAGGTTGAGTGTAGAATGAAGACACATGGAACTGCAGATGATAGTTTACAAAACAAACACACAAAGTGCTGGAGTAACTCAACAGGTCAGGCAGCATCCTTGGAGAACATGGATAGGTGATGTTTCAGGCTGGAACCATTTCAGAAGAGTCTGAAGAAGGTACCTGACTGAATACGTCACCTCTCCATAAGATAGACAAAAAGCTGTAGTAACTCAGCGGGACAGGCAGCATCTCTGGAGAGAAGGAATGGGTGACGTATCGGGCCAAGACCCTTCTTTCTGAGGTGCTGTCTAACCCCCAGAGTTACTCCAGCTCTATGTGGCCTTGTTCAAATCAACCTGAAACATTAATAGACAATAGATAATAGACAATGGGTGCAGGAATAGGCCATTCGGCCCTTCGAGCCAGCACCGCCATTCAATGTGATCATGGCTGATCATCCCCAATCAGTACCCTGTTCCTGCCTTCTCCCCATATCCCCTGACTCCGCTATTTTTAAGAGCCCTATCTAGATCTCCCTTGAAAGCATCCAGAGAACCTGCCTCCACAAAAATTCCCCAATAACTCTGTTTTTCTTTCCCCACAGATGCTGCCTGGTGGAGTGTTTCCAGCATTGTTCTGGGTTTATTACAATTGCACTAAAAGACTACGATCTGTCTCTTTCATAGCAGTATCTCAATGGAACAAAGTCCGGTTAATGCTAACATACTGAAGGGCATGCCTTCGATGGCTCTGAATAAAGAAAGTACACAAAAACCACAAGGCAATGAATCTATTTTTAGTCGACTAGAAAGAAGGCGGATAATCTAATCTTGGATGGTGGAGGGTTGTTGCAATGCACAGCTACATTATATTAATGAGTTGGGAATTTCTGCCGAAATGTTCTCGATTTAAAATAAAGAAACTCAAGCAGAATCGTAAAAAAGAATCAGGAAAGAAAACCAATGCAGAGAGATGAGAGGAGGGAAGAAGCAAAGATATTTAGGGAGATTCAGGCATTTAGATTTGAGTCAAATGGTGACTGATGTAACATGATTACAGAGAGGTACAGAGGATTTCTAATTAACTGCAGTAGGACTATGAACTGGCTGCTCCCTTCATCCATTATGTTTTATTGTTCAGGGATCCGTGTTTTGGTAGTGAAAACACTTCCAATCGCTCATGGTTCGTTGGAGCAAACAAAAATGCACATGTATATTCAAAGGTAAAATAGAAAATGCCAGTAATATTCTGACCAGAATACAGTGCAACAATTAGAGAGCAGTAGACAAAAGTGCTGGCGAAACTCAATGGGTGCAGCAGCATCTATGGAGCGAAGGAAATAGGCAACGTTTCGGACCGAAACCCTTGGGTTTCGGCCCGAAACGTTACCTATTTCCTAACTTTGTCTACTTTCGATTTTCCAGCATCTGCAGTTCCTTCTTAAACAAGTGGTGATTTGTAGTTTTTTTTAAGAGAGCCAGAATCTATAGTTTTTTTCAATTACAAGAAATAACCACTGTTTGCCTGGTTCCATTCTGGCCTAAACAATTGCAGCTAACTATACGCCCACCTCTCACTGTCTTACTTCAGCTCCTCTTCAAGGATCTACCCTTCGCCCTCATGTTTCTCACTCATGTCCACCATACATCAACATCATCCAAACAAGATGATGTAACGTCAATTAGTAATCAGAGAAAAGTCAGAGAAAAACAGTTTTACCCAAAGTGTACTTTGTCTACCTTCAATTTTTCAGCATCTGCAGTTCCTCCTGAAACAATTAGAGAGCAGTCCTGCACTATGATCTACCTCAATGGAAACCCTCGGACTATCTTTGATCGGACTGTACTGGCTGTACCTAGCTCTAAACGTTATTCACGCTATTCACGTTATTCCCTTGATCATGTACAGTGCATTCAGAAAGTATTCAGACCCCTTCACATTTTCCACTTTTTGTTACATTACAGCCTTATTGGATTAAATTCTTTTTTTTGTATCATCAATCTACACACAATACCCCAGAATGAAGAAGTGAAAACAGGTGTTTTTAAATTTTTGCAAAGTAATTAAAAATAAATAACTGAAATATCACATTTACATAATTATTCAGACCCTTTGCTATGACACTCAAAATTGGGAGAGAAAGGCCTTGGTCAGGGAGGTGACCAAGAACCCGATGGTCACTCTGACAGAGCTCCAGAGTTCCTCTGTGGAGGTAGGAAAACCTTCCAGAAGGACAACTATATCTGCAGCACTCCACCAATCTGGCCTTTATGGTAGAGTGGCCAGACAGATGCCACTCCTCAGTAAAAGGCACATGACAGCCCACTTGGAGTTTGCCAAAAGGCACCTAAAGGACTCTCAGACCATGAGAAACAAGATTGTCTGGTCTGAAGAAACTAAGATTGAACTCTTTTGCCTGCTTGCCAAGCATCACATCTGGAGGAAACCAGGCACCGCTCATCACCTGGCCAATACCATACCTATGGTGAAGCATGGTGGTGGCAGCATCACGCTGTGGGGATGTTTTTCAGCAGCAGGAACTGGGAGACTAGTCAGGATCAAGGGAAAGATGAACGGAGCAAAGTACAGAGAGATCCTTGATGAAAACGTGCTCCAGAGCCTTCTGGACCTCAGACTGGGGCGGAGGTTCTCCTTCCAACAGGACAACGACCCTAAGCACACAGCCAAGACAACGCAGGAGTGGCTTCGTGAAAAGCCTGTGAATGTCCTTGAGTGGCCCAGCCAGAGCCCGGACTTGAGCCCAATCGAACATCTCTGGAGGGACCTGAAAATAGCTGTGCATCAACGCTCCCCATCCAACCTGACAGAGCTTGAGAGGATCTGCAGAGAAGAATGGGAGAAATTACCCAAATACAGGCGTGCCAAGCTTGTAGCATCATACCCAAGAAGACTTGAGGCTGTAATCGCTACCAAAGGTGCCTCAACAAAGTACTGAGTAAAGGGTCTGAATACTTATGTAAATGTGATATTTCATTTATTTATGTTTCATTACTTTGCAAAAATTTCGAGCCGCCTGTTTTCACTTTTTTATTATGGAGTACTGTGTGTAAATTGATGATAAAAAAAAGAATTTAATCTATTTTAGAATAAGGATGTAAGGTAACATAATGTGGAAAAAGTGAAGTGGTGTGAATATTTTCTGAATGCACTGTAGCTGACATAAAAGCTATCTTTGGCCATCTGTTCTAATATTTCCTTAATTTACATTACATCAGATGTTGACAGATAATGCAATTCAAAATGCCTTGGGACTTCAAGAGGTCAAAAATGTTTCATATATTAAGACACTTTGTTGTTTGTATAGATCTCTCTTCTTTCTTCATTCCAAGAAGCGCTGTATGGCGGGCAGCACAGCGGTAGAGTTGCAGCCTTACAGTGCTAAAGACCCGGGTTCCATCCTGACTACGGCCGCTGTCTGTATTGAGTTTGCATGTTCTCCCTGTGCAGGCGTGTGTCCTCCCACACTCCAAAGACGTGCAGGTTTGTAAGTTAATTGGCTTCGATAGAATTGAAAAATTGTCCCGTGTGTAAATTAGTGCTCGTGTACAGGGTGCTCGCTGGTCAGCGTGGACTCGATGGGCCGGAATGGCCTGTGTCCATACTGTATCTCTAAAGTCTAAAGCTAGAGACTCTACTCATTCCTGGCAGACCCAGAAATGTCTGCTCAGTCTGAATGACAGCGTAGGTGAAGGGGAGATCCTCAGAGCTTGTTCTAACTTAGGAAAAGTTCAGAAAAAAGTGTGTGTGGCAAACATTTCCACTGCCAGCAAGGTAATCAGAGGATACATCAAAGATTGAAAATAAAAGAGAATTGACAGTTCTAACCAAGAGTATTGGTGATAGAAGTAAATTGACAGGTAGTTTTCAGAAGGGAATTTAATAAATATTGAAAAAGGATAGATTTGTAGAGCTGTGGGAAAGAATGGGGTGAAGAGAGTGTTTGACTCCATAGTTGTTTAAAGATCCTGCAGGTGTTAAAAGACTTCCTTGTAAAATTCAATGCTGTCACTCACGTCAATGTGCACCTATTGTTACACAGATGCATTGTTTGCTGCTTCTGAAATGCAGTTCTATTGAATGTTGTGAGGTGATTATGTAGCTGCGCCTAGTGTGTGAAATGCCAAGTTTACCGTTAAAATGGTTTGACTATAAAGATTTCCATGTTAATTAGAATGGCATTGTTCCTTCAGATGTGAAAGACTTGAGAGGAGTACTTTTCAATAAGTTTCTCCCTTTCTTGCATGCATCCTTTCCAAATAGACCTGCTGAACTATTCATTTTACTTCGGAGTCACGTGAGTGACTACGTGAAGAACCCGCTCAGCACGCATGCGCGGCATTATGTTTCAGCAGGCAACAGCGGCAGGCGGGAGTTAGGCACTCCCGCTACAACCCTGAAAGGAAGCTTTAGGTAAGTCTTACCTTTGGGTTAACAGCGACTCGCGTCTGTTTGTTGCTCCAGGTGGAGCAAAGCAGCAGAAGAATGCGGCCCCCGTTGGACCTCGGGTAAGGAGTGTTCCGTTTCACGGAAGGGGGAGAGCGCCACCAGGACCTCACACGCTGCGGTCCACGGACAGAGAGCTGCACCGGTGCCAGTCCGGATGCAAGCGGCCCCCGTTGGACTCCGGGGAAGGAGTGTTCCGTTCGCGGAAGGGGGAAAGACGCCACCAGGACCGCACACGCTGCGGTCCACAGACAGGGAGCTGTGCCGGGTACCAATCCAGAGACAGCGGGAATCAGGCGCTCCCACTACAGTTTAAAAACGGACCATCAGGTAAGTCTACTCTGAGGTCGGTTTTACTGGCAAAGGAGAGTCCTTTGCTTATTCCAACAGCCAAGAAAAAAGAACAGAACAAGACTCTCCAAGAAACCTGTCCCCAGCTCGGCTCCAGCAGACAGGCGTCTCATCAGTGGGGGACAGAGGGCGGTAGGACCGCCAACCCGGCGCTCCGCCATCCCCGACACCGAGCCAAGCCCAGTTCCACTAGCGCCTGAGCAGCGGACTGGATGTCAAGAATCCGGCCGGTGGTATCCGATTGGCCGGACGGGGACGTCTCACCGCCCGCTTAGGGCAGAGACAGCCGCCTGAGCCGCATGGAGCGGCTCGTGGAGCATAAGCTCCAGCGAGACTTGCTTTATGGGGAGCAGTTTCCCAGAGGGAGTTCAAGCACTCCCTCCACAGTGGCTCATGCACTGGCCATTGCTTCCTCCTCATACGAGGACAGCTTTGGCGACCAGGGCTGGGCTGGTCAAGAACAAGGGGCACTGGCTGAACAACATCGGGAGTATGCTTGAGGTACAGGAACAGGAAGAGCTGCTGGGTGTGGCCGCTACGTGGTTTCACCACGAGCGAGATGGCTTCAGTCTTAACTGTTGGCCAGCCTACTACCTGTTTTTTCCAAAAAACCTCTCCAAGACAGGTAGCCATGAGGTGTTGGTTCTATCACGCCTCCCCTAAATTGCATTTACTCAAAGTGCCCGCCATTATTGGGGGATACATTGAGCAGCGCATTTAACCTAAATGTTTAAAAAATGCATTTGATACCCTGACGTCGGCTATCATGTTCACATGCTCATTCCAGAAGGGCAGGGTTGTATGGCAAAACACCTGACCCTACTGTTCAACGGTATACCCCATAACTTCTCAAGTGAAGTCACAAACCTGCCCTCAATCTATGAAATTAACAGGACTATGAGAACGCCGACCTCACAAGCAGATCCGGCTACCTGACACTTACCAAACCAGTCCTAAAAAACTGGACAAAGTGTTCAAACTATTCGGCACAAGAGGGCAGAGTCTGGAATGAGCACCACACAGAAGACCAGACAGCAGTACCTCTCCGCGTCCACCAGGGGCTTCTACCTCATGGTACTGGTGAAAGCTCGGGGCCTGCATGTCAAACCCGTAGCATTCTTAGGTCTCGGCCCAGAGCAGGCCCCAGGGAAAATGCGCCACCCCCCAACAAACATCGTCCCTACAAGAACAAGGAACCAGAAACCGAAGAAAACAACAATGAAGACAGATAAGTATGGTTCCTACCGTCACATAAAGGTGAAGGGTTGTACTAACAAGGGGTGGGTGAATCACGCCTGGTTAGGAAGCTATCATTCTTGGTAGTTATATACCAAAAAATAAATACAAGGGGAATAGAATAATATCTTGCCACCAATTAAGCAAGCACCCCAAGGGGGCTACCCTCCCACGATGGTGAATGTCGCACCATCATTGATAAACCACTTGAGTATTTCACCAGGTATACCCTTTCATGGGATTTGTAACTACTACCATGGAACTAAGGATACTTTATGGTAGACATCGACCTTGAAGATGCATACTATTCAGTACCTTCTCATATAAGTTTCGGATATACCGCAATTACCTGGATGGAGTACCATGATGAGCATTGCGGCATTTAAGTCAAAGCTATCCAGAATCAACCAGCCCTGACACTAAAGGAACATTCCGTCATGGCATGTCTATATATTAACGACACACTATCCTTGGATACAGCTTTAGCTGCATTAGCTACTAACTTATTTAGCGGGCACTGCCATATATCCAGATATTTACGTTGACTATCCACAACTTTGTCATCTGGTATTCATTAAGACTATCAGTTATGGTAACATTTAACCACCAATCAACTACGTGGCAAAGTAATTGGGATAGTAGCAGCATTACCAGCTACTGAACATTGTACCTTTCCTATGAGCTGAGATACTAGTTCAAAACTATATCCATACCTGTAATATGGGGACAAATGGATTAATCTGGAGTGTTATCATGGAATTTATCGGCAGGAAGGATTATGGTTGTACACTTCCACCTGTTTTGAGTAACATCTTATGTGTCCTGATGTGTTACTGAGCTTGTAATACTTAGTGCCAATGTGAATTGCCTTAAATGTGTTATATATTAACTTACTTAATTCTAGTGAAGCATTTGCTCAGTAATCCACCAAATTTGCATGTTCGTTTATAAGTTAACAACATCACAGTGGTGGCATATACCAAACCACTTGGGCGGCGAACATCGATATTAGGTGACAATTTATTAACAATTCGTAACCGTATGTCGTCAAACATGTTTTGACCATCAGTAACTCACCTATCAGGTGAGCTAAATACTGTAAACATACATTTAAATCAAAAATATTTGCTGAAATTACTAAGCAATATGGACATCAGATATCGATACCTTATATCCAAATAAATCACCACATACTAACTTATGTCACATGAAACCAATTTCAAGGCAGCGGCAATGGAGACATTCCCGCATATTGAGGGGTGGGGGGAATCTAATTTCTATGTTCTCCTTTCCTTCTACCTCTTCAATAGGTACTACGGCTTCATCAGTCGGGTACTACGCAAATTGCAGTAGACCAAGTCCACAGGCATGGTTCCCAGTGATCCTCGATATGGTCATTAAAAGAATTGCAGAATTGGGAAGACCACTGCTGTGTTTGGATCAGCAGCACTATCAACCTGATGACAGCATTCCGTCGCATATCCTAGGGAATATACCTGAGCATCAAGAAATGGGGCACTGTTTTTCCAAAACAGGAATTACACATGCAACTACAACAAAAAACTGTACTGAAGCTCCTGGCAGGTCTTCACCACAATGAAGGAAATGTTTCTGTCAGCCTACTCAACTTGGGTACCGCTCACTGGTGATCAGATACAGGAGAGGTATATTCAATCAATTCCCCAGAAATAGGTACACCCAAATTGGGATGTCAGTGAAATCCTGACATACCTTAGGGGATGATCACCAGCCAGGTCACTCACCCTGGAACAGCCTACCCTGAAGATGGACATGCTGGTGGCCTTACCTCAACACAAAGAGCCAGTTCTCCAATCTACTGCAATTGGACAACATGGTTATAACACCAGATAGTGTCACATTCCCATTCAAGGGTTGGCCAAACAGAACAGACCAGGAACATCAGGTCCGGTCATGAAATTCCGGGCATACCGACCTGAACCACGTTTTATGTCATGAACCACTCAGAGATCTACATCGACACAATAAGGAATACCAAGGGAGAGGAAAAAGCCTTACGGGTCAGCCACAATAAACCTCTTGGTCGGGTGACGAGCTAAACTATCTCTAGTGGCTCAAGCAGGTACTGGGAGTTGCTGGAGTAAATACTAACATGTATAAATCTTATTCCACCAGGACAGCTTCCACGTCAGTAACTAAGAGGATGGACGAGCCTATGGACCACATCCTGGCTACTGCAGGGTGGTCTAGGGAGTATACGTTCCAAACTTTTATAACAAACCACTGACAGAACCTGTATCGTTTGCAGAAAAAGAATCTGCAAAAAATATATAATTTAAGCCCGGGGGAGCAATTGGTTTTGTTGTTGTTAATAACATCATTATGTTTTTACGAACAGATTCATGATTGATTACGATAACATACTTCCTCCCTCGAATGACTTCGGCAGCGAGTGAAGTATGAACTGTTACACGGTTTTAAATCACAGAGCTTTGAAGTCTTCACGTAGTCACTTACGTGACTCCGAAGTAAAATAGTAAGATTAAACGGGAACTTACCAGTTTGAAGTTTGATCTGTATTTTATGAGGAGTTACGATGAGGGATTACGTGCCCTCCGCTCCCACCCTCAATAATATGGATCAAACTGATAAACTGATGTCTCCTTTTCTTACTATATTTCAATAACTGTGTGTATCTGTGATTCCACACCGCTGCTTTGAAGTATGCCGCGCATGCGTGCTGAGCTGGTTCTTCACGTAATCCCTCATCGTAACTCCTCATAAAATACAGATCAAACTTCAAACTGGTAAGTTCTCGTTTAATCTTACTATTTTAGTTTATTGTCACATGCACCGAGGTACAGTGAAAAGCTTTTGTTGCATGCCATCCCGTCAGCAGAAAGACAATACACGATTACAATTGAGCCATTTACAGGGTATAGATACATGATAAGGGAATAACGATTAGTGCAGAGTAAAGTCAGCAAAGTCCAATCAAGGATAATCCGAGGGTCACCAAAAAGAGTCAAGAGAGTTTTGTCATGTGTCCCAGATAGGACAATGAAATTCTTGCTTGCTGCAGCACAACATAATATGTAAACATAGTAAGGAACAGGAGATAAAAGTTCAGTGTGTCTAAACAGCATAGACCATATACATACACAATATATAAACAGATAAAGTACAATAGGCTGTTATTGTTCAGAGTTTGTTTGATGGCGTGTTTAATAGCCTGATGGTTGTGGGGAAGTAGCTGTTCCTGAACCTGGATGTTCCAGATTTCAGGCTCCTGTACCTTCTTCCCGATGGCAGCGGAGAGATGAGTGTGTGGCCAGGATGGTGTGGGTTTTCAATGACGTTGGCAGCCTTTTTGAGGCAGCGACTGCGATAGATCCCTTCGATGGTGGGGAGGTCAGAGCCGATGATAGACTGGGCAGTGGTCACAACTTTCTGCAATCTTTTACGCTCCTGGACATTCAAGTTGCCGAACCAAGCCACGTTGCAACCAGTCAGCATGCTCTCTACTGTGCACCTGTAGAAGTTTGAGAGAGTTCTCCTTGACATACCAACTCTCCTTAATCTTCTCCACCAAAGAGGTAGATAGCACAGCACTGCCCTCTGGTTGTGGTAGGATGGTTCAGTTGCCTGATAACAGTTGGGAAGTGTCTCAAACCGAAACGTCACCCATTCCTTCCTTCTAGAGATGCTGCCTGTCCTGCTGAGTTACTCCAGCTTTTTATGTCTATACAGCTGGGAAGAAACTGTCCTTGAATCTGTAGGTGTGCGTTTTCACACTTCTATACTTTTTGCCTGATGGGAGGGGAGATAATTATTCTGCTGGCCTAGCCAAGGCAGCGTGAGGTATAAATGGAGTCAATGCAGTCTAATGGAGTCAATAGAAGGGAGGTTGGTTTGTATGATGGTCTGGGCTGCTTCCACAATTGTGGCTGAGAACAGAAGAATGCAATGAGTTTGAAGAAGGGTTCTGATCTGAAACATTGACGACCCTTTCTCTCCAGAGATGCTGCCTGACCTGCTGAGTTACTCCAGCACTGTGTGCCCTTCCTCGATATAAACCAGTATCTGCAGTTCGTTCCTACTAAATGAGTTTTCCTCTTTTAAGGAAATGGTCAATCCTTCGTTAACTTTACCTTTAAAGTGAGTTGTTACTGGAAAGGCTGCAAACTGCCTGGTCCCTCAACCCCTGGAACCACCACAGCTTGGCACTGAAATATCAGAGGGGATGTTTACATCATTAAATTGAACAGAAGCTTGAAACCACACACCACCTGACTGAGAAACAGCTTTTTCCCCTCTGCTATCAGGCTTCTGAACATTAATTCCATAAGCTGGGGTACTATTCGATTCACGTCTACCCCATTGAGGACATTGGACTTTGTCTAAGGAACTGATGCACTTCTGAACTCTGTATCTCCCCCTTTGCTCTACTACTATTGTACTCGAGTTTGAACTGATTGTATCAGCTCATGTTAGATCTGATCTCGTTGGATAGCATCAAGGACAACGCTTTTCACTGTAGCTCAGTACATGTGACATTAATAAACCAAAATATGAGAAGCCACCATTTTAGATAGTAACAACAGAGGACTGACATAATTCCCCAAACAGGAGCTATGTTCATTGAAAGTTTCACCAGTTGAATAAGTGGATTGATAGTTCAACCAAGGTGGAGACTTTGGGAGTTGTTGACGTCAGCTTGTTGCATGATGTAAAGACATTCTCCAGTAGCCAGAGTGAGAGTAATGGGCCTGTCCCACTTAGGCGACTCTTTAGGCGACTGCCAGGGACTCGTTTTAATGGAATTCACATACGACACCCAGTGACAACCTACGACAGCAAAAATTGTCGCCACTGTCACCGAAAATGTGTCAACATGTTGAAAATTTTGCAGCAGTCATCTGTAGTCGCCCAAAAACTCGCCTAAGTGGGACAGGCCCATAAAGAAAAAAGACAGGACTCAGAATAAATACATAGTCTGTGACAAGATAGGCCAAACTGATCGACTTCCTTAGAAGATAGAGGTGATTTGGTTTGTCGGCGAATACTCTAATGAACTTCAACAGTTGAACTGCACAGAGCTCACAGACTGGTTGCCTGGTTCAGCAACTTGAAAGCCCAGGGGTGAAAGAAATTGGAGTGGCAGACATTGCCCGGCCCATCAAAGGTACTGATCGCCCCTTCCATCAACGGGATCTGCCTCAAAAAGGCAGTCAATATCATCAAAGACTAATTCTACACTGGCCACGCTCTCATTTCACTGCTACCATCGGGAAGAAGGTACAGAAACTTGAAAACCATGACCATCAGATTCAAGAACAGCTTCTTCCCAATAACCAACAGTTTCTTGATCACTACACACCAACCGCAACTATGAACTTCTGAGGGCGGACTTCATTTGCACTGACATGTTTTTGCAATAGTATTATAGTTATTAATATATTGAATTTTTTACAATTATAATATTTATCTGTGTTTATTGCGTTTACAGGCCTGTTAACCTGCTGCGAGTAAGAGTTCATTGCCCCATTGTCAGTTCATATGACAATTAAATACTCTTAACTCTTGATCTCGCTTAAAAGCCATCACTTTGGTACATATTGATGGGCAGCAGTGGTGCAGATATAGAGTTGCTGCCTTACAGCACCAGAGACCCGGGATTGATCCTGACTAAGGGTGCTGTCTGTACTGAGTTTGTACGTTCTCCCTGTGATTTCTCCGGTTTTCTCCGGGAGCTCCCGTTTCCTCCCACATTCCAAAGATGTACAGGTTTGTAGGTTCAATGGCTTTGATAAAATTTTAATTTGTCCCTCGTGTGTAGGATAGTGTAGTGTACGGGGTGAATGCTGTTCAGCATGTACTCAGTGGGCCAAAGGGCCTGTTTCTGTGCTGTATCTTTAAAGCTTCTGAGTAATTCTCTGAAATAATTATGAGTGTGTATATGTGGTTATTGGATATTATGCTGGTTCATTCCAAAGAAAGTCATTAAATGTTTTGGAATCATTAAATGCTTTTCCAATATCATATAATATGTAATATAATAACATGCAACATAATTTTGGAACGATTTGAGGAAGAGCAAGAGAGATTTATTCTGGATGATAAGTTGCAAAGAGTACAGAGGAGATTTACAAAGGATAATGCCAAGATTTGAGGCCTGAGCTATAGGGAGAGGTTGTTTGGGCTCGGACTTTATTCCATGGAGAGCAGGGGAAAGAGGGGTGATCTGATAGTTGTACAATATCATGAGGGGAATGGAAAGAGTGGATTCAGAGTCTTTTACCTAGAGTAGGGGAATCAAAAATTCAAGAACATAAGTTGAAGCTGAGAGGGGAAAGATTTAATAGGAACCTGAGGGGCAGCATTTTCACACAAAAATGTGGGTACATGGAACAAGCTGCCAGAGGGGTTAGTTTAGGCTGGTAATATAACAATAATTGACAGGCATTTCACAGGAAGCAGGGTGGGAAGAAGTGTTGTCAAGATAGCTGTGGGAATCAGTGGGTTCACAGCTATCTTGACTACACTTCTTCCCACCCTGCTTCCTGTAAGGACTCAATCCCCTACTCCCAATTCCTCCGTCCACACCGCATCTGCACCCGGGATGAGGTGTTCCAGACCAGGGCATCGGAGATGTCATCATTCTTTAGGAATTGTGGGGTCCCCTCTTCTACCATAGATGAGGCTCTCACCTGGGTCTATACCCCGTGACTCTGCTCACACTCCCCATCCCCCACTCGTAACAAGGACAGAGTCCCCCATGTCGTCACCTTCCACCCCATCAGCCGGCGCATACAACATATAATCCTCCGACATTTTCGCCACCTCCAGCGAGATCCCACCACTGGCCACATCTTCTCATCTCCTCCCCTGTCCGCTTTCCGTAGAGACCGTTCCCTTCATAACTCCCTGGTCAATTCGTCCCTTCCCACCCAGACCACCCCCGCCCCTGGTACTTTCCCTTGCAACTGCAGGAAATGCTACACGTGTCGCTTTACCTCCCCCCTCGACTCCATCCAAGGACCCAAACAGTCTTTCCAGGTGAGGCAGAGGTTCACCTTCACCTCCTCCAACCTCATCTACTGCATCCGCTGTTGTAGGTGTCTCCTTCTCTACATCGGTGAGATCAAGCGTAGGCTCGGCGACCGCTTCGCCCAACACCTCCACTCAGTCCGTACTAACCAACCTGATCTTCCGGTTGCTCAGCACTTCAACTCCCCCTCCCATTCTGAATCTGACCTTTCTGTCCCGGGCCTCCTCCATTGCCAGAGTGAGGTGCAGCACAAATTTGGAGGAACATCATGTTTCTCTTGGGTAGTTTACATCCCAGCGGTATGAACATTGACCTCTAATTTCAGGTAGTCCTTGCTTTCCCCCGCCACCCACCCAGCTCTCCCACATAGCCTACTGTCTCCACCTCTTCCTTTCTTTTTCCTCCCCCCCCCGACATCAGTCTGAAGAAGGGTCTCTACCTGAAATGTCGCCTACTCCTTTTCTCCATTGATGCTGCCTCACCCGCTGAGTTTCTCCAGCATTTTTTGTCTACTTTCCATTATTGATAAGAGTATTTTAACAGAAATGAAGACCAGACCAGAAATTAAGATCACTCTTTCTGAAAGGGCATTGCAATATTTTTCACTATCCCCTGTAAATGGAAACCCTGCACACCCAAAGCTTGTATTTACTGTAAGATACCAGGGGATGTGCAAGTTTTGGTTTATTTTCATATACACAGCTGCCTGCAACATGCTGCCTGGGGAGCGGTGGAGGCAGATACAACAGGGGTTTCAGTTAGACACAGGGATAAGCAGGGAATGGAGGGATATAGATCATGTTCAGGCAGAGGAGATCAGTTTAACGGCATCCAGCGTAGGAAGGAACTGCAGTCGCTGGTTTACACCGAAGATAGACACACAATGTTGAAGTAGCTCAGCGGGACAGGCAGCATCTCTGGGTAGAAGGAATTGGTGGCGTTTCGGGTTGAGACTTCTTCAGACTGAAGAAGAGTCTGGACCCGAAACGTCACACATTCCTTCTACCAAGAGATGCTGCCTGTTCCGCTGAGTTATTTCAGCATTTTGTGTCTAACTTGGCATCATGTTGAGCACAGACATTGTAGGGTGGAGGTCCTGTTCCTCTGCTGTACTGTTCTATATCTTATATGAGAGTAAAGAGGGGGCAATGGGAGGAGGTCTTACACAGAGTGTACATTTTAACTTGGAGCCAGCTATGAAAAGCACATACAGTTCCAATCCGCTCTTGTGTGAAGGAAAAACTGCCCCAGCTCAGGATCATGGATTCCCCTTTTCACCACTGGCAAAGGTATTGCCTTTGGTTAATGACTTAAATGTCTATGTCAACAGTGTATACTGATCACACCTTACATGATTATAATGGAGATACAAGGAACTGTAAATGCTGGTATACAAAATAGTGTTGGAGTGTTTGACTCAGCGGGTCAAACTGCATCTCTGGAGGGCATGGATTGGCAACGTTTTGGGACAGGACTTCAGACGTGCAGGCTTGGGAATGTCCTTTGGAATATCTGAATTCATCCATAAAAAAGCATCTCCCCATGTCGCAATCAATTGCTCATTACACAAAGCCCTGGGCAGTCTGTGTTCTCTCTCTGAATATGTAATTCAGTTAGGTCTATTATTGTCGGGTGTACCTAGGTTCAGTAAAAAGCTTTGAAGGCACCGAAGCTGGAGTAACTCAGTGGGACAGGCAGCATCTCTGGAGAGAAGGAATGGGTGATGTTTTGGGTCGAGACCCTTCTTTTGCATGCTATCCAGTCGGATCAGATACAGGTCCACCATAGATGTCCCAGCAACCGATAGTTCCTTCAATCCCGACAAAATTACACGAGCGGACTTGAAATCTCCTCCGGATGTCCACCTGAACCACCTAGGCCAGGTGAGTCGGCTGATCTCAGCCTCATTGGGACTTCCGCGCCGATCGGTGGGCCGGGGCTCTGGAACGTCGGCCCGGCTGGAGCCAGCAGATCCGTTCCCATAGCCGACTTACGCGGCCGATTTTGTGGGCAAGTATTTCATCCAGTCACTCCCCCCCCCCCCCCCCTCCATTGGTCTGCCGAAGCAAATAATACGACAAGGCTCTGGAACCAAAGGTGCTGTGGAACAACAGTGGTAGATTGGTAAAATTATGCATAAATACAATCAAGTTAAACTCAAGTATAATGGAAAGAGCAAAATTGCAAGATACAGAGTGCAGCATTGCAGTGCATCAATTCTATTCTTTAAGGGAATTTCCTGTAATTAGACCTATTATTGTTACTTTGTTAATTTCCCGCCATATCCTCAGTATAATCCTTCGTTTAACTTCAAGTAAAATTCTGGGTCAACTTTTTTCTATTCCCTCATCTATCATCTGAGATCCCTCACAGCACTCTTCTTTCAAGTATGAAAATCTCCAAGAATATTATTTTGCTTTTCCTCAAGATTCAGACTTCCTGAAACAGATAACTTCTTGATGAGAATACCCATCTTAGGTAACAAATATCTCATGTACTTGGTGACACCAACATATTGTGATGGGTGGCTCATCAGAAAGCCGAGAACATGGAGCAAGAGGGCTCTTCAGACTTTAGAGATACAGTGCGGAATCAGGCCCTTCGGCCCATCCAGTCCGTGCCGACCAGCGATCAACCTGTACATAGAAACATGGAAACTAAGTGCAGGAGTAGGCCATTCGGCCCTTCGAGCCTGCACCGCCATTCAATATGATCATGACTGATCATCCAACTCAGTATCCCGTACCTGCCTTCTCTCCATACCCTCTGATTCCCTTAGCCACAAAGGCCACATCTAACTCCCTCTTAAATATAGCCAATGAACTGGCCTCAACTACCCTCTGTGGCAGAGAGTTCCAGAGATTCACCACTCTCTGTGTGAAAAAAGTTCTTCTCATCTCGGTTTTAAAGGATTTCCTCCTTATCCTTAAGCTGTGACCCCTTGTCCTGGACTTCCCCAACATCGGGAACAATCTTCCTGCATCTAGCCTGTCCAACCCCTTAAGAATTTTGTAAGTTTCTATAAGATCCCCTCTCCTAAATTCTAGAGAGTATAAACCAAGTCTGTCTAGTCTTTCTTCATAAGACAGTCCTGACATCCCAGGAATCAGTCTGGTGAACCTTCTCTGCACTCCCTCTATGGCAATAATGTCCTTCCTCAGATTAGGAGACCAAAACTGCACGCAATACTCCAGGTGTGGTCTCACCAAGACCCTGTACAACTGCAGTAGAACCTCCCTGCTCCTTTACTCAAATCCTTTTGCTATGAAAGCCAACATACCATTCGCTTTCTTTACTGCCTGCTGCACCTGCATGCCTACCTTCAATGACTGGTGTACCATGACACCCAGGTCTCGCTGCATCTCCCCCTTTCCCAATCGGCCACCATTTAGATAATAGTCTGCTTTCCCGTTTTTGCCACCAAAATGGATAACCTCACATTTATCCACATTATACTGCATCTGCCAAACATTTGCCCACTCACCCAGCCTATCCAAGTCACCTTGCAGTACACTAGAACTATCCGACGCATTAGGAACAATTTATAATTTTTTTACAAAAGCCAAAAACACATACAAACCTGCACATAGTTGGAGTGGGGGAGGAAACTGGAGCACCCTGAGAAAACCCACACAGTCGCAGGGCGAACGTACAAACTGTGTACAGATAGCCTTCTCCATGGATTGTCACCTTGTCGTGGTGGAGAAGCTTGTGTAGTCCTGAGATCCTGAGAGTGATGTCGTCTGGAGCTATGCTCCTGGTAGGGCCATCCATGGTGCTAAGGTCCCTGACAAAGAACAATCCAACCAAGACCTCAACGGTGGAACAGGCGGAGGACGATGGCTGACTTTAGTGGAGCATCACAACGGTTGGGAAGGCGGATGAAGGCTGCAGCAGAAAAGGGTCTCCGGTCGTCTTCGACTCCATGCCACTGGATCCTGACCCAGATCTGTCAAGGATCGTGGGGTGGCTGTCTGTGCACCAGTCTCCCCACGTTAAACAAAGTCACGCACAGGCGTCCTCCATAGAGAGGACAGTCATACTCGTTTCGAGTGACCACCGATGATGTACAGGCAGCACACCCACTGCGCCACCTTGCCGCCCCTCTTGAAAAGTAGTTACGCAGTTATTCCTGAAGAGGAACTCACAGAATGAGGGATATCTTAACAAGTAGATTCTATCACGTGATATACTCAGTGAGCGGTACACTGAGGAATTTGCTGTATCTATGGGGCTGTACTGGTAACCAACTGAGATCAATAGGCTAGTAGTGCTGCTGCCTCACAACGCCAGAGACCCGGGTTCGACCCTGACCTCGGGTGCTGCCCGTTGTGGAGTTTGCCCATTCTCCCTGTGACCTCCAGGTTTCCTCCAGGTACTCTGGTTACAGCTCGCATCCAAAAGACGTGCAGGTTTCTTGGTCAGCTGGACTCTGTAAATCTGTCCCAGATGTGCAGTGAATGGGTGCAAAAGTGGAATAACGTGAAACTAGTTTGAACAGGTCAGCATAGACTTGGTGGGCCGATGGGCCTGCTTGCACGCTGTATCTCTAATGATCTCTAACTAAACCGTCCCTCCTGATCACTGCCTCTGGTTGACTTATCTTTCCCAAGCCTCTTAAATCAGTCACATCTGGCAATTGCTCTCACTAAGCAATTGGTTCATTTATATTTTCATCAGGTACTTAACTAGAGATTAGCCACAAACATGCCCTGCAGCCAACCAAGGACTATCGGAATTCAGTGCTGAGGATTCTGAGCTCTCATGTTTGTCTGCGCTCTCTGCAACTCCACTGAGCTGCCAGGTTTAAAATCAATGCTCATGAAGAACAAGTTTAACATAATGTCCCCACAGTCCTCACACTGCAGGGTACACGAGAGCATTCTGAACATTGAATTCTCCCAATTTCGTTAGCCCTTGCTGTCTCCTCCCCTTCCTCAACCCTCGGGCTGTCTCCTCCCATCCCTCAGCCCTCGGGCTCCTCCTCCTCCTTTTTCCTTTCTTCTCCCCCCCCACACCCCACCCCCCATCAGTCTGAAGAAGGGTTTCGGCCCGAAACGTTGCCTATTTCCTAAGCTCCATAGATGCTGCTGCACCCGCTGATTTTCTCCAGCATTTTTGTGTACCTTCGATTTTCCAGCATCTGCAGTTCCTTCTTAAACACAGGGTACACGGGAGGATTGATGGACTCATGGAATAGATAGGGTCATACCATCTAGATAGGACAGTGGTAAATATACAAAATGAACAATGTATTTCTTATAAGATTTAATTGTCATTAGCCCTAAGTGGATGATGATAAATGCAGGGAAAGGTACCAGATAATTAGATCGAGAGTCTCCGAATATAAATAGAGAGGGACCTTCATGGAGCAGGGATGATCAAGGGCCATAACACTGATGTTTATTGGTACCTTCTAACCACTTCTAAGCATTGAAACTTCGTTGAAGCTTACTGAATAGTGAAAGCCCTGGATAGAGTAGACGCGGAGAAGATGTTTCCACCAGTGGGAGCGTCTAGGACCAGAGGCCATAGCCTTAGAATAAAGATTCAGATTCAACTTTAATTGCCATTGTCAGTGTACAGTACAGAGACAACGATATGCAGTTAGCATCTCCCTGGAAGAGCGACATAGAATATGATTTCAATAAATAAATCTATTTACATGTATACAGACATAGTGTTTTTCCTGTGGGAGGAGTGTCCGGGGCGGGGAATGATTGGCAGTCACCGAGGTACATTGTTGAGTAGTGTGACAGCCGCAGGGAAGAAACTGTTCCTGGACCTGCTGGTTCGGCAACGGAGAGACCTGTAGCGCCTCCCGGATGGTAGGAGGGTAAACAGTCCATGGTTGGGGTGAGAGCAGTCCTTGGCGATGCTGAGCGCCCTCCGCAGACAACGTTTGCTTTGGACAGACTCAATGGAGGGGAGCGAGGAACCGGTGATGCATTGGGCAATTTTCACCACCCTCTGCAGTGCTTTCCGGTCGGAGACAGAGCAATTGCCATACCATACTGTGATACAGTTGGTAAGGATGCTCTCGATGGTGCAGCGGTAGAAGTTCACCAGGATCTGAGGAGACAGATGGACCTTCTTCAGTCTCCTCAGGAAGAAGAGACGCTGGTGAGCCTTCTTGACCAGAGTTGAGGTATTGTGGGTCCAAGAGAGATCATCGGAGATGTTGACCCCCAGGAACCTGAAGCTGGAAACGCGTTCCACCTCCGTCCCGTTGATGTGGATGGGGGTGTGCATGCCGCCCCTAGACTTCCTGAAGTCTACAATGAGCTCAGGAAAAGGAAGTTATTTTAGAAAGGAGACGAGGACGGATTTCTTTAGTCAGACGGTGGTGTATCTGTGGAATTCATTACAATAGATGGCTGTGGAGACCAAGTCAATAGATATTTTTAAGGTGGAGATTGACAAATTCCTGGTTAGTAGGGGTGTCACGCGTTTTGGGGAGAAGGCAGGAGAATGGAGTTGAGAGGGAATGATAGATCAGTCATGATTGAATGGCCGAGTAGGCATCAGGGGCCGAATTACCTCTTTCTGCTCCTAGAACTTATGAACTATAAACTTATGAAACATTTGAAAACTTATGGGCGGCATGGTGATGTAGCTGTAGAACTACTGCCTTACAGCACCAGAGACCCAGGTTCAATCCTGACTACGGGTGTTTGTCTACGGAGTTTGTACACTCTCCCCATGACCTGCGTGGGTTTTCTCTGAGATCTTCAGTTTCCTCACACACTCCAAAGACATACAGGTTTGCAGGTTAATTGGCTTAGCATAAATGTAAAGTTGTCTCGAATGCGTGTAGGGTTGTGTTAATGTGCAGGGATCGCTGGTCGGTGCGGGCTCGATGGGCCTAAGGGCCTGTTTCCACGCCGTATCTCTAAAACTTGTGGCCCTTGTGGCTAAAGGTATGGAGAGAAGGCAGGTACAGGATACTGAGTTGGATGATCAGCCATGATCATATTGAATGGCGGTACAGGCTTGAAGGGCCGAATGGCCTACTCCTGCACCTATTTTCTATGTTTCTATGTTTCTAAAACTAAAACTAAAAACTAAACATCTTGGGAATACTATAATGTCAAGGACATGGTGCCCTCTAACCTCAGCAGACTAGTCATCAACGTGCCTTTCTGTAATATTGCAGGGCTCAGATTTCAGGCTGTCAGTCTGATTGCACGTGTATTATTATTATTATTTTTTAATTTTATTAGAAGTATGTACAATACAGTGGTACCTTTTTACAGGTTCCCAAAATTATGTTAACATAATACATTCTCTGTACAACTTCCTTTTTTTTTAAAAGATAGAAATAAGGAAGAAAGAGATAGTAAAGAATAGAGGAAAGTCTAGTGTGTGCGAATAAAAAGGAGGAAAAAGAGATAGTGAGGAAAAGAAATAAGCAAGAAAAGAAAGCAGGAGATTATCAAATCGCCACAAGGAGATGATTTTTTATATTCTTGATCTTTCACCCATACCTGAAACCTTTAATTTTTACGATACTGTTGCACCACATGAATCCAATAAATCAATAAATGGAGGCCAACTCGTTAAGAATTGGTCTTGTTTATCTATTAGGAGGAGTCTCATTTCTTCCAAGTGTGCTGTGTCCAACATATTACTAATCCACATTTTAAGCGTTGGTATAGTAGCATTTTTCCAGAATTTAAGTATGTTTTTTTGCTGTTATTAACCCATAATTAAAGAATGAATTTTAGGGTATGTTTAATTGTTCCCGTCTCCCATTACCCCAAATATAATCATTTCAGTATTAGGTTCCATTTTTAGGGATTGCACGCGTATGTGTACATGTGACGCACTTGTGATCTGCCTGTAAAATATTTCTGCAGAATATAAACAGTGTTACAAACTGTGCTCCCATTTCACACAATGGAAATGTTATTAGTCCTGAATTAATTTCATGGATACCATCCCATCAAAATGTAGGATTCGCAGTTATGGAAGAAAGCAAGTGTTGGCAGGCTGCTGAGCCTTATTCACAACACATCGCTCACTCCTTACAAAGCACATCACTAGAAAATTCACTAAAAAACTAATCACCACCTACTTGCATCCAAATATCCTCCAGGATCAAAATTAAGGACAAAGAAGGTAACCATATACGATCACGCCACAGCCAACATTGATTTCTATGTTCGATATGGAAGTGGATGGGACAAATGAATATATTTGAGTATAGAAGCTGGGATGTAATGTTAAAATTGTACAAGGCATTGGCGAGACCAAATCTGGAGTATGGTGTACAATTTTGGTTGCCCAATTATAGGAAGGATGTCAACAAAATAGAGAGAGTACAGAGGAGATTTACTAGAATGTTGCCTGGGTTTCAACAACTAAGTTACAGAGATAGGTTGAATAAGTTAGGTCTTTATTCTCTGGAGCGCAGAAGGTTAAGGGGGGACTTGATAGAGGTCGTTAAAATGATGAGAGGGATAGACAGAGTTGATGTGGACAAGCTTTTCCCTTTGAGAATAGGGAAGATTCAAACACGAGGACATGACTTCAGAATTAAGGGACAGAGTTTTAGGGGTAATATGAGGGGGAACTTCTTTACTCAGAGAGTGGTAGCGGTGTGGAATGAGCTTCCAGTGGAAGTGGTGGAGGCAGGTTCATTGGTATCATTTAAAAATAAATTGGATAGGCATATGGATGAGAAGGGAATGGAGGGTTATGGTATGAGTGCAGGCAGGTGGGACTAAGGGGAAAAAAAATTTGTTTGGCACGGACTTGTAGGGCCGAGATGGCCTGTTTCTGTGCTGTAATTGTTATATGGTTATATGGTTATGTCTGTTACATTATTAAAATGTGGGAAATTGTTGATAATTTAAGGGAGATTTTGAAAAGATTTCTCCTACAGGTGCACAACCTTTTATCCGAAAGCCTTGGGACCAGACACTTCTCGGATTTCGGAAATTTTCGGATTTCGGAATGGAATATTTTTAGCATAGATTTTAACGGGTGGCTCGTGCTCGTGGCCGCAAGGTCGCAAGTTTGCGCCTCGATACCGGCAGTTACTCCAGGTGAGGGAGGGCGGCTTGGAAAGGCTGGAGCGGCTGCCTCCTCCCCGGAGACCGCGCTGTTTGGAGCTCCGACCCCAGTGAACTGATCCCTGGCTCCGCGGCCCTCCAAATCCAGCGCGGCCCGCGGCCCGACGCCCGCAGCCCCAGCTCCGTGATGTTGGGAGTTGGCGGCGGTGCAGCGCTGGGATACCAGCGGGGAGCGGGCAATGCCTTACCGGGTTGCCTTGCGGTAAGCTCCGGAGCGCTGTGGCCGCCAACTCCCAACATCGCGGAGCTGTGGCTGCGGGTGTCCGGCCGCGGGCCGCGCTGGATTTGGAGCGCCGCGCAGCCAGGGGTATAGTTCGCCGGGGTCAGAGCTCCAAATCTAGCACGGCCCGCGGCCCGCAGCCACAGCTCCGCGATGTTGGGAGTCGGTGGCCACAGCGCTCCGGAGCTTACCGCACGGCGACCCAGTAAGGCATTGCCCGCTCCCCGCAGGTATCCCAGCACTGCACCGCCACCGACTACCAACATCGCGGTGCTGGGGCTGCAGACGTCGGGCCGCGCTGGATTTGGAGCGCCGCAGAGCCAGGGATCGAGTTCGGCGGTGTCCGAGCTCCAACCGCCGCTCCATTTTCGATGGTAGGCCGCGAGGACGGGGCGAAGAAGCAGCTTGGAGGGATGCTGCCTCTCCGACCAGGTAGGGGACTAAGAATTAAAGTCCCCCCCCCCCCCCCCCCTCACACCAGCCGCTACAGTAGTACAGACCTGGGTTGACCGTGGGTCGTTTCGGGTCAAGTTTGGCGCCAAACGCGAACTTTGGTGTGCAGACGACATCCTGGAAAAAATGTCCGGTTTTCGGAGCTTTTTGGTTTCCGGAATTTCGGATAAAAGGTTGTGCACCTGTATTTTAGATTTGAGTAATACAAAAATCCAGCAATTAAAAAGTCAAATTCAAATTTCCAAAAGACTTTCCAGCACCAGAATGGAGACTTATCTCTTGCAGTAAGAACCATGACACAGCAAACACAAGCTTGATGCAATTCCAAAAAATTGAAATTACTATAAACATGTAACTGCAATGTATATCTTGGGGCTACCGAACTTAGAGACAAAACCTCTGATAAAGAATTACAATATAGTTATAGGGAGGTTGTAGAGCTAAGGTATAAACACAGAGAGGGTACTCTGGACAAAACAATTTGGAATTAAGCCGTCGTTGCTGAGGAAACCATGAACAACTTGCATATTGATACAGAGTGAAGAGTCGTAGAGAGAGTGGGTACTCTGGACAATATATCTTGAGTTATTCTATAGATACAGAGAAGGGACTCTGGATAATTTAAATAATGGTGCAGAGAGAGATACATGGAATAATTTAGAAAGGGAGGCAGTGTACATGTGGAGAAGATAAGTTCATAAGTTCTACCAAACAGAATGAGGCCATTCAGCCCATCAAGTTTACTCTGCCATTCAATCGTGGCTGATATCATTCCCGTTCAACTCCATTCTCTTGCCTTCTCCCCATAACCCCTGAAACCCTTACTAATCAAGAATCTGTCAATTTGCCTTAAATATATCCGACTTGGCCTCCACAGCTGTCTGTAGCAATGAATTCCACAGATTCACCACCCTCTGACTAGAGAAAGGATACCCCCCGATAATACATATATTCAATGTATCTCTCTCTGCCTCTGCACCATAACCTTAAGTCAGTTATCCATGAGGTCTCCTCTGTTTCTACAGCTTGACTCCATAAATTGTCAAGATACTGTGCACTATGTCTTTGTCATGTATGTATGTAAATTGTCCAAGATAGTGGCGCAGCGGTAGAGTTGCTGCCTTGCAGCGCCAGTGAGCCGGGTTTGATCCTGACTACGGGTGCTGTCAGTACAGAGTTTGTACGTTCTCCCTGTGACCTGCGCGGGTTTTCTCCCGCTGCTCTGGTTTCCTCGCACACTCCAAAGATGTACAGGTTTGTTGGCCAATTGTCTTGGGCAAAATTGTACAATTGTCCCTGGTGTGTGTCGGATAGTGTTAGCATGCGGGGATCGCTAGTCGCCGTGGATTCAGTGGACCGAAGGGCCTGTTTCCATGCTGTAAACTAACAGTTATGGCATAGCTACAGTGTTGAATCCCTGGACCTCCCGCATCGAGTCACAGTATGGATTCAGAGTACATTGGATAATTTGCACAGTGTATTTCTACTGGTTATGTACAAAGTGCACTCTTTATTTAACGATTTCCAGGAAACTGTCCCCTGACAATTGGACTGTATCCCATAATGTACACCTCAATGGAAATCCTCTGGAGTTCTCCTGGCATCCTCTGAATCAGACAATATTCTTTTCAAGTTGGTCTATTCTGTACTCTGCAGGGAACACCTGCATTAAGTCAGTGACAATGACTGATGTAACCTATCGAATGGTTGCTACGAGCAGGTATTTTCCACACTGAATTAAATCTGTTCACATCGTGATGTATTCCAACCTGTGCTTGGTGGACAATAGCACGCTGATTCCGTGGGCAGGTGACAAGGAGGTTTCATTCTCTCCTTTTCTTTTGCCTCGGGTTATGTTTCCATTGAATCATCCTCCCTCACGGAGATCTTAATTAGATAGAGTATGACATCTTGTGAGCTGAAAGCACATCCACTATGATGCATACATAGGCAGAAGGCCAATCCCGCCCTCCTGCTCCAAGTTTAGTTTAGAGATACAGCGTGGAAACAGGCCCTTCGGTCCACCAAGTCTGTGCTGACCAGCGATCGTCACATAATAATACCATCCTAGACACACTAGGGGCAATTTAAAATGATACCAGGCCAATTAACCTATAAACCTGTACGTCTTTGGAGTGTGGGAGGAAACCGGAGCACCCAGAGAAGATCCACGCGGTCACAGGGAGAGCATGCAAACTCCGTACAGACAGCACTCAAAGTTAGAATTGAACCCGGGTATGTGGCGCTGTAAGGCAGCAACTGTACCGCTGCTCCAATGTGCCCGCTCAAGTGTTTCAAATCAAACACGTCTTTAACTAATCCCTGTACCAACTCCAGCTAAACTAGGAGTATACAAGTTGGGAAGTCATGTTGCAGTTATACAAGTTGGTGAGGCCGCATTTAGAGTATTGTGTTCAATTCTGAGCAGCACGTTAGAGGAAAAATGTTTAAGAAGGAACTGCAGATGCTGGAAAATCGGGTACACAAAAATGCTGGAGAAACTCAGCGGGTGCAGCAGCATCTATGGAGCGAAGGAAATAGGGTACATTTCGGCCCGAGGAAAAATGTTGTCAAGCTGGAATGGGTGCAGAGTAGATTTACAAAGATGTGGTCAGGACTCAAGGGCCTAAGCTATATGCAGAGGTTGAGTAGTCTGGGACTCTATTCCTTGCAGCACAGGAGGATGAGGGGTAATCTTATAGAGGTGTACAAAATCATCAGGAATAGATCGGATAGAGTAGTGTTGCCAACTGTCCCATATTAGCCAGGTCATCCCGTTTTTTGGGCTAAATTGGTTTGCCCCATACGGAACTGCCCTTGTCCCGTATTTGGCGGCTACTACTCGGGTCGAGGGGACTGTCGGGTCAGAGTGCCGCGTCCCAACCCGATGTGGCGCAGCCCATGGAGTGCAGCAGCAGCGCCTCGCCCGTGGCCCCGTCGATCGGCAGCTCGGCCAGCTTTCCGACCTTCAGACCTTTACTTATCGCCGACACCACCACCCCTTCGTCTTATGGCCAATTCATGAGTTGGATGGGAGCCGGACTTTGCGCGCGGGCCAAAACTCCTCAGCTGGCCCGCCGGCAGGGCTTTGTGTGCAGTCCAGCACCCGGGCCTACTCACCATTCACCCAGCCATGGCCGAGTCGGTCAACGAATTGCTGTCGGGAATTTGTCCCGTATTTTGACCGTTTGTCCCTTATTTTGGAGTGAGAAAGTTGGAAAGCCTAACACGGAGTCTTTGCCAAGAGTAGGGAATATCGAGAACCAAAAGAGATAGGTTTAAGATGAGGAGGGAAAGATTTAATAGATGTCTGAGGGGTAACTTTTTCCACACAAAGGGTGGTGGGCGTGTAGAACAAGCTGCAAAGGAGGCAGGGACTATCACAATGTTTAAGAGACATTTAGACAGATTAGGGATATGGGCCAAACACAGGCAGGTGCGACCAGTGTAGATGGGACATGTTGGTCAGGGCGGGCAGATGGGCTGAAGGGCCTGTTTCCACACTGTATGACTCTATGACTCTTATTCTGCCAAACCTCTCTATTTGCTGCATTGTTCCCTTTAAGATTCTACTGGCCTTTAATTAGTGACTGTGGTGACGTACAGTAGCTGGTCTTTTTTCCATTCCTCTCATTCTTAATGTTATGCTATAATTGTTTTCCCTGCAACGCCAGAGGAGAGACCTGATAGAAGTATGTACAAAATATGGGGGGCATGGATAGGGTAGTCAGCCAGAACCTTTTTCCCAGTTTGGAAAATGACAAATATTATAAGGTCACAGCTTTAAGGCGAGAAGGGCAATGTTTAAAGATGTGCGGGGTAATTTTTTTTTACTATGTGGCATTTAAGAGACTGTTGGATAAGCACATGGATGGATGTGCAGGGAATGGAGGGATATGAATCATGTGCAGGCAGATAAATGTTGGTCTTAGCATCATGTTAGGCACAGACATTGGGTTTCGTGCTGTACTGTTTTATGATTTACAATTGTGCATAGACATCCCTGAGAACACATTTCTGGAAGAACTCAGCAGTCAAGGCAGAAACTGTGGAGGGAAATGGACGGCATTTTGAGTTGGGACCCTTGATCAGACTGATGGAGTAGAGGGGGAAAATCCAGGTAACGTGAGGTAATGGGAAGGAGTGATAGGTGGATGCAGATGAGGTGGCCTTCCCTCCCGAGGTCCATTGCCACCATCATGAACCAGTGTTTGCTCCACTCCTACCTCTCACCTCTCCTTCATAACTCAATCCCCTCTACTCCATCAGTCTGAAGAAGGGTCTAGACACCAAAACATCGGTTGTCCATTTTCCTCCACAGATGCTGCCTGCCTGCTGAGATCCTCCAGCACATTATTTTTTCTTCATGCCAGCAGGTTTCATAACACTTTGCTGGAAATTGTGGCCAGCATGTCTATTGGTATTATGTGGGAAGGGCCAGAGTCTAGGATCCAGAAACCTGGGTACCTGCTGTGTCCTGTGTAATAGCTTCTCAGCGGGTTCATGGATTCATTGTTTATGAGAAGCATGAAAAGTGTTAATGCATTGTAAGGGAACGTATTCTACTGATGGTACAACGATTGTAGAGAAAGGCATGTCCTAATTATATTTCATTTATATTCATGAATATTATGAATAAAATATATTTTTTGAAATAAAAAAAAATCTAGGGATACATCACACATCTAACACACACACAAGATAGATACAAAGTGCTGGAGTAACTCAGCGGGTCAGGCAGCAACTCTATAGAAAAGAGATGGGTAACGTTTTGGGTCACAACTCTTTTTCAGACCCTTCTCGAGTCTTAAGAAGAGTTCCGACCCGAAACGTCTGCAGGTCTTTCCTAACGCAAACACAACTTTGATACATTATTAACCCACTTGCCAGTGCCTGGCCTATCTCCTATCAAACCTTTCCTGTCTATGTACCTGTCCAAGTGACCTTTGTGTCATACCACACCACCCTCATCAATCTTTTTGGTTACATCCTCAAAAACCTCATTCAAATTCACAAGACACAATTCCCCATGCACAAAGTCATGCTGATTATCCCTGATCCAAATCCATGTAGATCCTGTCTCACCGAAAACTCTCCAGTAAACTTACCATGGTGTTAGGCTCACCGATCTATACTTTTCCTTGCAGCCTCTCTCAATAGAGGCACAACATCAGCTGACCTCCAGTCTCCCAGCACTTCACTCCTGGCTATCAATGATACAAATATCATAGCCAGTGGCCACACAACTTTCTCTCCAGCTTTCCACAATATCCTGGGGTACACCTGATCAGGTCCTGAGGATTTATCTACCATGATGCATTTTAAGACTTCCAACTTCTGCAACGTAGATTCCCTTCATGAGAAATGTACTAGAGAATGTTAATTTACTTAATTAAAAATAATTTGATCAAATAAAATTAAATTCAATACTGAAATCCATGTAACGAACACATTGTTGTAAACATTAATCTGGGTCGCTAATTCATTCCAGGAAAGGGAACTGTTGCCTTTCCTCAGTCTGGCCCTGATGTAAACCCAGACACAAGACAATATTATAGAAACAAGATGCTTGTTTACAAATGAAGACACAGAGTGGTGGAGTAACTCAGCGGGTCAGGCAGCCTCTCAGGAGAACATGGATCTAAGATCTCTTGCCTGGCCAGCCTGGCCTGCCTGACCAGCAAGGCATATTGTTCATCCATTAAAGCCGTTTGAAGTGGTCTGACAGGTTATTTAGTTGTTTCAAGGGCAAAAGGGGACTGCAACCTTTCAACAAGAAAGCTCTCAGCTAACTCATCAAGGGCAATTATGGCCTACCAGCAATCCCACATACCACTGCTGGATAAATAATGGGGCACAATGGCTTGCAAGTTAATTGCTGAATCAGCAGCAACTGGACCATTGAATCAGAGCTACGAGTTGGAATCCCACCATGGGAGCAGGGGAATGTAAACTAAAGCAATTGAATACAATTTGGAATCAAGAAAAGTCACAGTGTAGTAACTTCCATCTAGGAAGGGTGTTGTAGGGTTGGAAATTGACCCTTCTTGTACAGTCTAAAGTATTTGTGCCCCCAAGCCCACCTCTTGACTGTCACTTCCGTAGAGGGGCAATTAGGGATGGTTAATAAATGCTGTGAATAAATAAAAAAGGGATTATTGATTCATTGTTGGCACCACTTGAATGTAATTCTAAAGGCACTGGGATGTGTACAAAATGTAGGAAGGAACTGCAGATTTACACCAAAGATAGACACAAAATGCTGGAGTAACTCAGCAGTACAGGCAGCATCTCTGGAGAGAATGAATGGGTCATATTTTGGATCAAGACCCTTCTTCAGACCGAGGATCAAGGGAGAGGGAGAGGGTTTTCACACTTTACTCATCCATATCTCTGTGTCTCCCTCTCCCCTGACTCGCAGTCTGAACCAATCCAGAAACGTTGCCCATCGGCCCACCGAGTCCATGCCGATCAGCAATCCCCACACACTAACACTATCCTACACACACTACGGACAATTTACAATTTTACCAAACCAATGAGCTTACAAACCTGTACGTTGTTGGAGTGTGGGAGAAAAGTGGAACACCCGGAGCAAACCCATTTAGATCATGGGGAGAACATATAGACTCCACACAGACAGCACCCATAGTCAGGATCGATCCCGGGTCTCTGGCGCTGTAAGGCAGCAACTCTACCGCTGTGCCACCATGTTGCCCTAATGTCAATCTCAATATACAAGAACCAGCACACAGAGTCCAACTTGCTTCCCCAAGGGGGTACTGATTGAATAATCAGGAACGAGAAGGTATAGAGAGGTGACCAAATGCAGGGTTCAAACAATTGATGCAGTCAGTTTTTCGAAAGCAGCTAGTGATGCAGGTAGGCAGAAGGGTTCGGGCACAGAATTCCAAAGATTAGGATAGTGTGGGATGTACAATAAAACTATCACACAATTGGCAAAGATGTGAGCTGGGATGAAGTACAGTAAATATAGATTCTAAAAATGCGGAAGAAACAAGAGGAGTAGAAACTGCTGCACTATAAGCCTGCTCCACCATCCAATGAGGATCATGACGACTCAAATCTTGGCCTTGGATTTGCTCAATGATTCAGTCTCCATAGTTCTCCAAAGTTGAAGATTCCAAAGATTTAAGACCCTTCCTCTTGAACTCCATTTTAGAACCACCAACACCTCATTCTGAAACTCAGGGGAAACATCTTCTCAGCAACCATCTTGCCAAGGCCACTCATTATCTCATACACTTCAGCAAGATCACCATGCATATTTCTAAACTCCGATGAGTTTTGAAAGGTCCTCCTCACACTTTGCTCGTAAGATTGCTCCTTCGTCCCAGGTTTAACATTGTCGACTTTGCTAGAATTGCCTCCAATACAAGTACATCCTTCCATAAATAAAGCATACTTAAAATCACAAGCATATGCAGTGCTCCCAGTGTGGTCTCAATTACACATTGTACAGTTGTAGTAAAACGTTGCTATTTTTATCATTCGTCCAATAAAAACAATACCCTCCATTTGTCTTCTTATTATGGCTGCTGATATTAACTTCATGTTCCATGCACAAGGACATGAGATCACTCTATACTGTGTCATTCTTTCCCCGTTTGTAGAATGCGCTGTTGCTATTCATTACATCCGTCGATAGCCTTACATTTGCCCACACTAACCGCCATATCAAGAGTTGTACACACTTGTCCTCATCTCTAGTTGCTTTGTCCCCAAGCTTTGTATCATCGGCAAACAGTACCTTTGTCTGTATTTTGATGTGGTGACATAGTTGAACAACTAGAAATGATCCAATGCCATCTCATTCCATACAGGGAGCCAGTCCAAACAGGATCCATTTAGACACCTTTCCATGTTCTGGGCTTTTCTTAAATCCAGGTCCCTCCCCTCTACTTTCAGTCTGAGGAAGGGTCCCGACCCGAAATGTCACCCATTCTTTTCTCCAGAGATGCTGCCTGACCCACTGAGTTACTCCAGCGCTTTGTGTCTCACTTGAGACATTCCGAATGCTTTCTGAGATTCACCACCTTTCCCCAATGGCTATAAATGATACAATTTATTCTGCCAGAGTCCCACAATTTCCTCCCTGGGAATGTTCAAGGATAGCCTTGATCCGATCCAGAGGATATTTGAGGTTTTGAGACTTCCAGCTTCTTGGAGAGCTAATGGAGAGAAGGCAGGAGAATGGGGTTGCGAGGGAAAGACAGACCAGCCATAATTGAATGGTGGAGTAAACCTGATGGGCCGAATGGCCCCATGCTGTTCCTATAACATGTGCAGTTATGAAATTATGAGCTTCTGTAACATAGATTTTCTTCAAGGGAAAGTTGCTAGAGAATTTATATTTAATTTAAAATAATTTAATATCATGGAGGGATTGACACAATGACAGGATCTCACTCAGTGTGGCACAGGAGAGATGAGCCGTAATATGGGGTGATGTGTGGGCAGGAGTTAGTACACAAAAAGATGTGGGCTTTGGTTATAGAGGTGGTTTGATCTTCTGTGCTACAATTCCAGATGGGAATTTTCCCAAAGTGGCATTCAAAGAAAGGATAGAATGAAGAGCATTAACACCGAGAGATATTCATCATCTATAGACCCAATATCAAGGAGTACCTAACCCAGTGGCTGATGCGGTGGGAGATGTGGAACTCAGTCTCATGCAATGGGAGGGTGGCAACTCAAAGTCTTAGTTTGGTTGCAAACATTAAAATATAGCAACAGATTTCTACGTAAAATATGTCAGCTACCAATTGTGAGGGGTATATCTTACAAAGCGCACAATTTGGGCAGTTTCTGGATGTGGAGAAGATGTTTCCACTAGTGGGAGAGTCTAGGACCAGAGGTCACAGCTTCAGAATAAAAGGACATACCTTTAGAAAGGAGATGAGGAGGAATATCTTTAGTCAGAGGGTGATGAATCTGTGGAATTTATTGCTACAGAAGGCTGTGGATGTCAAGTCCATGGACATTTTTAAAGAGGAGATTGATAGGTTCTTGATTAATACGGGTGTCAGAGGTTATGGGGAGAAGGCAGGAGAATGGGGTTGAGAGGGGAAGATAGATGATTGAATGTCGGAATAGACTTGATGGGCCGAATGGCTTAATTCTGCTCCTGTACTTTATAAACCCGTCTCCTCATTTTCTGCATTTTAGTATCGAACCATTTCCACCTCCGGGAGGGCTGGCAGGAGGGAGGGGGACACACACACTCCTTCTACCGTGCGGCGGTAGTTGCACCAAGGGCTATCCACAAGGAACGGGAATGAGGGTGCAAGCTTGAGTTGCGGGGTGCATTAAACCGAGCGCGTTCTCGTTAATTAAACGGGGCGCGGGCCCGGCCACGGGGGGGGGGGGGGGGCATAAATGGTTCAGATAATTTAAAAAAAAACGCATGAAGAAAACAAGGGAGTGGGTTTTGGGGGAAGCGCTGGGGGCGGGGGTGAGGGGAGACTCGTCCCCGGGGACGCGCGCCCCCCCAGGTTGTGCATCGGGAGCGCGCACACGGGGAGAAGTGGTTAATTGCATGCAGTTTCTGGAGATCGCATCTATCTTCCACATATTTAAGGTGCCGGGGGAGAAAGATCACGTAAAATAACAACAGGGAAAATAATGAAGAGCAACATAGAAAGCCCTGCCAGCCAGTGTATAAACCAACAGGCATTTAAAGGAGATACAAGAAATTAGAGATGCTGTATTGTACACACACAAAAAACATCACTATGCATCTTTTGCTATGAATTTAAATACTGTGAATATTCAATAAATGCCACATTATACCGCTACAATGCAACTTCATTTATTCCAAAGATAGGCACAACATGGTGCTTATATTTGTCCCTTTGCATTGCCACGATTCTGAACATCACATTTTAGTCATTTAATGCATTTCAATGTGTCAACTTTCCCTTCCATTTGTTTTTGGAGGGCCAACACCTGTTTAAAAAAAACCCAACCAGTTTAGGGACATCTGAAAACAGCCAAATGGAACCCAGTAAATCCCTGAATAGAGGCATTTAATTTCTTATTTCATTTCAGGTATTTCATTTCTTAAAAAAACATGCTCATATGCATTTTCCCTGAAGTGAAATAACGAGTTGTGCGTCACGATTTGGACATTGGGACCGGCGATGGGGAGAACCGTGGTTATTTTAAAGAAAAGAGACATCTCCAGAGACTTACTTCAGGCTCGGCGGGCACTCTGCATAAATCGCTGCTGCTGCTACTGCTGCTACTGGCTTCACCCAGCTCCCCGCTCCACTATTGTCCGCTGCGCGGGCAGCGGGGGAAACACGGAGAGGCAGTGGACCGCCTCCAAACACACCGGCTGGCTATCCCCTTCAAATCAACTCAGTCGTGACACTGGCCATCAGCTCCCTCTCTCCGGCTCCACTCACTCGTCCCATTCACATGCACGCAGTCACACGATGCGCCGCCGGCAGCCCTGAGATCAGTTCTTCTCTCCTCTCCTCTCCTCTCTTCTTCTCTCCTCTCTCTCTCCTCTCTTCTTCTCTCCTCTCTCTTTTTCTCTCCTCTCTCCTCACTTCTTCTCTCCTCCTCTCTCCTCTCTTCTCTCCTCTCCTCTCTCCTCTCCTCTTCACAACTGTAGTCTCTTCCGCGCTGGCGGGTAAAGCACTGAACATGCACTAGCAGTGATAGCCAGGGTCGGCGGGAGTTATCGGCGAGGGGGTGGACTCGCCATCAGAGGCAGTGAGAGAGCAGAGTGACGATCACATCTACACTGGGGGGAGTTCTTTCCCTAAGTTCTCATCAAGCGCATGCCCAGAAAACACACAGATACATACACACACCACGATGTCTCCTTCTTAACTTGCTGTGGAATTCGCCCATGCCCAGGCATTTCTCAGGAATGCTCCAAGACAGGGCGAATATTTGACACGGGATGCACTCATCTCAATTTCCTTTCCCCAACCCTGCACCCACCAACCCAGTCTATGTTAGCCAATATGGTGACCATAGAGAGCATTCTGTCGGATTGTATCACAGAAGATAGACACAAAATGCTGGAGTAACTAACTGGGACCCTTCCCGAAACATCACCTATTCCTTTTCTCCAGAGATGCTGCCTGTCCCGTTGAGTTATTCCACTATTTTGTGTCCATCTTCTGTGTAAACCAGCATCTGCAGTTCCTTCGTACACGGATTGCATAACACAATCTCTGGAACAACTCTGTCCAAATTGCCAAATTGTGGATGCAGCCCAGTCCATCACACAGACCAGACCCCCACCATTGACACCATTGACTCCATCTACACTTCACAGTGCCACGGAAAAGCAGCAAATATAATAGTAAGATTAAACGAGAACTTACCAGTTTGAAGTTTGATCTGTATTTTATGAGGCGTTATGAGGGATTACGTGAAGAACACATTCAGCACGCATGCGCGGCATGCTTCAAAGTGGAATCACAGATAGACACAGTTATTGAAGTAAACATAGTAAAGACAAGGAGATATCAGTTTATGAATTTGACCCATATTATTGAGGGTGGGAGCGGAGGGCACGTAATCCCTCATCGTAACTCCTCATAAAATACAGATCAAACTTCAAACTGGTAAGTTCTCGTTTAGTCTTACTATTTTACTTAGCAGTCACGTGAGTGATTCCGTGAAGATTTCAAAGCTCTGTGATTTCAAACCGTGTAACAGTTATTACTACATCACTGCCGAAGTCTTTGAGGGAGGAAGTGTGTTATCGTAATCAACCAATGAATCTGTTTGTAGAAAAACACAATGGTATTTTTTTTTTTAACAATAACAACAAAGAAATTAAATTGCTCCCCTGGGCTTAAATTAAATATTTGCAGTCTGTAAAATCTTTCCTGCAAATAAAACAGGTTTTGCCAACGGCTTATTATAAAATTTCTGAACGGTCTTACCCCCCACCATCCTGCTGTAGCCAGGATGTGGTTTATAGGCACGTCCGTTCTTTTAGCCGTCAACGTGGATGCTGCCCTGGTGGAATGAACTTTGTACATGTTAGTTTTTATCCCAGCAGCTTTTAGCACCTGCTTGAGCCATCTCGAAATGGCTTGTCACCCGACCATAAGGTTTTTTATGACTGACCCACAAGGCTTTTCATCTCCCTTGAATATTTTGGTTGTGTCTATGTGGGATAATAGGGTCATGGCACAGAACCGTGTTGCTGGCAGGTAAGCCCGGAATTCCACGACTGAATTAGGTGTTCCTGGTCTTCTCTGTTTGATCATTCCCTGGACAACGACAGAGATCTGGTCTGGAGCTGTGAGCATGGTGTCCAGTCGCAATAGGTGTAGTGACTGGACCCTCTGTGCAGCTACAAGTGCCATCAACATGAGTGTTTTGAGCATAGATGGTTTCAGGTTGAGCGAGCTGGCTGGTGGGCATCCCCTGAGGTATGTCAGGACCACACTGACATCTCATATATGGGTGTACCTTGGTCTAGGGGTTAGAGTTGTAAATACCCTTCATTAGTTTGACCACCAGCTGGTGGGACCCCATGGCCTGTTGTCCTGGAGCTGGTTTTAAATAGACAGGCAGGGCAATTCTAGCTGTGATGATGGCTCTGTAGCTGAAGTATTTCATCATGGTGAAGGTTCGCCAAGAATTCCAGTACGTTGGTCACTATAGCAGTTGAGTAGTTGGTCCCTGTATCCAAGCAGTACTTCTCCCATTTTTTGATGCTGGACAAGTGCTGTTTTTTAGTGTTCAGAGGGATGCTGACATGGTGTCGACGGTTAGTTATGATAATCCCAGTCCCAGAAGTGGTTTGTGCAGAATCTACAACCCGGGAGTGATTTTCTCATGGCACGGGTGGCTTGTGCCCAACACTGGGTGTTAATAACTCTGGGTCACTGGGGAATACCATCGGAGTTCCAACAACCATGTCATGGAGTATTGGGAACCATGGCTGTGTAGGCCAGTCGGGTACTAGCAAAATACCTGAAGCAGAGTCCATTTGTACTGTGCGTAGTCCCCGACTGATGAGGCAGAAGGGAGGAAATGAATAGAAGAAAAATTTCCCCAATCCAGCACGAACGCATCTACCGCTGCTGCCTCAGGGTCTGGTTCCCAAGCGACATACATAGGTACCTGGTGATTTAGTCTAGATGCAAATAAATCGATATCTAGCGTGCCATATTGCTTGATAACTTTTGTGAAAAATATATATTTTTGGGGGTTTTAACATCCATTCGATGTTGTCATTAAATTTACGTGATCTGGTGTCTGTCACCATATTTAGCTTACCTGGTAGGTAAGTTACTGGTAGCCATATATGTCTGTGGACACACCATTGCCAAATTGTATTGACCAACTTGTCGCATGATACCGATTTTGTAGGCCACCACCGTAGTATTATCTATTTATAACCGTACATGCAAGTGATGCATATTTATGCATATGCTTTTAAACCATAAAAAGTCACCCAAACATCTCTAGATAATTAATGCCCAGTGTAAGCGGTAACGATGATTCTGGGTTAGTTCATCTACTACTTGTGCTGGATATCGAGTCAGTTGCTCCCCAGTCTTGAGCACTGGCATCTGTTTGGATAACTGACGTAGGGCTAGTGATGATAATAGGCTGAACCCATGTCAAACGTTTTTTGCCCACCACTGTAGTTCTGATATTACTTCAGTGGGTAACTTCATGAAACGACCATAATGACCTGTATGTCGTTTTTGGTACAAAGGTCCGAATTATGTAGCTGGAAATGCTGCCACCATTATCCCAATTACTCTGTTACTTGTCGAGTAGTTGGTAGTTTGTTGACGATTGTGCCAATTCAACTATGTTGTCTCTTGGCAATGTTACAGTCACGTAGACTGAATTAATTGTGAAGCCCAAGTAGTCCATGATAGAGGATGGCTTCAACTTTGATTTATCTGGATGTGAGACAACCCCAGGGTTTCGAATAACTGTTTGATAGCTGAACAGCTAACATAGTCAAATTCATGGTCTTGCCTACCATTTAGGATATCATCAAGATATGCCATGACAATATGTTTTTGTCTTCTGAATATTGCCAGAGCTGGTTTTAGTGTCTGGGTGACACCCTTGGGCTGATGTGAGCCCATTAGGTAACGCTTTAAACTGCTATAGCTGCCCCATCCAGTTAAATTTCAGGTATTTGCGATGATCCTTGTTAATGGTACTAAATAGTAAACATCTTTAAGATGAATGCTTGCCATGAAATATCCTTTGGAATTTAGTTGTTTGGCAGTAACAACCGGTTCCATTTTGAAATGTATATACTTAACAAACATATTTAGTGAAGTTAAGCCAATGGTATGATGGGACATCCGCCATCTTTTTAGGGTTTAGTGGATATATTTGATATGAATTGCAAGGGTTCAGGTTTCTCCATGACACCCTTTGTAATTAATCTCACCAGTTCAGCTTGTCCCTCTTGTTTCTTTAACGGAGAGAGGAAAAATACCCTCTGGGGTGAATGTTGACCTGGTGGCAATTTTTCTAGTATGAATTGTATTCACTAATGCCATTGAGTATATACTGATCACTCATGATAGACTCCCATGTGTTGGTATGCTCTATATACTGGTAGGAACCAGACCCACCTACCTCCATGGTTATGGGTATTCTTCAGTTTCCTGCCGGTCCAACGAGTGTTGCACGTTGTCTGACGTGGCGGTGACGTTGGGGGGTGGCACATTTTCCATGGGGTCCACTCTGGGCCCTGGTCTAAATAAGACTTTCGGTGATAGATGCGGACCCCGAGCTTTCATCAGTCCGATATGATAGACGTTGACTGATGGATGCGATGGGGTGCTGCTGCGTAGGAATTACTGTTTTCGGTTACTCGTCCCGGCCCTGCCCTCATGAGCCGAAAGTTTTGTAAAACCTCTTGCATGTCCTTCATATGCTTTGTGAGGATTTTGCCACAGAGCAGTGGGTCTGGCTCAGTGGCTGGGGTCTTATGACTTGTTTACGAAGGTTGTGGTCATCTCCGTATTTGTCCATGGAACGAGGAAAAAACGATGTGATGGCTGTCGTCAGGCTTTTAACGCCTCCTGCACATGGGGTTTCCACGTAGCTGTCCACCACACACCACACCTAGCAGCTCTTCCTGTTCCTGCACCCCTTGCATACTCCCGAGATCATCAGCCATTGCCCCTGTTCTTGACCAGCCCAGTCCTGGTCACCAAAGCTATCCTCTGGAAAGGAGGAAGCAATGGACAGTGCACAAGGCACTGTGGAGGGAGAGCCTGACCCCCTCTGCGAGAGCGCCCCTCCTGGGGTGCACCTCGCTGGAACTCCTGCTCCAAGAGCCGCTCCATGAGGCTCAGGCGGCTGTCTCTACCCCGCCAGATGGACGCTCCTCCGTGCAGTCGAGCGGGGACAGGTCTGTTCTGTTGCTGCCCCCCCTGAAGGAAGGCTCCTTCCTGGAGTCAAGCGGGGACAGGTCTGTTCTGTTGCTGCCCCCGCGATGGAAACGCTCCTCCATGGAGTCGAGCGGGGGACAGGTTTGTTGCAGAGCCTTTCTTCTCTGCCAGACAGCAGAAGGCTCCCTGTGAAGGAAACCGACGTCAGCTTACCTGACAGTCCGTTCTTTCACCTCCATAGCGGGAGAGCCCGACTCCCGCCTGCCGCTGTTGCTCTGCTGGACGTAATGCCGCGCATGCGTGCTGAACGGGTTCTTCACAGAATCACTTACGTGACTCCGAAGTAAAATCAAACACATGTTCCTGCTCCAGTTTAGTTTAGTTTAGAAATACAGCATGGATCCAGGCCCTTTGGCCCACACTGACCAACTATCCCCTCACATTAACACTACCACTACACACACTAGCAAAAATTTTTCACATTTATACCAAGCTAATTAACCTACAAACCTGTTTATGAAGGAACTGCTGACGCTGGAAAATCGAAAATCGAAGGCATCACCGGAAATTGGAGGAGCAGCACCTCATATTCCGCTTGGGCAGTCTGCACCCTAGCAGCATAAACATTGAATTCTCCAATTTCCGGTAGCCCTTGCTGTCTCCTCACCTTCTCAGCCCTCGGGCTCCTCCTCTTCCTTTTTCCTTTCTTCTCCCCCGCCTCCCCCCCACCCTCCATCAGTCTGAAGAAGGGTTTTGGCCCGAAACATTGCCTATTTCCTTCGCTCCATAGATGCTGCTGCACCCGCTGAGTTTCTCCAGCACTTTTGTCTAACCTACAAACCTGTAGTGTGTGGGAGGAAACTGAAGATCTTAGAGAAAACCCACGCGGTCACGGGTAGAACGTATATACTCCATACAGACGGCACCTGTAGTTGGGATCGAACCCAGGTCTCTGGCACTGTGGGGCAGGGGCTCTACCAGCTGCATCCAAGATCACAGCTCTTTGTGTGGTGATTAGTTGTCGGAGGTAGCTCGGAGATGGGGTGGGTTGGTATTCCTGCCTCTGATCAACAAACTCGTGGATCCAACTCTCATTCAATCTAGAGACTCGAACAAACACTGGAGGAGTTCCGCAGTGCCGGGAGAGCAGCAACTCAGCTCAGACACTGGACCAGGTCATGACTGAACAACCTCTGGCATGAAAGGTTTGGAGCAAAGCCATTCCCTACAGTATTCAGCCAATACTTACTTCTGTCATTGCTGCAAAAGCAGATTATTTGGCCATCGTTACCATGGCGCTGTGGGGAATTTTATGTGCTAATTGCAACTCATGTTTCCGAAATTACTATTAAAACACTAAGTACACCAAGATAAGTGCTCAACCAAGAAAACCAAGCGCAAAGCCAACGCAGTATCTAAACTGCTTATACACACTAATGCTAAGGACAATAATAAGCTATCTACATGCAATAATTTGCAATAATAAGCTATCTACATGTTAACAAGGTCATAAAAACAGATCAGGTAGATGCTGGTATACTGGGTTATCAAGTGGGGATTGATAATTAGGTATTCCAATTCTTAAATGGCTGAAAAATACAAAATGAGATTCAAAATGTTGTCTTTTATCAAATGGAAAATTAACACAACACCAAAAGATACACTGTTCAATGCTGCTCGCATTCCTCCTTAAACAGGCATTGCTCTTTTATAAAAGTGTAGCTCGACAAACTATATTTCAGCTTGCGGTTCTGGTCTGATTCTGATGCTGACTCATTTCAGCTGAGAGGTATTTGCTAAATGGCCCATATATCATATGATAGTCCGTAATTGACTCTGGTCGTTCAAAGACACTAAGTGATCACTCAGCAGCAAGTGACAAGGGGTGGATTATCTGCAATTTACATCCTTGAGAATGTATTCTTTACAACTATAATACAAGGGCCACTCAAAGAGAAAATAAAATTGCCCTTGGCCCTGATAACCTCAACAGCAGACATCAATAACAATAAAAATCATCTCAGATCACCAGGTATTAATTATTTTACACACACATACACAATGGAGGTATACAGACTTTAGACTTTAGGCTTTAGAGATACAGCATGGAAACAGGCCCACCGGCCCACCAAGTTCACACTGACTATTGATCACCCGCACACTAGCACATTCTCCCACACGTTAGAGACGATTTACAATTTGTTTACAGATGCTACTTATTTAACCTACAAAGCTGTACGTCTTTGGAGTGTGGGAGGAAACCAACATACCTGGAGACTGCCCACGGGGTCTAAGAGAAAATGTACAAACTCCATACAGACAGCACCCACAATTAGGATCAAACCCGGGTCTTTGGCAGCGTAAGGCATTCCCCTTTCTCAGATCTACAGGATCTCCCGGTTGTTAACTCCTCTTCCCATTCCCATACTGCCCTTGCTCCATTGTCAGAGTGAGGCCACATGCAAACTGGAGGAACAGCACCTCATATTTCGCTTTAGACAAAAATGCTGGAGAAACTCAGTGGCTGAGGCAGCATCTATGGAGCGAAGGAATAGGTGACGTTTCGGGTCGAGACCCTTCTTCAGACTGATGTGGAGGCGGGAAGAAGAAAGGAAGAGGCGGAGACAGTAGGCTGTGGGAGAGCTGGGAAGGGTAGGAGAAGGCGGGAGAAAGCAAGGTAGGGAAAAAAAGAAGAGGGCAATATTAATTGGGGACTCTATTGTTAGGGGGTCGGATAGGCGTTTCTGTGGACGTAGTCGGGAGACCAGGATGGTGGTCTGCCTCCCTGGTGCCAAGGTCTCGGACGTGTCTCAACGCATCCAAGATATCCTGAAATCAGAGGGAGAGGAGCCTGAGGTCGTGGTACATATAGGTACAAATGACACTTATAGGGGTGTATTATAGACTGCCAAATGGGGAACGAGAATTGGATGAGCAAATATGTAAGGAGATAGCAGATATTAGTAGTAAGCACAAGGTAGTGATTGTGGGAGATTTCAACTTTCCACACATAGACTGGGAAACACATTCTGTAAATGGGCTGATGAGATGCGAGATGATTTAAAAGGAGTGAACTGGGACATTTTGTTTTATGGGAAGGATGTAGAAGAGAAATGGAGGACATTTAAAGGGGAAATTTTAAGAGTACAGAATCTTTATGTTCCTGTTCGGTTGAAAGGAAACAGTAAAAATTGGAAAGAGCCATGGTTTTCGAGGGAAATTGGACATCTTGTTCGGAAAAAGAGGGAGATTTACAATAATTATAGGCAGCATGAAGTAAAGGAGGTGCTTGTGGAGTATAAGGAATGTAAAAAGAATCTTAAGAAAGAAATTAGAAAAGCTAAAAGAAGATATGAGGTTGTTTTGGCAAGTAAGGTGAAAGTAAATCCAAAGGGTTTCTACAGCTATATTAATAGCAAAAGGATAACGAGGGATAAAATTGGTCCATTGGAGAGACAGAGTGGACCGCTATCTGCAGAGCCAAAACAGATGGGGAGATATTGAACAATTTATTTTCTTCGGTATTCACCAAGGAGAAGGATATTGAATTATGTGAGGTAAGGGAAACTAGTAGAGTAGCTATGGATACTATGAGTTTCAAAGTAAAAGAAGTAATGACAGTTTTGAAAAATATAAAAGTGGATAAGTCTCCATGTCCTGACAGGATATTCCCTAGGACATTGAGGGAAGTTAGTGTAGAAACAGCCGGGGCTATGACAGAAATATTTCAAATGTCATTAGAAACGGGAATAGTCCCCGAGGATTGGCGTACTGCGGATGTTGTTCCATTCTTTAAAAAGGGTTCTAAGAGTAAACCTAGCAATTATAGACCTGTTAGTTTGACTTCAGTGGTGGGCAAATTAATGGAAAAGATACTTAGAGATAATATACATAAGCATCTGGATAAACAGGGTCTGATTAGGAACAGTCAACATAGATTTATGCCTGGAAGGTCATGTTTGACTAATCTTCTTGAATTTTTTGAAGAGGTTACTAGGGAAATTGACGAGGGTAAAGCAGTGGTTGTCTATATGGACTTTAGTAAGGCCTTTGACAAGGTTCCTCATGGAAGGTTGGTTAAGAAGGTTAAACTGATGGGTATAAATGCAGGAATAGCAAGATGGATTCAACAGTGGCTGAATGGGAGAAGCCAGAGGGTAATGGTGGATGGCTGTTTGTCGGGTTGGAGGCAGGTGATTAGTGGGGTGCCTCAGGGATCTGTGTTGGGTCCTTTGTTGTTTGTCATGTACATCAATGATCTGGATGAAGGTGTGGTAAATTGGATTAGTAAGTATGCAGATGATAACAAGATAGGGGGTGTTGTGGATAATGAAGAGGATTTCCAAAGTCTACAGAGTGATTTAGGCCATTTAGAAAAATGGGCTGAAAGATGGCAGATGGAGTTTAATGCTGATAAATGTGAGGTGCTACACCTTGGCAGGACAAATCAAAATAGGACGTACATGGTAAATGGTAGGGAATTGAAGAATACAGTTGAACAGAGGGACCTGGGAATAACCGTGCATGGTTCCTTCAAGGTGGAATCTCATATAGATAGGGTGGTAAAGAAAGCTTTTGGTATGCTAGCCTTTATACATCAGAGCATTGAGTATAGAAGCTGGGACGTAATGTTAAAATTGTACAAGGCATTGGTGAGACCAAATCTGGAGTATGGTGTACAATTTTGGTCGCCCAATTATAGGAAGGATGTCAACAAAATAGAGAGAGTACAGAGGAGATTTACTAGAATGTTGCCTGGGTTTCAACAGCTAAGTTACAGAGATAGGTTGAATAAGTTAGGTCTTTATTCTCTGGAGCGCAGAAGGTTAAGGGGGGACTTGATAGAGGTCTTTAAAATGATGAGAGGGATAGAGTTGATGTGGACAAGCTTTTCCCTTTGAGAATAGGGAAGATTCAAACAAGAGGACATGACTTCAGAATTAAGGGACAGAAGTTTAGGGGTAACATGAGGGGGAACTTCTTTACTCAGAGAGTGGTAGCAGTGTGGAATGAGCTTCCAGTGGAAGTGGTGGAGGTAGGTTCGTTGGTATCATTTAAAAATAAATTGGATAGGCATATGGATGAGAAGGGAATGGAGGGTTATGGTATGAGTGCAGGCAGGTGGGACTAAGGGAAAAAAGTTGTTTGGCACGGACTTGTAGGGCCGAGATGGCCTGTTTCCGTGCTGTAATTGTTATATGGTTATATGGTTATAAAGCAAGGACTACCTGAAATTGGAGAAGTCAATGTTCATGTCTTTGGAGAGAGGAGGAGAACGTCTTCAAGGTAGGTCTTCGGAGCGAGGTTCTCCAGCATTTGGTCTACCTTCGATTTTTCCAGCATCTGCAGTCCTTTCTTAATCATATTTTGCTTTGGTAATTTAATATGATTATATATATGATTAATATGAATAATATAATATAATAAGCATTATGAACATTGAATTCTCCAATTTTAGGTAACATACAAACTATTCCCTCCCTCTTCCCTCCCTCTCCCCCTCGCCCTGTCCCTCCCACCCCCTCCACCCTCAACTAAAAGCCCCTCAACCAGCCCCACAGTTTGTAACAATGTATCCCTCTTGGGCTTATACTGTCTCTTGCCAACAATTGGACTATCAGAGAACCTCCTTGCTTGAGGTCATCTGTTGCCGACCCCGAATTGTTCCCTCGCTTCCTGAACTTCTACCCCCCCGCCCGCTCCTGCCCCCATTGCAATCAGTCTGAAGAAGGATCCAGACCTGAAACAACACCTATCCACTTTCCCCAGAGATGCTGCCTGACCCGCTAAGTTACTCCAGCATTTTGTGTCTATACTCTTTCTCGGATGTTGTGAACCTTCTGAACCTTCTGAATTTTGTAGTTGGCAGGATATCGCCAACTTGGACAATTTTACATTTTTATCAAGCCAATTAACCTACAAACCTGTACGTCTTTGGAGTGTGGGAGGAAACCAAAGATCTCAGTGAAAACCCACACAGATCACGGGGAGAACGTACAAACTCCATACAGACAGCACCCGTAGTCGGGATCGAACCCTGGTCTCTTGAGCTGCATTTTGTTGTAAGGTAGCAACTCTACCGCTGTGCCACCATGACTGCCCCATTAGTAACATCACTAAGATTGCGTAACATCCCTTAGAGGATATTCAGCACAATTACCCCAAATATTATGGATACGATACATTGTCACATTTGGACAGACTTTCTATTCTGGCATCTCACTTCTGACACCTTTGAATAAGATTATTACTGTTTAAGAAGCTGAGATGAAAATATCCAAACACATATCACATACATGCCTCAGGAGGCATTTGTATTATTGATTGCCATTGGTGAAGTGCCAGAAGATTGGAGGTTGGCTAATAGAAACATAGAAACATAGAAATTAGGTGCAGGAGTAGGCCATTCGGCCCTTCGAGCCTGCACCGACATTCAATATGATCATGGCTGATCATCCAACTCAGTATCCTGTACCTGCCTTCTCTCCATACCCCCTGATCCCTTCAGCCACAAGGGCCACATCTAACTCCTCTTAAATATAGCCAATGAACTGGCCTCAACTACCTTCTGTGGCTGAGAATTCCAGAGATTCATCACTCTCTGTGTGAAAAATGTTTTTCTCATCTCGGTCCTAAAAGATTTCCCCCTTATCCTTAAACTGTGATCCCTTGTTCTGGACTTCCCCAACATCGGGAACAATCTTCCTGCATCTAGCCTGTCCAACCCCTTAAGAATCTTATAAGTTTCTATAAAATCCCCCCTCAATCTTCTAAATTCTAGCGAGTACAAGCCGAGTCTATCCAGTCTTTCTTCATATGAAAGTCCTGACATCCCAGGAATCAGTCTGGTGAACCTTCTCTGTACTCCCTCTATGGCAAGAATGTATTTTCTCAGATTAGGGATCTCCTGCGCACATCAACACATTCTTAAGAAGCCCTTACAAACTAATGCGTTCCCTGGGACAGATATCTATTTTCACAGTCCTGAAGGTATAATGTATTTACTAATGTACACTGACCAATATTAATGCACTTCTGGGGAACAATTCCCTTCAAGAAGCACATGGAGGAATATATGGCGTTATGATAAAGTATGACATAAACACGCCTTTGGTTTCTTGCAATGCAGCTACGATTAAGCTGAAATAAACTTTACCAAATTAAAAACAGAAATGGTGAACTGTGGAATGTTAAAATGCCTTCCCTGTTTAGATCTTGGCTCATCTGGGTTAATTGCCAACATCTTTAGATCTATTCAGATATGCAGGATACATTTTTTGTTTAATCTCAAAATCTATTATTACTGATAAGTTACTCTTCTGTTCTTTGAGTTCTGGGAATCTTTGATCAAATGGTAAATTACAGCTCTGGAGTATGTGAGACAAAAATGTGTAGGTTTGTAGCTTGGCGAAAAAAAAAGGCAAATTGTTCCTAGTGTGTAGGATAGTGCTAAGTGTGTGTGGGGATCGCTGGTTGGCGGGTCTTGATGGGCCGAAGAGCCTGTTTCTGCACTGTATCCTTAAACTAAACTAAATGGGACCACTCCATGTGAGGAAGAGTTCCATTCTCCCCAAGTAACAATGTTTCTCCCAAATTCGCCGTTTTTTAATCAGCAAATTTTACTTTAATAGCCCCTAAAGTTGGTCTCTCTCACTCCTTAGAACATATCGAACATGAACCAGTTCAGCAGTGGAACAGGCACTTTGGTCCACAATATCTGTGCCCAACATGATGCCAAGACCAAGTCTTATTTGCATGCACATAATCCACACCCCTTCCTGTATATCCATGTGCCCTATCCAATATGTCTCCATCACCACACCCAAAAGTGTGTCTCAGGCACCTGTCAACCTTCTGAGTTAAAACCCTGCCACGCAATATCCCTTTAACTCTGCTCCTCTCTCCATAAACTATTTGATATTTCCATTCACTCTAATAGGACCATGCTGGCCCTGAACTCTCTATATCTCACTTTTAAAAGCCTCCCATTTAGTTTTAGAGTTTTATTTTTCAAGATTCAGCGTGTAGGCAAGCCCTTTGACCAGCGAGCCCGCATACACTTGGTCTATCCTATAGGTTGCAGATAAGTTACAGAAGCCAATTCATCTACAAACCTACACAGTGTGGGTGGAGTGTGGGTGGAAACCAGAGCACCTGGAGAAAACCCACACAGTCACAGGGAGAACGTACAAACTCCGTACAGATAAGCACCTACAGTCAGGATCAAACCCGGGTCTCTTTGCCAGATGCCTCTTTATATGGAAACACACTCCTCCAGTCAACTCTTGGAAGTTCCTATCTCATAACGTCAAAATTGTCCAGGGTCATATTCAGGAGTTTAACTTTGGACCAGTCCTATGCTTTCCCAGCAGTTTTAAAGCTAATAGCAAGATGGTCGTAGTTAGCAAAGTGCTCCCCCACTAACAGTGCAATCAGCGCGCTGTCCACGGGCTCCATGGGGGATTTCCAGGACCACTGGGCATCGCGGGGGGTGAAATGCATCTTCAATAAGGATGGGGAAATAGTGATTTAATATTTAAGAATATTTACTTTATTTTGTTTTACGTTGGTGGATTTGTTAGTATTGTTTTGTATTGTAATTAATATGTGTAAATAATTGATTCAAATTATTTTTGGTTAAAAAAAACAATGCAGTCAGATGCCCATACCCTGTGCGATTTCCTGAGTGGGTGTTGATTTGTCCCTTCTGCAGTAGGCCCCTCTACATATTGATTGAGAAAATTTCAGACAATAACCTGCCGAGTAAAAATATTCTTCAGATTGACTGCTCGCATTTTCTTTTGCTGTTATCTGAAACCAATGTCCTCTGGCATAGACAAAGGATATTTTATAACTTACACTTGAAATAAATTCCCTTTCCGGAAAGGCAGAACAAATGTCAAGCCCTCACTGAGTTTAGTCAATCAGACAGCTAAATTCCATTGAAGATAGACACAAAATGCTGGAGTAACTCAGCGGGCCAGGTAGCATCTCTGGAGAGAAGGAATATGTGACGTTTCGAGTCAGAATCTCTCTTCAAACCCAAAACCTGAAACATCGCTTATTCCTTTTCTCCAGAGATGCTGCTTGACCTGCTGTTCCAGAGGTTTCCGTTCAGGTTTCCTAAGTGGGACAGGGGCATTACTCCATTTAGCTTACACTATGAGAATTTTCACAACTCAATTCTAAGCACTCATTTCCAGCCCTTATGATTTTACATCAAATATATGCAGTAGTTCTTTGCCTGAATTTAGTTTAGTTTTGTTTAAAGATACAGCATGGATACAGGTCCTTCGGCCCACCGAGTCCACGCAGACTAAACATTATATTTTATCCTGTATCTGTACATTGTGGACGGCTCAATTGTAATTGTATAAAGTCTTTCCATTGACTGGTTAACATGCAGCAGAAAACCTTTCACTGAACCTCAGTATACGTGAATAAACTAAACTAAAACTAAACTAAACTAAATAATCGATCAGTTGTTCACACTAGTTTTATGTTATCCCACTTTCCCATTCATTCCCCATGCACTATGGGCAATTTACTGAGGCCAGGTGGGACCCGCTAGGTCCCTATCACATGGGAGGCCTGGTCCCCAAATGCAATATTCCACCACTCACCAATAGCCCCCGACTGCGCTGACATGGTAATAACTTGTAAAAAATAAGATCAATGTGAACGTTTCACTCTCCCTCTTCAGTCCACTATTCACCTCCTCTATTATCCTCCCTCTCCCCATCCTCCACCAACTCTCCTCTGCTGCCTCCTCTCAGCCCCTACCTCCCCTCCATTACCTCGCCATCGCTCTTCCTACCCCTATCCTACTCCATTCCCCCTCATCCCCAGCATTCCCTCCTCTTCAACCTTTCTCATCTTTCCCTTCTCCTCTCCCACTCCCTCCCTCACCTCTCCCTCCCACTACTTTCCCCTACTCTCAGTCACTCCCTCCCTCCATAACACCTCTCCCTCCCTGCTACCCCATTCCTCACCTTCCCCCTATCCCTCTCCCCACCCTCCACACAATGAAAATCGCAATGTTTTTTTTTAAAAAAGCAATTTTTTATGCAAATGAGATACGGGATCCCATTGTGATGTCAAACGCTGCTGTGCAGATGGAATTGAATTTTATTAAAGTGGTTCTTGTAAAGTTTAAAATGTGAATAACTTGTAAAATATACCATCAATCTGAATGAAACTTGATATAACACATCACAGGACAATGGTGAGTAAGGTGGGCCAAAAATAGTAGTGCTATCGTGTACCGGATTCAGGATCACCTCACAGACAACTCACAGACAGACAATTCACGGACATACTAACAAACAAGATGAGAGATTTAGTAATATACTAGACCAAGTGGGATCAAAACATTGCGATTTTCATTGTAATATACTAGACCAAGTGGGATCCGTTGGGTCCCGTTCCCCCAACACAATATTCCACCATTCACCACTTCCCACAACACAACCCGTTTCACCAATGCAATATTCCACCACTTACCCATAGCCCCCAACTGCACAGGCACAGCTCATTTCCCCTCATTCCCCTAGCACTCCTGCCCCTCCTCTTCTCCCTCCCTCCCTCCCTCTTTATAAATTAAAAAAAATTGACTTTTCACTTTAAAAAATCCAATTCCACCTGCCCTGCCCCTGCCCGTTTCAATGTTACAAATGACAGGACTCCCAGTGTCCCGTCATTTGTAACATTGTAATGGGTAGGGGCAGGACAAATGGAATTGGATTTTTTACAATGAAAGGTTAAATTTTTTAAGTTTAAAATGTGAATAACTTGTGAATAACATCAATCTGAACAAAACTTTATACACCATACACCAGGACAATGGTAAGGTTGTCCAAAAATTGTAGCGCTATCATGTACCGATTTGGCGTAATTCAGGATCACACTCTGCACAGACAGACAGACATAGAAACAGACAAGATGAGAGTTTTAGTAATACACTAGACCAAGTGGGACCAGTTGGGTCCCGTTCCCCAAACGCAATATTCCACCACTCACCCATAGCCCCCAACTGTGCAGGCGTGGCTCATTTCCCCTCATCCCTCAGCACTCCCTCCCCCTCCTTTTCACCCTCCCTCTTTTTAAACTTTAAAAAATTGATGTTTCACTTTAAAAAACCTTATTCCACAAACCCCGCCCCTGCCCATTACAATGTTACAAATGACAGGACTCCCAACTGTGTTAAAGTGAAAAAATAATTTTTTATGTTTTAAAATGTGAATAACTTGTAAAATATAACATCAATTTGGCTAATGCACATCACAGGACAATGGTGAGTAAGGTGGACCAAAAATTGGAGCGCTATCGTGTACCATTTTGGCGTATTCAGGATCACATCACAGACAGAGAGATAGAATCACAGACATAATAACAAACAAGATGAGAGTTTTAAAGATAGATAGATAGATAGATAGATAGATAGATAGATAGATAGATAGATAGATAGATAGATAGATAGATAGATAGATAGATAGATAGATAGATAGATAGATAGATAGATAGATAGATAGATCAATGTTACATAAATAAGTTGGTGCTCTATTGATCTTCACAGCAGAGCTGGCATCCTGGTGCCATCGCAACAACCTGGAGATCAATGCTCTTAAGATGATGGAATTGATTATAGACTTTAGGAGAGCTCCCCCTCCCCTCCCCACACTCACCATCAACAACACCACAGTCACATCTGTGGAGTAATTTAAATTCCTTGGAATTATCGTCTCCAGGGACCTTAAATGGGAGGCCACCATCGACCACAGTCAAAAAGGCCCAACAGAGGATGTACTTCCTGCTGCAGCTGAAAAAACACAATCTGCTACAGGCAATGCTGATCCTGTTTTATATTGCTATCATAGAGTCTGTCCTCACCTTCTCCAACATGATCTGGTTTGGCTCAATCACCAAGCACGACATACGGATCGTTCGATCAGCCGAGAACGTTGTTGGCTTCAACCATCCCCCCCATCGACGAACTGTACACTGCAAGGGCCAGGAAGCGAGCGGGTAAGATCATCACTGACCCCTCTCACCCTGGCCACAAACCCTTTGAAGCACTTCCCTCTGGAAGGCGACTCCGGACTGTCAAAGCTGCCACAGCCAGACATGAAATCAGCTTTTTTTTTTCCCCAAGCAGTAGCTCTACTAAATAACCAAAAGTCTGTAGCCTCCTTTTGTTCTGGTAATTTTATTTAATTCTTCACATGTTTAAATTATAATGTTTTATTTTTAATTGTCTACTGTATATTGTGTTGTTACTTGTGAGCAAAGCACTAAGGCAAATTCTTGTGTATTTACATATTTGGCGAATAAAATGTATTCAATTCAATTCAATTCAATTGAAGCGTTTAATGTAGGCCCCTCCAGAGGCCCACAAGTCTGCACGTCTTTGAGAAGTGGGAGGAAACCGGAGCACTCGTAGGATACCAATGTAGTCACAGGGAGAACTCCACACAGACAGCATCCAAGGTCAGGATCCAACGCTGTGAGACAGCAGTTCTACATTTTTCATTTCCTCCACACAAAACTATGCCCCCCTGGTGCCAAAACATACGTGTCAACCCTTACTCTTCTTATCCCTGATGCTGGCCTGTATCTTCAGACTTTTGGCCAGCCCCACGTTTTCTGTTCTCATCACCCTCAGTCCCCACCTCACCACAGATTTCCTTCTTAATTGCTGATAATCACTATAATTATAATGATTAGATTTCATTTTATTTCCAATCCACGACTGAAGTAATAAATCTTGGAAATCACTGATTAAAAAAAAATAATTAAATGGTCTTTGTGCACTGTTATTGATTGGATATTTAGTTTAATTGTAGTGTAGTGATTAGCTCAGCTTCATCATAAAAGGAGCAGGCCGTTACGAAATGTATTCACACTGAAATACATTTGCAACATATTTAGCTGCACTGAAGCACTTTCCTGCAGCAGTTTTGTGCAGTTGATTTTTAAACAGGGCAGAGAAAATCTGCCAATGCTCAGAACTAGTCAACCTGTTAGAAAAGATCAAGGCTTTTGAGGAAAGAACAGCTAGCAGCTGACTGTGGATTCAATTACGTGATCCTGAGTAATGGCCTGATAGCTAACCCATGCCTGACCAGTAAACACAAGGACTGCAGACGCTGGTTTGCCAAATAAGACACAAAGTGCTGGAATATCTCAGCGGGTCAGGCAGCACCTCTTGAGAACATGGATAGGCAACGTTTCGGGTTGGGACCCTTCTTCAGACTAAAGGGCCTGTCCCATTTAAGCGACTTTTTAGGCGAGTGCAAGAGACTCTGCGCTCGCCACATGGTCGCCACATGGTCACCACATATTTGATGGTGGTCTCCGGTGAGTGTCCTTCATGGTCGCGAGGACTTCCCGCATTCTGGGAACTAGTCGCGGCCTCAGTATGGTCGCCGCAAATTTCAACATGTTTTTCAACCAAACATTGGTCGCTATGGAGAAAATCGATAAACCTGCAGTCGTAGGTGCCGTTTATAGCGGGGTCGCCATGTAGTTATGGGTAGTCGAGATAGTCGTAGTTAGTTTTAGTTAATTGCCTTTGCTGACTGTTCATTTTCATTGGCTCATTGGGGGAAAAAAAACGTAAGCACGAGTTTTCAGAACCAAGGATAACCGACCGGTAATGTTAAATGCCTGCCGAACTTCACAGCTGTGTATCTCTGGCTTACTAAAAGTTGTCTGGCTTCTTAAAAGTGTCTCCACTCCTTCCCCCCCACTTCTCCCCCTTTCTCACCCCTTCTCCCCTCTTCTCCCCTCCCCCCCTCTTTTAAAGGACTTACCGTACACTGTCTTAACCTTCCTGTCTGTATCACCTTGGCTTTGCACCGTGTGAATTTCAGACCCCGCTTTCCCTGGCCTCCGCCTTTGCGATGTGTGTGTGTGTGTGTGTGTGTGTGTGTGTGTGTGTGTGTGTGTGTGTGTGTGTGTGTGTGTGTGTGTGTGTGTGTGTGTGTGTGTGTGTGTGTGTGTGTGCGTGCGTGCGTGCGTGTGTGTGTGTGCGTGCGTGCGTGCGTGCTTGTGTGTGTGTGTGTGTGTGTGTGTGTATGTGTGTGTGTGTGTGTGTGTGTGTGCGTGTGTGTGTGCGTGTGTGTGTGCGTGTGTGTGTGTGTGTGTGTGTGTGTGTGTGCGTGCGTGCGTGCGTGCGTGCTGTGTGTGTGTGTGTGTGTGTGTGTGTGTGTGTGTGTGTGTGTGTGTGTGTGTGTGTGTGCGTGCGTGCGTGCGTGTGTTCCACTCTGACAGTCGCCGTTCCAGTTCCCGGTTTATCAGGCGACTGCCGCAAACTTGACAGTCGGCGGCAGTCCGCTGAAAAATCGCCCAAGTGGGACAGGCCCTTAAGTGGGGAGAATGTGTGGAAAGAGGTGGGGGCATGACAAAGCCTGGCAAGTGAGAGGGGGAGGGGGGGGGGGGGGGGGGGGGGGGGGGGTTTGATTGTCAGATGGTTGGACAAAGGCCAGGGATGAAAAGACCACAATTATGAGATTAGGAGAAAAAGGATAGAAGAGGAGTAAAATGTAAAGGAATGTAGATGAAAGGGGACAAGGGCAAGGGGAAAAGGAGAAATGGTATGCAGATGGGGTATATGGAAGGAAGGGGGAAAGGGGGGGGGGGGGGGAGTGGGGGGGGGGGGGGAAGAATTGTCTACTTGAATTTGGAGAATTCAATGTTCATACTGTTGGGTTGAGGAGGATCCTGAAGACTAGCTACAGAGACCACATCACAAACGAGGAGAACTGCTGTGAGACTGCAACAAAGCCTCTCAGCCAGGACATAGAGGGACGCAGGATGAAATCTGCAGGATACGTACTCAGAATGTCACCAGAACGTGCACCTAAGATAGCAATGACATGGCAACCTGACGGAAGAAGGAAAAGAGGCCGACCAAAACTCACATGGAGGCAAACATTCCTGAAGGATTTGGAAGCCCGGGACACAAGCCTATCGAGGGTGGAACACGTCGCACATAACCAAACCGAATGGCGAAAGCTTGCTGCCCAATGCACTCAACAGTGTGGGAGGAACTAAGTCTAGGTAAGACTGTTGGGTTATAAGCCACCTAAGCAGAATATGAGGTGCAGTTTACGTCTGACCTCACTCTGGTAATGAAGGAGGCCCAGGACCGAAAGGTCAGTGTGCGGATCGGAAGGGGAGTTAAAATGGTTAGCAAGTGGGAGAACCAGCAGGCCTTGGTGGACAGAGTGCAAGTGCCTGGGTCATCTCTGCTCAAAGTGACCAGAGGATAACACAAGACCCCTAGATCTTTTCCACTAAACCTTAAAATACAGGCATGAGTCAGAGCTATGAATGACTATTTCCATACTCATAGCGAGAAGTAGGAATGCAGAGTTTTGGAAATCATCTGTCTTTCGAGCGTGGTTTGGAGGCGACCTACACTGAATGCTTCAATGAAGATCAATAGAGCACCAACTTATTTATGTAACATTATAAATAAATTTAGCGAATGATCGTTAGTGGTATTGTTCATATCATTTTTGTAAGGAAGTCCAATTGGGATTACATTAACTTCCTCTGTTAAAGCTGTCTAGTCTGGCCAGAGTTGGAACCTGGTATGTTCTATTTATAAGCCTCATGTCACAAGGATTTTATTCCAAACCCTGGAATTTTAGCGTAGGAAAGAACTGCAGACACCGAAGATAAACACAAAATGCTGGAGTAACTCAGCGGGACAAGGCAGCATCTCTGGGGAGAAGTAAAAGGTGACGTTTCAGGTCGAGACCCTTCTTCAGACTGAAAGTCATGGGAAAAGGAAACAAAAGATATAGCTGATGATGTAGAGAGGTATAGAACAATGAATGATAGATATTCAAAAAAGTAACAATGATCAGGGAAATAGGCCGTTGTTAGCTGTTTCCTGGGTGAGAACGAGAAGCTGGTGTGACTTGGGTGGGGGAGGGATGGAGAGAGACGGAATGCATTCCCTCTCTCTCCATCCCTCCCCTACCCAAGTAGCACCAGCTTCTGGAATCTTAGTAGCGGTTAGTGTCTGGTTATCTTAAAAGATTAAAAAATAGACAAAAAACAAACAGCTGGAGGAATTGGACAGGGTAGATGCAGGAAAAATGTTCCCGATGTTGGGGGAGTCCAGAACCAGGGGTCACAGTTTAAGAATAAGGGGAAAGCCATTTAGGACTGAGATGAGGAAAACGTTTTTCACCCAGAGAATTGTGAATCTGTGGAATTCTCTGCCACAGAAGGCAGTGGAGGCCAATTCACTGGATGTTTTCAAGAGAAAGTTATATTTAGCTCTTAGGGCTAAAGGAATCAAGGGATATGGGGGAAAAGCAGGAACGGGGTACTGATTTTAGATGATCAGCCCAAAGGGCCAAAGGGCCAAATGGCCTACTCCTGCACCTATTTTCTATGTTTCTATCTTTCTAACTCAGCGGGTTAGGCAGCAAATGTGCAGGCAAAGGGATAGACCCTGCTCCAGGACATGTTGACTATCACTCCGACTCCACAGATGCTGCCTGACCCGCTGTGTTCTCCAGCAGTTTGCGATGGCTCAGGCCTCAGCATCCATGCTCTTCTAGGTCACTACAAATTGGTCACCAGTCAAGAGTGTTTTAAAGTCATATGTCCCAGACAGAACAATAAAATTCCTACTTGCAGCAACACAACATAATATGTAAACATAATAGTCTGTAAACCATATAATAAACAAAAATATATTATGTATACATCACACACACACATAGAGATAAGCAGACAGACAGACAGACAGACAGACAGACAGACAGACAGACAGATAGATAGATAGATAGATAGATAGATAGATAGATAGATAGATAGATAGATAGATAGATAGATAGATAGATAGATAGATAGATAGATAGATAGATAGATAGATAGATAGATAGATAGATCCATATATACATACACACGTAAACCAAACAAACAATAATAGTGCAACAATTAGTGAATTAGTGCAATGGAACTATTTAGTCACTTTTACCTCCAACAACACTTCCAAACGCGTAGCCTCTGCAATCTGGCTGGTTACCGACCAAAGTTCCTTCTCTCCAAAGTCACATATTATCCTAATTTGGAAATATATCAACATTCCTTTCTCATTGGGACTGTAACCAGGAACTCCATGCCAGTCAGTATTTGGGAGTACCATCATCAAGCCTCTAGCAGTATTTCAAGAAGCCACCATGGACACCAGGGTGAATAAATAACCTTCCTAACATGGCCACATTCCAACCATAAAGTACTGAGATAGAGAACTTTACACAGACACAGGCACAGTGGCGCAGCGGTAGAGATGCTACCTTACACCGCCAGAGGCCCTGGCTCGATTCTGACTATGGGTGCTGTCTTTACGGAGTTTGCACATTCTCCCTTGACCTTGTGGGCTTTCTCCAGGTGCTCTGGCTTCCTCCCACACTATAAAGATAAGTTGGTTTGTGGGTAAATTGGCCTGTAAATTGCCCCTTGTGTGTAGGATACAAAAGTGTGATAATGGGTTATTGTTGACTGTTGTGGACTCGATGAGATGAAGGACCTATTATCACGCTGTATCACTAAACTAAGCTAAATTAAAAAGACTCAACAATGAATGTACATCATCAGTAATTCCTGAACAAATGATTCCATGTTATTTACTTCCAATAACCTACCCAACCAATAATTCCAAGCCATAGTCATGTTCTGCACTATTTTAGCACCTACCCTGTCTGTGATGTTGTTCATGTACAACGTCATCAGTTAAGGCTGGCTCTGAACTCTCCCAACATTGTTCAGGTTTAGGTTTAGATATACAACCTGGAAACAGGCCCGTGTGTAGGAAGGAACTGCAGATGCTGGTTTAAACCGGATAGACACAAGAAGCTGGAGTAATTCAGCGGGGCAGACAGCATCTCTGGAGAGAAGGAATTGGTGACACTTCTGGTCGAGACCCTTCTTCAGGCCGTTTGGCCCATCGAGTCCGTGCCAACCAGCAATCACCTGTGCACTAGTTCTACCCTGCACACTGGACACAATGTATAGATACAAATTAACCTACAAACCCGCAAGTCTTTGGGATGTGGGAGGCAAGCAGAACACCCAGAGAAACCCACACGGTCACGGGGAGAACATGCAAACTCCTTACAGACAGCACCCATAGCTGAGATTGAAGCCGGGTCTCTGGTGCTGTAAGGCAGCAACTCTACCGCTGCGCCTCTGTGTTGTCCACTTTTTTCACTTTTTACATTGCTTTCCTGTCTGTGCCCTGAAGGCACTAATCTGCAACTTGTACTGTCCCCACAGATGATGTTACTAAAGCATAGTTTGATGGTGAGCTATTTGATAGTGAAATGCACCTCAACTATCACATGTGTGCACCCTCGAACAGGCAAAACACCCAACCGTGAAGAGAAATACTGCAGAATCTGTAATTAAAATAAAAACAGGAACTGCTGGAAATATTCAACAGCGCAGGCAGCATCTGTGGAGAGCGAAAGCGAGAGAATAGATGACAGCTTGTCGGGAGCAAGAACGCATTCTGTCCTTAACCAGAAGCATCAAAAACATAAAACTATTCCTGGATCGACCTCGGAAATTTGCTGGCTCCGTGAATAGTGAGCCGAGCAAAGTCATTCGGATGCGTTGTGGTGACACCGACTTCTCCGCTCAATTCTTCCTGCACTCTACACTTGGGAATAACAGGAGGCGGTGATTTTTGGTTCTAAATATATTTTGCAGTTGCACTGTTGAATAGATAGTAATGAGGTCGGAGAGTGGCTACGTAAAAACCCTTCAATAAACTTCAATCACAAACTCCCACAAATGCAACCTAAATTCTGCCAGAGAAGGAAGCACGATTTTTACGAGAACCATCTTGTGAGTGTGTAAAACAAGTCAAATGTACAATATCGTCATTCTCTCCTTGCCTTTAATTCTGCTCCAGAGACCTGGAGGACAGGTGGATAAAGAAATTATCACACAGCGAGAGAATTATCACACTGCGAGAGGGATCTGGGAATAACTGTGCACAGTTCCCTGAAAGTGGAATCTCATGTAGATAGGGTGGTAAAGAAAGCTTTTGGTGTGCTGGCCATTATAAATCAGAGCATTGAGTATAGAAGTTGGGATGTAATGTTAAAATTGTACAAGGCATTGGTGAGGCCAATTCTGGAGTATGGTGTACAATTTTGGTCGCCTAATTATAGGAAGGATGTCAACAAAATAGAGAGAGTACAGAGGAGATTTACTAGAATGTTGCCTGGGTTTCAGCAACTAAGTTACAGAGAAAGGTTGAACAAGTTAGGGCTTTATTCTTTGGAGCGCAGAAGGTTAAGGGGGGATAGACTTGACATGAGAATTAAGGGACTGAAGTTTAGGGATAACATGAGGGGGAACTTCTTTACTCAGAGAGTGGTAGCTGTGTGGAATGAGCTTCCAGTGAAGGTGGTGGAGGCAGGTTCGTTTTTATCATTTAAAAATAAATTGGATAGTTATATGGATGGGAAGGGAATGGAGGGTTATGGGCTGAGCGCAGGTACATGGGACTAGGGGAGATTATGTGTTCGGCACGGACTAGAAGGGTCGAGATGGCCTGTTTCCGTGCTGTAATTGTTATATGGTTATATGGTTATATGGAGAAGGAGAGAACTAGAGAAAAGAGGAAAGGAACAAAACGTTGCAGTAACTCAGTGGGACAGGCAGCCTCTCTGGATGGAAGGAATGGGTGACGTTTCTGGTTTAGACCCTTCTTTAGACTGGGCGTCAGGGGAGAGACTCCCCTGATAAAATTTAATCAGAAGGACAGCCTTGGGAGAACTGGGAAGGTGGATGTAAATCCAAAGAGCAATTGGCAAATACATTTCAGACATAAATGGATACATAGATCATACTTCAATTGATCAATATTTAAACATATAAATAGACAATTTAAAGGCAGACAGACAGACAGACAGACAGACAGACAGACAGACAGACAGACAGACAGACAGACAGACAGACAGACAGACAGACTGCAGGATCCATGGCATACATGGCATACAGATAAATTAGTAGATAAATAATCAGATGAATAGACGTGTGAAAAGAAGACATTACTTGTAACTGTATTAATCTAAATACTTTTCTTCTTCTTGCAAGAATCGTGATCAAAGGAGACAATAATTGCCACTAATTGCAGCATTTAAGTGTTTCTCGGGAAATCTTTTCAGGTGTGTGACGTCACTCCACCCACCAGCCAGGCATATTTATGTGGGCATGGGGACGTTCTGTGATCAGGCGGATCCCCGCGGGCACGCTGCACAAACCACTCTGTGCAAAACCAACAGCAGTCATTTACGTGAGAGATTTCCTGAACAACTCTGACCTAGCGCTGTCCTGTGCACAAGGAAGGCATCAGCATCGTTTAGTTTGCACTGAATTACTGCGGGCAATGATCGGACCTAACAGAAATATTTGTCCACCCATGACTTGCATGTTTATATCCTACACCATAACTAATATAAGGAAAGAATGCACTAGGAACTGTAGATAATTCTGCACAGTGGAGGCTAATTCACTGGATGTTTTCAAGAGTCAGTTAGATATAGCTCTTAGGGCTAAAGGAATCAAGGGATATGGGGAAAAAGCAGAAACGGGATACTGATTTTGGATGATTAGCCATGATCTAATTGAATGGCGGCACTGGCTCGAAGGGCCAAATGGTCTAATCGTGCATTAATTTTCTATGTTTCTATCTGGGCCACTGGGATTTCTGAATGTGAATGTGTAAAACCTACAAGCCAATATTTGTTGCTGTTTGCTGACTGGTTACATAGAACATAGAGCAGTACATATCTCTGTAAACCTTTCCTATCCATGAAAACTTCTCTCCACATTCCCATCAATTCTGCCTTCAACTCAAACTAAGGGCAATTGCCAATTCACCCACTTGACGGTGGGATGAAGGAAGAAAGTGGAACATGCTGAAAAAACAACATGGTCACACGGAGAGTGTGCAAACTCCACAGGATAGAATTAGCAGCAGGAGGAGGCCATTCCGCCCCTCGAGCATTGTCTGTGGTTGATGTTACTGTAACCACATTTCCCATGTAACCTTTCACTCCTCCGCTGATCAAATATCTACATCTGCCTTAAAATTGTCACGCTTTAATAAAGGTGTTTTATTGTCAGATGTCCCAAAACGGAATGCTGAAATTCCTACCTGTAGCAGCACAGCAGACATGTAAACATGCTACTCTGTAAACACCATAATAAACAGCAAAGTAGTTTAGTATGTTAATTTAAAGAAAAGCAGACAAACACAAAGACAAAAACATTGCCCCCAAATCTCAATTTCAGTTTAGGTTCTTGTCACATGTACTATAAAGCCTTTGTAGTGTGCTAACCAGCCAGCGGAATAGTACATGATTACAATCGAGCCATTCACAGTGTATAGATACATGATAAGGGAATAACGTTTAGTGCAAAGTAAAGCTCGTAAAGTCCGATCAAAGATAATCCGATTGTAGTTCAGGGCTGCTCTCTTGTTGTGGTAAGATTGTTCAGTTGCCTGATAACAGCTTGAAAGAACCTGTCCCTAAATCTGGAGGTGTGCATTTTCACACTTGTGTACCTTTTGCCCGATGGGAGAGGGGAGTAGAGGGAGTGGCCAGAGTACGACTCGTTCTTGATTATGCTGCTGGCCTTGCCGAGGCAGCGTGATGTGTAAATGGAGTTAATGGAAGGGAGGTTAGTTTGCGCGATGGTCTGGGCTGCATCCACAACTCATTGCAATTTCACGCGGTCTTGGATGGTTGTTCCCAAACCAAGCTGTGATACATCCCGATTACATGCTTTTGTGGCGCATCTGTAGAAGTTGGTGAGAGTTGTTGGGGACATGCCGAACTGTCTAAGCCTCCTTCGGAAGTAAAGGCATTGGTGTGCTTTCCTGATTGTTGCTTCAATATGGGTGGTCCACGAGAATTGGCGGTGATATTTACTCCTAGTTTTCTACCATCTCTACGTCGGCACCGTCAATGTAAACTGGGGTATGAAATTAATCACTCTCTCCTTTATCTTATTGACATTTAATGAAAGGTCGTTGTCTATGTAGTTTGAAGCTTACTTGGAGGTTTATAATGTTTAATAGTCTGATGGTTACCGTTCCTGCTCCAGGGCCTGCTTCTATGCTGTATGACTCGATGATTCCAATGAATTGATGGTTGGTCAAATATATCATTGCAACAGTGAGCGCCCTGGAGCTAAGTACATTCTTCTCACTAGGGGCAGCAGTGAGCAAGGCCAGCTTGCTCATGACAGCCACAAACTGCTGGAGTAACTCAGCGGGACAGGCAGCATCTCTGAAGAGAAGGAATGGGTGACGTTTCGGGTCGAGGCCCTTCTTCAGGCTAATGTCAGGTGAGTGGGAGATAAGGAAGTGTAAGGTGTGAAAACAGGACAAATGGATTGGAGATCAAAGAAAATGTAGAATAGATCATTGTTAGCTGGGAGAAGGTAACAACAAAGCAAACAGATAAAATGTATTTGGAGACAGTAAGACTGGTCGGAGAACTGGGAAGGCGGAGAGGATGGAGGGAGAGGGAAAACAAGGATTACTTGAAGTTAGAGAAGATAATGTTCATACTGCTGGGGTGTAAGCTACCCAAGCAAAATTTGAGGTGCTGTTCCTCCAATTTGCACTGGGCCTCACTCTGACAATGGAGGAAGCCCAGGACAGAAAGGTTTGTGTGGGAATGGGAGGGGGATTGAAAGTGTTTAGCAACCGGGAGATCAGGTAGGTTTAGGCGGACTGAGCGGAGGTGTGCAGCGAAATTATTTCCGAGGTCTCACTGATATCCAGGAGCCCACACCTGGAACAGCAGATACAGTAGATGAGGTGCAAGTGAACCTCTGCCTCACCTGAAGAGACTGACGGAGTTGAGGGGGAAGGTATTGGCCAAGGTGTTGCATCTCCTGCGGTTGCAAGGGAAAGAAAGAGGAGGCTGTTTTGGGCTGTAGTGAGGGAAATAGTCTTCATTCAGACTGTGATGCACATTTGGAATTCTCTGCCTGGAGAGATGTGGTCATTGTCAGCTCCATTGGTCAAGAGCGCTCTTTGGACATCAAGAGAATCAGTGTATATGGGAGTGCGCTGGGAAATGGTGCTGAACCTGATCCTAAAGAATGGACAGGTACATGGATAGAGGGATATGGGCCAAACACGAGCAAATGTGACTCGCTCAGATGCAGCATCTTAATCAACATGGATGAGTTAGTCTGAAGGACCTGTTTCTGTACTGTGTGACTATGAATGGCAGAGTTGGCTCGAAGGGCCTGATGGCCTCTGAAGGCTCCTGTAAGTTATGTTCCTTTATTAATTCTTATTTCAACAAGACTGAAAGCCTTGAAAGGTTTGCGCCCAATGGAAACTGCCTGGATTACCATTTCTTTCCATTTTTCCTCAATAAGAACACGACATTTATTAAAATTGAGTGATTTTTCATCGTCGAGTGAAGAAGATGTAATCATCAGATCCTCGTGTAGATAGAAAACAGGACCTGTCACTTTAGGCATACAACTTTGCACAGATTTCTTCTATTAAATTCGTGCCAACTTTAAACAGCCCAACATTGCTCCATATTAATAATGTGAAACATGGCACATTGTTGCAGACTGTCGGGTGAATTTCATTTATTTAGGTAATATTTAAGATTGTTTTGATCTGATTGATGCTGAGGGAATGGTTCCCTAGGTAACAGCTGCTTCATAAGAGCATGAGAACAGGCACATTCAGACTCTCTCACTGCTCCATAGTTCAATAAGATCACAATGCATCTCTCACTCTCACCTTGAACCTTGTTTCCCTTGATTCCCAGAATAGCTAATCTTGAGGAACGGCTGCTAGCCAGCAGCCGTCCGTTTTAATTCGCTATTTCTTATAGTTTTTAGTGAGTCCTGTTTTTCGTTCGTAGGGGATATGGACTTTTTAATGTTGGGGGTAGGTGTCAACTCTACTTCTAGGTCCCTACCTGGTCGGTGAGCCAGCTTTTTCTCTGGGCTGCCCTTCGACCGGTCCTCGTGGCCTACCAGCGGGCTTGGAGCGCCGTTTCCTGGCGGGGACCGCCCAGCACCTCGGCCTCGGTGGTGGCACAGTGCTGGAGCGTTATCGTGGAACGGAGCGGGCAATGCCTTGCCTGGGTCGCCGCACTGGATCGACGCGCTGGAACTCCGGTGAGCTGAGACCGCCGTGTCAACACCTCCGGGCTGCGGGTCTGCGGAGCGGAGCGGGCGGCGCCGACTTCATCATCGGGAGCCTGGGGAGCTCCAGGCCGGCGCGGCCTTGTCGGCGTCAGAAGCCGCAGTCTCCAACTAGAAAGCGGCCGTTCCAGGTGGCCCAGCCGCTGAGAGGACTCTCCCGACGCCGGGTCAACTCCACCCGGTGAGAATGGCCAGGAACATCGGGCCTCCGTAGAGGCAATTGCGGTGGCCTCAATAGGCCTGACTTTGGGGTGAACTTGGGGTGGGGACTGGACATTGTGCCTTCCCCCACAGTAGTATCCACTGTGGGGGGATGATTCTTTTGTCTGTACTGTAATCCTGTTAGTCTGTGTCCAAGATGGCTGACCATGAAGGGAGAGTGGACGCTGGCGCGCTTTGGCTGCCGCTGCTCTCTCTTCACATTGTGTTTTTGATTTTCTGTTTTTGGACTGAATTCTGTTTTTAGTTTGTGTCTCTGTGATGTCTTTATTATTTATTTTACTCTGATTATATGTTTATATTCCTGTTAATCTATGTAAGGTGTCCTTGAGATGTCTGAAAGGCGCCCAATAAATAACATTTATTATTATTATTATTATCTTTCGATCTCTATATATCCTCAATGAAGGTACAGAGGCACAGCGGTAGAGTTGCTGCCTTGCAGCGCCAGAGACCCGGGTTCAATCCTGACTATGTGTGCTATCTGATCAGAGTTTGTACGTTCTCCCTGTGACCATGAGGGTTTCCTCCGGGTGCTCCAGTTTCCTCCCACATTCTAAAGACGTGCTGCTTTGTTGGTTAGTTGACTTCAGTAAAATTGTAAATTGTCCATAGTGTTTAGCACAGTGCTAGTGCAGTGCGATAGTGAGCGCTGGTTGGCACGGACTCGGTGGGCCAAAGGGCCTGTTTGCACAGCTGCATCTCTAAAGTCTACAAGACCGAACACTACAGCCTTTTTGGATTGGTAATCAGTAAACACTTTCTTTTAATCTCTGTCCTAAAAGGTTGAACCCTACTATTGAGGTTGATGTCTAATTCTTGATATCCCAGCTAAGGAAAAAATGATCCCTGACATGGCCTGCACATGTTGTTTGTGCTTCAATAACGTCACACCTGAAACACCAAAACTCCAAGTTTAGGTCCAGTATACTCAATCTCTTCCCAGATGACTAATCCATCATCCCACTAATCTAGACAACATTTGCTACTCTTCCTCTATCATAAGTTTTTTGCCCCTTGGGTAGGGAGACCAGACAAAAATACAATATAAGGAAATGTACATACAAGGAACTGCAGGATATGGTTTATACCAAAGATAGACACAAAGTGCTAGAGTAACTCAGCGGGTCAGGCAGCACCTTTGAAGAACATGGATGGATGACATTTCGGGTCGGGACTCTTCTTCACATTCGTTGCAGAAGGGAGAGTGGGGGAAAGCAGGACACTCAGAGCCAGCAACAGATGACCCCAGGTAAGGATTTTCTTTGATAGGCTGACTTTTTGCTGGAGATAGGGATGCATATAGCAGTTGGAAGCTGAAGAACTTGTTAACTGACTTTTTGTTGAGGAAGAGGAGGGGGAGAGGGGAGGGGGAAGAGGGGCGAGGGGGGAAGGGAGGTGTTCGTAGAAATCACCTAAAATAGTAAGATTAAACAAGAACTTACCAGTTTAAAGTTTGATCTGTATTTTATGAGGAGTTACGATGAGGGATTACGTGAAGAACCCGCTCAGCACGCATGCGCGGCATACTTCAAAGCAGCGGTGTGGAATCACAGATAGACACAGTTATTGAAGTAAACATAGTAAAGATAAGGAGATATCAGTTGATGAATTTGACCCATATTATTGAGGGTGGGAGCGGAGGGCACGTAATCCCTCATCGTAACTCCTCATGAAATACAGATCAAACTTCAAACTGGTAAGTTCTCGTTTAGTCTTACTATTTTACTTCGGAGTCACGTGAGTGATTCCGTGAAGATTTCAAAGCTCTGTGATTTCAAACCTTGTAACAGTTATTACTACATCACTGCCGAAGTCTTTGAGGGAGGAAGTGTGTTATCGTAATCAACCAATGAATCTGTTCGTAGAAAAACACAATGGTATTTTTTAACAATAACAACAAATAAATTAAAATTGCTCCCCTGGGCTTAAATTAAATATTTGCAGTCTGGAAATCTTTCCTGCAAATAAAACAGGTTTTGCCAACGGCTTATTATAAAATTTCTGAACGGTCTTTCTCCCCACCATCCTGCTGTAGCCAGGATGTGGTTTATAGGCACGTCCATTCTTTTAGCCATCGACGTGGATGCTGCCCTGGTGGAATGAACTTTGTACATGTTAGTTTTTATCCCAGCAGCTTTTAGCACCTGCTTGAGCCATCCCGAAATGGCTCGTCACCCGACCATAAGGTTTTTTATGACTGACCCACAAGGCTTTTCATCTCCCTTGAATATTTTGGTTGTGTCTATGTAGGATAATAGGGTCATGGCACAGAACCGTGTTGCTGGCAGGTAAGCCCAGAATTCCACGACTGGATTAGGTGTTCCTGGTCTGCTCTGTTTGATCATTCCCTGGACAACGACAGAGATCTGGTCTGGAGCTGTGAGCATGGTGTCCAGTCGCAATAGGTGTAGTGACTGGACCCTCTGTGCAGCTACAAGTGCCATCAACATGAGTGTTTTGAGCATAGATGGTTCCAGGTTGAGGGATCTGGCTGGTGGCCATCCCCTGAGGTATGTCAGGACCACACTGACATCCCATATATGGGTGTACCTTGGTCTAGGGGATTAGAGTTGTAAATACCCTTCATTGGTTTGACCATCAGCTGGTGGGACCCCATGGCCTGTTGTCCTGGAGCTGGTTTTGAAATAGAGAGGCAGGGCAATTCTAGCTGTGTTGATGGCTCTGTAGCTGAAGTCCTTCATCATGGTGAAGGTTCACCAGGAATTCTAGTACATTGGTAACTGTAGCGGTTGAATAGGTGGTCCCTGTATCCAAGCCGTACTTCTCCCATTTTTTGATGCTGGACAAGTGCTGTTTTTCAGTGGATGTTCGGAGGGATGCTGACATGGTGTCGACGGTTTGTTATTATAATCCCAGTCCCAGAAGTGGTTTGTGTAGAATCTGCAACCCAGGAGTTTGATTTTTTCATGACACGGGTGGCTTGTGCCCAACACTGGATGTTAACAACTCTGGGTCACTGAGGAATACCATCGGAGTTTCAACAACCATGTCATGGAGTATTGGGAACCATGGCTGTGTAGGCCAGTCGGGTACTATCAAAATACCTGAAGCAGAGTCCATTTGTACTGTGCGTAGTCCCCGACTGATGAGGCAGAAGGGAGGAAATGCATAGAAGAAGAATTTCCCCAATCCAGCGCAAACGTATCTACCGCTGCTGCCTCAGGGTCTGGTTCCCAAGCAACTTACATAGGTACCTGGTGATTTAGCCTCGATGCAAATAAATCGATATCTGGCATGCCATATTGCTTGATAACTTTTGTGAAATTTTTTTGGGGGGTTTTAACATCCATTCGATGTTGTCATTAAATTTACGTGACCTGGTGTCTGCCACTGTATTTAGCTTACCTGGCTGGTAAGTGACTGATAGCCAAATATGTCTTTGGACACACCATTGCCAAATTGTGTTGACCAACTTGTCGCATGATACCGATTTTATGCCGCCCATATGGTTAATGTAGGCCACCACCGTAGTATTATCTATTTATAACCATACATGCAAGTGATGCATATTTATGCATATGCTTTTAAACCATAAAAGCCACCCAACATCTCTAGATAATTAATGCCCAGTGTAAGTGGTAACGATGATTCTGGGTTCGTCCATCTACTACTTGTGCTGGATATAGAGTCAGTTGCTCCCCAGTCTTGAGCACTGGCATCTGTTTGGATAACTGACGTAGGGTTAGTGATGATAATAGGCTGAACCCATGTCAAACGTTTTTTGCCCACCACTGTAGTTCTGATATTACTTCAGTGGGTAACTTCATGAAACGATCACAATGACCTGTATATCGTTTTTGGTACAAAGGTCCGAATTATGTAGCCGGAAATGCTGCTACCATTTTCCCAATTACTCTGTTACTTGTCGAGTAGTTGGTAGTTTGTTGACCATTAAATTGTTGCATGATTGTGCCAATTCAACTATGTTGTCTCTTCGCAATGTTACAGTCACGTAGACTGATTTAATTATGAAGCCCAAGAAGTCCATGATAGAGGATGGCTTCAACTTAGATTTATCTGGATGTAAGACAACCCCAGGGTTTCGAATAACTGTTTGGTAGCTAAACAGCTAACATAGTCAAATTCATGGTCTTGCCTACCATTTAGGATATCATCAATATATGCCATGACAATATGTTTTTGTCTTCTGAATATTGCCAGAGCTGGTTTTCATGTCTGGGTGACACTCTTGGGCTGATGTGAGCCCATTGGGTGATGCTTTAAACTGCTATAGCTGCCCCATCCAGGTAAATTTCAGGTATCTGCGATGATCCTAGTGAATGGTACTAAATAGTAAACATCTTTAAGATGAATGCTTGCCATGAAGTATCCTTTGGAATTTAGTTGTTTGGCAGTAACAACCGGTTCCGTTTTGAAATGTATATACTTAACAAACATATTTAGTGAAGTTAAGCCAATGGTATGATGGGACATCCGCCATCTTTTTAGGGTTTAGTGAATATATTTGATACGAATTGCAAGGGTTCAGGTTTCCCCATGATACCCTTTGTAATTATTCTCACCAGTTCAGCTTGTCCCTCCTGTTTCTTTAACGGAGAGGGGAAAAATACTCTCTGGGGTGAACGTTGACCTGGTGGCAATTTTTCTAGTATGAATTGTATTCACTAATGCCATTGAGTATATACTGATCACTCGTGATAGACTCGATATACTGGTAGGAACCAGACCCACCTACCTCCATGGTTATGGGTATTCTTCTGTTTCCTGCCGGTCCAACGAGTGTTGCACGTCATCTGACGTGGCGGTGACGTTGGGGGGTGGCACATTTTCCATGCGGTCCGCTCTGGGCCCTGGTCTAAAGAAGACTTTCGGTGATAGATGCGGACCCCGAGCTTTCATCAGTCCGATATGATTGACGTTGACTGATGGATGCGATAGGGTGCTGCTGCGTAGGAATTACTATTTTTCGTTACTCGTCCCGGCCCTGCCCTCATGAGCCGAAAGTTTTGTAAAACCTCTTGCATGTCCTTCATATGCTTTGTGAGGTTTTTTCCCCAAAGAGCAGTGGGTCTGGCTCAGTGGCTGGGGTATGCACAACCCCGCAATGGAGGATTTTATGGCAGGTCTTATGACTTGTTTACGAAGGTTGTGGTCTCTCCGTATTTGTCCATGGAATGAGGAGAAAAAACGATGTGATGGCTGTCGTCAGGCTTTTAACGGCCTCCTGCAAGTGGGGTTTCCACGTAGCTGTCCACCACACCTAGCAGCTCTTCCTGTTCCTGCACCCCTTGCATACTCCCGAGATCTTCAGCCTTTGCCCCTGTTCTTGACCAGCCCAGTCCTGGTCACCAAAGCTATCCTCTGGAAAGGAAGAAGCAATGGACAGTGCGCAAGGCACTGTGGAGGGAGAGCCTGACCCCCCTCTGCGAGAGCGCCCCTCCTGGGGTGCACCTCGCTGGAGCTCCTGCTCCAAGAGCCGCTCCATGCGGCTCAGGCGGTTGTCTCTCCCCCGCCTGGGTGGATAAGTCGGAGCCACTGGCCGGAAAGCCTCCTCCTTGGCTTTTACATCCAGCCCGCTGCTCAGGCGCTAGCAGGGCTGGGCTCGGTCACGGGGCTGGGCTCGGTCACGGTGTCGGGGTAGCGGGCCGCCCGTTAAGCGGTCCTACCGCCTTGTTGCTGCCCCCGCGAGATGAAACGCTCCTCCGTGAAGTCGAGCGGGGGCAGGTCTGTGCAGGCGGCTGTCTTTCCTCCCAGGCAGGTGGAAAGACGCCCCGTCCGATAAGTCGGAGCCACCGGCCGGACGCCTCCGTGGCGTTACTTCCAGCCCGCTGCTGAGGTGCTAGCGGGGCTGGGCTCGGCGCGTTGTCGGAATAGCGGAGCGCTGGGTTAGCGGTCCTACCGCCTTGTTGCTGCCCCCGCGATGGGGCCGTTGCTGTCCTCCCCCCCCCCCCCGAAGAAAGTCCTTGCGCGGGGACAGGTCTGTTCCGTTGCTGCGCCCCCCCCCCCCCCCCCCCAGATGGACGCTCCTCCGTGGAGTCGAGCGGGGGACAGGTTTGTTGCAGAGCCTTTCTTCTCTGCCGGACAGCAGAAGGCTCCCTGTGAAAGAAAACTGACGTCAGCTTACCTGACGGTCCGTTCTTTCACCTCCATAGCGGGAGAGCCCGACTCCCGCTGTGCCGCTGTTGCTCTGCTGGACGTAATGTCGCGCATGCATGTTGAACGGGTTCTTCACGGAATCACTCACGTGACTCCGAAGTAAAATTGGAGAATTTGGGTTGTAAGCTACCCAAGATAAATAGTCTCGAGAGAATAGGTTCCCTGAGGTTTTTGTCAGTCTTCCTACCTGCTTCCACTACCTGCAACCTCCGGCAACCACCTGCGACCTCCAGAAACCGCACGGAAACCTTGGGCGGGGTGCAAAGTCTCCAGAGGTTTCCGTTCATGTTTCCTAAGTGGGACAGGGGCATTAGACTTTACTTTAAACTTTAGAGACAAAGCATGGAAACAGGATCTTTGGCTCACCGAGTCCGCACCGACCAGCGATCACCCCGCACACTAGCACTATCCTACACACTGGTGACATTTTTTTAACAATTTACAGACATTTTTTAACAATTTACAACCTGTACGTCTTTGAAGTGTGGGAGTAGACTCACACCTATGAGAGAGAAGCGAGCGTCATCAAACTTCTGAATTCTCTGGGGTGGAACCCTCTCCAAGACAGACCTGAAGCTCACCGTTTGACCTGTTTTTACAAAATGTTAAATGGTCAGCTTGACATAGACTACAAGACCTACACCAAACCCAAACCAATTAGGAGCAGATGAGGGCATTCGATCCAATTTGTGATCCCAGCTACAAAGACAGATGTGTACAGCAATCCGTTCTTCCCACGCACAATTAAAGCATGGAATAATCTCCACCCAACTATAATTACAAGGTCGGTGGGGGCGCTGCACTGGCAGCAGCCCTGTCAGCAGCGTGTTAGTCTTTTCAACTTTTTTTATTTTTTTAGTATGTCTTAAAGTCTGTTTTTAGTGTTTCTTAGTGTGTTTTGTGTGGGGGGTGGTGTGGGGGGGTGAGGGGGAAACCGTTTCGGCCGCCTCCTCCATGGAGAGGCGACTTTTTCCAGGTCACCTCCTCCGTGGCCTAACAATCAGGATCGGCGCGCCCTTTCCACGGAGACCGGGACTTCAGCGGCGGGCGCAGCGTGGGCTCTCGCCGTGGAGCGGGTGGGCCCTCGCTGGGGCTCGCCGGAGTGGAGCGTTCCGCTTTGCTGGCCCGGAGCAGCCGGCAGCCTGAAGCCGCGGTCTGCACAGCTCCAGCTGGCGCGGCATCTACAGCCCGGGATCTCACGTTGGGGACCCGGGGGTAAGAAGAAGCTTCCACCGCCGGCCCGCGAACAATTTTTACCGTGGGCGCGGCATGGACTCACCATCACCCCTGGAGGGGAGCTTCGACCGCCGGCCCTGCGGTCTGTGGTGCTTCTGGCTGCGGCGCGGCGGGAACTTTAAATCTTTGACCGCCGGCCTGCGGCCTACACCATTCTGAAGCCGCGGTCTCCGGTGGGGAAGAGCCGATCCTGGACTTACCTTGACTTTACTTTGTTCCTTACCACCTGGACGCCCGCAGCAGCGGCTGCGGAGGGTTGAGGTCCCGACCACGGGGGAAAATGGAGGAGGACTGGCCAATTTCTGTGCCTTCCACCACAGTGATGAATGCTGTGGTGGATGTTTGTGTAAAATTTTTATTGTGGTTGTGTGTTCTTTATTATTGTACCGCTGCTGACAAATTCATTTCACTTGCACTTTATGTGCAATGTGACGAATAAAAAAACTGATTGATTGATTGATTGATTACCCAACCTGATGCAACTAAATTTAAAGTACCTCTTTCTTCCCAATAATCCTTTCTGGCTTAAGCTCTCCCTTCACCACCTCCAGTTTAAATTTCATTTGGAATATTTTGGAGGATCAAGAAACCAAGAACCAAGAAACCGGAGCATCCGGATAAAACCCACGCAGTCACAGGGAGAGCGTGCAAACTCAATACAGACAGCACCGTACAAACAGGTGAGTATTGAATCAGGGTCTCTGGCACTGCAAGGCCACTGCAATTCTCCCCCCACGCCACTGTGCCGCCATCTATCAATCTATGGCCCTAATGAACCAAGTGATCCTTGAATGTCTCCCTTGTGCAGTTACATACCTTCTCTCTCACCTCTGAGTCAGATCATTGTGGGCTACATTCAACACTGGCACTCCCATGCATCACCATGGGACCGCTGCAACATTAGAGATGTCTTTCTTTCAAAACTTCAAACCCATCGCCCTTTTAAGTAGACATAAAACATCTTGCCTTGGGGCAGAAGATGTCTCCTGGAATCCTGACCATTATTCCTCAGTCAGCATTATAGAAAGCAAATTATCGGGTTAATATTCCATGGCTTTCTCTGGAGGCTTGTGGTGTGTGATGTTACATTGCAACACTTGTGATGTACTTTATTGATCTGTTAAGTATTTTGGGTTGGCTTGAGCTTGTGAAAACTCTTGTGAAGCTTGTGCTTCAGAAAAGCAAGTCTTTCTTTTTTGATAGACACAAATTGCTGGAGTAATTCAGCGAGTCAGGCAGCATCACTGGAGAAAATCGATGGGTGATGTTTCTGATCAGGACCTGTTCTTTTACACCTGAAATGTCACCCATCTTTCTCTGCAGAGATGCTGCCTGACCGGCTGAGTTACTCCAGCACTTTGTGTTGATCTTTGGTACAAACCAGCATCTGCAGTTCTTTGTTTCTACGTCTGTATTTCCTTTTAATCACTGTGACGATATTGTTTCAGGGAGTCGTGGAGTCATAGAGTGATATTGTGTGGAAACAGGCCCTTCAGCCCAACTTGCCCACACTGGCCAACATGTCCATGTCCATGTTTCATGGAGTAAATATCCAAGGGAGCAGAGAGGAAGATCAAGAGCCACGAAGGAGGAGATATTTGGCCAGGTACATTAACTGGAAAGGTTTAGAGGGATATGGGGCAAATGCGGGCAAATGTTTAAATGGGTCATCTAGGCGGGCATGGATGTTGGGCCAAAGGACCTGCTTTCAAGCTGAATGACTGTGAGAATACATATGAATGAATGAGGTGTGGTGAAAGGGACGCTTCTAGAAGAATTTAAAAAGGGTTGAGAAATATCTAATCAAACGTACTTATGCCGCTGTCCCACTTAGGAAACCTGAACGGAAACCTCTGGAGACTTTGTGCCCCACCCAAGGTTTCCGTGCGGTACCCAAAGGTTGCAGGTGGTTGCCGGAGGTTGCAGGTAGTGGAAGCAGGTAGAGAGACTGACAAAATCCTCCGGGAACCTCCGGGAACCGCACGGAAACCTTGGGTGGGGCGCAAAGTCTCCAGAGTTTTCCGTTCAGGTTTCCTAAGTGGGACAGGGGCATAAGAAAGAAAGTACTGCTTGGAAGCCTCAGAGTACTTGTATGGGAGTCATCCCTGACATAAAGGTTCTGAGTGTTTACCCTATCTATGCCCCTCATCATCCCCAAGGGTCTCGACCCGGAATGTCACCTATTCCTTCGCTCCACAGATGCTGCCTCACCCGCTGAGTTTCTCCAGCATTTTTGTCTACCTTTGATTTTTCCAGCGTCTGCAGTTCTTTCTTAAAATTTAGTCCCCTGGATTTACATTGCTTCCCTTCTTAAACAAAGGAGCAACATTGGCCACTCTCTAGTCCTCCAGGACGTCTCCTGTAGCTCGAGAAGAAACAAAGATCCTCGTCAAGGCCCCTTCATTCTCCTCCCTTGCCTCCCTCAAGAACCTACGAGAGATCCATCAGAGCCCTCGGGCCGTATCCACCTCAATACTCTTCAAGAGTCTCAGCACCACCTCCTTCTCAGTCTCAAACTGCCCGAGCATATTTGTATTCTCCACACTGATCTCACTCTCCTCCAGTCTGAAGAAGGGTCTCGACCCGAAACTTCACCTTTTCCTTTGCTCCATAGATGCTGCCTCACCCACTGAGTTTCTCCAGCATTCTCATCTACCCTCACTCTCCTCCAAGTCCTTCTCGGTGAATACAGATACAAGGTACGTGTTTAGAACCTCACCTCCATTCTCTGACTCCAAGTATAGACACCCGCCTTTATCAGACTGAGGGTCAGGGGAGAGGGGAACTAGTGGTTTGAAAGGGTACAGAACAAATCAGAGACGACACCGATGACTCAGGAGAGGTGGAGCCCACAATGGTCCATTGTTGGGTGGTGAAGAGGTGATAATAAAGGGATACGAGCAGTAAAACTATTAAGATGACGGGTGAGGGAGGGACACAGAGAGAGGGATGCAAGGGTCACTTGAAATTAGAGAAATTAATGTTCACACCGCCATTGAATTTCAAATAACCCTTGCATTCTCTCTCTCTCCGTCAGCCAATCAATAAAAATGTTGCGAGAAATGTCCATTGACTATGAACAAATAAATCAAAAGCAAAAGAACGTGTAACAATGAAAATTGGAGTAGATTGCAGAAGCTTCATTGAAGGAGTTTGGAAATAAGAAGAATGTTCATCAGCGTGATGGACTGATGTGTCATGGAGGTTGGGTTAGAGGTCAGAGGAGATCAGGATCCATGTGGGATGTTTAGTTTGGTTTAGAGATACAGCATGAAATCTGTATCCATCGGGCCACCGAGTCCACACTGACCAGCAATCACCCGTATAACCATATAACCATATAACCATATAACAATTACAGCACGGAAACAGGCCATCTCGACCCTTCTAGTTCGTGCCGAACACATAATCTCCCCTAGTCCCATATACCTGCGCTCAGACCATAACCCTCCATTCCCTTCCCATCCATATAACTATCCAATTTATTTTTTTAATGATAAAAACGAACCTGCCTCCACCACCTTCACTGGAAGCTCATTCCACACAGCTACCACTCTCTGAGTAAAGAAGTTCCCCCTCATGTTACCCCTAAACTTCAGTCCCTTAATTCTCATGTCATGTCCCCTTGTTTGAATCTTCCCTACTCTCAGTGGGAAAAGCTTTTCCACGTCAACTCTGTCTATCCCTCTCATCATTTTAAAAACCTCTATCAAGTCCCCCCTTAACCTTCTGCGCTCCAAAGAATAAAGCCCTAACTTGTTCAACCTTTCTCTGTAACTTAGTTGCTGAAACCCAGGCAACATTCTAGTAAATCTTCTAGTATGCTGGTTCTAAGTTATCCCACTTCACATCCTACACACTAGGGGCAATTCATCTACAAACCTGCACGTCTTTAGAGTGTAGAAGGAGCACCCAGATGAAAACCCGCCATCAAGACAACGTGCAAACTCCAGACAGAAAGTTTCGTTTAGTTTTGAGATGGTGCGTGGAAACAAGCCCTTTGGCCGTACGAGTCCGCGCCAACCAGCAATCCATATCCCACACACTAGGGACTATTTTTTTTACTGAAGCCAATTAAACTACAAACCTGCACGTCTTTGAATTGTGGGAGGAAACCGGAGCACACGGGTTTACCCACATGGTCACGAGGAGAACGTAAAACTCAGTACATACAGCACCCATAGTCACTAGCACTGTAAGGCAGCAACTCTACCGCTGCACCACGATGTCACCCCTCGTTATTTGTAGTCCATTTCTGGGCAGGCTAGTTTCCTGACATAGTGCATAAACTTTGTAAAATCCTAAAGGGCCTGTCCCACGAGCATGCGACTGCATGCGGCAAGCGCGACCAAACCGGAAGCGGGGGCCGCGCGGAGGTCGAGTGAGTGACGTGAAGTTCGAGCGAAGTCCGCGGAAAGTTTGCATGTGATGTACGGCGTCGAGATGCTGCGCACGGCCGTCGAGGCGGCTGCGGGTCGGCAGGCCGTTGCCGCGCGGAATTTTTGAACACGGTCAGTTTTTCAGAGCCCCACGCGATGTCGGGACCAGCTCCGCACAACTCCATATGGCTCCGGCGATCAAAGTGGGACCGGCCCCGCGAGGCCGTACGGCTCAAGCGACCACGTTAGGCCGCGCTTGCCGCATGGAGTCGCATGCTCGTGGGACAGGCCCTTAAGGTGGTGATGATGACAGACGAGAGAGTAAGCAAAGATGAAAGGATCTCCATGTCAGGTACACTCACTTTATCAGGGTGGACAGAATGGTCACAAGTTGGAGGAGTGATGCACTCGTCAAGTCTGGGACAAAGAGGGTTCGCAGCTCAAGAGAGACAGTGGAGGTCAAAGCAGTTTTCATCAGAATAAGAATGCAGCAGAAAGCAATCCCTCATTTATTGCTTTGCTTTGCTCTCAGTTGGACAGACCTGAACATGTTTTAGTGGTTGTGACATCTGTGCCACTGAAACAGGAGTAAGTACTCACAGTGGATAAAGGAGGAGGCAATGGAAACCTTCCCCAGACACTTCACCACAGCTGCAGTTCATTCCGAACTTCACGAGTTGCATCATTAGGAGGATGCTCTGAATATAAACTGTAAATTATAGGTTTACAAATAGCATGAACCCACTGCAGCATTCACACAGTTGCCCGGGGATCAATTAGATTAAAAAACAAGATGCTGGGATCAGTCCAAGATTATTGCTCAACACAGATTATCTCCCCTTTCATGGGGCGCTTTCCCAATAGGCTTTGTCCTGCCATTACATTAATTTTCCCAAGTTAGTCCGCCATTTAGATTGAGGCCAGATGGATACCATCACTATGGGAACAGAAGCAGAATCTAAACTGGAGGAATTCTGTAAACTAAAGGGTTTGTCCCAATTGCCGATTTGTTTCTGCACGTCTTTGGATTGTAGGAGGAGCAACTGGAGCACCCGGACTAAACCCACACATTCACAGGGAGAATGTCCAAACTCTACACAGGCAGCACCCGTGGTCAGAAAACAGCTGAAAGAACAATAAAATGCAGAATATTCCCATGCTGCAATTTTCTGGTCATACCTTCCATTGCATCATCACTTCCTTTTGTTCTCATAAGCAGTTCTAGTTTTCCCAGACTCTCTCATGAGATCATACATCATGGAAACAGGCCCTTTGGCCCGACTTGTATATGCTGATCAAGATGCCTCATCTACGCTTGTCCCATTTGCCCGTATCTGTCCAATATCCCTCTAAACCTTTCCTATCCAAGGCAAAATCCCGTGCTACTTGCTCCATGGTCTGATAGTCAGCGACTAAACCGTCTCCCCCACCTGGTTTGCCAGGTGTGGATGGGGCTGTGGACCCCCAGCAGGACCAAACATAAGACCTGTCCGAGGGCAGATGAGCTTCTAGCGAGCCGATGGCCATCCACACTTCAGTAGAAGTTGCGATCACTGTTGTACATGGCATTGTAAGGAGTGAAGAAAAACATGGAATGTAATTCTTCCCTCTCCTTGCTTCTCAGAAGAGAAGTTGTTAATTAATGACACCAGATCCATGGAGGATATGATCTCATTGGCTCTCCACTCTTGCACTGGATCACTTGGACAATAAACATACTTTGAAGAAGCAGAACAGACAAAGAAGTGTCAGTAGATGTTGTTTACTTAGATTTTCAGAAAGCCGTTAATAAGGTGCCACACGTGAGGCTGCTTAGGAAGATGAGAGCCCATGGTATCAAAGGGCAGATACTCGCATAGAAAGCAGATTGGCTGGATGGCAGAAGACAAGAGTGGCAATGAAGGAGGCTTTTTCTGGTTGGCTGCCAGTAACTAGCGGAGTTCCGCAGGGGTCGGTGCTGAGGCTGCTACTCTTCACGTTGTATATTAATGATTTTTCACTAGAGGATTGATTTGTGGCAGAGTTTGTGGATGATACGAAAAGAGGTGGCGGGGCAGGTAGTGTAGAGAAAGCAAGGATTTTACAGAAGGACTTGGACAGGTTGGGAGAGTGGGCAGAGAAGTGGCAGATGGAATATAGTGTAGCAAAATGTGGAGTCATGCATTTTGGTAGTAGGAATAAAGGCATAGACTATTTTCTAAATGGGCAGAGAATCCAGAAATCGGAGGTGCACCGGGACTTGGGAATGCTGGTGCAGGATTCCCAAAAGTTTAATCTGCAAGTCGAATTGTTAGTAAAGAAAGCAAGAGGGCTAGTATCCAAAAACAGGGATGTAATGTTGAAACTGCGTAGTTTCAGTTGCTCAGTGCTCATTCAGTAATCTCCCAGTTTTGTAACATTTCACTGTAGGTGGTCCATTCATTGGCTGTGAAGCTCTTTGGGAAGACTGCGACGTGAGGGAAGCGTCATAAATCTGGCAAAAAGGTTCTCCATTCTTCAGCCCGATTCCTGGACGACAGAAGATTAATAGAGTGGAACCTATTAGAGTGGTAACTATCTCAACGCATCGCACCTGATTCAGTACAAATTAAGCTCAAAGGTTGGCTGGAACAGGCAGTTCTGTTCTACGCTGTTTATCAAATGAACTTCTGATGGACTCTTAACGGTAAAGTCTACTGAGTATGGAGCACTTCCAAGCCCTTCCAAGGATGTCATTGTGTATTGTGTAGTGTGTATTATTGTGTGAACTGGTTGAATCATGACCCTGAGTTAGAGGTATTGATCAGGGGCGCACAGTGGTGTAGCAGTAGAGTTGCTGCCTTACAGTGCCAGACACCCAGGTTGATTCAATCCTGACTACAGCTGCTGTCTGTACAGAGTTTGTACGTTCTACCTGGGACCACGTGGGTTTTCTCCAGGAGCTCTGGTTTCTTCCCACGCTCTAAAGATGTACAGGTTTGTAATTTAATTGGCTGTAAAATAAGTTGTAAAATTCTCCCTAGTGTGTAAGACAGTGTTAGTGTTGGGGTGATTTTACTTCGGAGTCACGTGAGTGACTACGAGAAGAACCCACCTCAGGACGCACGTGCGGCATTACGTTTCAGCAGGCAACAGCGGCAGGCGGGAGACAGGGCTCCCGCTACAATTTGAAAAACTAAGCTTTAGGTAAGTACTTACCTTTAATTTAACAGCCCCTCGCGTCTGCTTGTTCCCCGTAGGGCATGCAAGCGGCCCCCTTGGACTCCGGGGAAGGAGTATTCCGTTCGCGGAAGGGGGGGGGGAGAAAGACGCCGCCAGGACTGCACACACGGCGGACCACGGACTGGGAGCTGTGCCGGTGCCGGTACCACTCCACACAGGGGTGACAACGGAGAAGACGGCGCTTGCACTCGTTGGAGGTTCCCCTCAGTCCTCGCTCGCCCCTCGAGTAGCTGGCCAGGTGAAGGCAGGCAGACGGGCGGGCGGAGGCTTCCGACCATCGGAGCTGATGAAGGGGCGGACCCACTACCACAGTGTTGGCGTGGAGTGCGCTGCACTCTAACAGCAGCCCGAGTGCAAGAGAGAGAGAGCGCACCGCGGCAGGACCGCTAACCAGCGCCCCGCTTCCGACACTGTACCAAACCCGTCAGCACTTCAGCAGCGGGCTGGGAAGAACGCTGCACCTGCCCGCTCGACGGAGGAGCGTCTCATTGCGGGGACAGCAACAGGCGGTAGGACCGCTTAGCGGGCGGTCGCTACCCCGACACCGCGACCGAGCCCAGCCCCGCTAGCGCCTGAGCAGTGGGCTGGATGTATCAAGAACCAGCCGGTGGTTCCGACATCGGACGGGGACGTCTCTCCACCCAGGAGGGGGAGAGACAGCCGCCTGAGCTGCAGGAGCAGCTCTTGGGCATTGGAGAGGTGAGTTGCAGTTGTGTTTTGCAGGCTTTCAGGAACACAACGCAGAAAACACGCAAAGAGAAACTGCCCCGCTCCAACTCTACCAGCGGGGCAGCAACCGGCGGCAGCGTCGCTCTCAGAGCGGTTTCGCTATCCCTGAGACCGAGCCAAGCCCAGTCTCACCAGAGCCTGCACGGCGGACTGGGAAAGCGGCCAGGAAGCCAAACGGCCGGTCGTCTCCGATTCGTCGGAGGGGGACATGTCTCCACCAAAGCAGAAGAGAGACAGCCGCCTGAGCTGCATTTAGCAGCTCCTGGAGGAGATGGTCCACCGGAAACAGCAGCGCTCCCGGGGAGACAGGACAGGTACCTCCTCCATAGTGTCGTGTCAGGCACTGCCCTTTGCTACCCTCATACTACGGGCTGGAGCAGGAGGCTAGCATTGGTGACCAGGGCAGGGCTGGTCGGGAAATGGGGCAGGCGGACGAAATCGGGAGTATGCATGGGGTGCAGGAACAGGAACAGCTGTTGGGTGTGGTGGACCGCTTCGTAGCAACCCCACGGGCTGGAGCACCGCTGGAGCCAAAAAATGGCAGCCAGTATTAATCACCTATCCAATAAACCTCTACTGGAGAAGGTGCTCGCCGAGGTGCTGCAAGAACATACAGCACCAGAGAACTGTGAGGCCCTTAAGGGAAAAAGCCTCAACAGCCAAATCTGGGAAAATGTGGGGGCCCTTATGCGGGCAGAAAAACTCAAGCTACAGCGGTTCCTAAGGCTCCTGATGTCTGCTATCACAGCCTATGCTCGTTCTCTGGAGACAACGGAGATGAATACATACCAGCAGGATGTGCTGGCATTAAGGTGTATAATTCGAACTAAACAATCTCCGGAGGGAGAATATAAGACCTGCCCTCAATGCCAAATTTGCAGGCTTGTGTAAAGCCCCAGCTGCGGAGGGAGACTCACTGCTATTTGGGAGAGATCTGAACAAAAAGCTGAAGGAGATGGAAGAGGCATCAAAAACTTTCGGCATCATGAGGGCAGGCCCCGGGACGAGCAAACCACGACCTCCGATACCCAAGCGGCAGCACCCCACGGCATCCACCAGTCGACGTCTAGAATATGGGACTGGTGAACGCTTGGGGCCGCATTATCCCCAAAGATCTTTTAGATCAGGGCCCGCCGCGGACCCCCTGGAAAATGTGCCTCCCCCCAACATCGCCAGCACGTCTTCAGAACAAAGCACTCAGAAAACAGAAAAGACAAAACCGCCAATAACCATGGAGGTAGGTGGGTCTGGTTCCTACCAGCATATAGAGCTCTTTCCTGGACTATCTTGGGTTTCATATTAATTCAGTCTACGTGACTATAATGTTGCCAAGAGACAACATAGTTGAATTGGCACAAACAAGCAACAAATTAATGGTCAACAAACTACGAACTACTCGACAAGTAACAGAGTAATTGGAAAAATGGTAGCATTTCTGTCTACATAATTCGGACCTTAGTATCAAAAACGACATATAGGTTGTCATTGAGCGTCTCATGAAGTTACCCACTGAAGTAATATCAGAAAGACAGTGGTGGGGTTACCACTTATACTGGGCATTAATTATCTAAAAATGTTTGGGTGAATTTTATGGATTTAAAGCACTTGCATGTACGGTTATAAATAGACTATACTACGGTGGTGGCCTACATTAACCATATGGGCGGCATAAAGTCAGTATCATGCGACAAGTTGGTCAAAACAATTTGGCAATGGTGTGTCCAAAGATGTATTTGACTATCAGCAACTTACCTGCCAGGTAAGCTAAATACAGTGACAGACACCAGGTCACATAAATTTAATGACAACATCGATTAGATGTTTTATAAAAAAGTTTAATAAAACTATCAAGCTATATGACACGCCAGATATCGATTATCTGCATCAACGCTAAATCACCAGGTGTTTGGGGATGTCCTATGTATGTCGCGTGGGAACCAGACCCTGGGGCAGCAAATGCGTTCGCGCTGGATTGGTGAAATTATTTCTATGTATTTCTTCCCTTCTGCCTCATCAGTCGGGGACTACGCACAGTACAAAAGGATTCTGCTTCAGGTATTTTGATAGTACCTGACGGACTTACGCAGCCATGGTTCCCAATACTCCATGACATGGTTGTTGAAACTTCGATGGTATTCCCCAGTGACCCAGAATTATTAACACTCGGAGCCGGGCACAAGTCATCTGTGCCATGGGAAATTCAAGCTCCTGGGTTGCAGATTCTGCACAAGCCACATCTGGGACTAGGATTGTTATACCGAACCGTCGACACCATGTCAGCATCCCTCTGAACATCCACTGGACTACAGCACTTGTCCAGCGTCAAGAGAAGTACTGCATGGATACAGGGATAACCTACTCAACCGCTACAGTTACTACGTACTGGAATTCCTGGTGAACCTTCACCATGATGAAGGATTCGGCTACAGTACCATCAACACAGCTAGAATTGCCCTGCCTGTTTTTTCAAAACAGCTACAGGACAACAGGCCATGGGGTCACACTGGCTGGTGGTAAATCTATGAAGGGTATTACAACTCTAAACCCCTAGACCAGGTACACCCATATATGGGATGTCACAGTGGTACTGCCATACCTCAGGGGATGCCCACCAGCCAGATCCCTCAACCTGAACCATCTATGCTCTAAACACATATGTTGAGGGCACTCGGAGCAGCACAGAGGGTCCAGTCACTACTCCTATTGCAACTGGACACCATGCTCATAGCTTCAGACCAGATCTCTATCATTGTCCAGGGAATGGTCAAACCAGACCAGGAACACCTTATCCAGTCATAAAATCCGGGCTTACCCGCCAGAAAACACGGTAATGTGCCATGACCCTATTACCCTACATAGACACAACCTAAATATTCGAGGGAGATGAAAAGCCTTGTGGGTTGGTCACAAAAAACCTTGTGGTCGGGTAACGAGCCATTTTGGGATGGCTCAAGCAGGTACTAAAGCTCCTGGGATAAAACTAACATGTACAAAGTTTTCATTCCACAGGACAAGCTTCCACGTCAACGGCAAAAGAATGGACGTGCCTATAAACCACATCCTGGCTACAGCAGAATGGTGGGGGTAAAACGTTCAGAGAAAAAAATTATTATAAACTGTTGACAAAACCTGTTTTTATTTGCAGGAAAGATTCCAGTCTGCAAATATTTAAATTAGCCCAGGGGAGCATTTAAATTTCTTCATTGTTATTGTAAAAATACCATTGTGTTTTTCTATAAACAGATTCATTGGTTGATTACGATAACACACTTCCTCCCTCAAAGACTTCGGCAGTGGTGTAGTAATAGCTGTTACACGGTTTGAAATCACAGAGCTTTGAAATCTTCACGTAGTCACTCACGTGACTCCGAAGTAAAATAGTAAGATTAAACGAGAACTTACCAGTTTGAAGTTTGATCTGTATTTTATGAGGAGTTACGATGAGGGATTACGTGCCCTCCGCTCCCACCCTCATTATATGGATCAAACTGATAAATTGATGTCTCTATTTCTTTACTATGTTACTTCAAATACTTGTGTCTATCTGTGATTCCACACCGCTGCTTTGAAGTATGCCGCACGTGCGTCCTGAGGCGGGTTCTTCACGTAATCCCTCATCGTAACGCCTCATAAAATACAGATCAAACTTCAAACTGGTAAGTTCTTGTTTAATCTTACTATTACTGGTTGGTGCATATTCGGTGGGACGAAGGGCCTGTTTTCGCGCTGTATTTCTGAAGTCTGAAGTCTACACCTCCGGACCATTTCAGTAGGTTAGTACTGGCTCTTTCAACTCCCCCAGTTGTAAACCTTATGAAATACAGTGTTCATGCAAGCAAAAGCTGTCCTTTTAACCTCCACCTAGTCCAGTAGATGACTTTTGCAAGTTTGTACTCATTCTGTATCCCCTTCTTTTCCAAGGAGAGCACCATGGAAATACAGCCCGTCGCTCGGTTACAGACGCCCAACTTGTGGACACCCTTACATAGAACAAGCTCCCATAATATTATTATTATTATTCAAAACTCTTGACAAGAACGGGTGTCAGGGGTTATGGGGCGAAGGCAGGAGGGTTGAGAGGAAAAGATTGATCAGCCATGATTGAATGGCGGAGTAGACTTGATGGGCTGAATGGGCTCATTCTTCCCCAAGAATTTATGAACTGAATATATGTACTGATTGTTCATTCCAGCGAATGGCATAACTAGTTTGCGTAGAAAGGAACTGTAGATGCTGGTTATGCCGAAGATAGTCACAAAGTACTGGAGTAACTTAGAAGGGCAGGCAGCATAACTATTTTCCTCCCTCACTCCCTCTCTTTCTCTCTCTCTCCCCTTTCCCTCCCTCTCCCTCCCTCTCCTCCTCTCCCCTATCCCATTCTCCCTCTCTCCCTCTCTCCCTCTCTCTCGCTCTCTCTCTCGCTCTCTCTCTCTCTCTCTCTCCCTCTCTCTCTCTCTCTCTCTCTCTCTCCTTCTCTCTCTCCCTCCCTCTCTCTCTCTCTCTCTCTCTCTCCCTCTCCTCTCTCTCTCCCTCTCTCTCTCTCTCTCTCTCTCTCTCCCCCTCCCTCTCTCTCTCTCTCTCTCTCTCCCTCCCTCCCCCCCCCTCTCTCCCTCCCTCCCCTCTCTCTCTCTCTCTCTCTCTCTCTCTCTCTCTTTTTTTTTTTTTTTTTTTTTTTTTTAAAGACTTTATTACAACAGATCAAATCATACACAAAACAAGATTTACACTTATATCGTGTCAATATAGTACAACATTAAAATAAATATTCACAAAATTCTCAACCCCACGCGGTGACCAGCGCCCACGGAATACCTCCAAATTCCCCGTGAGCACCGCATGTTCCCTCTCCAGGGACACACGTGCACGGACATAGGCCCGAAAGAGGGGCAAGCAGCCGACTCTTGCCTGACCATCCATCGCCTGCTGCCTGGATCCGCGTATGGCCATCTTGGCCAGGCCCAGGAGTAGACCGACAGGTAGGTCCCACCCTCCCACTTGGCTCTCCCCACACCCTGCCTTGTGTCCAAACACAAGAATCGTAGGACTAAAATGTAACCAGAACTTTAGGAACAACCCCTTCAGATATTGATACAGGGGCAGTAGCCTCTCACACTCCATATAAATGTGGAACACGGTCTCTTCCTCGCCACAAAAAATACAGGCAGCGGACGAGTCCGTGAACCGACTCAAAAGTTTGTTACACGCCACCGCTCTGTGCAGCACTCTCCACCCCAGGTCCCCCACGTATAGGGGGACAACTCCCTTGTAGAGGGACCCCCACTGGGGACCTTCCCCTCCTTCAGGTGGTAACACCGTCCGCCATGGTGTGTCGGGACGGGAGACGAAGGCAAGGAGGTGCAGAATGTGCAGGAACATTCTATACAGTGAGTGTCTCTTCGCGTCACGAAACGGCACGCTGGTCATCTCCGAAAGGCGGCTCAGGTTGTGTGGAACCGGTGCCCGAGATATATCCCGGAACCGAGGCCCAAAGAGCAGATCTGACGGAGCGGGTAAGGGCTCATTTAAAACCACTCTGGGCGCACGCCTCTCCTCGACACCCGCCATGATTTGTTGAGGACCGGCCACTCCCGCAGCCGCAACATCCCCCTCCCCTCGTGGAGCAACACGCTGGCTGAAAACAACCAGATTCCTCACTCTTAACACATCCCGGTAGAAAACAGGCAAGCCCCTTAGGGCAGGTCGACTGATGCCCGCCACCGGGAGCCGCGAGACCCCCCTTAGACAACGACCCTGTCGCAAAAAATACGTGGCCAAAACGTGCCATCTGGGGGGGTTCTCTATATACATATACCTCCTCAGAGTCCTGAGGCGGAGAGCCGCCACCTGGGTACGCACGCATACCAAGGACTGGCCGCCCTCCTCTAACGGGAGGCTCAGGACAGCTGCGGAAACCCAGTGCTTCCTATTTCCCCAAAAGAAGTCCACCAGCTTCATCTGTAAAGCATTTACAAAAGTGGGAGGCGGGACAAGAGTAGCCAGCCGGTACCATAACATGGAGGCCACCAGCTGGTTTATGACCAACACCCTCCCCTGAAAAGAAAGAACTCCAAGCAGGCCTGACCAGCGCCCCAGCCTGGCAACCACTTTCGTCTCCAACTCCTGCCAATTTGCCGGCCAAGCATCCTCAGTGGGACTCAGGTACACCCCCAGATAGAGGAGGTGCGTGGTGCTCCACGCAAACATTGCCATCTCCTCTGGCAGGGAGTCCACCTGCCACTGACCCACTAAAAGTCCAGAGCACTTGCTCCAATTAATCCTGGCAGAAGATGCATCCGAGAAAATCTTCTGGCAATCACGCATCCTCCGCAGGTCACCAGGATCGGTGAACATAAGTAGTACATCATCGGCATAGGCCGAAAGAACCAACTCCACCCCTGGGCCCGGTAGGGCCAGGCCTGTCAACCTCCTCCGAAGAAGACACAGGAATGGCTCCACACAGACCGAGTACAACTGACCTGACATGGGGCACCCCTGACGGACCCCCCTCCCAAAATGAAAGGGAACCAACAACGCACCATTAACCTTCACAAGGCACTCCGCTGCAGCATACAAGAGGCGGACCCGGGCCACAAAATGCGGTCCAAATCCAAACGCTTGCAACGTTCCGAACAGGTATTCATGCTCTACCCTATCAAAAGCCTTCTCCTGATCAAGAGACAGAAACGCAGCTGACTGACCAGTTCCCTGTGCTAGATGAATCAGGTCCCTAACCAGGTGGATGTTATCCTGAATGGACCGACCAGGGACTGTGTAAGACTGGTCATGGTGAATCAGCTGAGACAGCACAGAGCCCAGGCGATTTGCCATCGCCCGTGCAAATACTTTATACTCTGTGCATAGGAGAGAGACCGGGCGCCAGTTTTTCAGCAGGCGGAGTTCCCCCTTCTTGGGCAGCAGGACAACCACTGCTCGACGCCACGAAAGGGGCATCTCCCCTGTCGCCAGGCTCTCCCCCAGAACCAACATGTAATCACCCCCCAGGATACCCCAGAAGGCTCTTACAAACTCTACCGTCAGCCCATCCAGCCCGGGGGACTTACCCCTCCTGAGCTGATGCAGTGCACAAGTCAACTCCTCCAAAGATAAAGGGCCATCAAGAAGATCGGCCACCTCCCTATCTATAACCGGTAGACTCTCCCACAGGTCCTGCTGAGCTTCCCCGCTGACTCCACCTGCGGAGAACAGGGAACCATAAAAGGACCTGACCAAGGCACTAATCCTCTCCGGATCTGTGACAGAGGAGCCATCATCTGCGAGCAGCTCCACGAGCTGCTTGCGGGCTCCCCGCCCTTTCTCCAGAGAGAAAAAGAAAGGCGAAGCTCGATCCAGATCGTGCAGCATCTGGACCCGCGCCCTCACGTAAGCGCCTCGGGACCGCTCAAGTTGCAGGTTCCTCAAGGCTTCCTTCTTCTCATGAAACACACCCCATTCGCAAGAGTCACCTCCAACCTGACCCAGGCGAGACTCTGCGTCCATCAGCTCCCTCTCAAGCTTCTCAACCGCTGAGTCCCGCCGCCCGGTCGACCCCCACGTGTATTCCTTACAAAAAATACGGATGTGAGCTTTCCCCACATCCCACCACTGCCTTAGGGAAGAGAAGCATCTCTGCCTCTCTCTCCACCGCACCCAAAACCGAGTGAATGACTCCCGGAAACACCGATCCTCCAGCAGCCGGTTATTAAAGTGCCAGTACGCAGACCCAGCCCGAACGCGTGCTGGATTAAAATCCACACGCACCAGACAGTGGTCCGAGCATGGCACCAGCTGCATTGAGGCCGCTGAGACACGGGAAACAAACGCTCGGGAGATATATATTCGATCAATGCGGGAACCACCGCCCTCAGACCTCCGCGAAAAAGCAGTGGAGTCTGGGTTGAGGTCCCGCCACGCATCAACCAACTCAAAAGAATCAATCAACCCTCTCAGCTTCTTTGCTACAGCAGGAGCACACTGAGTACCAGAACGATCTCGCACCTCAAGTGTGCAGTTAAAGTCCCCCCCAAGGAAGACACACTCTCCCCGATCAATAGTGCTCAACAGAGCATTCACTTCCTGAATTAGGCCGGCCTGCATCGTGCCAGAGCTGGGGGCATACACGTTAATGAAATGCAACGGCATGCCATCCAGGCTCACGGCCAGATGGAGCAAACGTCCTGGCACAACTTCTTGCACTTTTATAATATTGGGCAAGAAATTCTGAGCCAACAGAATGGCCACCCCACTCGAATTTGAGCTAAGATGACTCATATAGACCTCTCCTTCCCACTCCAACCTCCAAGTGGGTTCATCCTTGACAACAGTATGCGTCTCCTGCAGAAAACACACTGCAAATTTCCCCTCCCTAAGGACCGATAAAAGCTGGAACCTGCGAAAACTCGCTCTACTCCCGTTTAAGTTTAGGGTAGCTAACGTGAATGCACTGGTACATTAAATTGAAATCCTCATACTTCTCCTCCTGGGCTCTGTAGCCCCCTCTCTTTTTAGGAACTCCAAAAAGTCCCTAAACTGACACTGCTCAGAGCCAAGAAGATCACTATCCTTGGTCGCAAGGATAGCCTCGAGAGTTTTAACTAAGGACGACAGATCAGCCCACCGTCTCTTAGCCGCCTCTAACCTTGTTCTATTAGTGCGGCTTGTTTTTAAAAATTCCCTCACTTCACAGATAACACTTTCATGAGACTCAACCTTGGATTCCTGGGCTATCGTCCAAGTTACTCGCACCTGACACAACACGCTCAGCATCCCCAAGGTCATTTTCAGAATTCGAAAAACCAGAGCTCTCTGGAATTTCGCCAACCCCTCCACACAAATCGGCCCCACCACTCTCCCTCTCCTCCGGCATGATACCACCCCCAGGATCAATGCCGGGGAAGGGTCCCGAAGCCCCTCTCCACGTCACGCAGCCCACTGACTGGCTGGGCTCCTGCGCTCTGTCCTCACCCTCTATATCTGGGCCTGGGGAAGAGAAAATAAGAGGCACCCCCAGGGTCTGTGGTAAACTGGCACCCCCAGAATCTGAAAGAAGGTCGCTGCCTGAAGTAACTCCGACCTCCACAGCACCGAAAGCACCCCCTCCACTGGCAACACCCAGAGGCTCTCCACTAGATTTTTTCCCCTCCCCTGCTAAATCAGCCGGCAATACAATATACACCTCAGAACCACCATTGGCTCTCAAAATTGAGCACTGATTGGAACACCACCCCCCCCCCCCCCCCCCCCCCCCCCCCCCCCCCCCTGACTCTGACTCTGCTCTGCTGCCCCCCCGTCTCAGGGTCCGCACTACCAGGGGAGCTTACCCCACCCTCCTGCGTGCTAACACCCTCAGTAGGCCTCTGAAACAAGGGGACCTCCTCCGACCCAGAAGACACACCCCCAGGGGAGCCAAGATCAACACACGACGAGATCCCCCCTCGGAGGGCCCCTGAGACAAAAGAACATCCCCCCGCCCAGAGGACACAACTCCAGAGGGGTCTACCCCATCACCTGACCCTGTGGTACCCTCGAGAGATCCCTGAGGTGGATGCTCAACCTCCAACCCAGACGACGTCATTTCCTGACCTCCAACCACATCAGTGGTGGAAGATCTGGAAAAATCCACCCACCTAACTTTGGACTCACGTCCCTGCTCTTCCTCACCAGGCCCAATCCTCCTTTTTGTCCCACTAGCATGCGGCGGTGTGGTAAACCTCCATAAGGAGAGTGTCCTTCCTCCTCCACACTACCCCCCCCCCCTCCTTTACCACCCACGCGTTTTGCCTTCCCTACCCCCTTCCGAGCCCACCTCAGCTCCTTGCTTGGCCACGGCAGCTTCACTCTGGACCCCCCCGGAGCTGACAGGCGCCCCATGGGTGATCTCCGCACTCGGCAGTAACACACCCTCCTGCTTTTGACTCGCTTAGGTGGTCTTTTTCTGCTTATTCTTCTTCTTCTTCTTCTGCTGCTCCCATTTCTCTCCCCCCTCACCCTGTGTCTCACCTTCAGCCACCCCCTCAGGTTCAGGATGTGGGGGGCGGGGGCCCTTGCTGCCCTGGGTCCCCAAGGCTGAAACTGCAGACCCAGAAGGGCTATCCCCGCTGCCCCGGATCACCGAGGCAGAGCCGGCAGCCCCTGCCAGGTCAGCGATTCCACCCCGCCCCTCCGAGACATGACGAGCAACCCCTGATGGGCCAGCAGTGCATTCCTGGGCCGCTGCGCGAGAAGTTCTAGCAGCGACCCCTTGATTAGGACATTCCTTTCGGAGATGTCCATAACCACCGCACGCATGACACCGTGCCTTTCCCCAACTCCAACGCACGGTTCTGGGGAGACCCCTACACTCCACCTCGAAACTCCCCTCATCACCTTCCCCCTCCCCCACCTTCACGAACACCCTCCTTTTGAAACTATAAATCCCTTTTTCCTCCGGGTCCCCCCCAGGGTGCATGATCCTAAAGCACTTAGACCGCACCTCCCCAATCTGAGACAGGTGTGGAATGAGTGTCGCATCCGGAATACATGTGGGGCAACTCCGCAGGAGAACCGGTCTCACCCTGGACACCCATGGGTCCACCTGCATATGGACCCCCCCCCCACTGGAATCACCCTCTCCAACACTTTGACCACATCCTCCCGGGTCTTCAATATCATCTCAACCTTTCCCCTCTCGAGCTCGGAAGAGACAATAGCCCCCCTACCAAGAAGGGCATTCATAGCCTTCGTAATTGATTCCCTGGACATCTGGGGCCCAGTTTGAACCGAGATACCAAAACTGTCCCAGTCCAAGTCAACATGATGCTCATGTTCAGATGGGCTCGCTTCCGCCGCTGATGTCACTACTGCGTAGCTCTTCGCCTTCGGCCGAGCCCCCGCCATCGCCATCCGGTATAGAGGCACAAACCAGCTCCCGGCACTCCAGCAGCTCAGCAAATCAATTCCCAGGGACAGTCACAGTCCAAAGCAATCCTCAAAAAGCAAAGTCCTGCAGCTGAAAGTAGGAAAGTCTCCAAGTTCATCCACCGCCGAGAACACCTTGCCTTGTCTTGTCGAACGCAAAAGCACCTTCTTCACATTAAGCCAGGCAGCCGCACTGTGCAAAATGACTTTAGGGCAGAGAAACAGTGCCAAAAACACGACAAAGACACCAAAAACTTCATACCCTCGCTCTCCAGGCACTCTTGGCAGTCCGCCCATCTATTGTCTATTGTCTATTGATTCATAACTCGAGAAGAGGCACAAAATGCTGTAGTAACTCGGTGGGTCAGATAGCATCTCTAGAGAACATGGATAGGTGATGGTTAAGGTCGGTACCCTTCTTCAGACTGAGAGAGGAGGAGAATTTCATCAGGATAGGCATGTGTAGGAAGGAACTGCAGATGCTGGTTTACACCGAAGATAGACAGAAAATGCTGGAGTAACTCAGCGGGACAGGCAGCATCTCTGGAGAGAAGGAATGGATGATATTACGGCTCGAGACCCTTCTTCAGACATGGCCTTGAGGAGATTTTGCAGTGGAGCATTAAAATATAGAAACAAGGAACTGCAGACGAAGGGTTACCAAAAAAGGCAGAAAGTGCCGGAGTAACTCAATGGGTCAGGCAGTATCTCGGGAGAACATGGATAGGTGATGTTTTGGGTCAGGAACCTTCTTCAGACTTGCATTTCAGGCCGGGACCCTTCTTTGGACTGTATCAGGATATATATCTTTCCTAAAAGCCCTGTCCCATGGTACAAGTTCATTCCAAGAGCTCTCCCGAGTTTAAAAAAAATCAAATTCGTAGTAAGCACGGAGAATGAATGTAGCGGGTACGTCGGAGCTCGGGGACGTCTCTTAGCGGCTCGTAACGCTATCGGCAGGTACTCAGGAAGACTCGCTAACAGCAGGTAAGTACGGGAAGACTCGTGAAGATTTTTCAACATGTTGAAAAATGTCCACGAGAGCCCCGAGTACCGACGAGTGGCCATTACCATGAAGCTCTGAGTTCGAATCAGGGCAAACTCGGGAGATCTCTTGGAAAGAACTCGTACCATGGGACAGGGCTTTAAGATAGACACAAAAGACTGGAGTAACGCAGCGCGACAGGCAGCATCTCTCAACGGGTGGCATTTCGGGTCGAGACCCTTCTCCTCGACCGGAAACGTCACCCATTGTTTCTCTCCAGAGATGCTGCCTGTCCCGCTGAGTTACACCAGCTTTTTGTGTCTATCTTCGGTATAAACCAGCATCTGCAGTTTCTTATTACACATTTATATCCCTCCTGATTTTTATTCCATTGGCCACGTGTAAAATGGGCCACTGATTTGCTGTCACACAGTTTGAAAAGAATTATCTTCCCTTTCGCTATAATTGACAAGGAAAATCTGTTAAATAGGATTAAATGAAATAAATAAAAGCATTAGCACACGATGTACTTTTTCAGTCACTGTTAAGCTTAGTTAGATCTTTAAATAGTGGGGAAATAAAAATATTTTGTGACTACTGCTTTAAATCTTGATATAATTAACATTCTTATGCAGTGATTATTTCTGCCTTGCACTATCTTTGAAAGCTATTGAGTTTGACTCTACCTTCAAAGGCTTCAGACAGGCTATTTAATTTATGAAGATGCATTGATTATTATGTTCAGCAATATAATTCGGACCAACCAAATCTAAATAATGGTCAGATGCAAAAAATGTAGCTAATCAGCCACTTTAGAATAATGCACATAAGATGTTTGCATTTGTTTTGAATTCATGAAAATGAAGCAGCTAAAAACTGCAAATAAAATTTCTCAGAGAAAAACTGTTTTATTTTAACTTATTATGTGCACCCTAGCAGAATTTTAAAGAATGTATTATCATCTTAAATGTTAAGCAGATACACTATATTTCATTGTGTTTAAGAAGGAACTGCAGATGCTGGAAAATCGAAGGTACTCAAAAATGCTGGAGAAACTCAGAGGGTGCAGCAGCACCTATGGAGCGAAGGAAATAGGCAACGTTTTGGGCCGAAACGCTGCCTATTCCCTTCGCTCCATAGATGCTGCTGCACCCGCCGAGTTTCTCCAGCATTTTTGTCTGCACTATATTTCATTTTTGTGATCAAATGGAAATGGATTAAAAGGATACAATGGAGGTTCAATGTGATAAAAAAATGTTTCTAACTCCACTGATACTGCCTGTCTAGTGAATATTTTAGTCTTAATGGCTCAGAATTTACATTGAAAAGTAATCCAATGTCGGAAAACAAAGTTTAAGAAGGAACTGCAGATGCTGAAAAATCAAAGGTAGACAAAAATGCTGGAGAAACTCAGCGGGTGAGGCAGCATCTATAGAGCAAAGGAAATAGGCAACGTTTCGGGCTGAAACGTTGCCTATTTCCTTCGCTCCATAGATGCTGCCTCACCCGTTGAGTTTCTCCAGCACTTTTGTCTACCTTCGGAAAACAAAGGGTTAGTTTATCCTTCCCTCGATCAGAAACACAGAGGTCATTGGTAGACTTTGACTCAGCCAACTGAGTCCTTGCCAGCAAGTGCATTGTTGAGAACCTCCACTGAAGATCACTAGAAGCACTGTGGTTTATATAAGCGGAGCATTCTCTCAAATAACTCTAAACAAATGTGTGGGAAGGAGCTGCAGATCCTGGTTTAAACCGGTTAGACACAACATGCTGGAGACACAAAAGGCCGCTGAGTTACTTCAGCATTTTAACTACAAACAAAACCAGGAGACGCTGGGAATACACAGCGATATCCTTAAATCAGAGAATAGAATAGAATAGTTTCTTTATTGTCATTGTAACATGGGCCATGTTACAATGGAGGGGGAGGAGCCTGAGGTCGTGGTACATATAGGTACCAATGACATAGGGAAAAAAAGGGAAGAGGTCCTGAAGGGAGGATTTAGGGAGTTGGGAGGAGAGTTAAGAAAAAGGACCAAAAAGGTAACCATATCAGGATTACTGCCTGTGCCACGCGACAGTGAGAGTAGGAATGGAGCGAGGTGGAGGATAAATGCGTGGCTGAAAGACTGGTGCAGAGGGCAGGGATTCAAGTTCCTGGATCATTGGGACTTCTTTTGGCGAAGGTGGGACCTGTACAGAGAGGATGGGTTGCACTTGAACCCGAGGGGGACCAATATCCTAGCGGGGAAATTTGCAAAGGCAGCTGGGGAGACTTTAAACTAGAATGGTTGGGGCGAGGGACTCAAATAGCGAAAGATAGTAGACAGAATGGGAGGCAGGAAGCAGAAATGGGAAGCACTCGGACACAAGAGGAGAAAGAAAAAAAAGGAAATAAACAGAGAATAAGAGACGGGGGTTTTCTTAAATGTGCATATTTTAATGCTAGGAGCATTGTAAGAAAGGTTGATGAGCTTAGAGTCTGGATAGACACCTGGAAGTATGATGTTGTGGCGATCAGTGAAACGTGGTTGCAGGAGGGCTGTGATTGGAAACTAAATATTCCAGGATTTCGCTGCTTCAGGTGTGATAGAATTGGAGGGGCAAGAGGTGGAGGTGTTGCATTGCTAGTCAGGGAAGATATTACAGCAGTGCTTTGGCAGGATAGATTGGAGGGCTCATCTAGGGAGGCTATTTGGGTGGAATTGAGAAGTGGGAAAGGTGTAGCAACTCTTATAGGGGTGTATTATAGGCCGCCAAACGGGGAACGAGAATTGGAAGAGCAAATAAGTAAGGAGATAGCAGAGATTAGTAGTAAGCACAAGGTAGTGATTGTGGGAGATTTCAACTTTCCACACATAGACTGGGAAACACATTCTGTAAATGGGCTGGATGGGTTGGAGTTTGTAAAATGTGTGCAGGATAGTTTTTTGCAGCAATACATAGAGGTGCCTACTAGAGGAGGGGCAGTGCTGGACCTCCTGTTAGGAAATGAGATGGGACAGGTGGCGGAGGTATGCGTTGGGGAGCACTTCGGGTCCAGTGATCACAATACCATTAGTTTCAAGATAATTATGGAGAGGGTCAGAACTGGACCTAGGGTTGAGATTTTTGATTGGAGAAAGGCTAACTTTGATGCGATGCGAGATGATTTAAAAGGAGTGAACTGGGACATTTTGTTTTATGGGAAAGATGTAGAAGAGAAATGGAGGACATTTAAAGGGGAAATTTTAAGAGTACAGAATCTTTATGTTCCTGTTCGGTTGAAAGGAAACAGTAAAAATTGGAAAGAGCCCTGGTTTTCAAGGGAAATTGGACATCTTGTTCGGAAAAAGAGGGAGATCTACAATAATTATAGGCAGCGTGAAGTAAATGAGGTGCTTGAGGAGTATAAGGAATGTAAAAAGAATCTTAAGAAAGAAATTAGAAAAGCTAAAAGAAGATATGAGGTTGCTTTGGCAAGTAAGGTGAAAGTCAATCCAAAGGGTTTCTACAGCTATATTAATAGCAAAAGGATAACGAGGGATAAAATTGGTCCATTGGAGAGACAGAGTGGACAGCTATCTGCAGAGCCAAAAGAGATGGGGGAGATATTGAACAATTTTTTTTCTTCGGTATTCACCAAGGAGAAAGATATCGAATTATGTGAGGTAAGGGAAACTAGTAGAGTAGCTATGGATACTATGAGGTTCAAAGTAAAAGAAGTACTGACACTTTTGAAAAAATATAAAAGTGGATAAGTCTCCAGGTCCTGACAGGATATTCCCTAGGACATTGAGGGAAGTTAGTGTAGAAATAGCCGGGGCTATGACAGAAATATTTCAAATGTCATTAGAAACGGGAATAGTCCCCGAGGATTGGCGTACTGCGCATGTTGTTCCATTGTTTAAAAAGGGTTCTAAGAGTAAACCTAGCAATTATAGACCGGTTAGTTTGACTTCAGTGGTGGGCAAATTAATGGAAAAGATACTTAGAGACAATATATATAAGCATCTAGATAAACAGGGTCTGATTAGGAACAGTCAACATGGATTTGTGCCTGGAAGGTCATGTTTGACTAATCTTCTTGAATTTTTTGAAGAGGTTACTAGGGAAATTGACGAAGGTAAAGCAGTGGATGTTGTCTATATGGACTTTAGTAAGGCCTTTGACAAGGTTCCTCATGGAAGGTTGGTTAAGAAGGTTCAACTGTTGGGTATAAATGCAGGAATAGCAAGATGGATTCAACAGTGGCTGAATGGGAGAAGCCAGAGGGTAATGGTGGATGGCTGTTTATCGGGTTGGAGGCAGGTGACTAGTGGGGTGCCTCAGGGATCTGTGTTGGGTCCTTTGTTGTTTGTCATGTACATCAATGATCTGGATGAAGGTGTGGTAAATTGGATTAGTAAGTATGCAGATGATACTAAGATAGGGGGTGTTGTGGATAATGAAGAGGATTTCCAAAGTCTACAGAGTGATTTAGGCCATTTGGAAAAATGGGCTGAAAGATGGCAGATGGAGTTTAATGCTGATAAATGTGAGGTGCTACACCTTGGCAGGACAAATCAAAATAGGACGTACATGGTAAATGGTAGGGAATTGAAGAATACAGTTGAACAGAGGGATCTGGGTATAACCGTGCATAGTTCCTTGAAGGTGGAATCTCATATAGATAGGGTGGTAAAGAAAGCTTTTGGTATGCTAGCCTTTATAAATCGGAGCATTGAGTATAGAAGCTGGGATGTAATGTTAAAATTGTACAAGGCATTGGTGAGACCAAATCTGGAGTATGGGGTACAATTTTGGTCGCCAAATTATAGGAAGGATGTCAACAAAATAGAGAGAGTACAGAGGAGATTTACTAGAATGTTGCCTGGGTTTCAACAACTAAGTTACAGAGATAGGTTGAATAAGTTAGGTCTTTATTCTCTGGAGCGCAGAAGGTTAAGGGGGGACCTGATAGAGGTCTTTAAAATGATGAGAGGGATAGACAGAGTTGATGTGGACAAGCTTTTCCCTTTGAGAATAGGGAAGATTCAAACAAGGGGACATGACTTCAGAATTAAGGGACAGAAGTTTAGGGGTAATATGAGGGGGAACTTCTTTACGCAGAGAGTGGTGGCGGTGTGGAATGAGCTCCCAGTGGAAGTGGTGGAGGCAGGTTCATTGGTATCATTTAAAAATAAAGTGGATAGGCATATGGATGGGAAGGGAATGGAGGGTTATGGTACGAGTGCAGGCAGGTGGGACTAAGGGGAAAAAAAAATTTGTTTTGGCATGGACTTGTAGGGCCGAGATGGCCTGTTTCCGTGCTGTAATTGTTATATGGTTATATGGTTATATGGAGTCAATAGACAATAGACAATAGGTGCAGGAGTAGGCCATTCTGCCCTTCGAGCCAGCACCGCCATTCAATGTGATCATGGCTGATCATCCCCAATCAGTACCCCGTTCCTGCCTTCTCCCCATATCCCCTGACTGCAATTTTTAAGAGCCTTATCTAGTTCTCTCTTGAAAGCATCTAGAGAACCTGCCTCCACTGCCCTTTGAGGCAGAGAATTCCACAGACTCGCCACTCTCTGTGAGAAAACGTGTTTCCTCGTCTCCGTTCTAAATGGCTTACTCCTTATTCTTAAACTGTTGCCCCTGGTTCTGGACTCCCCCAACATCGGGAACATGTTTCCTGCCTCTAGCGTGTCCAAGCCCTTAACAATCTTATATGTTTCAATGAGATGCCCTCTCATCCTTCTAAACTCCACAGTGTACAAGTCCAGGGGCTCCATTCTCTCAGCATATGACAGTCCCACCATCCCGGGAATTAACCTTGTAAACCTAGGCTGCACTCCCTCAATAGCAAGAATGTCCTTCCTCAAATTAGGGGACAAAAACTGTACACAATACCCCAGGTGTGGTCTCACTAGGGCTCTGTACAACTGCAGAAGGACCTCTTTGCTCCTATATTTATCAAACAGCTTAAGTCAGAAGAGAAATAAAGCCAGCATTTCACATCATGGTTCCCTTATCAGAACTGGCAAAGTGATATTTGATATTATTTCATGGAGGGGTAGGCTGGAGAAAGCAGAGGAAATTGTTGTGATAGGGATCGGATAGAAATTGTCATGGGAACAGTAATGATAAATAATACAGAGACACATTGAAACATAAGATTTAAGAAGGAACTGCAGATGCTGGAAAATCGAAGGTACACAAAAATGCTGGAGAAACTCAGCGGGTGCGGCAGTATCTATGGAGCGAAGGAGATAGGCGATGTTTCAGGCTGTTTGGAGTTTGCATGTTGTCCCTGTGTCTGAAGTACAGTACAGGAACAGAAACAATGCCCACAATGTGCTGAACAAGATGCCAAGTTAAATTGATTTAATCGGCCTGTGCATGATCCAGATCTCTATATTCACCGCAAACCCATGTGCCGATCCAAAACCTCCTAAACACCACTATCTTATCTCCCTCCAACACTGCTGGCAATGCATTCCAGGTCCCCGTCACTCTGCGTAAAAAATATCATGTCCCGTACATCACCATTAAAGTTTCTCCCCTTTCATGTTATAGCCAGGTCCGCTAGTCTTGGACATTTCCACATGGCTAAAAGGTTCTAACTGCTTCTCATAATTTTACTTCGGAGTCACGTGAGTGACTACGTGAAGAACTCGCTCAGTGCGCAGGCGCGGCATTACGCCAGCAGTGCAACAGCGGCGGCAGCTGGAGTTAGGCTCTCCCACTGTAGTTTAAAAAAGGGACCGTTAGGTAAGAGTACTGAGTAGTGGAAGAAATCTAACGGAGAAGGAGAGCCGTGTGTGTGTTCTATTACAGAAATGAGTACACTTAGGAAAAGACTCTTGAAGAGAACTGCCCCCGCTCAAACTCCACTAGAGGAGCGTTCAATCTCAGGGGGGTAGCAACAGGCAGCAGGACTGCTCATAGAGCGCTCTGCTATCCCCGACACCGAGCCAAGCCCAGTCCCGCTAATGCCTGAACAGCGGACGGGGGGAAAAAGAAGAAAAAAAAAATCCACAGGAAATCTAACCGGCCGGTAATTTCCGATTCGTCGGAGGGGGACATGTCTCCACCTAAACGGAGGAGAGACAGCCGCCTGAGCTGCATACAACAGCTCTTGGAGCAGGTGCTCCAGTGGGATACGCAGAAAGAGCGTTCTCGCGGAGGAAGGTCAGGCACCTCCTCCACAGTGTCTTGTGCACTGCCCTCTGGTCCCTCATCAATGGAGGCTGGCATTAGTGACCACGGCTGGGCTGGTGTGGAACAGGAGCTGGCGGACGAGTTCGGGAGTATGCAAGGGGTGCAGGAGCAGGAAGAGCTGCTGGGTGTGGTGGACCGCTATGTTGCAACCCCACATGCATGCTGGAAGACTGCTGGAACCGAAATTGGCGGCCAGCATCAATCATCTTTCAAATAAGCCCTTGCAGGAGAAGGTGCTTTCTGAGGTGCTAGAACTCTACACAGCACCAGAGAACTGTGAGGCCCTAAGAGTGAAGAGTGTGAACAGCCAAATCTGGGGGTACGTGGGGTCACACATCCGTAACCATGAACTAAAGCTACAGCGGATCCCAAGGCTCCTGACGTCGGCCATCACAGCCTTTGCTCGTTCTGTGGAAAGCACGGAGATGGATACCTGCCAGCAGGATGTGCTGGCATTGATGTGCAACACTCAGTTTGAGATCAATAATCTCCGGCGGGAAATCATAAGACCTGCCCTCAATCCCAAATTTGCTGAGTTGTGCAGTGCCCTAGCTGCAGAGACGGACGCCCTGTTATTTGGGAAGGACCTCAACAAGAAACTGAGGGACATGGAGGAAGCAGCGAAAAATTTTCGGCCTCATGAGGGCAGGCCCGGGACGAGCAAACCAAGACCTACACACTACCCAAGCGGCAGCACCCCACGGCATCCACCAGTCGACGTCCTCAATATGGGACTGGTGAAAGCTCGGGGACTGCATTTTATCCCCAAAGATCTTTTTTAGATCAGGGCCCAGAGCGGACCCCATGGAAAATGTACCACCCCCCCCCCCCAACATCGCCAGCACGTCAGACAAGCAAAGCCTTCAAGAACATGAGGAAACAGAAGAAATGCCAATAACCATGGAGGTAGGTGGGTCTGGTTCCTGCCAGCATATAGAGAACAAGGATGCTTTACTAACAGGGGGGAGATTACACTTGTTTAAAGAAGCATGGGGTACTGTCACGAGTGACAAATATATACTCAACAGCATTGGTGGATATAAAATACAGTTCATGTCAGAAAAATTGCCGCCAGTTCAACATTGGCCCCAAAGGGTATTTTCTCCCTCCGTCAAAGAGAAACGTGTGGGACAAGCTGAACTGGTGAGACTTATCACAAAGGGGGTCATCGAAAAGACCAAACATGAACCTTTGGAATTTGTATCAAATATATTCACTAAAACCAAAAAAGATGGTGGATGTCGCATCATCATTGACTTAACATCACTAAATAAGTTTGTTAAGTATATACATTTCAAAATGGAGACATTTGTTACTGCCAAACAACTGATTTCCAAAGGATACTTCATGACAAGCATTGATCTTAAAGATGCTTACTATCTAATACCCATACACAAGCATCGTTGGAGATACATAAAATGTATCTGGTTGGGGAATAATGGCAGTACAAAGCATTGCCCAATGGGCTAACTTCAGCCCCAAGATTATTCACCAAAATATTGAAACCAGCCATGGCAATACTAAGAAAACAAAAACATATTGTCATGGCATATCTGGATGATATTCTGATAGCAGGAAAAATTATGGAATTGGCTGTGGCAGCAGTATCAGCTACAAAACAGCTCCTCGAAACTCTGGGGTTCGTCCTACATCCAGATAAATCTAAGTTGAAGCCATCTACTATCATGGACTGCCTGGGCTTCACAATTAACTCAGTCCATATGACTGTTACCTTGCCAAAGGCAAAAATGGTTGCATTAGCACAATCATGCCACAATTTAATGGTCAACAAACGACCAACTATTCGGCAAGTAGCAAGAGTGATTGGGAAAATGGTAGCAGCATTTCCGGCTACACAATTCGGATCTTTGCACTATCAAAATTTACAAAGAGCAAAGGTACAGGCACTAAAACGCCATACAGGTCACTATGATTGTGTCATGGAATTACCCACTGAATTTGTATCAGAGCTACAGTGGTGGGCAAAAAATATTTGGCATAGTTTCAGCCCTATCATCATCACTAACCCTACTTTAGTTCTTCAAACAGATGCCAGTACTCAAGGCTGGGGAGCAACTAACTCCATATCCAGCACAGGTAGTAGATGGACTAACCTAGAGTCATCATTACTACTTACACTGGGCATTAACTATCTAGAGATGTTGGGCGCCTTTTATGGTTTAAAAGCATATGTATCTAATATGCAGCACTTGCATGTTCGGTTACAAATTGATAATACTACGGTGGTGGCTTATATTAACCATGTGGGCGGCATAAAATCATTATCATGCGACAAATTGGTCATCATGATTTGGCAATGGTGTGTCGAAAGACATATTTGGCTATCAGCTACTTATCTACCAGGTAAGCTAAACACAGTGGCAGACACCAGGTCACGCAAATTCAATGATAACATCAAATGGATGTTAAACCCTAAAGTATTTGCTAAAGTTATTAAGCAATATGGAACGCCAGATATCGATTTATTTGCATCAAAACTAAATCACCAGTTACCTATGTATGTCGCTTGGGAACCAGACCCAGAGGCAGCAGCGGTAGATGCCTTCACGCTGAATTGGGGAAATTTCTTCTTCTATGCTTTCCCTCCCTTCTGCCTCATCAGTCGGGTACTTCGCAAAATACAGATGGACTCTGCTTCTGGAATTTTGATGGTGCCCGACTGGCCTACACAACCATGGTTCCCAGTTCTACATGACATGGTGGTTGAGTCACCAATGGTCTTTCCCAGTGATCCAGGATTATTAACTCAACCAGTATCAGGCATAAGCCACCCATGCCATGAGAAAATTAAACTCCTGCGTTGCAGGTTTTGAACAGACCTTACCTGGAACTGGGATTGTCCGAACGAACCATCACCACCATGTCGGCATCCCTTCGAACATCCACCAAGAGGCAGTACTTAACCAGCATCAAAAAATGGGAAAAGTACTGCCAGGAAACAGGGACAACGTATGCAACAGCCACAGTCACCAACGTACTGGAGTTCCTGGCCTATCTACACCATGATGAAGGGATCAGCTACAGTGCCATCAACACAGCACGGAGTGCTCTTTCTGTTTATCTCAAACAAGCAGGATAACAGGCAATGGGATCCCATCCACTGGTGGTAAAACTGATGAAGGGCATTTATAATATCAAGCCCCCTAAGCCCAGGTATACCCATATTTGGGATATCAGTGTGGTCCTGACATACCTCAGGGAATGGCCACCAGCCAGATCCCTCGGCCTCGAGCAAGCTACACTAAAGACGTTCATGTTGATGGCACTCGTATCCGCTCAGAGGCTCCAGTCACTACACAAGTTGAGGCTGGACAACATGGTGACCACCCCAGATCAGATCACATTCATCCTACAGGGTCTGGTGAAACAAAGCAGGCCAGGAACAGCTAATCCACTAGTGGTATTCCGGGCCTACCCACCAGAGCCACGGTTGTGTGTCGTGACCCATCTACAACATTACATAGACACAACCCACAATATCAGAGCGAGTGAAAAAGCCTTATGGATCAGCCACAAGAAACCTCATGGCCGGATAACGAGCCAAACCATTTCAAGATGGCTCAAACAGGTACTGAAGGCTGCCGGAATAGATACTAATACATTTAAATCTCATTCCACTAGGGCAGCATCTACATCAACGGCCGAGAGAATGGACGTACCGGTTGACCATATTCTGAATACAGCAGGATGGTCAAGGGAAATGACATTCAGAACTTTTTATAATAAGCCGTTGATGAAACCAGATTTATTTGCAGAAAAAATAATACAAGCTGCAAATATTTAATTTAAGCCCGGGGGAGCAATTTATTTTGTTATTGTTGATAAATACCTTTTTTGTTTCTTGAAAAACAGATTCATTGGTTGATTACGATAACACTTCCTCCCTCAAGGACTTCGGCAGTGAGTGAAATAAAACTGTTACACGATTTGAAATCACAGAGCTTTGAAGTCTTCACGTAGTCACTCACGTGACTCCGAAGTAAAATAGTAAGATTAAACGAGAACTTACCAGTTTGAAGTTTGATCTGTATTTTATTAGGAGTTACGATGAGGGATTACGTGCCCTCCGCTCCCACCCTCATTATATGGATCAAACTAATAATTGATGTCTCCTTTTCTTTACTATGTTTACTTCAAATAACTGTGTCTATCTGTGAGTCCACACCGCTGCTTGGAAGTATGCCACGCCTGCGCACTGAGCGGGTTCTTCACGTAATCCCTCATCGTAACTCCTCATAAAATACAGATCAAACTTCAAACTGGCAAGTTCTCATTTAATCTTACTATTTTATATACTTCTAACAAATCTCCCCTCGACCTTTAACATTCCAGAGAAAACAATCGGTTGATCCAACCTCTCCCTGTAGCCAAAACGCTCTATTCCAAGCAGCATTGGCTAACTCCAGGCTTTTGAGCCCACCTTCAGTGTAAACCAGCATCTGCAGTTCCTTCCTACATATTATTCTAAACCTCCTCTGCACCCTCTCCAAAGCCCCATTCTGTAATTGGACGATCAGAACTGCACGATACTCCAAATGCGATCTAACCAACGTCCTATAGAGCAGCATGGTGACTTCCTGACTTATACTCAATGCCCCGTGGGGCATGAAGGCAAGGATACCACACACCTTCTTAACCACCTTGTGCTGCCACCTTCAGTGAGCTATGAACTTGGACTCCAAGATCCCTCTGCTCACCATTCAACCTCACAAAGTGCATCCCCTCGCACTTGCTCGGGTTAAACTTACTCTGCTATTTCTCCGCCCATTTCTGCAGCTGATATATATCCTGTTGTATCTACAGACAGCTTTCCTCACATCTGCAACTCCTTTCATTTTGGTATTGTCAGCAAACTTACCAACTTGTCTACATTTACGTCCAGGTCATTTATATACATCACAAACAACTGAGTTTCCAGCACAGATCCCTGCAGAAACTCCACTGGTCATAGACTTCTAGCCACAATTCTCTGTCTTCAATGAATAAGCCAGGTCTGAATCTATATAACCAAGTCATCCTGAATCTTGTACATCATAATCTTCTGTGTCAGCCTACCCAGAGCGATCTTGTCAGAAGCCTTACTGAAATCCATGTATACAACATCCATCTTCAATATACTTCATCGATCTCCTTCACCACATCCTCAGAAAAACTCAATCAAGTTAGTACAGGGCCTGTTCCACCAGCATGCGACTGCATGCGGTGAGCGCGACCAAACTGGAAGCGGGGACCGCGCGGTGTTCGAGTGATCCCGTACGAGTTGACGTGAATTTCAAGCGCAGTCCACGGGAAGTTTGCGTTAGGCGTACACCGTCAAGACACTGCGTACGGCGTCGAGACAGTGCGTACGGTGTCGAGACGGTGCGTACGTCCTCAATGTGGCTGCGGACCTGCAGGCCGTTGCCGCGTGGAATTTTTGGACTGTGTCAGTTTTTCGGAGCCCCACGCGATGTCGGGACCAGCTCTGCACAACTCCATACCGCTCCAGCGATCGAAGTGGGACCGGCCCCGCGAGGCCGTACAGCTCAAGCGACCACGTTAGGTCGCATGCCCGTGGGACAGGCCCTTAAGCCACAAGCTGTTGCTTACAAAGCCATGCTGGCTATCCTTAATTAGATCAGTCTCGTCTAAGACCTATCCCAAAGATTTCTCTCCAATAGTTTGCCTATTACCACCAAGTTCCCTTTTTCAACCAAGGAACAGCATTGGTCACCCTCCAGTCCTCTGTACCGAGCCTGTGGCTAGAGAAGAAACAAAAATCCTTGTCAAGGCCCCTGCAATCTCCTCTCTTGCCTCCCTCAATAACCTGGGATGGATCCCATCGGGGCCTGGGGCCTTATCCACCTGAATGCTCTTCATCAGCCTCTGCACCACCAAACACAATCCCAAACTGCCCCATCATATTTGTGTTCTTCTTATTGATCTCACTTTCCATAAAGTCATTCTCTTCAGTGAACACAGTCAACACCTCACCTACTTCTGCCAACTCCAAGAAAATATTATCTCCTTTATTCTTGAGTGGTCCTACCTTCTCACTGGTCACTCTCACGTTTTTAACGCACCTATAAAAATCCATGGGATTTTCCTTAATCTCCCTTGCCAGTGTAATTTCATGGCCCCCTTTGGCCCTTCTAATCACACACTCCAGCTATTTCCTACTCACTTTATATTCCCCCTGAGCCCCGTCCAATGCCACCTTCTTAACCATGACATATGCTTCCTTTTACTTCCTGACCAAGTTTACCATCTCCTTGGTCATCCATGGTTCTCTTACCTTGCCTTCCTTATCCCTCCTCCTTACTGGAACATTCAATCAGCCAGGACGGAGCTCTAAGAACAGACTGCAGAGTAGGGCAACTGAAATCAAATGAGAAATGAGACCAGACAAGAAATGGGGCCTTGCTCATCAGAACGTTGTGATCTTGCAAACATGTCTCTGGGAACTTTAATGCTTATTAAAAGTCAAATTTATCATAGTTTAAATTTTAACGAGCAGTAATTAAACATTATTTATACTATCATGCAACACAGATCAGAAAATTAGATATTGGAACAATTTTTTTTAAAGCATGAATACACAGAATATATAATACAGAGCATCAATCACACTTCATCCATGCAATTATGTTAAAATTAGATCGCACCTCAAAAAGATCCTATCGAATGTTAATCCATTTAATGTCATTTTTCACATCAAAGAAACAAGCGTTTGTTATGAATTTTACACAGAATACATCATGTTTAACATTAACCCACTTGCAGCCACACAGAGAATGCACGGGCTTGTGATCCCTCTGTCTGTTCAGCTATAATTATTTTATCTTTTGAACAAAAATACCAAGATGTTCCATTGCCACCCGATGCAGTTGTTCTGTTTCCCACTTCTAACCAGTGTATGAGATTCATCTCTCACCCCAATTCTTCCCCGATGTCAAAATTATTCATATAAGTCCATGAGTTCTAGGAGCAGAATTAGGCCATTTGGCCCATCAAGTCTACTCCGCCATTCTATCATGGCTGATCTATCTTTCACCCTCAACCCCATTCTCATGCCTTCTCCCCAGAATCCCTGACACTCCTACTAAACAAGATAGTCTGAAGAAGGGTCTCGACCAGTCACCCAGAGATTCTGCCTGTCCCGCTGAGTTACTCCAGCATTTTGTGACCATCTTCATTGTAAACCAGCATATGCAGTTCCTTCCTACATGTACTAATCAAGAATCTGTCAATAGAACATAGAACACCAAACATAGTACAGACCCTTTGGCCCACAATGTTTGTGTCGACCATAATGCCAAGACCAACTCTTCTGCCTGCTCGCAATCCCTATCCCTTCATTCCTTGTATATCCATGTGCCCATGCAGAAGTCACTTCAACTATCCTGTCTGTCTCCACCACCACTTTCAGCACTGTGTTCCGGGCACTCATCACTCTCTGTGTAAAACATCTTGCCCCTATATTTGTCCTTTGTCGCTCTCACCTTACACTTCCTGTACCCTTAGTATTAGATATTTCCATCCTGCCAAATGGGTTCTGACTGCCTACCCTATCGATGTCTCCCATCATTTTATACACTTCTGTCAGGTCTCCCCACAACCTCTGGCGTTAGTGAGAAAACAACCCACGTCTGTCCAACCTCTCCCTGTAGCTAATACCCAATCAAGGCACCATTCTGGTAAACATCCTCTGCACCCTATCTGAAGCCTCCACATCCTTCCTGTAATGGGGTGACCAGAACTGCGCTGCACACAGCATTTCAAAATGTATAATCCCTCACAATGATGGTTAGTTGCTGGATAAATGTCCCTATGGATGATTAAAAGATTATCACCTGAAATAGCACTGTTTCTCTCTCCACAGCTACTATCCGGTCTGTCATTGTAAGCGCTAACCAACCTGAACTTTTAAGTAAACTTAAAATGCTGGAGAAACTCAGCGGGTGAGGCAGCATCTATGGAATGTCCAGACCCTTTTTCAGACTGATGTGAAGGGGGGGGGGGGGGGGGGGGGGGGGGGGGGAGATGAAAGGAAGAAGAAGCGGGGACAGTGGGCCAGGGAAAGCTGGGAAGGGGAGGGGAAAGAAGGAGAAAGCCGGGACTACCTGAAATTGGAGAAGTCAATGTTCATACCGCTGGGGTGTAAACTGCCCAGGCAAAATATGAGATGCTGCTCCTCCAATTTACGGTGAGCCTCACTCTGGCCATGGAGGAGGCCCAGGACAGAAAGGTCAGATTCGGAATGGGAGGGGGAGTTGAAGTGCTGACCAACCGGGAGGTCAGGTTGGTTATTGCAAACCGAGCGGACGTGTTGGGCAAAGCGATCGTCAAGCCGACGCTTGGTCTCACCAATGTAGAGCATCTGACACCTAGAGCAGCGGATGCAATAGATGAGGTTGGAGGAGGTGCAGGTGAACTTCTGTCACACCTGGAAAGACGGCTTGGGTCCTTGAATGGAGTCAAGGAGGGAGGTAAAGCGACAAGTGTAGCATTTCCTGCGGGTTGCAAGGGAAAGTGCCAAGAGAGGGGGCGGTTTGGGTGGGAAGGGACAAATGGACCAGGGAGTTACGGAGGGAGCAGTCTCTGCGGGAAGCCAAAAGGGGAAAAGATGGGAAGATGTGGCCGGGGGTGGGATCCCGTTGGAGGTGGCTAAAATGTTGGAGGATTATTTGGTGTATGTGACGGCTGGTAGGGTAGAAGGTGAGGACGAGTGGGACTCTGCCCTTGTTACGAGTGGGGGGATGGGGAGTGAGAGCAGAGTTATGGGGTATAGAACAGAACCTGGCGAGAGCCTCATCTACAGTAGAAGAGGGGAACCCCCGTTCCCTGAAGAATGAGGACATCTGAACTTTGACCTCTGTTTCCCACCGTGTAGAGGCTGCCTGACCTGTTGCTGTTTCCTGCAAGTTCTGCTGTTGTCCCACCAAAGTATTCATTTAGCATTTCCGATACCCAAGCAGTGTTAAGAAAAGAAAAGGTGATGCATTTATAATACGCCTTTCAGGATATTCCTAGGTTAATGCAGAATTTTTTCTTGAAGTGGTGTTACTGTGATAATGCTGACCATACTTCAACATAAATTTGCTACATTAGAAAATGCGGCAGCCAATATTGTTCCATAATCACCCCAAAAACAATAGAGATAAGGGACCAAATAATTAACTTTTGACACTATTTAATCTAAAACATTGGCCCACAATATCTGCGCTGAACAAAATGCCAAGCCAAGTCTTATCTGCCTGCACATGCCCCATGTCCCTCCAATCATAGAAACATAGAAACATAGAAATTAGGTGCAGTAGTAGGCCATTCGGCCCTTCGAGCCTGCGCCGCCATTCAATATGATCATGGCTGATCATCCAACTCAGTATCCTGTACCTGCCTTTTCTCCCCTTAGCCACAAGGGCCACATCTAACTCCCTCTTAAATATAGCCAATGAACTGGCCTCAACTACCTTTTGTGCCAGAGAATTCACAGAGATTCTGTCGGCCTTGTTTGTGAGTGAAAAATGGGTATGGAGGAGACCCTGGTGCGAGCCTCATTTATGGGTGGAGGAGGGGAACCCCCGTTCCCCTGAATAGTGAGGACATTTTCTCATGGAGCGTGGTCCTGGAGATAGTGAAAAGACTTCCCCCTTATCCTTAAACTGTGACCCCTTGTTCTGGACTTCCCCAACATCGGGAACAATCTTCCTGCATCTAGCCTGTCCAACCCCTTAAGAATTTTGCAAGTTTCTATAAGATCCCCCCTCAATCTTCTAAATTCTTGCGAGTACATGCCGAGTTTATCCAGTCTTTCTTCATATGAAGTCCTGACGTCCCAGGAATCAGTTTGGTGAACCTTCTCTGTACTTCCTCTATGGCAAGAATGTCTTTCCTCAGATTAGGAGACCAAAACTGTACGCAATACTCCAGGTGTGGTCTCACCAAGACCCTGTACAACTGCAGTAGAACCTCCCTGCTCCTATACTCAAATCCTTTTGCTATGAATGCTGACATACCATTCGCTTTCTTCACTGCCTGCTGCACATGCATGCCTACTTTCAATGACTGGTGTACCATGACACCCAGGTCCCGTTGCATCTCCCCTTTTCCTAATCGGCCACCATTCAAATAATAGTCTACTTTCCTGTTTTTGCCACCAAAGTGGATAAGCTCACATTTATTCACATTTTACTGCATCTGCCATGCATTTGCCCACTCACCCAGTCTATCCAAGTCACCTTGCAGCCTCCTAGCATCCTCCTCACAGCTAACACTGCCTCCCAGCTTCGTGTCATCCACAAACTTGGAGATGTTGCATTCAATCCCTGCATATCCATGTGCCTATCATAAAGTTTCTTAAATGCCGCTATTGCATTGGCTTCCACCAACGCTGCCAGCAGTATGTTCCGGGCACTCACCACACTCTGTGTAAAAAACTTGCCCCGCACATCTCCTTTAAACATTGCCCCTCTCACCTTAATTTTATGTCCTCTGGTTTTTGATTAAGAAGTAATATTGCTCAAGGCTTTGGGGAGAACGTCCTTGCTTTCCTTTGACTAGAGCCATGGAACTTTTACTTCCAACTAAAGTTGGTCTTTGCTAAGCACTGCATCACCTTGTGATCTCTCCATTCCTTCCAACCCTGCCGGTATCTCTGCCTTGCATTCTCTTGTCAAACCAAAACATAAACAAAACATAACAAAACCAAAGCAGGAAGATTGTTCCCGATGTTAGGGAAGTCCAGGACAAGGGGTCACAGCTTAAGAATAAGGGGGAAATCCTTTAAAACCGAGATGAGAAGAACTTTTTTCACACAGAGAGTGGTGAATCTCTGGAACTCTCTGCCACAGAGGGTAGTTGAGGCCAGTTCATTGGCTCTATTTAGGAGGGAGTTAGATGTGGCCCTTGTGGCTAAGGGGATCAGGGGGTATGGAGAGAAGGCAGGTACGGGATACTGAGTTGGATGATCAGCCATGATCATATTGAATGGCGGTGCAGGCTCGAAGGGCCGAATGGCCTACTCCTGCACCTAATTTCTATGTTTCTATGTTTCTATAAAGCCCGCTTGATGAGGGAAAAGCCACACTAATAGAGGGCCTGGACCATGTTACCTTTGCTGTGCTGCTGGCAGCTGCTACTCTAAAATAAATGGGGATTAATTTATGTTGACACGATTCTTTGAACCAATTCTAGGGGATGGCACGGTGGTGCAGCGGTAGAGTTGCTGTTTCACAGCGGCAGAAACCCGGGTTCGATTCTGATTGCGGGCGCTATCTGTACGTAGTTTGAACGTTCTGTGACCGCATGGGTTTTCTCCGGGCGCTTCGGTTTCCTTCCACAGTCCAAAGACGTACAGGCTTGGAGGTTAATTGGCTTTCGTAAAATTATAAATTGTCCCTAGTGTGTAGCATAGTGTTGGTGTAGGAGGGAACTGTAGATGCTGAAGATAGACCAAAGATAGACACAAAATGCTGGAGTAATTCAGCAGGACAGGCAGCATCTGTGGAGAGAAGGAATGGGTGATGTTTTGGGTCTGAAGAAGGGTTTCGACCTGAAACATCACCCATTCCTTCTCTCCAGAGATGCTGCCTGGCCCGCTGTGTTACTCCAGCTTTTCGTGCCTATCTTCCATACGTAGATACAATCCGATCAAACTTGAGCACAATAGAGGAAAATATGCTGCAGATATAGTTCTTAGCATTGTAGTATATCAGTTCCATAGACAATGTCCAATGCCCGCACTGGGGTCAGACAGTACCCTAGCTTATGGAAGGACTGTTCAGAAACCAGACAACAGCGGGGGATAAAAAGGGTGGCATGGTGGCACAGCGATAGAGCTACTGCCTTACAGCGCCATGACCCGGGTTCAATCCTGACTATGGGTGCTTGTCTGCACACAGTTGGTACGTTCTCCCCGTGACCTGCGTGGGTTTTCTCAGAGATCTTTGTTCATGCCAAACTACAAAGCCATACAGGTTTGTAGGTTAAATGTCTTGGTATAAATATATAAATGTAAAAATTCTCCCTAGTGCGTGTGTATAGGGTAATGTTAGTGTGCTGGGATCACTGGTCGGTGCGGACTCAGTGGGCCGAAGGGCCTGCTTCCGCGCTGTACCTCTAAAGTTAACTAAACTAAAACGATAACAGGGGATACCACAGATTCCAGAGGCAGGAGGAACAAAAGTCATTTGTTTGATCCATAAGATAACAGGACTTTAGGACATGGCCTTCCCAGGAAGGTGGACACACAGAGCTACAAGTGGTGCCTCAGTAAACCCAGCCCACTCATCAGAACGTGCATCAGCCATCTGTACATTGATGTTCCAAAACAGAATAAATACCCAAAGATCCAGATATGCTGCACATATTTAACACATTCTCCAATTTTACTACGCCAAGGAATGTGTATTTATGCTATAATTTTCAGTTCCTTTGCACATCATAAAATGTTTCACAAGCATGCTGAGTCCTTTATGTGTTTGGGTTTAGAGATTGCAGATTGCAATTGCCCGCGTGGACAGGAGAAGTCAGCAGCTTGAAATGATGAGGTTCCATTAATGTTACGGTGCTTTGGGATTCATTAGCTATGTATAGTGTCTCGAACCGCTTGCAATATGTGCGAGCCAGATAGACCGTGCAAGATCCTCCCCTGCTTTTGTTCACATTCACTGTGATACTTAATAGCTGTGACTGCGTTACTGCCACTGATCACACGCTGGTTGCAAATCTGCTCTTATTCATGGAATTACTGGAGTCTATCCTTACAACGTCACTGAACGTGGGATGCAGAGTTAAATCTACAGATTGAGGTTCGGAAAGGTGTGGTTTGAGGCACAGGGAGTGTAGGTTAAGCGTAGAAAGGTAGGTTCCTCGTTCATAATGATAGACACAAAAAACTGGAGTAACCCAGCGGGACAGGAAGCATCACTGGAGAGAAGGAATGGATGACGTTTCGTGTTGAGACCCATCTTCAGATTTCTTCTTCTTTCATAAAGCTGCTTTAAACTGGGAGCACAGGGATAAATTATGAGCAGAGATCCTGAATATTAACAGCAACCTTTTTTATTTCTTTCCTTCTAATCTTCATCTCACCTCCTCTCTCTCAGAAGCCAGTACATCAACCAAGCATCTTTATTTGTGACACATTGGTATTTACTTGCCTGTGCAGCTCAGTCCTGGTTCTCAGTTAATGCTTCTATACAGCCAGGGCAGTGTGGATTAACCGGGCACAGGTAATCTGGTCAATGGGACCGCCATGCCAATGGGATTGACCCAACATGGTCCCCACAGATACTGTGAACAAGAGTTATGATTCTGATCATTTAGATTTTTGACTTTAGAGATACAGCGGAGAAATGGTTCTTCGGCCCACTGAGCCTGCGCCGACTAGCGATCCCCACACACTAGCCCTATCCTACACACTGGGAACCATTTACAATTTATAGAAGCCAATTAACCTACAAACCTGTACACCTTTGGAGTGAAAAAAACACGGTCGCAGGGAGTACATACAACCCACATACAGACAGCACCCGTAGTCAGGATGGGAGCCGGGTCTCTGGTGTTGTAAGGCAGCAACTCAAGCGCTGCCCCACTGTGTCGCCCTGATATCTCTAGACACATTGGTGTCACTGAACACATATTCTGGGCACATTGGTGTCACTGACAGGGCTGATATGTTCTGACATTTACAATGACCCTTCAGGAAGCTGGAGTCACTTTCAGGCGACACCAGTGTAGAGGGCAGTTACTCGCTCTGACGGACACAGGGGGCTGTGGAGGCCAAGTCAGTGGATATTCTTAAGGCAGATATAGACAATTTATTGGATTAGAATGGGTGTCAAGGGTTATGGGGAGAAGACTGGAAAATGGGATTAGGCGGCAAAGATCAGCCATGATTGAATGGCGGAGTAGACTCGATGGGCCGAATGGCCTAATTTTACTCCTATAACTTGTGAATTTGTGAGATCGCTGGAACAATGGGCCATTCTTACTGACACCAGATTTGGACCTCCAGATTATTTTAAATTCAGATGAAATTCTCATGCAGAGAATAGACCATCAGTGCAGATGTCAGTCACTACAGAAAGGCAACCACAGCATTGTAGACTTGGTCCCTTTGATGGCTGTGTGGCTTAGTAGCACGCCAGGTGTTGGAACTATTTACTGAGGAGTTTAACTTGTCCTTTTATGAAGCACTCATTAAAAGACCCTCCAGTTATAAGTGACATCTTCTCTACTTTCTTGCCCCCAGCTATGCCCACCTCCTCCTTCCTCAGACAATATGATGGCACCTACTTCAAAAGGATTCAGACGCGGTGTGGGATGTGGATGAATCATCCAAGCAGATTTGCAAGTATGATTTATGAATATATTACTTTGAAGTTAGCATCATCTGCACTGAAAATGTTGGGGAAAAAATTGAAGAGCACATTATTTTACCCACAAACTTTGTGGTCCAGATAGTAATGATAGCATGCTGCATGACACTACCATCTATGTGTTTCAATCCAAAAAAACAAGTGATACTCATATGTTTAAGAAGGATCCGCAGGAAAATCGAAGGTAGATAAAAATGCTGGAGAAATTCAGCGGGTGAGGCATCATCTATGGAGCGAAGGGAATAGGTACTGGAGAAACTCAGCGGGTGAGGCAGTACTTATTTCCTTCACTCCATAGATGCTTATATGTTTGCATTATTAAATAAACTAGGAATTGCACCCTTGGCACAGTGGCACAGTTGGTACAGCCGCTGCCTAACAGCACCAGAAGCCAGATACTAGCTAGCATGGATATCAGGTTGGCTGGATGGTAGAAGGCAAAGAATGGCAATAAATAGGGGGATTTTTCTGGTTGGCTGCCAGTGACTAGCAGAGTTCCGCAGGACTCGGTGCTGGAGCCGCAACTCTTCACATTGTATATCAATGATTTGGACGAGGGGATTGAAGGCTTTATGGCCAGGTTTGCAGGTGATACAAAAATAGGTGGAGGAGCAGGTAGTGTTGAGAAAGCAGCGACTCTGTAGAAGGACTTGAATAGGTTGGCAGAGATGGCAGAGAAGTGACAGATGGAATACAGTGTAGCAAAGTGTGGAGTCATGCATTTTGGTGGGGGGAAGCAAAGGCGTGGACTATTTTCTAAATGGGCAGAGAATCCAGAAATTGGAGGTGCCCAGGGACATGGGAGTGCTGGTGCAGGATTCCAAAAATGTTAATTTGTAAGCTAATCGGTAGTAAGGAAGGCAAATGCAATGGTAGCATTTATTTCAAGAGGGCTAGATTACAAAAACAGGGATGTCATTCTGAGGCTCTATAAGGCACTGGTCAGGCTGCATTTGGTGTATTGTGAGTAAGTTTGGGCCCAATATCTGAGGAAGGATGTTACAAGACTGATCCCAGGAATAAGTTGGTTAACATATGATGAGCATTTGATGGTACTTGCAGGAGTTTTGAAGATTGAGAAGGGACCTCATTGAAACTTACCAAATAGTGAAAGGCTTAGATAGAGTAGATGTGGAGAGGATGTTTCCAGTAGTGGGAGAGTCTAGGACCAGAGGCCATAGCCTCAGAATTAAAGGACTTTCCTTCAGAAAGGAGATGAGGATGAATTTCTTTAGTCAGAGGGTGGTGAATCTGTGGAATTCTTTGCCACAGATCAGCCATGATTGAGTGACGGAGTAGACTTGATGGGCCGAATGGCCTAATTCTATTCCTATTCTTTACGACCTTATGAGAAGGCTGTGGAGGCCAAGGCAATGGATATTTTTAAGGCAGAGGTAGATAGACACTATTGTACACATATTTTGCACCCCTCCCATCAAACTTAGGATATTGACATCCTGGCCTAGTAACACCTTGAACCAGTGACATCTTAGACCAGGCACACCTTGAACCAGTGACATGTGTGATCTGCCGTTCATGCTTTATGCCTTTGCAAATGTCTACTGCCACACGCTCGAGGAGATGCCCAGCATCCAGTAACCGAGATGTCACCAAGCTGTCATTCACATTGAAGAGTTCTTATGGACATCACAGAAGAAAGAAAAAAAACATAGAAAGAACTGCACAGCAGAGAAACAGGCCACAATGTCTCTGCAAAAAATGATGCTAAGTTCTAGTTTAGAGCTCTAGTTTAGTTTAAATAACTTTTTGATCTTTTCACAGAAAAAAGCATAAACATTGAAATATATTTTGTTAAAAATTATTATTTTAAGTTTTCTTATTTTATAAATTCGACAATGTTTAAAATACATCTGGATATTGATAAAATGCATAGGAAGGAACTGCAGATGCTGGTTTAACGCAAAGATAGACACAAAAAGTTTGAATAACTCAGCGGGTCAGACAGCATCTCTGGAGAAAAGGAAATGGTGACTTTTCGGGGCATGATCCTTCTAAAGGTGGTTTTCAGAATGGAGAAATTGTTATGCCGAGCAGGCCTTCAAAAACCTATTCCAAATGCACATGGAAAATGTCTCTTGATTTTTGCAGTGCTTTTTTACAGTGAGAATACTTAAGCCTTTGTCAGTTCATTGATTTCTGAAGCATCCCCCAGGAGGAGGCTATAAAGCAACCTTTGAAGGAGCAGAGAATCACTGAATGCAGCTTCTGGATTTCTGCAGCCAATACTCAAGTGCAGGGGAAGCCATAACTTCCATTGTTCCATTCCCTTTACTTTATGGGCATGCCGAGCACGGCACGGCCACTGAAGTCTCTACAAAGTGTAATCGCTGATATAGGTTAGAAAGCATTGTAGTCTTCCCGAATTCACCTGTTCCACTTTAGTGCATTACTTTTCATGCTCATGATGCAGTCTCCTCTACAATGGAGATACAGGACACTGATTGAGTAACTGCTCTGCAGAATTCCTCTGTTCAGTCTGCAAGACTCATTTAAAGTTTCCGGTCTGCCATTTTACTCCTTTGTCCCATTCCGACTATCATCTCCCCCTCTTTGGCCACTGCGTTTGCTCCAACGTACCCAGTAATTCTCCAGAAGCAACACCTCCAATCATGCAGCCCTTGACACTCGATGTTGAATTCATCCATTTGTTTTTTAAACTTGTTTTTTTGCGATATATTTCACTTTCCGTTTCTTCCTTTGTTAATTTGCTCTTCTAGCTCGAACCAGCTTTACCAACATTTAGAAGAATCAGAATCAGATTTTATTCGCCAAATATGTTTTGCAACATACACGGAATTTCACTGGCCAGGTCAGTCATACAATTAAAAGCAACAGAATCAAAAACACATTTTAACATGAACATCCACCACAGTGACTCCGAACATTCCTCACTATGATGGAAGGCGAAATAAAGTTCAAATCCTTCCTTTTGTTCTTACTCGGTCGTGGGCCTCGAGCCCCTGTTGACGGGATGACCTTAACTCCTGTAGCCGGCGGCGCTCTGGCCCTCCACGTCGAGGTGATCTGCCCCTGCATCGGGCTCCCCCGCGCTAGGTGATCAAACCTCGCGTCGGGACTTGCCGAACCTTCTGTGGCGTTGGAGCTCCCGACTAGTCTCTCCTGAGACTGCGAGCCCTTGGCGGTAAGTCCGCAGGCCGTGGTGGGAGTGATCCCAGTCAAGGGATCAGCTCCAATGTTAAGTCCGCGCCCCACGGTGAGGCTCACGACAGTCCAAGGAGGCCTCCAGCTCCATTGATGAAAGGCCGCAGTGCCCGGAGAATGAGATCCGAAAATTGACCACATCTCCGGGAGAGTAGGAACTTGAAAAAAAGTTTCCCCCGATCCCCTCCCCTCTCTCCCCACATAAAACAAACCGAAGAACATTAAAACAAACTTTTAACAAACGCTAAAAATCACAAAAAGATGAAAAAACGTACAGACTGCTGGCAGGGTTGCCATCTCCCCGGCGCCCCTGGTGGTCATTTCCAAGGTATTTCAACAGCCACATGGGAAGGAAAGGTTGCGAGGGATATGAGCCAAATGCGGGCGGATGGGGTGAGTGTAGATGGCGCAACTTGGTTGACAAGTGCAAGTTGGGCCGAAGGGCGTGTTTCTGTGTTGTAGTTACCTAGTCGGAGTGGATCTGCCGAATGGGATAAACTGAGAATATGGACACTGACCAACCTGTCATAGCTGAATCTCATTATAAGTAGGAAGGAACTGCAGATACAGGTTTAAACCAACTATAGACACGAGCAGCTTGAATAACTTAGCGGGACAGGCAGCACCTCTGGAGAGAAGGAATGGGCGACGTTTCATGTCGAGACCCTTCTTCAGACTGAGACTTCTAGTTTGATGGAGTCGACTGTCGTTTCCAATCACCAGGTCAAAGGGACAAAGTGATCTTGACTTGGAATCGGATCTGTCACATAGGCTGAGGGGTTTAGTAAAATCCATGATTCGGGTGGGGAAAATAATTGTTAAAAATGCCAATGAATCATCCTGCAAACAGCCAATCAAAGTGTCACTTCTCCCAGCCAGAGAGAAGGGAGAACATGGATAACAATCACAGCATTGCTCAGTGTTGGCAGCCCAGTCTCTGATGCCCCAGCAGACTGCCTGTACACAGCAGGTCATCACCACATTTGCTAATGGTGGGGAAGGTGGATAGTTTGAGGTTATAATCTAACCGAGCCCCTGAAGACCTTACGATATAAACCTACGTGGCTGCCTTCTGTTGCTCTAGCCTCTTGTCACAGATGAGCTACAATTAACAACCAACCCAAAACAAACCAGCTGTTGCCTGACGTATGCTGTTAGGCAGGTGCTTGTTAAAATATCTCGTTCTGGAACATAAAGCAGTACAGCACAGGAACAGGCACTTTGGCCCACAATGTCTGAGCCAAACACGATGCCAAGACCAACTCTTATCTGCCTGCACATAACCCATATCCTTCATTCCCTGCACACCCATGACTAATTCCACATGTCCCAAACAATGTACATTGGTATATGTTTCATATATTTTTACAGGTACAAAAGATGCATTTAATTTTACAAAAATATATAAGGGGGAGTTGTGTGAAACTGGAAACCTCTCGTAGCTGGGTTGTGTCAACTCTTACTCATTTCGCAGAATCTTACAGCTGACAGACGAAGCAACATATGCTGGATTAGAACCTGGATCGACGGCTTTTGGGAGAATAGTTTCATCTTTCTGGCACAACGTTGCTTTGCTTGTGATTTCAATCGTTCATACGTTCAGTCGATCATGTCTACTCCGCCATTCAATCATGGCTGACATATCTCTCCCTCCTAACCCCATTCTCTTGCCTTCTCGCCATAACCCCTGGCACTCTGTCTGACACTTGGTAAATGCATTGTTAAATGCATAGTGCAGTCTACAATAGTTACAATGGCACGTTATTGTCACGTATACCAAGGTACCGTGAAATTCATTTTTGTGTGCAATTCAGCACAAGTATCACCATACATAAGCACTTAGATACATCTTAGATAAGCATCCCAGATGCAGTACAAGTGTATAGCAGTAGAACAATAGACAATAGACAATAGGTGCAGGAGTAGGCCATTCGGCCCTTCGAGCCAGCACCGCCATTCAATGTGATCATGGCTGATCATCCCCAATCAGTACCCCGTTCCTGCCTTCCCCCCATATCCCCTGACTCCACTATTTTTAAGAGCCCTATCTAGCTCTCTCTTGAAAGCATCTGAGGCAGAGAACACTGAGACTGTATACAGAGTCACCAGTACAGGCGGCATGTACAGTATGTAGACCCCAACAGTGAACATGCAATGGCTAGCCTTCCTTGAGATATCAGTGGATGCCCAGACTGCCAACCCAGGGAAGGAGAGAATCGTCCTTGACTCTGATACTCACCGACACTCACCATACAACGAGGACATGGTGGATAGGCTAACTGTGAGGATGTCTTGTTTATTGAGAACTAAAACCAGGAGGTATGAAAACAGGGAGGAGGAGACCTGGACCAACCACACAGGCTTCTGATATCCATTCTTTTGATGTATTGGGATCAGGTCTGCGGGGCTCGGATGGTCTTGAAGTCCCCGTGCTGCCTGGTTTCACGGTGGGGCCAGGACATTGTGAACAATAATGGGCGTTGGAAGTTGTGTAGAGACACGGTGACTAATACTCAGGGAGACTGTGGCAACAGCATCAACGATACATGGCGAACCATCTCGCTTAGGGCAGCACGGTGGCGCAGCGGTAGAGCTACTGCCTCACAGCGCCAGAGGCCCCGGTTCAATCCTGGCTGCGGGCGCTGTCTGTACAGAGTCTGTACGTTCTCCCCATGAACTGTGTGGGTTTTCTCCAAGATCTCCAGTTTCCTCCCACACTCCAAAGACGGACAGGTTTGTAGGTATCAATGTAAATTGCCCCTAGCGTGGTGTGTAGGATAATGTTAATGTGTGGGGGGTTACTGATCGATGGGCTGAAGGGCCTGTTTCTGCGCTGGATCTCTAAACTAAACTAAACTAAATTAAATCCCATTATACTGCCGCCTGATCACCATGGGCCAGCACGATGCGGATAATATCATTCACCCGTTGCCGTGGAAACAGACTTTTTGACAGAAGCGTGGAGGCCTGTGTGTGTTTTGAGGAATACAGATATCTTCCCTCAGGCTGTGGAAGCAGTGTGGGGCCATGGATGTCCACAGTGTCAGTCCTCCAACAGCATCATTGGATGTTATTCAAGTGTACAGGGAAACAAAGCATGAATCTAAATCAACTGTGCAACTTCCAGCATCCACTCACTGAATTGTTTAATCCATTAAAAATACAGATAATTTAAAAATAATTCAGTCATACTATTGTTTTCATTGCTTCACCTCATTGGCTAAGTACAAAGCTATTTTGCACTGGTTTGTAGCATAACTCTAGCAGCAATATTTAGCTGCAACAGATTCCCGTTTAGTTTAGTTTAGAGAAACGGCGTGGAAACAGGCCCTTCGGCCCGCCTAGCCCGCACTGACCAACGAACACCGCACACTAACACTACCCTACACACACTAGGGACAATATACAACATTACCAATCCAATTATTCTACAAACCTGTACGTCTTTGGAGTGTGGGAGGAAACAGAAGCTCCTGGAGAAAACCCACGCAGGTCACGGGAAGAACATGCAAACTCCGTACAGACAGCACCTGTAGTCAGGATCGAACCCGGGTCTCTGGCGCTGTAAGGCAGCAACTCTACCGCTGCGACACTGAGCCTGCAATAAGAGTAACTGGTATTGTAAACATGCATTATGTGGAAGGAAGTACTATTTCAGAGATGGGGTCCTCTCGTTGGGAAGTGTTAATGGCATTGTAGGTACAGTAGGATGATGCATGGCTTAAGATTTGTCAGCTTGACTCAATATGTAGCGTTCACTCTTTACGTCTACGCCACACCGTAGCCTGATGCTGAGATCAATTGTTCAAATGAAGTCTCCCAACTACATCTCAAAACACTGAATGATGAGGACAAGACTATTGTGATGTTTTAGTGAACATTTTGTGAGCAACCATCATTCTTCAAATGCCCTCTGTGAAACCTGACCTACGTTCCATCCTGACTACGGGTGTCATCGGTACGGAGTTTGTACATTCACCTCGTGACCATGGTGGTTTTCTCCGGGTGCTCCAGTTTCCTCCCGCACTCCAAAGACGTACAGGTTTGCAGTTTAATTGGCTTCAGTAGAATTGTAAATTGTCCCAAAGGGCCTGTTTCCACACAGTATCTCGAAAGTCTAAAGCTGCCAGAGGAGGTAGTTGAGACAGAAACTATAGCAACATTTAAAAGACATTTGGACAGGTACACAGGGAATCCTTTTGGCAATGTTCACACTGTATGACCACTAACAAGCTATGAGAGAGAATTTTCTCTTCCTGCTTTTTAAGTGAAATGCATTGAATGAACCACAGCTATTGATTATTGGTCATCAGTAGGTCCTGGTGCAAGTTGATTTAAACTGCAGGTTGACTGGGCAAGGATGGTCTCAGCTCTGTTGAACACGTACAATATGCACTAGTCTAAATATCACAGAGGCGGATGGGCTTATGGAATGGGGCAGCGCAGTGGCGCAGTGGTAGAGTTGCTGCCTTACAACGCCAGAGACCCGGGTTCTATCCTGACTATGGGTGCTGTCTGTACGGAGTTTGTATGTTCTCCCTGTGACCTGCATGGGTTTTCTCCAGGTGCTCCGGTTTCCTCTCACGCTCCAAAGACGTACAGGTTTGTAGGTTAATTGGCTTCAGTAAAATTGTAAATTGTCTCTAGTGTGTAGGATAGAGTCAGTGTACGGGGTGATCGCTGGTCGGCACGGAATGTGGGCACAAGGGCTCGATTGGAATCATTTGTAGTCTTTCCACTGACTGGAACCTGATTATCAATACAGCAAAGCTGGAGAGTAACACGATTTATTACCAGAATTCATTCAGACAACAAAACCAACCCTAAGCACAGAAGGCCTCCGCAATGTAGAGATATTGTCACAGTTTAATGGTCACTTTAGTTGAGAGCTACGGCATTGATTCAGGCCCTTCAGCCCACCAAGCCCCTGCTGATACTAGCTATCCCTGCGTTCCCACTTTCTCTTCCACTCTTTACACACTAGAGGATGATTTACAGAGTAATTGTTTAGTTTCATGTCACGTGTACCAAGGTACAGTGAAAAGTTGATACTCCCCCACCCCCCCACCCCACCCCCCCCCCCCCCCCCCCCCCCCCACACACACACCTGGTCCCTTCACCGTTCTCTGTGGCTCCTGAGTGTGGCGGTGTGGGACCTCTGGATCTCCTGACCAACAGGAGCAGCAAGGAACAGCAGATGCTGATTTAAATCGACGATGGACACGAAATGCTGGAGAAACTCAGCGGGACTATGGTGAGTAATGGTGAGCAGGGATAGCTGTGCATGGCAATTAGCCCCAGGTCACTTAAGGACATGCAATAAATATCTGCCTAGCCCCAACTATTCGCTCGGCCTGCACAGGAACTAAAGAAAGAAGCTTTCAACATACCAGATTATTTCACAGGAGTGCAGGCACACAGAATTTGACACTGAGCTACAAAACGAGAGATTAGCCCTGTGTCCATCGTTCACAGATGAGACGTTTGCTAAAGGTGCAGGAGGAAACCTTTAGGGAGGGAATCGTAGGTCTTTGAACTCAATAAACTGGCACCACATGTGTCATTATGACATTATTAATAGATGCAAAATGAATTTCACTGTGGAATGTTTAATTGCATGTGTGGCAATTAATATCCATTGAACTTTTGTACCATTGAATTTTAAATAAGAGGCACTTTTTTTTCAAACAAAAATAATTTTTAAATTTAAAGACAAGGACCCAGCAGTCCCGGAAACCCCCCAGGGTGCCTGGACAACGCATAGTCCCTCTCTAAAACCACCCGAGCACGGACGTAACCCCGGAAAAGGGGCAGGAAGCCGGCTCGGGCAAAGCCCTCTTCCGCCTGGCTCCATGATTCGCGGATGGCCAGATTGGCTAGGCCCAGGAGCAACCCAACCAGGACATCTTCACGCTATATTTAAGAGGGAGTTAGATGTGGCCCTTGTGGCTAAGGGGATCAGGGGGTATGGAGAGAAGGCAGGTACGGGATACTGAGTTGGATGATCAGCCATGATCATATTGAATGGCGGTGCAGGCTCGAAGTACCGAATGGCCTACTCCTGCACCTAATTTCTATGTTTCTATGTTTCTATCTTCACCCCTACCCTCTCCCCTTCACACAGGGTGTCCAAAGATGAGGTTTGTGGGCGTGAAGTGCAGCCAGAAGGCAAGGAGCAGCGTCTTTAGATATTGCAACAGTGGCTGTGTGAAGAAGTATTTCCTCGTTTCCGTTCTAAATGGCTTACCCCTTATTCTTAAACTGTGGCCCCTGGTTCAGGACCCCCCCCCCCCCAACATCGGGAACATGTTTCCTGCCTCTAGCATGTCCAAACCCTTAATAATCTTGTATTTTCAATAAGATCCCCTCTCATTCTTCCAAACTCCAGAGAGTACAAGCCCAGCCGCTCTATTCTCTCAACAGATGATTGTCCCGCCATCCCGGGAATTAACCTTGTAAACCTATGCTGCACTCCCTCAATAGCAAGAATGTCCTTCCTCAAATTAGGGGACCAAAATTGCACATTTTGGTCCAGGTGTGGTCTCATTCGGGTCCTATACAACTGCAGAAGGACCTCTTTGCTCCTATACTTAACTGCTCTTGTTATGAAGACCAACATGCCATTCGCTTTCTTCACTGCCTGCTGTACCTGCATGCTTACTTTCATTGACTGATGAACAAGGACACCCAGATCCCGTTGTACTTACCCTTTTCCCAATTTGACACCATTTAGATAATAATCTGCCTTCCTGTTTTTGCTACCAAAGTGGATAACCTCACATTTATCCACATTAAACTGCATCTGCTCACTCACCCAACCTGTCCAAGTCACCCTGCATTCTCATAGCATCCTCCTCACAGTTCACACTGCCACCCAGCTTTGTGTCATCTGCAAAGACATGTGGGTTTGGTTAACTGGCCCCAAGTGTGTATGAGGGTATATGTATATGTATATGAGAGAGTGGGATAACATAGAACTAGTGTGAATGGATGACCAAGGGTCGGCATGGATTTGGGGTACTGAAGGGCCTGCTTACACACTGTATCTCTAAACTAAACTAAATTGGAGATTCTAGCCTTTGTTTCTTTAGTTCATTCAGTGAATGAGACCGAACTGAAGCTGGTGACTACCTGAAAATGACCTGCCCCTTATGATGCATTGACTGCACACGTCATTGTGTGGGACCACATTTCAACACTGAGAGAGAACACGGGTTTCTGGCACTGTGAGGCAGCAGCTCTACCTGCTGCACCACTGCGCTGTTCAAACTATCTCCAGCTGCATGTGAAAGAAATGCAGGCAAAGGCTGTTGGCCTCTCCGCAATTTTGAGAAGGAATTGTTTTTCCGATGGTTCAATGGTTTAATGGTGCATTAATTGTCACTGTACAGATAAATGATCTTTACAAATTTACACCGCCATGTTTTTATGCCATTTCCAAAGTCCAGTCCGCCCACATGCTCGATGTACCGGAGTGGATTCTGGTCCCAGGAAGCTCAGGCTCCAGCAGGACCTTCCTCTGTCCCCTTGACCAGATTGACCCGTGAACTGATGTCCCTCTCCTCGGCCGGCCATCTTTGTGTCCCGGGGGAAGCCTCCTGCAGCCGACCCTGAAGGTGCTGGGGACATTGGGCCGGTTCACACTCCCACCGGCCCTTGCTCCTCGCCTCCAGCATCTCTACCGCCTCCCACCTCGGTCCCACAGTTGGCTCTTCAGGAAGACCTCCGCCGCACTCTACCCCCTAGTGGCCACAGGTCACAAACCATGCTGGTCAATGCCCAGCTCCTCCATCCAGCCGTCATGCCTTCACTCCGTTACTTCACTGTGTTATTTGTGTGAGACCCACCAGGACCTAAATGTAAGGCTTTGCAGCTTAATTGGCCCCCATATGACTGCCCCTAATGTGAAGGGAGTGGATGAGAAATTGGGATAACATAGAACTAGTGTGGCTGGCATGAACCATGTTGACCTCCCAGCAGAGTGAGATGTCCGTCGGGGAATGTTGCCAACTGGCCCGCTGCAGACTGCAGGAGTACGTGCTGAGGAATGCACTGAAGCTTTGGTGCAGCCAACACCAAGGCTCTGTGGGGGAGGACCACAGTCTAGGGACTTTCTCCTGCTGCACATGGGGGGCAGGGTGTGGTGGAGCCACCCCTCAAACGAGAGAAGGGATATCACCCCAAGGGGCCACGTGGGTGTTGCGTATAACTATGATTTTTGGGAACACTACCAAATATAACGCTGATGATTGTATGTGTAGCCGCTGAGAATCTCAGAGGAATTTTGCACAGTTCTTGTTTTGTATATATTTTTTATCCCAAATAAAATGTATTTAAAATTTTTTTTAAATAACTTCCGTTAAGAGGTGAAGAACAGTTGTAGCTGAGGGTGGAGGTATTGGGATGGAACTAAGATATACATCATCTGGGCGGCACAGTGGTGCAGCAGGAGAGCCACTACCTCACGGCGCCAAAGACCCGGGTTCGATCCTGACTACCGGTGCTGTCTGCGTGGAGTTTGTACGTTCTCCTCATGACCTGCATGGGTTTTTTCCGAAATCTTTGTTGGTTAATTGGGTCGTTATAAATGTAAATTGTCCCTATTGTGTGTAAGGGTGGCGTTAATGTCCGGGGATGGCTGGTCCATGCGGACTCGATGGGCCGAAGGGCCTGTATCTCTAAACTAAACTAAAGTAAAAATCTGCAGCATCTAAACCCCGGGAGATTGTGGAAGGAATGAAATGTCGGAGAGGGAAAGAGGAATTAGTTGGAGGAACTGAGCATCTGCCACTGCTTCAAGCCTTTTACTTTTCTATGAGTCAGCCAAGACTTTTTTTTAAACGTACTTTAAAGGCATACAATATATTTTTGCCTTTGCTATTGCATTTCGCCCACCAGTTGTCTGCCCACCTACATAAATGATCAAATGTTGTCCAGATTTGATACAGAGTCTGTTTTACTATCATCCACCAATTTAGCAATCAAACGGATAGATTCTGAATCACAGTTATTTCCATTTAAAAAAAACACAGCTCTGAACTCTGAGCCTCCAAGATTATCTTGCAATGCCGCCTTCCATCACACTAACATTCTCAACCTTCATAGCAATCCCCATCTCTGTCACAGATCCTTAGCAGTTTAATTATTGTGGCTGAAGTCACAGGGCTGCCAACTCTCACACATTGAGCGTGAGACTCACGCATTTGACAAAATTCTCACGCTGATTTCAGAAGTTCTCATGCTAAAAAAAATATTTAGAACATATATATATATATATATATGTTTGACATATATCTTAATTTCATTGAACCATATATACGGTTGAATATGTGGCATTATTTTCATCTTGTTTCTATAGTCAAAGGGTAAGGTTGACTGATGTATTTGTGCAGAACAGTGATGGAGTGTCTGGCTCCTCTTGCCTTGTTTCTATGTTTTTGTTTCTCTATGTATATGCATGAATTATAATCTGATTTCCATACATGAATATACTAAGGTCATTCATGTGCTGCACCTGTTGATCAGAGCCTGGCTCTACTGTGGAATGTAATTAGGAATGTAATTTAACCTAACCTTATTCATACCTATTCCAATTTGAAGCATAAATGTTGCATTCAAGTGCAAGTTAAAAGACTCGCTACAGTATGCACCAGATTGCACAATTTCAAGCGAAAAATTGAAAAGCTTCCTACCGTGGGAGGGGGGCACCCTCCTTCCCACACCCTTCCCCCCTCGTCCTGTATGCTCCCTCGCAATTTCTCACTCTCAACTCTCACCCAAAGTCGGCAGCCCTGAAGTCAGGTTGAACGTCATCAATAGTTACAGGATTTAAAGGTCTAAAGAAAACAGATAATCGAGAATTATGTAGGAAGGAACTGGAGATGCTGGTTTAAACCGAAGATTAACACAAAAAGAAATACACATCAAAAATAACTTTGTCTGCGCTGTTTAATAGTGAGATTAAACGAGTACTTACCAGTACGAAGTTTGATCTGTATTTTATGAGGAGTTACGATGAGGGATTACGTGAAGAACCCACCCAGTGCGCAGGCGCGGCATACTTCCAAGCAGCGGTGTGGAATCACAGGTAGACACAATATTGAAGTAAAGATAGTAAAGATTAAAGAGACATCAGCTCGAGTTTGATCTATACAATGAGGGCGGGAGCGGAGGGCACGTAATCCCTCATCGTAACTCCTCATAAAATACAGATCAAACTTCGTACTGGTAAGTACTCGTTTAATCTCACTATTTTACTTCGGAGTCACGTGAGTGACTACGTGAAGACTTCAAAGGTCTGTGATTTCAAACCGTGTAACAGCTATATCACTCACTGCCGAAGTTTATCGAGGGAGGAAGTGGTATCTAAAGACCAACGAATTTGTTAGTTTTTTGAAAAACAAAAATGTTTACTTAAACAATAACAAAAAATAGCTCCCCTGGGCTTAAATTATAAATTTGCAGATTCTAAAATTTTGTCCGCAAACAAGTCCTTATCCATCAGCGGTTTGTGGTAGAATTTCCGGAACGTTGATTCCCTTGACCATCCCGCTGTACTTAGGATGTGGTCTATGGGAACCTCCATCCGTTCCGCCGCTGACGTGGATGCTGCCCTGATAGAATGGGATTTAAAGACATCCGTGTTAATCCCCGCGGCTTTTAAGACCTGTTTCAACCACCTAGATATAGTCTGGCTGGTAACCCGTCCAAAAGGCTTTTTGTGGCTGACCCATAAGGCTTTTTCACTCCCTCTAAGCGTATGGGTTGTGTCTACGTAGTTGTATAGATGGGTCACTACACACAGCCTAGGTTCTGGAGGATAGGCCCGGAAGATTAACGGCGAGTTGGGCATACCTGGCCTGCTTTGTTTTACTAACCCCGGCATGGTAAACATGATGCAGTCTGGGGTGGTTACCATGTTGTCCAGTCTTAGTTGATGCAGTGACTGAACCCTTTGTGCAGAGACGAGCGCCATGAGCATGAGGGTCTTGAGTGTGGATTGCTCTAGACTAAGGGATCCCACCTCTAAGGTGTGATAAAACTACACTTATGTCCCATACATGGGTGTATCTGGGTGTAGGGGGTTTTGTATTATAAATCCCTTTGAGGAGTTTTATAACCAGTGGGTGGGACCCAATGCTATGTTGTCCTGTGGGCATGAGGTAAGCGGACAGGGCACTCCGTGCTGCATTGACGGCACTGTAGCTGATCTTTTGGTCATGGTGTAAGTGGGCCAGGAATTCCAACACGTCCGTGATCGAGTCTGTCTTGTATGATGTCCCTGCATCCAAGCAGTACTGCTCCCATTTCTTGATGTAGGTCAAGTACTGCTTCTTGGTAGAGACTCGCAGGGACGCCGACATGGTGGTGATTGTTCGTTCTGATAACCCCAATCCCTGGTAAGGCCTGGTCAGAACCTACAAACCAGGAGTTTCAAATTTTGATGGCATGGATGGCTTATGCCGGATACCGGGTGAGTCAACAATTGTGGGTGGCTGTGAAAAACCATAGGTGACTCTACCACCATGTCGTGGAAAACTGGGAACCATGGTTGGGTAGGCCAGTCGGGTACGACCAGAATACCTGAAGCCGAGTCTGTTTGTATTTTCTGGAGTACCCGGCTGATGAGGCAGAAGGGAGGGAAAGCATAGAAGAAGAAATTTCCCCAATCCAGCGTGAAGGCATCTACCGCTGCTGCCTCTGGGTCTGGTTCCCAAGCCATATACATGGGTAACTGGTGATTTAATCTAGACGCAAACAAATCTATATCTGGCGTACCATATTGCTTAACAATTCTAGCAAATATTTTTGGGTCTAACATCCATTCGATGTTATCATTGAATTTTCGTGACCTGGTGTCCGCCACTGTGTTTAGCTTGCCTGGTAAATAGGCAGCTGATAGCCAAATATGTCTCTCGACACACCATTGCCAGATTATAGTAGTCAATTTGTCGCATGATACTGATTTTATGCCACCCATGTGCTGGATGTAAGTCACCACCGTCGTGTTGTCAATCATTAACCTGACATGCACGTGCCGCATATCGGATGCATATGCTTTTAGCCCATAAAAGGCGGCCAGCATCTCCAAATAATTTATGCCTAGTGATTGTAGTAGCGATGCCTCAGAATTAGTCCATCTGCCACCTGTGCTGGATATAGAGTTAGTAGCTCTCCAGCCTAAAGCACTGGCATCCGTCGTAATGACTATGTTAGGATTGGTGACGGCGATAGGACTGTAACTGTGCCAAATGTTGTCCACCCACCATTGAAGTTCTGATATGGCTTCAGCGGGTAAATCCATAGTTCGATCATAATGCCCCCTACTTTGACGTAGTGCATGTGTCCATGTACATAATGCAAGGGCCCATATTGTGCAGCTGGAAATGCTGCTACTATACTACCAATGACTCTGGCAACATGCCGGATCTTTGGTTGTGTTTTTGTGATTAAGTTGTTACATGCTTCTGCTAATGCAGCCTTTTTGTCCCTTGGCAGAGTGACAGTCATACGGATAGAGTCGATGGTGAAGCCTAGATAGTCCATGTTAGTTGTTGGCTTCAATACTGATTTATCTGGGTGTAGAACAAATCCCAATGTTTCAAGGAGTTGTTTAGTAGCTAAGACTCCTGCGACAGCTAGTTCCCTGGTTCTCCCCAATATGAGAACATCATCCAAATAAGCCATGACGAAGTGTTTTTGTTCTCTTAATTTTTTCATGGCCACTTTGAGAATTTTAGTAAATAATCTGGGAGCTGTCGTTAAACCATTGGGTAATGCTCTATACAGCCATAGTTGCCCCATCCAGATAAATTTCAGATATCTGAAATGATCCTTATGAATGGGTACTAAATAGTAAGCATCCTTAATGTCTATGCTTGCCATGAAGTATCCCTTGGAGATCAGTTGTCTGGCAGTAACAAACGTCTCCATTTTGAAATGTTGATACTCAACAGATTGATTTAGTGATGTCAAATCAATGATAATGCGACATCCACCATCTTTTTTGGTTCTGATAAATATATTCGATACAAATTCCAATGGCTCGTGTCTGGCCCTCTCAATGATGCCCTTGGACACGAGCCTATCTAATTCAGCTTGTCCTTCTACCTTCTCTAATTCTGTGGGAAGGAATACCCTTTGGGGTATGTGCTGAACCGGCGGTTCTATGCCTGGTTTAAATTCAATTTTGTATCCACTGATACTGTTGAGTATAAACTTGTTGTTAGTGATAGAGCACCAAAAATGTTTGAAGAACTTTAAACGCCCTCCTGTTAGTACAACACCCTTTGTCTGTGTATGTTGGCAGGAACCAGACCCACCTACCTCCATGTTCATTTCTGGGAGCATCTGCGATGATGGGTTTGGCCCGAGGGTGCTGTGGTGGGGCGGCGTATCTTCCCACGGCTCCGCTCTGGGCCCCGCTCTAAAAAAAAGAGCTCTGGGGGTAGTGGGAAACGGTCACCAGGCTTTCACCAGTTCGGTATCTGCTGGTGGATGCCGAGGCGTGCTGCCAACTGGGTGTCTTCACCCTGCTCGGTCCTGGTCCTGCCCTCATGAGGCCTACAGGTTTAGCAGCCTCTTCAAGCTCCTTGAGCCTTTTCCCCAAGTCGGCCCCAAATAGCAGCGCCTCCTTCTCTGGCGCCGGAGCTTTGCAAAGGCCCGCGTATTTGGGGTTGAGGGCAGGCCTGATGTTTTCACGCCTCAAGTTGTTTAATTCATACTGCGTGTTGCACATCAGGGCTAGCACGTCCTGCTGAGGTGTGGTGAGCTCCACGTTCTCCGTGGACCGAGCAAAGGCGGTGATGGCTGCGGTGTGGAGCTTCAGGATACGCTGCATCTTCAGCTCTTGTGTCCTGATATGCTGGCCCAGCTGGCTCCATATCTGGCCGTTTACAGTCTTTACTCGAAGCGCTTCGCAGTTTTCAGGCGCCGTGTATGTGTCGAGGGCCTCTTTTTTTTTTTTTTTTTTTTTTTTTTTTTGTTTATTTTATTAGAAGTTAATACATCACAAAACAGTACAGTGGCACCTAATTTTAGGTGCCAACTATGTAATACCGTAATCCATTCTATGTACAACCTCTAGTTTTATGTTATAAGAAAGAAGTAAGCAGAACAAGAAAATGAAAGCAATAGAAAGGGGAAAAAGTGGAAAAATAGATGATAGAGAGTAGAAAAACGTGAAGTGTGTATATAAAAAATAAAAAAAGGAAGAGAGAAAGAGGAAAGTAGAAATAGAAGAGAAGGCCCCTTAAAAGAGAATTTTTCAAATCTGTATTCGGAGATGTAGCTCTATCCGCGTCATGAACTGAAATCAGTCGAGGGCCTCTTGAAGGACTTTCTCCTGCAATGGTTTATTGGAGAGCCTGTTGATACTAGCCGCCATTCATGGCTCTAGCATCCTTCCGGTCCTCGGGGGCGCCGCATACCTGCTGACTACACCCAGCAGCTCTTCTTCCTCCAGCTCGCCTGGCATGCTTGCGCAGTCGTCCGCCTGCCCTTGTGATAGGCCAGCCCAGTCCTGGCCTCCCTTACTGACCTCAAACAAGGAGGGAACAGAAGGGTGTGGTGATGGTTTGGAGGAGGCCACAGCCCGTCCTCCTTGGAGATGCCTTGCCTGCATCTCCTCCTCAAGCATCTGCTCGAGCAGCTGCCTCATGCAGCTTAAGCGGCTGTCTCCCCGTTTCGCCGGTGGAGAGTGTTCCCGTTCCTCCGACGAGTCGGAGGCCACCGGCCGGTCCGTTTTCCGGGTAGATTTTCTCCCTGTGCGGGGCGTCGAGGTCGGCGGCCCAGGGAGCGGCTCGGCGTCGGGTGTGCGGGAGCGTTCAAACAACTCCTCCGCCGCTGGTGGCTGCCGCCCAGATGTTGACCCTTCCTCGGGTGGAGTTGGGCAGGCAGTTCTTTTCGTTGGTCGCTTGCGGGTAGCCATGCTAGCGACTCTCTGTAGTACAAAATACACACTTACCTGAGGTCTTGTCTTTATCCAGCCGCTGGAGAGCCTGGCTCCAGCTGCTGCCGCTGTTGCGCTGCTGACGTAATGCCGCGCCTGCGCACTGGGTGGGTTCTTCACGTAGTCACTCACGTGACTCCGAAGTAAAATGTACCACAGTGGACTGAGTGATCTCACTTTGGCTTGGACATTCTTCCACAGCCACTCAATGTAGACTCAAAGAGGAATGAGTTGGAGCAGGGATCTCGGTTGCTGGCGGTGAGAGGCCACACGTACGTACGTACGTACTGAACTTCTGTTTACAGTGAACTATGTTTACATATTCTGTTGTGCTGCTGCAAGTAAGAATTTCATTGAAGACCGACACAAAAAACTGGAGTAACGCAGCAGGTCAGGCAGCATCTCTGGAGAATAAGCATAGGTGATGCTTTGGGTCTAGACCCTTCTCCAGAGATGCTGCCTGACCCGCTGAGTTACTCCAGTTTTTTGGGTCTGTCTTCGGATTAAACCGGCATCTGCAGTTCCTTCGTAAACTGCTCTGTTTTCGGACATTTGACAATCGGACATCAGACTCTTGAATGTTACGTACATGAATCTGCTGTTGTAACAAAGTATTATGCACATAGCCCAAGGGTTTATGTTGAAAAAGCCTTTATGAGCAAAAACTCAAAGAACTTGGGTAGTTCCTTGGGTCAAAGGTGAGGGTGTAAGGGTCACTGAGCAGGGATGAGAAACAGGCTGGGGGTGAAATTGGTGTGGAGGGGGTTGCTTAGTGAAAGCAGCACTTCAGGAGGTATCTGGGACCTGGAGAGAGCCGTCCGTGGCAGGGTTATGGGCTGTCCCACTTTGGTGGCTCTTTAAGCGACTGCCAGGGACTAGTTTGAATGGAATTCACCTACAACACTTGGTGACAACCTACGACATGACCTATGAGAACCTATGACAGCAACAATTGTCGCCACTGTCGCCGAAAAATGTTCAACATGTTGAATATTTTGCGGCAGTCGCCTGTAGTCGCCCAATATATCGCCTATGTGGGACGTGCCCATTAGGCTCAGTGTCGGGGAGGAGAGGAGCGCTTATTAACAACAAGAACGGGACCAATGGCGAGTATTTAACACTATTGACTAATTGTTATTATCAGCGCTAGCCAGGAATCAAAGATGAGACCTTCTGGTCTGCACCTCTACGCAGAGTATCTGGGTCTTTCCCCTTGAGCAACTGAAGCGACTGGCACGGCAATAGCCAAAATAATCAGGTTAGATGTGAATGTGTCTAGTTCAATAATGTCTTGTACAACTAGGACCGTGTTTGGGCTGCAGGATGCAACTGCACAAGGACACAATGATGGACGGCCCAGGAGAAGAATGTCGGTTCGTGGGCCGATCGGTTTGAAGGCGACAGAGGAAGGCCCTGCAGGAGCATGGGGCTTGCCTGGATGGGAAACCGCTCCAGTAGACCGAGCGTGCAGGCCGACCGGACTCTGGGCTTGTGGAAAAGGCACCAAGACATGGCGGCATCTGCATGTGTAAATATGCAAAAAGAACTTCACTGGACAGTTGTAGATGTGACAATAAAGAGGCATTGAACATTGGGAGGATTACAGGATCTTGCTTGAATAGATCTGTAGATAGCCCAAGACTCCTCAGTCCCAGCCTAGTCAGAAGGGGTTTCCGTGTCTCAGAAGAAGGCCTCACTTTCATCTCTAGCCTCGTGGCTTCTTCAGAAGAGAAATGTGCAATGAAATTCCTGGGGGTATGTCCTGGGAATTAATGGTGATTTCACACAATGGAAAAATGTTTGCAGTGGCTGAATTGGTCAGGTAATAAAATCGTCAATTCTGACAATTAATCATTTGTGGAATTCCTGCATCATCGAGAGCATGGCTGTCACTGCATGCTAGGATTGCTCCCCATTCAAATGTAAGTACAGACATCAATCTGTGTATCCTCTTCAAAGGGATTTTCTTTACTAATGTAACATATGCTTCACACTGGCCTCCGCTTATAGACAGTGCAGAGTGTAGCATCAGTGTGGACTGAGACCGATTCTATACCAAGTGAACTGTTGAGCCAAGTGGCAGCTCAAGCTACAGTGAGCTGTCACTCCTGGACCAGCTCAATTTGTTCTACTCTCACTTCAATAGTGAGAACATTGAGTTCATGATCATAAGTGATAGGAGCAGAATTAGGCCATTCAGCCCGTCAAGTCTACTCCGCCATTAAATCATGGCTGATCTATCTTTCTCTCTTAACCCCATTTCCTGCCTTCTCCCCATAATCTCTGACATTCGTACTAATCAAGAATTTGTCAATCTCTGCCTTAAAAATATCTGTTGACGGCCTCCACAGCCTTCTGTAACAATGAATTTCACAGCTTCACCACCTTCTGACTAAGGAAATTCCTCTTCATCTCCTTTCTGAATGTATGTCCTTTTATTCTGAAGCGATGGCCTCTGGTCTTAGACTCTCCCACTAGTGGAAACATCCTCTCCACATCCACTCAATCCAAGCCTTCCACTATGCGATAAGTGTCAGTGTAGTCCGTGTAAACTTTACTTGTACCTCCTCTGTCCTCCACAGCCCTTGGTAACTGTCATCTCAGTCACTTCATGAGGGTGAACCCAGTGAAATTATCCAGCCCCGATGGTATACCTGGTCGTAAAACATGGTTTTGTGGACATTTTCAGCCTATCATTACTAAGGTCTGTGGTTCCCACCTGCTTTAAAAGAACATCAATAAAAGTAAGGTGACGTGCCTCAGTAACTACCGACCTGTGTCCGTGGTGGTGACGTGGCTAATCTGTGTATCACCTTCTACTTTAGCAACAACTTGGACTCACTACAATTTGCCGACTGTCACTGGCTCTCCACTCTGCACTGAACCACTTGGATTATGAGTACATACGTCAGGCTGTTCATCAGCTACACCTTGCCGTTCAGCACTATCATCCACTCTAAACCTATCATCTAACTTAGAGGGCTGGGTCTCTGCCTATCCCCATGTAACTGGATCTTTAACCTTTTCATCTTCTTCCTCATTAACCATCAGCACAGGAGTATTTCAGCACTGTGTGCTCAGCCCCCTGCTCTACTCACTCCATGTGTGCTCAGCCCCCTGCTCTACTCACTCCATGTGTGCTCAGCCCCCTGCTCTACTCACTCTATGTGTGCTCAGCCCCTGCTCTACTCACTCCATGTGTGCTCAGCCCCCTGCTCTACTCGCTCTATGTGTGCTCAGCCCCCTGCTCTACTCACTCTATGTGTGCTCAGTCCCCTGCTCTACTCACTCTATGTCCATGGCTACATAGCCAGACCCAGTTCCAAATCCATCTTTAAATCCGCCAATGACACCATCGTTGTTTAACGCGTGAAGGATAATGATGAACCAGAGTATTGGAGGCAGACTGGCAATCTGAATGATGCCGGAACAATATCTTACTTTCACTGTTAGCAAAACCAAGGAGCTGATCAATGACTTCAGGAGTGGACAGGCAAGAGGCTACAAACCTGTCTTCATTGATGGGCTGGTGATGGAGAGAGTCTAAAGCTCCTGGTCGTGCATAACTCTGAAGATCTGTCCTGAGTCCAGCAAGTTGATGCAATCACAAAGAAAGCCCAACAAACGCCTACATTTCCTTAGAAGATTGAAGAGATTTGTTTTGTCAACAGAGACACGAACTTCTACAGGTGTGCAGTAGGTAGCATAGTGACGGGTTGCATCACAGCCTTGGTTCGGCAACTCAAATGCCCACGGACAAGAAGATTTAAAGTGGTGGACACTGCCCGGTCCATCATAGGTACTGACCTCCCCACCATCGCAGAGATCTATAGGAGGCGCTGCCTCAAAGTGCCATGCTCTCATTTAAATACCACCATCAGGAAGAAGGTACAGGAGCATGAAAACCATGACCATCAATTTCAAGAATAGGTTCTTCCCATTAACCATCATGCTCTTAAACCCCACATAACACTAGCCTCAACAATTATGGACTTCTATGGACTGTCTTTGGTGGCACTGAGGATTTGGGGTATTTTTACACGTATTGTGGACACTTGCTATACGAACCCTCGGCAATCGGGGGTGGTCAGGTGACTGGGCAATGGCGGGAAGAAGTTGTCACGGAGTATAGGGGTGTGTCCTAGTAGATATAACGAACCCCGGGTCAACCTTCTCTACCTCTTCCTCTCCTTCTCTCTCCTGCCACCTCAGCAAGAGCTCAGCTTGAGCTCACGAAGCAGCAGCCTCACGGCAGCAACAATGACCTTTAGGTCCGAGGACTAAACGTGGATGTATATCTAACCTATAATGCCTGAATAAAGAAACAGTTCATACACAATGCTTGCTGCCTCTACAGTATTTTGGTTATTAATCTATTACTTTTTAAAAAGTTATCATATTATATCTATGAGTAAAGTATTACAGGCCACTGCAAGTAATAATGTCATTGTTCCGTGCCAGTATCCATGCCAATTAAACTCTCTCGGCTCTTGAGCCTAAGTCAGGTGTTGCTCCCAGCTCTGACACTGGAACCAAGGCGAGCTTTGCACAGGGGCAGGAGAGCCACCCTCTAATTTGTTCCCGGCCAGTGTGAGTCTTGGCAACCAATTTGCACTTCAAAAGTAGCATCAAAGTGAAGACGTTCTCAGTTCTCCCGACCAGTGTATAAAATCATGAGAGGAATAGATCGGGTAGTCTCTTGCCCAGGGTATGGGAATCGAGAAGCAAAAGACATAGGTTTAAGGTGACTTACTTACTTACTTACTTACTGCCTATTATGCCTCCTGGCATGTAGGGCAGCAACGGAGGTCCTCCACTCAGTAGTGTTGATTCTTTCAGTTGCTGTTTTCATAACATATTTGTTTTATGAGACAGGGTTGTTAGCCCTGTGCTCAACCTCCAACCTGGAGGACCAGTGGATCGCTCTTTATCTCGCCTCTACCCTTCGACCTGTCCAGCATGGGAGACCCTAACAGGAGACGAATCTCCTTCTGGCAGAGCTTTAGGCGGTCACTGAGACACACAAGCTCCCCGACCACAACAAAGTTGCAATCCAATGGGGGAGGGTTTAAGGTGAGGGGGGAAATAATTAATAGGAATCTGAGGGTTAACTTTTTCATGCTAAGGGGGGTAGCTATATGAAATGAGCTGCCAGAGGAGGTAGTAGGGGAAGGTACAATAGCAACATTTAAGAAACATTTAGACAGGTACATGGATAGGACAGGTTTAGAGGGATATGGGCCAAACAAAATAGGTGGGACTAGTGTGGATGGGACATGTTGGGTGGAGTGGGCGAGTTGGATCAAAGCGCCTGTTTCCATGCTGTATGACTCCATGACTCTCGGCAGAGCAGAGAGAATGTGATCCTATCATTTAGCTCATGTTGAGTCTGTACATTGCTTGTTCTAAACTTCCCCCCAGTCTTGTTTCAGTCAAAAACACTCAATCAAGCACTTGAACAACTAATCCATATTTTAACAAAGCGCAATTACAGTTCAACTACTGTACGTATCCCACCGCGGGTTCGATCCTCGTGTCTGCCTGATCAAGCCCTCTAGGCCTCACTCAGACAGAGACAGTCCAGATGTTCACGCAGTCCCAAGCGCTCTCCCAGAAGATCAACGCTGGACCTCGTGATCGCGGACTTTTATATGTCGCGGGACCTCGAGGGGCCGAACCACATGGGGGTGGTCTCTTAATCCAATTACAGATATCGATTAACCCCATACATAACTGGCATTTCCCTAACCCAATAATACAACAGCTCAATACATTGTATTCAAAGCGGAATTCTCAAGGAAACCAACTTAGAAACATTTACGCTGATCTGCAGGAAACCCAGACAAGGCTCAATACCTCATCCAATCAACACTCGGCAAAGCAGAACTCTGCAACATTATTTATAATTATTTACAAGGTGTATGTCTAGTTTGCAGCCATCCAATCCATTCTATGCATTTTGCACCTAATTGACAGTGTCTGCTGATGTTCTTATTTTTTTTTGCAACTTGTATCTAGACTCTAGACACACTGGCACTAACGCAGATTGTCCCAGTTCTGCAGAGGGCAATTCCAAATTGACCAAATCTTCCAGTAGCCCTGAAGCTTTTACCCATTTTAAAATCCTAGCCTCTCCAATTTGGCCACGATTTACAAAACCAGTAGAGTGCATCACTGCTAAATGACCAGTTCATGGTTGTGTTGGATGGGACTGGACCAGGTGGGATGTGTGGTGGGATCATTCAGAAGCAGTCCATGGATAATTATATCTGAGATAAGGAGAAAAGACAGGTGAATCTGTAGACATCTCAGTCAGAGAAGGAAGCTGAGGTCCAATCATAAAACATATTTAAATAGAGCTAGATATAATTCCACAGACTTCAAGGGACAGGGGGAGAAAGCAGAAACAGGGTGTTGAATTTTGATGACACAAGGAACTGCAGATGCTGGTTTACCGAAACATACACAAAGTGCTGCAGTAATTCAGGGGGTCAGGCAGCATCCCTGGAGAACATGGATAGGTGACATTTCGGCTTGGGACCCTTCTTCAGAATTGAGTGAATTAGGATGATCAGCCATGATAGTCTTGCATGATGGAACAGTTTTAACGGGCGGATGGCCTGCCCTACTAATTTCTATGTTTTATGACTAATACAGGAATTAACCTGTTATTAGTGATAATCACTCAGAGTTGGCACTCCCAGTCGAGTGATGCCTGTTGGAGGGTGCGGCATGGTGGCGCAGCGGTAGAGTTGCTGCCTCACAGCGCCAGACACCCGGGTTCGATCCTGACTATGGGTGCTGTCTGTACGGAGTTTATACGTTCTCCCCATGGCCTGTGTGGCTTTTCTCTGAGATCTTTGGTTTCCTCCCACACTCCAAAGATGTACAGGTTTATAGGTTGATTGGATTGGTATTAATGTAAATTGTCCCTAGTGTGTGCAGGATAGTGTTATGTGCACAGATCGCTGGTCGGCATGGACTCAGTGGGATAAAGGACCTGTTTCCACGCTGTATATCTAAAACTAAGCTGGTGAGAGTGACCAGTGCACCTCATCACCCACTGGTCTACTCATCTAATGCCCCGTGTGACCCAGGTAAGTTCATCCTCGTAAATATTCAGACCTTCTCCATGGATTGTCACCTTGTCGTGTGAAAGGCATCTTTAATACCAACCCCCCTAGACCAAGGTACACCCAGATCTGGGATGTCATTGTCGTCCTGTCATACCTAAGGGGATGGTCACCAGCCAGATCCCTCACTCTGGAACAGCTTACCCTGAAAACGGTAATGCTGATGGCTTTAGTCTCAGCCCAAAGGGCCGTCCCTACACCTTCTCAGACTGGACAACATGGTCATATCAGCTGACCAAGTCACATTTACTATCTGGAAGCTGGTAAAACAGAGCAGACCGGGAACTTCAGGACTAACTATGGAATTCCAGGCGTACCCACCTGACCCCCGTTTATGTGTCATGACACATTTGCTATAATGTCTCAAGACAACCAAAGAACCCCGAGGGAGAGAAAAGACACTATGGGTCAGCTACAAAAAGCTACATGGTCGGGTGTCGGTACAAACCATCTCTAGATGGCTCAGACGGGTATTGGGAGCTGCTGGGGTGGATACTGACAGTTACACATCTCACTCCACCAGGGCAGCATCTACATCAGCGGCTAAGAATATGGACGTGCCATTGGACCATATCCTGGCAACAGCGAGGTGGTCCACGGAAAGAACTTTCCAAAGTTCTATAATAAGCTGATTGTTAAACCTGTATTATTTGCAGAGAGGATTTTAAATTCTACAAATATATAATTTAAGACCAGGGGAGCGTTATTTTTTCTTTGTTTTTAAAATAAATACTGTTATTGTTTTTTAAAACACTGATTCATGTTTAATTACGATAACATACTTCCTCTCTTGGATGACTTTGGCAGTGAGTGAAGCATGGACTGTTACATGGTTTGAAATCACAGAGCTTTAAAATCTTCACGTAGTCACTCGCGTGACTCCAAAGTAAAATAGTAAGATTAAACGAGAACTTACCTGTTTGAAGTTTGATCTGCATTTTATGAGGAGTTACGATGAGGGATTACGTGCCCTCCGCTCCCACCCTCAATTATAAAGGTCAACTGGTATCTTAGGTCTCCTTATCTTTACTATGTTTATTTCAATTACTGTGTTTTCTGTGATTCCACACCGCTGCTTTGAAGAATGTCGTGCACGCGTGCTGGCGGGGTCTTCACGTAATCACTCATCATAACTCCTCATAAAATAAAGATCAAACTTCAAACTGGTAAGTTCTCGTTTAATCTTACTATTGTCCCTCGTGTGTGTGTAGGGTAGTGTTAATGTGTGGGGATCGCTGGTCGGAGCAGACCTGGTGGGCTGAAGGGCCAGTTTCCGTGCTGTCATCTCTAAGCTAAAACTAAAAATTGTTGCAAAGCGGCGTCATTTTTCCGTGGTTGCAGGATTCCTTTTTCCAGGGGGCACAGCAACGCTGTCAAGACTGCTTCCCATTAGTGCTCCGTGTAGTGGTGGGGGACTGGATCCATGTTACAATATGGCGTGCTTGCTGTGGAAACAGGATCCCCTTTGTGACAGGGCAGTGTTCCTATGGCGACGAGATCCTGTACCATGACTCATGGTTTACCTGACACCAGACCCGCTGTTGCAATGGGACGCAAGAGTGTACAATAGCACTTTATTTGTGACACGTACCAAGATACGGTGAAATCGGGGCGGTACACCTGTCACACCATAACGCAGGTGTCCTAAGGCAAGGACAGAAACCTCCCACGGAACAGATTGGCAAAAGCTCACTAGGCCCGGCCAAGCCAAGCTGGCCATCCAAGTCACGGGGCAGGAGGAAGAGGGCTCTGCCTGAGCCGGCCGCCTGCCCTTTTCCGGGGTTATGCCCGTGCCCAGGTGGTTTTAGAGAGGGACTACGCGTGGTCCACGGGCTCCACGGGGGATTTCCGGAACCGCTGGGCACTGGGGGGGATTTTGTACTATGGAGGTTTTGTAATTAAATACATTATTTTTGATTAACAAGAAAAGATTAGGTGCAATTCATTTTTGTATCCAGTTCAGTACAAGTAACATTAGGATGCAACTCACACACAGTACAAGTGTTACTGCTCTTACAATTCTGCTTTGAGGTAGCCTGGTGTGGATAAAGGTAGGCATTGAATGAGTACAATTGCTGGGTCTACTTGTAGTGGGTGGGCGTGTTGCTATGGAGACAATACCCCAGCACCAGGGTACAGTTTGCTCTGGAGACCTGGCCTCTGTGGCTACATAGGTGAGTGTGGGTCTCCAGGCAGGAGCCACACTGATTCAGGATGTACTTTTCCTGTTCAATGATTCAAGGATTCATTATTATCAAGTGTTCACCGCACGGTGAAACTATTTAGCATAGCTCGCACATGCTCCAATCACCACATCATGGCATCATTTACAAAAGTCCAAACTCTGGTCCAGGTGCTGGAGGAACTGGAGGGGCCCCCGATCCAGGTAAACCCCAAACTGCTGCAGGACCCCCTCCATCGCCCTTGACCGGCTCGGCCACCAACCCATGTCCCTCTCCTCGCCCGCCCAACCGCCCGCCCGCCCGCCCGCCTCTGTGTCCCGGAGCCGCCTCCTGCAGCCGACCTTGCAGACCATGGAGCCAGCAGCCCAGTCCCTCCTCTATTGGCCCACTCCTCACGTCCGTTTCAGCTGGCACCGAGCTCGGGGGCTTCCGAGCATCTCTCTGCATGCTGCAGTATACCGGGCCCTTCACCACGGTGGCAAACCAGGCCTTTGGGGAGCTCAGCGACCTCCCTGTGGAGACCACACTCCAGTTGTAAGCTCTCTCTGGAGCTGTGGAGGGATGAGGGCTCAGTGTTGCTCCAGAGATTAGGGCCATGGTAAAATTATGGAGGGAAACATGATATGGGATTAGTGCAGGAAAATGTCATGGAGAGAAAGGATCAGCCACCATCTTATTGAATGACAGATAGACACAAAGTGCTGGGGTAACTCAGTGTTTCAGGCAGCATCTCTGGAGAGAAGGAGAAGGCGAGGTTTTGGGTCTCGACTCTTCTTCAGGCTGAGAGTCAGAGGAAAGGGAAACGAGAGACATAGATGGTAATGTGGAGAGATATATAGAACAAATGAATGAAAGATATTCAAAAAAGTAACGATGATAAAGGAAACAGGCCTTAGTAAGTTGTGTGAGAATGAGTACAGACAATGAGCCAACAAGTCGACTTTGAAGCTGCTATGACTTGGGTGGGGTAGAGATGGAGGGTTACTTGCATGGCTTACTGAATGGCAGGAAAGGCAAGACGGGCTGAATGGCCTCCTCCAGCTTCTACGTCTTGTGTTCTTATATTATGTTCTCAATGTTGTTATGGAGACCAGGCCCCTGTTGGAACAGGACTCTGTTGCTAAGGACACTAGCAGTTCTAGCTGTGCTGGAATCAGTTTTCCCACAATGTTCTGCCAGTGTAAGTCAATGTAAATGACTCATCACTTAGACCAAATCAGTGAGAAAAATCTTAGAAATGGGCAGCTATTTACAGAATAGGATCATTATTATTCGCCAAGATTGTTTGACTATGTTTTAATTTTTTCTGCAGCAGGTTTCCAGTTTTGCTACGTGTGTGGTGCCTGATATAACCGGAGTCCTCTGTCACTCAACGCCACCCTGGAGAAAGCATCTCTCCAGCAATCGCTTGTACTGGCCAATGAATGATTTAAACCTCATTCAACACCACATTGAGCAAGTGGCCCTCCACTAACCCCACACGCTGACGGCGATATTATTTACACTTTACCCAATGGCGTTATAAAGAGGAGAAACAAAGTGAATCATGATGTTGTTTTTCAGTCGTTCCACACCACGATGACCTGATCGTGACCAGTTCATTTGGGTTCCGATGCGTTTAGAACGAAACTCAATCTGTGCCCCAACTTATCCTGTCCAAATTATTTTGAAACTTCTAAATCACTATAAAAGGAATGGTTGGACTAGTTCGAGAGCAGACCACAACCACAACCTTCTGTCATTTGTCGCCATTCTCGGTTGGATGTCAATTGGGTCCATGCAAAGTTAAGTTAAACAAGGCTTTAGTTGGAGAGGGTTTATTGACTGAGGTTTCATGAGCTGCCCACATCTGTTTAGATAGAGATGTACAGCACGGAAACAGGCCCTTCAGCCCAACACGTCCATGCCGACCAAGATGCCACATCTATGCTTGTCCCATTTTCCCGCATATGCATCTTAAACCTTTCCATGTATCTGTCCAAGGTAAGCAAAAATGCTGGAGAAACTCAGCGGGTGAGGCAACATCTATGAAGAGAAGGAATAGGCGACGTTTCGTGTCGAGACCCCTCTTCAGACTGATATCGGGGGGGGGGGGGGGAAAGGAAGAGATGGGGACAGTAGGGTTGTGGGTGAGCTGGGAAGTGGAGGGGAAGGAGGGAGAAAGCAAGGACAACTTGGAATTGGAGAAGTCAATGTTCATACCGCTGGGGCGCAGACTACGCAAGCGAAATATAAGGTGTTGTTCCTCCAATTTGCATTAGACCTCACTCTGGCCACGGATTCGGAATGGGAGGGGGAGTTGAAGTGCTGAGCCACTGGGATTTCAGGTTGGTTATTGCGAACTGAGCGGAGGTGTTGGGTGAAGCGATCGCCAATCCTGCTCTTGGTCTCACCGATGTAGAGAAGTTGACACCTGGAACAGCGGATATAGTAGATGAGGTTGGCGCTGTTGCAGGTGTCAACTTCTCTAAAGCGGTGAGACCAAGAGATCTGACCCCAGGTCGGGCCTGGTCAAAACCTTCTGCGTTGTTTAGAGCTTCCCGACATCGGTCTCTACCCGAGACTGCGAGCTCCTCGATGGTGAAATCCGCAGGCCGTGGTTGGAGCGTCGATCCCAGGCAAGGGATCAGCTTCAATGATAAGTCCACATCCCCACAGTGGCGCTGAAAGTCAGTCCGAGCAAGGCCGCCAGCTCCACGATGTTAGGCTGCAGAGCGACCGGAGATACGATCCGGAAAACAATTGTATCTCCGGCAAGATAAGAGATTGAAAATATGTTTCCCCCGACCTCTTCCCCACCCCCCCAACATAAAACAAACCAGAGAACATTAACACATACTTTAAAACAGACTAAAAATACCAAAAAAAAGACGAAAAGACAGACAGACTGTTGGCGAGGCTGCCATCGTGCGGTGCCCCCTATATATTTCTCCTCATCCCAATCCTAAATAGTTATCCCTTATACTCAGACTCACCTCTGGTTCTGTAACTTCCCACCTTCTCGAAAATCCTCCCTGCAGGGGTGGGACCATGGCAGCTAGTAGAGTTGCTGCCTCACGGCGCCAGATACCTGGGTTCCATCCTGACCTCAGGTGCTATCAGCAGGGCCAGCCTTAGGAGGTGCGGGGCCCAATTGGGATCAATTTTGGTGAGCCCCAGGTTCCAAGCCAAGGTCTGTAGAATCATGGAAATATAATTAAAGTCTATTATAGACTTTATATCTCTGTGGTAGAATGGAAAGTAAGCAAAATGTGCGCTTCAAAAGTGCCTGCGACTTAATGGACCAAATAGATCTAAGCTACATTTTAATATAAACTTGCATACATGTAAGCCTACAAGTAACAAACAAAATGTGTAGATCACCTCTGAAAAGTACATAGTTACAATATCACTTGTTTTAATGACTGTGGAATGAAAAAAAAAGTGTTTTAATTAAATAGATCCTGGAAAACCAATAACCATTGGTGAAAAACCAGTCCAGGCATTACATTTTGGGCTTCAGCCCCAACCTACCCTTTGGGCTTCTAACCCATCCTAACTTAGTTGTGTGTGGGAGGGAAGGAGAGAAGGGAGGGAGGGAGGGAGAGAAGGGAGGGAGAGAGGGAGAGAAGGGAGGAAGGACAGAAAGGAGGGAGGGAAGGAAGTAGAGAAAGGAGAGAGTGAGGGAAAGAGAGAAAGAAGGGATGGAGTGAATGTGAGAAGGGAAAAGAGAGAGGAAGGAGGGAGGGAAGGAGAGGAGGGAGGGAGGGAAGAAGGGAAGGAGAGAAGGGAGGGAGAAGGCCGGTGGCAGGAGCAGATGCCGGGGTCCGAGCGGACGAGTGTGAGCTGAGGCCGAGGTTTGTAAATGTTGCTCCAACCCCCGGCCCGGCCCTCCCTGTATTGTTCACTGCGTCTTCCCAGGAAGAGAGAGGGGTGGAGCCGGGGCTGTGTGTGTGTGAAGCACGGCGACTGGAGGGGCGGGAGCGCTGCCCCGGGACCGCGAGGGAAAGACCAACCTTCCCCTCTCCCCCTTCTCCATTCCCCCTCACACCCCCCTCCCCATCTACCCCTTTCTTCCCACTCCACCCCTCTACTCTCTCTCCGCCCCTCTCTCCCCCCTCCACCCGAGGTGTATCTACCCGAGCCGAGAGTAGATTACTCTGGCGCGGGGCCCAATTGGGAGCAATCGGTCCAATCGGCTTAAGGCCGGCCCTGGCTATCAGTGTGGAGTTTTTACACTTTGTCCCTGTGACCGCGTGGGTTTCCTTTGAGCGCTCCATTTTCCTCCCACATTCCCTAGATGTGCAGGATTTGTAGTTTAATTGGCCCCTAGAATGCATGAGAATAAAGGGGAGGACATTTAAGACTGTGAGAAAAAACCTTTTCACCCAGAGAGTTGTGAATTTGTGGAATTCTCTGCCGCAGAGGGCAATGGAGGTCAAGTCACTGGATGGATTTAAGAGAGTTAGATATATCTCTAGGGGCTAGTGGAATCAAGGGATATGGGGAGAAGGCAGGCACGGGTTATTGATTGGGGACGATCAGCCATGATCACAATGAATGGCGGTGCTGGCTCGAAGGGCCGAATGGCCTCCTCCTGCACCTATTTTCTATGTTTCTATGAAATTGGGATAACGCAGAACTAGTGTAAACAGGTGACTGATGGTGGGTGCGGACACGGTGAGCCGAAGGGCCTGTTTCCATGCTGTATCTCTTAATTGACATATCCGGTCTATCCAGTCTGGTCAGGATTTTGTACATTTCTATGAGTTTCACTCTCATTTTCCTAAACCGAGTGAACATTGGCTCAGTTGCTCCAACTCTTCTTTATATTTCAATCCTGCCATCCGGTGAAGTTTTGCTGCACTCCCTCTCCATCACAAACATCCTTCCTCAGATAAGGAGACCAAGACTGCACACAATACTCAAAGTGTGGCCACACTGTACAACTGCAAGAAGACATCGCTGCTCCTGTGCTCAAATCTTTACACTTTAGAGCAGGGTTTCCCAACCCTTTGTCGTCCCGTTTACCCCTGGCAACTTTAATCGCACATGACAATGTTATTCCACTTATTTTTGAACAACTAATGATGAACAGATATCGGTAAACCAGAACCAAACACAGTTGGTCAATGAGAACAAATATGTACAAATCCAGAATCAACATATTTGCTCCCTGGGTCAGCGAAATGTACTCCCTGGGGGTAAATTTTCCCCAGGTTGGAAAGCCTTGCTTTAGAGAAACAGCACAGAAACAGGCCCTTCGGCCCATCGAGTCCACGCCGGCCCTGTACACTAGCACTATCCTACACATTAGGGGCAATTTACAATTTTACCAAAGCCAATTAACCTATAGACCTGTATATCTGTGGAATGTGGGAGGAAACCGGAGCACCCGGAGAAAACCCACGCAGTCACAGGGAGAACGTTCAAACTCCATTCAGACAGCATCCCTAGTCAGGATCGAACCCGGGTCTCTGGCGCTGTGAGGCAGCAACTCTACCGCTGTGCCACACAATCTTCTCTCCATGAAGACCAACATACCCAACATGAAGCACATAGAACTACCGTGAACGGCTGACCGGTGGTGGGCTAGGACTCTAAACTATCGTTAGTATCGCTAAACTAAAAACTAAAAGTAAACACTCACTTTACAAGTTGAAACTAGGTGATAAAATCTCTGTCAAAATTCTCCTTGCACCATGCAGTGGTGGCCCATTCATCCTCAGTAAGACAGGCTGAGGAAACAAAACAGGACAAATCTGTTCAGAGCGGTTAGTATCAGACAAGTGTCAAATGATCCTTTGGATTACTGCAGTCTTAAACAGTCTCAGGTCCAACAGCGATGAATAGGATTAATAATTCAGAGCCAGTCTGCTGCCAGAGGCTGCTGGTGGAGCTGCATTCATCTTTTATTAGACCGCTTGCAATCAGAATAAGCAACGGTGTCAGGCGTGATAATCAGTTGATTTCTGTTTTCCAGCCACCGCTCTGATGCGAGGACTCCAGAAATCCACCACATTGCTGTGGAGTTTCACCACCTTTAACCTTTCTTTGCTAACAGAAACCCATTGGCACACCTGATGGACCAAGCTCACCTGGAGACATAGTGCAAGGAGGCCATTTGGTCTATTGGCCTTCTGCCAGCTCTTTGGAAAGCGCTAATTAACCTGTTCAGTGCCATCCCCATGCACACTCGGGTCCTGGCCAACAATGAGCAAGAAGTTGGCAGTGAACAGGTTAATCCCATTCCCCCAGTCCACAAATTATTTATTCTCAGCAAATATCAAACTCCTTTATCAAAGTTAATGTTGAATTTGTCAGCCCCCCCCCCCATTTTTCTTTACAACCAGTGGATGTCAAACAGTGGCGGACTGGGTCTAAAAATATTGGTTGCCAGGAAAAAAAGGGGGCCCACTTCATCAGGGGCCCACTTGCCATCGGGCAAGCTGACACCCTGGCCATTGATGTCAAAGCATAACACAGTGGGAGCAGACCTGTAATCACCAACTCTCAGTGTAAAGCTGTTTAAGGAAGAACTACAGATGCTGGAAAAATCAGTGTGAAGCTGATCAGCTACACATCAGTGTGAACATCATCACTATTCACCACCGTCAGTCTGAAGACGGGTCCCGACTCCTGACCCAAAACTTCACCCATCCCTCTTCTCCAGAGATGCTGCCTGAGCTGCTGAGTTACTCCAGCACCTTGTGTCTACCTTCCCACAATCAGTTCTGCCACACAACCTCATGGCAAGAGTTTCTGCATATAACTGTGATCGATTGTCAGCATGCACAGTGGGCCAAAGGGCCAATTTGAATGATGTATCTCTAAGTTAAAGGGGCAGACCCAGGTTCGATCCTGTCCTCGGGTCCATGTGTGGGGAATGTGCACGTTCTCCCAGTTATTGCATGGGTTTCCTCCGAGTGCTCCAGGTTCCTCCCACATTCTAAAGACGTGTGGGTTTGTAGTTTATTTGGCCTCTGTAAATCTCCCCGAACGTGTGGGGAGTGGATGAGAAAGTGGGATAACATAGAACTAGTGCGTACGGGTGATCGATGGCTGGTGTGGACTTGGTGGGGTGAAGTCTGTTTCCATGCTGTATCTCTAAAATGGAAACTAAACAAAATAAATGGTGCCTGACAATTGACAAATGTCTTTAGCTCCGGTGGCCAAAGATAACTAACATCACTCAAAAAATAGAAATGACTCTTCTGCCAGAGAACTCTGTCTGCTTGTACACAAACACAACAATGAAACAAAATCCATCTCGGCATGTGAGCGGATACAATGAAAGTCCATCACAATTCACTGCTCCACTGCACAAACTACTCTTGAACCAAGCAAATGCAGATGCAGACTGTCTGAAGAAGGATCCCGACCCAAAACATCACCCACCATTTTTCTCCAGAGATGCTGTCTGACTCGCTGAGCACTTTGTGGCCAAACTATTCTACCTTTGCAAAGGCTCATGGGCCTGAAACTTTAACTCAGTTTTCCTCTCCGCAGATGCTGCCTGCCCTGCTGAATGTTTCCAGCATTTTATTCTTTTATTTATTCCACATTCATGTTTAGCACCAACAGATGGTTTCTGGAGCATTGTTGCACGGGCTTTTTTCATACATTAATATTATTTGTAGATCAGAAATTATATTCTCTACTGGTACTCCAGTGCAGTGCGGAGTCAGTGGTGATATGTTAGACTGAGGTGTCTACTCCCTCAGGTAGCTGTTAACAGATCCCAGGACATTGAATCACTAGTTATTTCCAGGTTCCTTGTCAATATTTACAGGATGTTCCTTTAGGAAGGAGATAAGAGAAATGTCTTTAGTCAGAGAGTGATGAACCTGTGGAATTCTTTGCCACAGAAGGTTGTGGAGGCCAAGTCAATGGGTATTTTTACGGCAGAGATAGATAATTCTTGATTAGTACGGGTGTCAGGGGTTATGGGGAGAAGGCAGGAGAATGGGGTTAAGAGGGAAAGATAGATCAAGCATGATTGAATGGCGGAGTAGACTTGATGGGATAATTCTAATGGTCTAATTCTGCTCCAATCACTTATGAATTTATGCCAAGACTACACCATACAAAAAATATTCTCATGATCATCTCAGTGTTTGTTGGAGCTCCTCCTGAACACTAGCGCATTCACCGATACTTCATTGGTTGTAAGTGGTTTTGGGCGGCTCCAGGGCCATTAAATCTCAGTTAATTTCTGGCTTTTAATCAAAAATTAATCAAGATAAAAGCTTTCTTTGATGCTCATTTTCTTTTGTGTGAACCATCTGCTTAATATAAAAAAAACAAATTGTATAGGGTAGAGTCTCAATGGCAATGATCGTCTTAGCAATAATTGACCACCTCATATACTCCATCTGATCCTAGCAAGCCTGTATGACCAGTCAGATTTGGAGAAATTATAAAAGTGTGCTTCACCCGCTGTCAAAGTAATACAGATGTTTTGATATTTGTTTTAATGAAGATTAATTGCCACCAAAGGGGAAGCGTTCTTAAACAAGGCAGTGTACGTAGTTCATTTATCAAACTCAGTGCATGAAGGGAAAGCTAATGTAACATCTATTCTTGAGGGAGCCTTCGTAAGCCGAGAGATATTGCTCCGTGGAATTTACTTCACTGCTCCTGTAGTCAAATATGGAACATTTGTTCTCCAGGAGCAGCTGAGCGAAGGACAAACCCTTCGTGTTCTTCTCATTAGAAGAGATTTTCCTGGATGCGAGTCAACATTGTGGAGAATTGGACAGTAGGTGGTGGAAGCTACTTGTTTCTCTCTATTAACGGATATAATGTTGTTTCACAAAGCTGTGGTCTAGACTTCACGATGTCTTGAAGAAGCACCCAACGTGATCAAAGCCCTGTCCCACTCCCATCCTTCCTTCTTCTCCCTGCTCCTTTAGGTTAGTTTACAGATACAGCGCAGAAATAAGCACTTTGGCCCATTGAGTCCGCGCCGACCAGTGATCCCCGCACACTAACACAAGGAACAATTTACAATTATACCAAGTCAATTAACCTACAAACCTGTACACCTTTGGCGGGAGGAAACCGGAGCACCCAGAGAAAACTCACGCAAGTCACGGGGAGAATGTAGAAACTTTGTACAGACAGCACCCTTTGTCAGGATTGAACCCATATAACCATATAACAATTACAGCACGGAAAAAGGCCATCTCGACCCTTCTAGTCCGTGCCGAACACATAATCTCCCCTAGTCCCATATACCTGCGCTCAGACCATAACCCTCCATTCCCTTCCCATCCATATAACTATCCAATTTATTTTTAAATGATAAAAACAAACCTGCCTCCACCACCTTCACTGGAAGCTCATTCCACACCGCTACCACTCTCTGAGTAAAGAAGTTCCCCCTCATGTTACCCCTAAACTTCAGTCCCTTAATTCTCATGTCATGTCCCCTTGTTTGAATCTTCCCTACTCTCAGTGGAAAAAGCGTTTCCACGTCTACTCTGTCTATCCCTCTCATCATTTGAAAAACCTCTATCAAGTCCCCCCTTAACCTTCTGCGCTCCAAAGAATAAAGCCCTAACTTGTTCAACCTTTCTCTGTAACTTAGTTGCTGAAACCCAGGCAACATTCTAGTAAATCTCCTCTGTACTCTCTCTATTTTGTTGACATCCTTCCTATAATTAGGCGACCAAAATTGTACACCATACTCCAGAATTGGCCTCACCAATGCCTTGTACAATTTTAACATTACATCCCAACTTCTATACTCAATGCCCTGATTTATAAAGGCCAGCACACCAAAAGCTTTCTTTACCACCCCATCTACATGAGATTCCACCGGGTTCCTGGCGCTGTAAGGCAGCAACTCACTGTGCTCCTTTAAGGCAGAATTTACAGAACGCGTGCACCACCAGATTCAGGAACCGTTTTTTCCCCTCTGTTATTAGGCATCTGAATGGTCCTAACATAGACTACCCATTCACCTCCACCCTATTGCAAACTTTGGACATTATCCATGGAATTGAAGAGGATGTTGTCAGAACTTGAGGACCTGAGCTATAGGGAGACGTAGGGCAGGCTAGCACTTTATTCCTTGGACTGCAGGAGGCTGAGGGGTGATCTTATAGTGGTGTTTAACTTCATGAGGGGAATAGATAGGGTAGATGTACAGTGTCTTTTACCCAGAGTAGGGGAATTGAGAGGATGTAGGTTTAGGGTGAGAGGGGGGAGATGGAATAGGAATGTGAGGGGCAACTTTTACCCACAGAAGGTGGCGGGTATGTGGAACAAGCTGTCAGAGGGGGTAGTCAGGGCAGGTACCTTAACAACATTATAAAAACATTGGGGCAGGTACATGGATAGGAAATGTTTAGAGGGATATTGGCCAAATGTGGCCAGGTGGGATTTGTGTAGATGGGGCATCTTGGTTGGCATGGACAGGTTGGGCTGAAGGGCCTGGTTTCATGCTGCACGACTCTATAACTGTTAAGCCACAATGTTGAGAACTATATCCTGCACTCTGTATTTAAGTTTGACTTGATTCTATTTATGTGTTGTATTTTCTGATCTGATTAAATGCATGTAAAACCAAGTATTTCACTGTACCTCAGTACAGGTAACAAGGATAAAGGTGAACCCACAAACTGTGCAGTGAAGGTATAGTGCCCATTGTCCAAGGAATGCTTCCCTCCGGCACGGTCTAACCACAATATTTCTGCATATGTTTTGATAGACAAATATAGAGGTAGTTTTAACCTCTCCATTGCAATATCGTGCCCGCCATCAGAATCCCCTACTTAATGGATTTTTTGTTGTTTATGGGGTCTGGCCGTGTACAAATTGTCTGCTATATTTCTCAATGTAAAACAGTAGAGATGAAAAGAGGAACTTATAGTGTCCATTTGGCCTGTTTTGCATGTCATTGATGATGGCATGTGCCTTTAAATATGACGTGTTTTTGGGCGTGTTTGGAGCTTAGATGCTTGCGCAGAAGTTTAGTTTTTAGATTAGTTTGGAGAGACCATGGGGAGGTTAACCCTTCTACCATGTAAGAACATGTAAGATCATGCGGGCCATGCGAGGTCCACGGGAGATCTAAAGGAGATCATGTCAGATCTTGCCAGTGTTACGGAGACACAAGGAGTTTTCTAATGTCTAAAGTAATAAGCTGGAGTTCAAAGAAGATTGTAGTGACGAGTCGGAAGAAACTTGGATGGATCTTACTGTTTTCTATCATCAAAAGACTGTGTTTTGAAGCTTAATCGGAGAAGCTTATATGGTTATAAGCTCTGAAGGTCTCTGTGAGTGAGCTTGCATGCGTTTAGAAGACACTCCCTTCAACCATTCTCATCCAAATAGCGGCTAGGGTGCTAATTACCTGAAAGATACGAAAATCTGCCGCTACAGAACTCTTTCCATTATATCAAACGTTTCAGAATTGGATCAGGCAGCAGGGTGGTGCAGTTGGTGATGCTGCCATCTCACAGCCCATGACCCAGGCTTTGACTCTGACCTTGGGCACTGTCCATGTGGAGTTTGCACGTTTGTTCTGTAACTAGGTGGGTTACTCCCCAGGTGCTCCACTGTTGTGCAATACGGTGGGTTAACTGTGTACATGGAACATAGAATAGTACAGGCAGCATCTCTGGGGTGAAATAGGCTACGTTTAGAGTCAAAACCCTTCTTCAGATGGTGTGGCACGGTGGTACGGTACTGACTTGCAGGGCCCGGGGCCCGGGCTCGGTCCTGACTATGAGTGCTTGTCTGCACGGAGTTTGTAAGTTCTCCGCTTGTCCTGCAGGGATTTTCTCCGAGATGCTCAGTTTCTTCCCTCAGTACAAATATGTGAGGTTTGTACGTTAAATGGCTTGGTATGGTTTAAAAAATTGTCCCTAGTGTATGTGGGATGGTATGTACAGGGATAGCTGGTGGGTGCGGACTCGGTGGGTCGAAGAACCTGTTTCTGTGCGGTATCTCTAAACCTTCTCCCCAAAATCCATAAACAGAACTGCCCTGGAAGACCCATTGTTTCTGCTTGCTCCTGTCCCACTGAATTCATTTCCATACTTCAGCTCCATCCTATCCCCCTTGGTCCAATCCCCCCCGACCTATGTCCAAGACACTTAACGCACCCTTCAATTAATTCCGTTTTTCAGGCCCCCTCTCCTTCATCTTTACTAAAGAAAGAAAGGTCTCGGCCCGAAACATCATTTATTCCTTCTCCCCAGAAATGCTGCCTGTCTCGCTGAGTTACTCCAGCATTTTGTGTCTAACTCTGGAGTTTGTTATGGGCCGTGCAAGTTATGTTGCCTGACCTTTGAACAAACTGAATAGAATTAGTGAACAAAGGAACTTCAGGCGCTGCTTTACAAACAAGACTGAAGAAGGGTCTCGACCCGAAAACTCACCTATTTCTTCTCTCCATAGATGCTTCCTCACCCGCTGAGTTCCTTCAGCATTTTGTTCCACAAAAGTGCTGGAGTAACTCAGCTGGTCAGAACAGATAGGTGATGGAAGATAAGCACAAAATGCTGGAGTAACTCAAGACCTGAAACAGGCCGGGACCTGAAATGCCCATCGTCCATTTTCTCCAGAGATGCTGCATGACCCTGCTGAGTTACTCCAGCACTTTGTGTCTATCTTTAGTATAAACCAGCATCTACAGTTCCTTTTCATTGCATATAAGATAGGTGATGTTTTGGGTCGGAATCCTTCTTCAGAACAAAGTCAGAATTGGCGCTTCAGTGCGGGGGAGAGAACTGTTTAAAGAGGGTTGAGGAAAGTGTAAAAATATTATATTAAGATAAGAAAATAAATGAGAGAACAAATATTGACACAACAAGCCAAAGCCGGGCAGCATTTATTCTAGAATGATAAACTTCAATAATATAACATATGCAACAACAAAAACAGAAACTTGAATGGAATGCATAGTTCCCCTTAAATACAACAATGTTTTGGTTAACATTTAAGATTAAGATACTTTTAAGTAATATGGTGGCGTAGGTGAGTTGGCTCTTGGTCGCTGACTCAGGCTATTTATCTGATCATCATTGGCACATATCTGATCATCATTGGCACTTCTTCGTTACTTCACCTGTCCGCCTGGCTTTGGCTTGGAGGTACCTCTCCCTTCCTTCTTCAAACCTTTTCTTCTCATCTTCTGTTTCAATCTGTTAATTATAAAAAAAGAATTGTAATATTCATTGCTTATGCATTCTGGTCAGTTGTGGAGGGGGTTGGGGGAGTGGGTAGCTCAGGCCCATTGTTTGACCTGCGATACATGCTAAAAGCTGCTTTAATAAGATTGGGGAGATGGCATTAGTTGTTTTCAATTGACATTTTCCTCACAAGTAAAGAAGGTGAGCTGTGCATTGTTAGCATCCTCTAGCATTGACGATGAGCTTGATCGCACATTATCTTTCCTACAACTGCCCTGGGAAAGAAAACAATGTCAATTAACAACTCTGTATGGCATAGCTGACGGTTCCGATAAATCAACAAATCACTTGATTCACACGAGCAATGCCACAGGAGTTTGACACAAGAAATGTTGGCGCAACTCAGCGGGTCAGGCATCATCTCTGGGAAGAGAAATAGGCGATGTTTCGGGCCTGCCCTGGTTATGCCTTGCCTGAGAAGACACTTCAATTCAATTACACAGGAGCAGCGGGTAGAGCTGCTGCCTCACAGCATCAAAGACCAGGGTTCAATCCTGACCGGGTGCTGACTATATGGAGTTTGCACGTTCTCCCTGTGATCCGTGGGTTTCCACCGGGTGCTCTGGTTTCCTCCCACAAATATGTGCGAGTTTGTAGGTTTATCTGCCTCTGTAAATTGCCCCGAGTGTGTAGGTGTAGAAGAAAGTGGGATAACATCGAACTACCGTGGTTGATGGTGTGCATGGGCTTGTGCGCTGAAGGGCCGGCTTCCATGCTGTATCTCTAAGCTACATTTTATGAATGGTTTTGTGTGCAAGCCTGTTCTATTGCACACAGCTATTTAGCCTTGCACACAACAAAATCTACCTCCAGGTACCTTGAATAAAACAGGCCAGGATCTCAGGCCTCTAATGATACAAAACAATTTCTGTGAATGAGACCATGGGAGATCCATAGCTTGTTAAAAACTTTGATCCAACAGCAGCAATGAAGTTTCACTGCATGTGGGTGCCCCTGGCAACATGGAGATTTATAGCTATACAAAAGTGTTGTCAAATTAAATAATGCTGCATGAACCCTTATCTTTAAAATAGATTTAATTGTGATAATTAGTTTGTGGGCAAATAGAAAGACTTAAGTAAGTAAGTTATTAAATTGATTAAAATGGATCCTAATTCATTAAGTTTATTCAAGGATAAGATAGATAGGGAGTCTGATTGGGACTGGATAAGAAAATAGTTAAGTGAATGACTGAGCAGGTTCGAGAGGCATGTATCAGTCTGAAGAAGGGTCTCAACACGAAATGTTGCCCATCCAATCCTTCCACAGATGATGCCTGACCTGCTGAGTTACTCCAGCACTGTTTTGACTCAAGATTCCAGCATATTGTGTCTCCATATCCCAGCTCCCGTTTTTGCAGTCACTGAAAGTAGCAGTGCAGGTGAATAAATCCATAATGATAATGAAAGCAAACAAACCCTTTGTTTCTTAAGTGTTGTAATTGGAAAGCATAATATTTATATTAAATTTGACGAGACCACACTTAAAAACGTGTTCATTGGTCCAGTCGTCATAATCAAGGGCTGGTGCACCTTAGTTAGTCCTTCTCTCTGCTCCCATCCAGCAGTAGGTACAAAAGCTTGAATGCGCACACCACCAGAGTCAGCCACAGCTCCTCCCCCCCCCCCCCCCCCCCCCCCCCCCCCCCCCCCCCCCCCCCCCCCCCCCCCCCCCCCCTCTGTGATCTGGCATCTAAACAGACCTTCCACAAGCCAGGTCCCATTCACCTCTGCCCCATTGGACTGTGTGTGGAACTGGTGCGCTCCAATGATGAGAACGACATTTGCATCTGTATCTTCCCCTTCTTTGAACTAATGTACTTGAGTTTGACGGCTGTATCTATGTATAGTAGATATGACCTGTTTGGATGGCAGGCAAAACAAAGCTTTTCACTGTGTGTCGGAACAACATGACAGCAATAAACCTAAACCTTCAAGAAGAAGCTGTGGAGAAGATGTGTAAAAGATTCACAAGGGTGACACCAGAGCTGAGGGGTTAGGCTTGTCAGGAAGGACTAAACAGGCTGGAGTCTTATTCTCAGAGAAGGCTAAGACCTGACCTGTAAGAGGTCTTTGAAGGAGGTATATGAAAAGGTAAATGCACAATAGAGGACTTAATGTGCGGAGCAGATCAATATGCAGGGTCTGGGGAAGGAACGGGAAGGGGAATGTGGAGCGTTGTTGACCTTCGGAGTGGCAATAACTCCACAATTCTATAAGGGCACTTTGCCACCTTCTGCAAGCTCCCAACTAATTGGAAGAAGGCACTGTTTAATGACCACAATGACAAAAATCACTTAAAGCCTAAGTGATAACTGCAGCAATGGAAAGAAATAGCAAAGCATATCTCAACTATGCAATTGAATGTGTTGGTAAGCACTCCAATTTACCGATCTGAATCTCACTGGAAAATAGAGCAGGTCCCCCAGTGTGATTCTCTCAATGCCTGCTGAAGTGTACTACACGCGACACATTTTTGGCAGCATAATAGAATGGATTTCGAGTGTCATTTCACAAACATTATTCAACCATGTATTTGTCACTGAATATAATGCAGGTGTAGTTGGGGACAAGGTCAAGTGGCTCTTAGCCACACAATTACAGCAGCAATTGGGGCACGAAAAGCAAGCACCATTAAACATGATGAGTGATAACCACTGGGTCATGAGTTAAACTACCAAGCCCAGCACATATTTAGTACTTCAATGTCAAGCACAGCAAAGGATCTCCTCAGCAGTTTCGAGCTGGGAATTATAGAGGTGAAATCTCTGACATACACGCAGCCATTTTGTACCTCTCTCTGCACCCTACAACTATCCCGGCCCAACCATTGTAAAGCCACAGTCCCATTTCTTCCCCTTGGTCATTGTCCATCGAGGCTCCCATCATCTCTCCAATGGTTCCTGCCCTCTCTCTCCCAGCACATCTACTCGGCCTAATCACAGTACCCTTCCCAAAGCATCAGTGACTGACTGCTGCCCCTTTAACCTGCTTCCATGTTCTGTGCTTCACGACCAACACTCCTGGTTACCCCAATGTGCACTCAGCATGTATTGGTTGGTCATTAAATACATATAATTGCTTCTATTATTCCCACCCCTTCATCCAAACACCCAATTACTGCTGCACCCAGCTCGATGCTCTCCCTTGCCTAACTCTGAACACAATTTATTTCCTAATGTCTCATCGTCCCATCTGAGCAAATCAAGACCCACCTCCCTCTTCCTCCAGCCTCATATAGTAACAGCTCCCTTTCTTACTTTCAAATCTATTATTATCACTACCTTCAGTGTTTTGTTGAGGACAAAAAATGTCTCGGTACGCATATTATTTTGTTTAGTTTACTTTAGTTTAGAGATACAGTATGGAAACAGGCACTGGCCCACTAAGTCCATACCGACTATTGATCACAATACTTCTATGTTATCCCATTTTTAAATCCATTTCCTACACACTAGAGGCAATTTACAGAGGCCGATTAACTAACAAATCTGCACATCTTTGAGATGTGGGAGAAAACTGGAGCCCCCAGAAGAAACCCACTTGGTCACAGGGAGAACGTGCAAACTCCACACAGACAACACCTATGGTCAGGATTGAACCAAGGTCTCTAGCACTGTGCTGCAAGCTATGCCACTGTGCCGCTAATGTCTATGGCAGGTCATTGCCCTATAAGCTGTTTAATGGCATTTTCATGGTGCTCTCTGCTCTCATCATCTTCTGCAGCCTTTGACATGGTCAGTCCACACTGTCCTTTGCTCTCCCATTACAATAACACTCTCCCAATAACAATCTCCCATCTCGCTCCCTATTTAAAACCTTTCAAAGAACATCAAGCATCAAACGGTACAGCGCAGGAGCACAATGTGTGCCAAACATGAGGCCAAGATCAACTCGTATCCACCTGTAAGTAATCAATGTCCCTCCAATCCATGCATATCTATATGTGCCTATCCAAAAGTCTTCAATGCTATTATTTGTATTTGCCTCCACCACCAACCCTGGCAGCATGTTCTGGTAACTCACCACCCTTTGTGTAAAGAAGAAACTTGCTCTGCACATCTCCTTTAAACTTTGCCCCTCTCACCTTAAAGCTATGCCCTCTTGTATTTAATATTTCCATCCTGGGAAAAGGGTTCTGACGGACTCGTACTACTCAGAACTTCAATTCCATTAGCTTACAATCTATCTGATTACATTCCTGACAACTACCATGTGAGAGTGGTTTCTTGCTAATGGTGCTATCTTTTTCTCCATAGTTTCAATCTTGTGCTTCTCTTTGAGTTTTTTCTCCATCCTACACAAGTCAAGAAACAAAAGTGTTTTATTGTCATATGTCCCGAACCAGAAAAATTAAATTCTTAACTTGCAGCAGCACAGCAGATACGTAAACATAGTACTCTGTGAACACCATAACTAGAGGTTACAGTATTTAATAGCCTGATGGTTGCAGGGAAGAAGCTGCTCCTGAACCTGGATGTTAGAGTTTTCAATTCCTGTACCTTCTTCCCGATGGTAGGAATTAACTGAGAGTGCAACCATGCTGGTGTGGGTCTCTGATGATGCCGGCTACCTTGTTGAGGTAGAGACTCCTGTGTATCCCTTCGATGGTGGAGAGATCAGAGGTGCAATCTTCTTTGTTCCTGGGCATTTGAGTTGCTGAACCAGGCCATGATGCAACTAGTCAATATGCTCACTACGGTACACCTGTAGATGTTCAGGAGAGTATTTGTTGACATATCGAATCTCTTCAAACTTCTAAGGAATTAGAAGTGTTGATGGGCTTTCTTTATGACTGCATCAATGTGCTGGGTCCAGGACAGATCTTCAGAGATATAAACGCCCAGGAATTTGACGTTCTTGATTCTCTTCACCACCATACCATCGATGAAGGCAGGTTTGCGGATCCTCGACCTTCCTCTTCCAATGTCCACAATCAGTTCCTTACTGACGTTGAGAGGAAAGTTGTTGTTTTGGCACCATTTGATCAGTCAATAGACAATAGGTGCACGAGTAGGCCATTTGGCCCTTCAAGCCAGCACCGCAATTCAATGTGATCATGGCTGATCATCCCCAATCAGTACTCCGTTTCTGCCTTCTCCCCCTATCTCCTGACTCCGCTATTTATAAGAGCCCTATCGAGCTCTCTCTTGAAAGCATCCAGAGAACCTGCCTCCACCACCCTCTGAGGCAGAGAATTCCACAGACTCATCACTCTCTGTGAGAAAACGTGTTTCCTCGTCTCCGTTCTAAATGGCTTACTCCTTATTCTTAAACTGTGGCCCCTGGTTCAACATCGGGAACATGTTTCCTGCCTCTAGCGTGTCCAAGCCCTTAACAATCTTATATGTTTCAATGAGATGCCCTCTCATCCTAAACTCCAGAGTGCACAAGCCCAGCTGCTCCATTCTCTCAGCAAATGACAGTCCCGCCATCCCGGGAATTAACCTTGCTGCACTCCCTCAATTGCAAGAATGTCCTTCCTCAAATTAGGGGACCAAAACTGCACACAATACTCCAGGTGTGGTTTCACTAGGGCTCTGTCGATCAAATACCCTCCCTCCTATACTCTGACTCATCGTCATCTGTAATACGTCCAACAACAGTGGTGTTGTCGGTGAATTAGAAGATGTAGTTGGAACAGTGTTCAGAGACACAGTTGTGAGCATAGAGTGAATAGAGCAGGGGGCTGAGCCTTGAGGTGCTCCCGTACCAATGGATATCGAGGATCAAGTGTTGCTGCCAATTTGTACAGACTGCGGTCTGTTGATGAGGAAGTCAAGGATTCATTTCCAGAGTGTTGCACAGAGACTCAGTTCCATGAGCTTGGAACAAACTTTTTTTTTGTATCAAAAATAATTTATTTGATTGCGAACACGATACCAAAAACAAAAAAAAACCCAAACCGTGGTGACATTCCCACCACCATATTACAAAATCACCAAACTATCTATATTACTAAAACTCTGTTCTTGACCGGTTTTGGCTTTCTGTGCTGCGGTTTCCGAGAGTACGCCGCCACCTACGGCCGTCATTTTTGGCCACCTCGCTCAGAGCCCCCCTCCGCCGCATGTGTGCCGAGGATTTTTCCCGTCGATGAAAATTGACAGAGATATTAATGTTTTTACAACATTCCCCATTCTCTCTGCTGCCCCTGCTGGAGGGAGGGGGAGGGACTATAAAACCAGGAAGTGGTGTGCCTCAATCAGTCTCTGCAAGTGGTGTGCCTCAATCAGAGCTTTGAATGACACTGACAAATGTCTACAGCACTGTGAGTACCCTTAATTTGGTTTGAAAATGAAAATATGGTTAGAGGTAAAAAAGCACTGCAAATGGTTGTTTGGGTTGAAGTAAAAAGGCACTCTCTCCCCCCTCCCTCCCTCTCCTCTCTCCTCTCCCCCCCCTTCCCCCCTCCCTCTCCCTCTCCCCTTCTCCTCTCCCCCCTCCCTCTCCACCGCCCCCTCCCATCTCCCCCCCTCTCCTCTCCCCCCTCCTCTCGCCCCCTCTCCTCTCCCCCTCCTCTCCTCCCCTCCTCTCCCCCTCTCCTCCCTCACCCCCTCCTCCTCTCTCCCCTCTCCTCCTCCCCCCCTCTCCTCCTTCCCCCCTCTCCTCCAATCCCCCCCTCTCCTCCCCCCTGTCCTCCCCCTCCCCCACCATCCCTCCCCCTAAACCCCCCCTCCCCTCCACACACCCCTTCCCACTCCCTGCTCCCCACCTCTCCCCCGCCCCTCATCTCACCCCCTCTCAACACTCCCCCTCTCTCCCCTCTCTCCTCCCCCCCTCTCTCTCTCTCTCTCTCTCACCCCCATCCTCCCCTCCATTAGCGTGAGTGTGGGCGGGGGGGGGGGGTAGCTAGTGTGTGATGCTGCATGCCGTCTCCCCACCCCCCCCACAACCGCACGTTGGGGGAACAGACCTAACGGGTCTGCACTTGGTCTAGTTCAGTCATATAATTCCAAACAACTATGTTACAAATAACACCACCCTCTCTAGCACCACCCGGGCACGGACGTAACCTCGGTAAAGGGGCAAGCATCTGGCTCGGGCAAAGCCCTCTTCCGCCTGGCCCCCTGACTCGCGGATGGCCAGCTTAGCCAGGCCTAGGAGCAACCCAACCAGGACATCTTCAGCCCTGCCCACCCCCTAGATCCCGTCACCAGTTCTTCGGTCACTGACAGCAGAGCCACTGCTCCCCTTGCAGACCCTAGGTGGAGTGGCGGTGCTCCTTGCCCTCCGGACCCTGGCTACAAGGGACATTGTCCTGGTCACTCCACCCTCTACAGGAACAACGCTGCTCTGGGTCCTATCGTCCATTCTCCAGATCGTCCATGAAGAACCTGAGCTGACGCCGGTCGCTCCACTTCACCCCCTTCACCCCTTTGCCCCTCTCCCTCCTTCTGAGGATGAGCTTCAGGAGCTGGTGAGCCCGTATAGGTTTGGCCACTGGAGGGAGGCAAGTCGGGGATTTCCTCCACTGGAATGAGTGGAGTGGTGTCTGGGGGAGCGAGAACATCCATTGATTCATGTATGAGGAGTCTCCTTTCACCCGCTCACTGCAGATGGAGTCACCATCCCCATCACCGGACACACCCTTAGTGCACCTCACCCTGCGCGGCGGTTGCCGCTGCCCCACCCGCTGGTCTCTCGTCCACCTCATTCCCAACCCTGGGGCCAGTGGCAGAGGGGCCTTCCCCAGGTGTACCCGGTTGGGCCTAGAGTGAACTCTAGGAATGGGGGCCGTCAAGGAACCATTGACTTTCACGAGGCACTCTGCGGTGGCGTATAAAAGTCGGATCCGGGACACAAAGTGCAGTCCGAACCCAAACGCCCGCAGAGTCCTCAACAGATACTCGTGATCCACCCTGTCAAAAGCCTTCTCCTGGTCGAGGGAGAGAAAGGCAGTGGGTACACCGGTCTCCTGAGCCAGGTAGACCAGGTCCCGGACCAGATGGATATTGTCCTGGATGGACCGGCCTGGGACCGTGTAAGACTGGTCAGGGTGGATCACTTGAGCCAGCACTGGGCCCAGACTGTTTGCCATTGCCTTGGCAAAGACCTTGTAGTCGGTACAGAGGAGGGAAACTGGGCACCAGTTTTTTAGACGGCGGAGATCGCCCTTCTTGGGCAGAAGGACCACGACAGCCCTTCGCCAAGACAGGGGCATCTCTCCGGTCGTCAGGCTCTCCCTCAATACCATGGTGTAGTCCTCCCCGAGGATCCCCCAGAAAGTGCGGAGGAACTCTGCTGTCAGTCCGTCTAGGCCAGGGGATTTGCCCCTTCGGATCTGATGGAGGGCCGCGGTCAGTTCATCCAGTGTCAGGGGGGCATCCAGACGCTCGGCACCCTCCGGGTCGACCGTGGCTAGACCTTCCCACAGATCACTGCACTCGTCCCCGCCAGAGCTATCTGGTGAGAACAAGGTCCCATAAAAGGAATGAACTGCTGCGTTAATGTCCTCTGGTTCAGTGACGGAGGAGTCATCATCAGCGAGCAGCTCCACTAACTACTGACGGACTCCCCACCACTTCTCCAGCGAGTAGAAGAATGGTGAACCGCGGTCCAAATCGTGGAGCAATTGGATCCGCGACCTTACATACGCGCCTCGAGATTGCTCCAACTGTAGCTCCTTCAGCGCGTCCTTCTTCTCCTGGTATTCCCTCCAGAGGATCGTGTCCCCGACGGTCTGACTTAGACGCGAATCCAAATCGAGTAGCTCGCTCCTGAGCTGTCTGATCTTGGAATCGCGTCTCTTGGTCGACCCTCTAGTGTACTCCTGACAGAAACTCCGGATGTGGGCCTTGCCCACATCCCACCATAGCCGCAGGGAGTGAAATCCTCCCCGCTTCCTCTTCCAGGTATTCCAGAACCTCGCAAACGAGTCCCGGAAGTGGCGATCCTCCAGCAGCCGGTTGTTAAAATGCCAGTACGCGGACCCTCCCCTCGTGCGCAGCGGGTTAAACTCCGCCCACACCAGGTGGTGGTCCGAGCACGGCACCGGCAGCATGGAGGCCGCCGAGACGCGGGAGATGTACGCCCTAGAAATGTACAGGCGGTCGATGCGAGACCCACCCCCCTCTGACCTCCTGGAGAAGGCCCTAGAGTCGGGGTGGAGGTTCCTCCAGGTGTCTACCAAGTCAAAGGAGCCCACGAGCTCCTTCAACTTCTTCACCGACTCCTGACCTCGCTGGAGACCAGAACGGTCGCCTTCCTCAAGGGTACAGTTGAAATCCCCCCCGAGGATCACGCAGTCACCAGGGTCGATGGAGCTCAGCAGCGTAGACACCTCCCGGAACAGTCGCGTCTGCAACACGGCGGGCTTGGGGGCGTACACGTTGACAAAATGCAACGGCACGCCATCCAGGCGCACGGCCAAGTGAAGCAAGCGGCCTGGCACCAGTTCCTGGACCTTTAGGATCTCAGGCCGGAAATTCGGGGCCAACAAAATGGCCACCCCACTGGAAATGGAGCTGAGGTGGCTCATGAAGACCTCGCCACCCCACTCCAGGAGCCAAGTGAACTTGTCTCCTGGGGTGGTGTGGGTTTCCTGCAGGAAGCTCACCGCATATTTCCCATCCCTCAGGGTTGAGAGATGGTTAAACCTGCGGAGAGGCCTCCTGCTGCCATTTATGTTGTAACTGGCTATGGTGATCGCCATGTCAGGAGTACACTAGATCCCCTCACCAGTCCTCTGGGCGCTGACAGCAGAGCTGCTCCTCCCCCTCCGGACCCTAGGTGGATTGGCGGTAGGTTTTACCTTCCGGATCTTGGCTACAAGGGACACTCTACGGCTCCCTCTACCCTCAGCAGGAACGACACTGCTCTCGGCCTTGGCGTCCTTCTCCAGGTCGTCCAAAAAGGACCTGAGCTGACGCCGGTCGTTCCCCTTCACCCCCTTTGACCCCTTGCCCCTCACCCTCTTTTTGAGGATGAGTTTCAGCGAGCTAGTGAGCCCTTTCATGTTCGGCCACCGAAGGGAAGCCAGTCTGGGCCAATGTTGGGCTCCTTCGGTGGCCGTGATGAACTCGCGGATCTCCTCCACTGAAATGAGTGGAGTGGTGTCAGGGGGAGCGAGTACATCTATTGACTCATTGCCCGAGGAGTCCCCTTCCACCTGCTCACTGCAGATGGAGTCACCATCCCCAACTCCGGACACACCTGTGCTTAAACCACCCGCCTCACCCTGTGCAGCGGTTGCCCCTGCCCCACCCGCTGGTCTCTCCTCCACCTCAGCCCCAACCCTGGGATCAGTGATAGAGGGGCCTTCCCCAGATGTACCCGGGGATTCAAGACCATCGGCAGTGGGGGTGACTATCCTTCCCCCAGTTGGGCCCAGAGAGGACTCTGATGCATCAGACTCAGGGAGTCCCTCTGGAGCCAGGTCCTGAGGCAGAGAAGGGCTGGGTTCCCCAACCGCCTCTCCATCTACAGTCTCTAACTCCAGAGATGTGCTCTGCACCTCATCCTGGGTGGGTTGCTTCTGGGCTTCCTCAGGTGCCTGATGCGGGATTTCCTCCCCAACAGGAATCTCCCCCTGATCCATAGCACCGGAGTGGTCCCCATCACCACCCTCCCCAGAATCCCCTCCAGAACATGGGACCGGGGCCTGAACCAGAGGGTGGGAGTCTTCCTCCACCACAGTACTCCCCTCCACCCTGGAGGATTCCGCTCCTCCCTAGAGAGATTCCTCCTTCTCTTTATCGAGGGGGAGGAGTTCACAGACTCGGGTCACCTGAGCAACCTTCGTCTGTGGCACCCCCTCCTTCCGCCCGATCCCCACCGCCCCCGGCTGGATTATGGGGCTTGCAGACTCCCTAACGGAGGTGATGGGATGGGTGGAACGTTCTTGCCTCCGGGGGTTTTGTTCCCCATGTGTTTCATCTTCTTTGCCACCTTGTCCCCCTTCCTTTAAACCTCCCCACTCACGCTCTGCACAACCCCAGGGTTCCCTGACTCAACTGCAAAGGGGGGGGGGGGGGGGGGGAGGGTTAGTGACACCGGAGGCGAATATGCCCCACTTCCTTTACAGGCATGGGCTTTCCGGTGTCCAGTAGACGGTGAAGTCACGTCCCCTGCTGGACACATAAGCTCCCGTCAACTTCCTCCTCCCGGTCCAGCAACATCGACAGCTGGCGCCGGAGGGAAAGAACGTGCCGCAGCTCCTTCCTGCCGAACCCCAGGGATATCGGGGTGATGTCCGTGAGGATCTTCCCCAGGGTGTGAGGGTGGGGAAGGAGGGCCTCGTTTGTGATGCAGGGCGGGGCGTTGCTGTGCGGTGGTCGCCAAGGGCTCGACCTGCAGGAATGATCCACCCACTGAGATCCCTTTACTCACGGCAACAGTCACCCCCTCAACAGACTCGAGGAAGAACACGGCCTTCCCCAACATCCTGCCCACGTACAGGACCCCTGCGGGCTTGGTCACCACGGCCACGGCAGCCGCGCAGTCCTCCAGGTTCATATGAGGGGGGCAAGTAGCACCTTATCCCATGCTCGATAGGCAGGTTCTTCATGGAGAACCGGGCCCCAAGAGGAGCAGCTGAAGCAGCCACCTGTGCAGCTCCCGAAGGCCCCGATCCCCCAGAACACTGGCCCTGCATGGTATCAGGCGCCGTGATTTAAGCAAAGCACTTAAATAAAGTGCAGACATGCACGGAGAGTCCAAATGGCACGAGGCCAAGTCCACACACAAAAACAATATGCAACAGTTCGAGGGAGGGAGGCAAGTCGTGTTGCCTCGAACGTCGAGAATAGCGGCTCCCACAAAAAAACTGCTGCGTCACCACCTCTTCTCCTGGCTGTCTCGGTTCTCCTGCATTCCCTGGCGAGCTGCTGACCTTCACAGACAATCTCAGTCGGTCTTCACTGCTCCTGCAGCAACAAACAGGATTTGCCTGCAGTCATTGTTGGCGGAAGTCTCCTAATTCCACCAGTCTTGCCGAGGGAAAGGAGGCTCCGTCAGCTCCAGGTTCCAAAGCCACAGAAGGAGGGCGAGACGTTGCAGAAAACCTCCCACACCGCATGAAATCCAGACCGGCCCGATCAGTACCGATGAGGCAGTAAGGGGGGGTTGTTCTGGTCGCACGTGGAAAAGTCCAGAAAGATGTTCTCCCCTTTTTGTGCGCCACAGTTTCCTGGCAGGTTGCCAGCCACAGTCGTGGGAGCTACGCAGTTTGTTTGTAATACTGCTCGCATCCCCAAAACACACGGAAACTTTAAAACAAATCTCGCAGCGATACTCAAGGATGCTTAAATGTACCGCTGTGCCTCCTCCGATTTAAAAAAAGTTGTTTGAAACTGGTTTTTGTATTTGGACGGGAGCTCCGCAACACCACACCTCCTCACATAACCAGCTTGGAGAGGATGATGGTGTTGAACACTGAGCTGTAGTCTATGAACATATGTGTTTTTATTGTCCAAGTGCTCGAGTGCAGAGTGAAGAGTCAGTGAGATCGCACTCACCCTTGACCTGTTGTGACAGTAGGCAAATACGTTTTGCATCAATGTATTCCAGTCCACCCAAGTGTAAGCGTTCTGGATAATTGCAAGACTGTTTTGGATCATTTCTCGCAAGTTTCATTTGCATTTTCATTTTGTTGGCTCACATTGAGCCCTGGTGCGTTTACAGCATTGGAGAAGCTCGGAAACAAAAAGCTTATAATTCCAAGTGTGCCGTGGTATGGGAAAGACACACATACACGTGTGCGCATGCACAACATAAGCACGCAGACACACACCTTGAGGAAGAATACTGACACTGTACTGCAAAGGTATTGTGAATGAATGAAACTCAGTTTCAGTAAAAACATGATCAATAACAGATTCTATAATTGTAAAGGATGGAGCCTTCTACAGATTTATTTGACCTGAATTCTATGGGACAGAATTCTGATGGAAAACAAAGTGAAACATGTCCATATTGCATAACATTTTATGGAATCACAGCTCATGCACAGAGGAATCAGCATTATTTTTCCACTGGTGCATACTCACAAATCTTGTAATCTTGTTTCTGTTTATGGTCTTTTCAAATACATACCTAAATTAATTTTAAACTGTTATGGTACATTTCTTCAGAGCTGCCTGTTACAAAGCACTCTGTGTGCAGAGTAATGCTTCTAACTTCTACCGTTGTTGTTCAGGTAGTAAACTCCCACCACTACCTCCAGTTTAAATTCCATTTGGAATATTTTGGAGGACCAAGAAACCAAGAACCAAGAAACACATTTTCCTTTATCGTCAAACCTTTACTAAAAGCCTCCACATGATTCCCCCTCTCTCAACTCAAATAATCTTCTTTTCTTCTGCAAAATTATGTCTCAATAATGTCAATAATCAACAGTGCTTTTTATTGTCACATATGTTCATTGTTAACACAGTGAAATTATTTTCCTCACAAACCGTCCAGTAGATTATCACCATACCCCCCCATCCCCGTTTAGCCAGTGTACTGGAATAATGGACCTACCTGATCTCCCGTTGCTAAACACATTAACTTCCCCTCCCATTCCCACACTGACCGTTCTGTCCTGGGTTTCCTCCACTGTCAGAGGGAGGCCCAGCGTAAATTGGAGGAACAGCACCTCATATTACGCTTGGGCAGCTACGACCCCGGCGGTATGAACATTGACTTCAAGTAGCCCTTGTTTCCCCCTTCCCAGTTGTCTGACCAGTCTAACTGCCCCTGATTACATTTTATCTCAGTTTGCTTCGTTGTCACCTTCCCCTAGTTCACAATGATCTATTCCACATTTTCCTTCATCGCCACCCCCTTTGATGTCTCATTCTCACTCCTTATACATCCTTATCTCTGTATCTCCACCTCCCCTGACTCTCAGTCTGAAGACAGGTCTCGACTCGAAACGTCACCCATTCCTTCTCTCCAGAGATGCTGCCAATCCCACTGAGTTACCCCAGCATTTTGTGTCTATTTTACTGGAATAATCTACTGTGCCGCATGCAGGAGGAACCATGCTTTGGGGCCATGTTCGGAAGGTTTGCTTGATAAATGCTTGGTGTTATTTCTTTGAATCTTGCTCTCTGTTTAATAACTCCAGACATAAAAACAAGACTTGTAATGGTCACGATTCACATTAGATGAGCTGGGGAGCTGCCAACTTGTAATAAAGTCACAAGTGACTCTCGGGCTTTGCCAGGTAATGCATGACTTTTTGTCGAGTTTCCAGTTTCTGCAGACAGAGAAGTCATTCACTTATTAGTCCAGAACAAAGTATTTGGCAAAGTTTGGAAGGACAAACTCCGAATTGGCATTCGCTCCATGGTCAGGTCATGTTGAAGAATTGTAAAGGTGTGTGGTCTCATGGAGTGGAGGGATGGGAGTGATTAGTAGATGTAATGACCCTGCCTGTTGGTCAAATAACACATCTTCCAGAGATATATTTTTATTCCCACTGTGTGCAGTTTGATAACGGCACGGTGGCATAGTGGTAGAGCTACTGACTTGCACCGCTAGAGATCCGGGTTTGATCCCGACTACGTGTGCTTATCTGTGCGATGCTTGTTTGTTCATTCTGCATGTGACCTGCGTGGGTTTTCTCCGGGTGCTCCGATTATCTCCCACACTCCAAAGACGTCCAGGTTTAGAGGTTAATTGGCTTGGTATCGTTGTAAATTATCCCTAGTGTGTGTGGGATAGTGTTAGTGTTCACAGATCGCTGTTTGGTGCGGACTCACTGGGCTGACGGTTGTGCATGTTTCTGCTTATCTTCTCTGCATTGCCATTGAGGATAACTTGTGGCATAAACAACTCATCATCCATATTAATGCCACCTTGTTACACAAGTAGGAAAAGTCACTTGTTGCTTTTTTCTTTGATGTTAAACTCGATGCCAAGAGAAAAATAATCAAATGTTTCAGTTTTATTCCTCAGTGCAGCCGGTTCCTCTGAAGTGTCTGCCCCATCTGTTACACTTTTAGACTGTCCATTTCTCCTTTTCACTTGCTTTTGTAGTTGAAAATTGTAAATGAGAATTCAGTACAAAACAAGCACTTCTCATTTCCACCCAGTTCCTCCTAGTGAAGCTGACACCTTCCTGCCGGATCCATTTTGTTCTCTCACATAATCCCGGCCTCCATGGATTTCTCCTCGGGCTTCACCATCTTCCACCTGTTCTGGCACCACCTTGGAAATCTTTACCACTCCTTCATGCCCACTTCTTGTCAGAGCTGCTAATTTCCCATCCGTTACCGCTGCCCACCATCCAATCTTTCTTACATTCCCCGCACCACTTCCCTGCTGTATCAGCTCCCAACCACAAGGCTTTGGGGGTTCAGTATTGATGTGGATAGAGAACTGGCTGGCAAACAGGAAGCAAAGAGTAGGAGTACACGGGTCCTTTTCACAATGGCAGGCAGTGACTAGTGGGGTACCGCAAGGCTCGGTGCTGGGACCCCAGCTATTTACAAAATATATTATAATGATCTGGATGAGGGAATTGAAGGCAATATCTCCAAGTTTGCGGATGACACTAAGCTGGGGGGCAGTGTTAGCTGTGAGGAGGATGCTAGGAGACTGCAAGGTGACTTGGATAGGCTGGGTGAGTGGGCAAATGTTTGGCAGATGCAGTATAATGTGGATAAATGTGAGGTTATCCATTTTGGTGGCAAAAACGGGAAAGCAGACTATTATCTAAATGGTGGCCGATTGGGAAAGGGTGAGATGCAGCGAGACCTGGGTGTCATGGTACACCAGTCATTGAAGGTAGGCATGCAGGTGCAGCAGGCAGTAAAGAAAGCGAATGGTATGTTAGCTTTCATTGCAAAAGGATTTGAGTATAGGAGCAGGGAGGTTCTACTGCAGTTGTACAGGGTCTTGGTGAGACCACACCTGGAGTACTGCGTACAGTTTTGGTCTCCAAATCTGAGGAAGGACATTATTGCCAGAGGGAGTGCAGAGACGGTTCACCAGACTGATTCCTGGGATGTCAGGACTGTCTTATGAAGAAAGACGGGATAGACTTGGTTTATACTCTCTAGAATTTAGGAGATTGAGAGGGGACCTTATACAAAATTCTTAAGGGGTTGGACAGGCTAGATGCAGGAAGATTGTTCCCGATGTTAGGGAAGTCCAGGACAAGGGGTCACAGCTTAAGGATAAGGGGGAAATCCTTTAAAACCGAGATGAGAAGAACTTTTTTCACACAGAGTGGTGAATCTCTGGAACTCTGCCACAGAGGGTAGTTGAGGCCAGTTCATTGGCTATATTTAAGAGGGAGTTAGATGTGGCCCTTGTGGCTAAGGGGATCAGGGGGTATGGAGAGAAGACAGGTACGGGATACTGAGTTGGATGATCAGCCATGATCATATTGAATGGCGGTGCAGGCTCGAAGGGCCGAATGGCCTACTCCTGCACCTAATTTCTATGTTTCTATGTTTCTAACCCTGTAAAAACAGCAGTGTTTCATCTGCCATGTACTAATTCCAACCCTTCCTGCACAAGCTCACACTCAGTACTCCAAGACTGAATCCAGACTCCTCATCCTCAGTTACAGATCTTTCTCATCTTACCTCGTTTAAATCCTCACGCCCCCCCCCCATAATAACGCTATCCTACACTCACTAGGGACAATCTACAATTACACTAAGCCAATTAACCAACAAACCTGTACGTCTTTGGGAGGAAACTGGAGATCCCACAGAAAACCCACGCATGTCACTGGGAGAACGTACAAACTCTGTACAGATAGCACCCGTGGTCAGGATTGAACCCGGGTCTCTGGCGCTGTGAGGCAGGAACTCCACCGCTGCACCATCATGCTACACTTGAGGACTACGGTGAAGAATGAGACTGGTAGATGGAAAGTAAACCAGCCAGAGCCATCATTCACCTCAGGCCTGATGCAAGTGAGCTTGGGTGAGACATTGTTTCTTACATCCTGTTAATATGAAAAATACCTATTTCATATTGCTTTTTTTAGTCATTTCGTAAGATATTAAAAATAGACTGCTGCTAAAATGCAATTACTCTAACATACACGTTTCTCAGCAGATAAGTCTTGATATGTTTGCTCAAGGCTACAATTTATATTCATATACTCTGGTCTCATGCTCGCTCTTTGCCTCAATGAACATTCAGCCCACAAATCTTCTGTAATCATGTATTTTGAGCTTTGTTATTCAGCTGGCCCTGAAGTGAATGAAAGGTATGTTGAATTGAAATAGGTCATGAATGCCATAGTCTCGGTCTCCAGAGATTGCCTGTGGCTCTGTGGAATACTGAGTTGTTGAGCTCTTTCAAGATGTCGGTGTGCTCCCACACTGATTCTCCCACAACCTCCTCGCTTGTACCCCACAGCTGACTAGCGCAGGCTCATACAGACATGGGGCCATTGACACCGGGGCCAGCTACACATTCCTGGGCGTACATATCTCCGAAGATCTGCCCTGGGTCCAGAACATTGATGCAATTATTGATGCAATTGAGACTCGGTCATCTCAAAGATAGGAGATCAGTAGGTCCAGTGGCTTCAGTAATTTGCCCTTAGAGTGTGAGTGAGTGACATAACCTCAAGGAATTGATGGGAATATCGGGAGAAATTAATGTAGGCTTAGTGCAAATGGATCTTTGATGGCTCTTTAGTTTAGTTTAGAAATACAGGACGGAAACATCCCCTTTGGCCCACTGACTCTACGCCGACCATCGATCACCTGTTCACACTAGTTCCATGTTATCACAATCTCTCATACACTCCCTACACAATAGGAACTATTTACAGAAGCCAGCTAACCAACAAATCCATAAGCTTTTGGGATGCGGAAAACCAGAGCATGTAGAGGAATCCACGTGGTCACGGGGAGAACGTGTAAACTCTACGCTGAACCAGCATTGGAGGTCAGGGGCAGACAGTGTCTGTGAGGCAGAGGTCAAGTGTGGCAGCTGCACCAGCTGTACTAATGGCTCACCGTTGGTGTGCCTTGGTGTACTAGCAATGCCATGATGCCACCCTTGTGCTCAAAGGGTTTCTGTGTTGTTTGACTGTAAAAGAGGCTGAGACTAAAGGGCCTGTCCCACGAGCATGCGACTCCATACGGCAAGCGCGACCTAAAGGGCCAGTCCCACCAGCATGCGCCTGCATGCAGCAAGCGCAACCAAACCAGATGCGGGGGCCGCGCGGAGGTCGAGTGAGTGACATGAAGTTCGAGGCGGTGCGTACGACGTTGAGGCGGCTGCGGGCCGGCAGGCCGTTGTCGTGCAGAGTTTTTGAATACGGTCAGCTTTTCAGAACCTCGCGCGATGTCGGGACCTGCTCCGCACAACTCCATACGGCTCCGGTGATCGAAGTGGGACCGGCCCCGCGAGGCCGTACGGCTCAAGCGACCACGTTAGGTCGCGCTTGCCGCATGCAGGCACATGCTGGTGGGACAGGCCCTTTAGGTCACGCTTGCTGCATGAAGTTGCATGCTCGTGGGCCCTTTACGATAAGGGCCTTCAACCAGAAACTTTACCTGTCTTTTTTTTAGATATACAGCGCGGAAACTGGCTCTTCACCCCACCAACGATCCCCGCACATTAATACTATCCTACACACACTAGGGAAATGTTGCATTTATACCAAGCCAATTAACCTGCAAACATATGCATCTTTGGAGTGTGGGTGGAAACCAAAGATCTCGGAGATAACCAACGCAGGTCATGGGGAGAACGTACAAACTCTGTACAGACAGCACCCATAGTCAGGATCAAACCCGGGTCTCTGGCGCTGTAAAGCAGCAACTCTACCGCTGCGTCATCTTTCTTTCTTCCTTCCTTCCTTCCTTCCTTCCTTCCTTCCTTCCTTCCTTCCTTCCTTCCTTCCTTCCTTTCTTTCTTTCTTTCTTTCTTTCTTTCTTTCTTTCTTTCTTTCTTTCTTTCTTTCTTTCTTTCTTTCTTTCTTTCTTTCTTTCTTTCTTTCTTTCTTTCTTTCTTTCTTTCTTTCTTTCTTTCTTTCTTTCTTTCTTTCTTTCTTTCTTTCTTTCTTTTTCTTTCTTTCTTTCTTTCTTTCTTTCTTTCTTTCTTTCTTTCCTGCTTTCTTTCCTTCCTTCCTGACCTGCTGAGCTGAACCAGCTATTTCTGTCTTTATTTCCAATTTCCCGCAAGCTGATTAACCTCAAACTGCAGAGCTGAAATCTCCTCACATGCCGGCACTTCCTGACTTCATCTAGCAACATATGAACTGGAGCCTAGCAATGGCATTGATCAGTTGGGTTTCTGACAAGACTAGGCTTGTAACTACAGATGGTCCTTACACAACATGTCAATTAGCAATTCTGATGGGGCCCTTCAACAAGCTGGTGCTATTGCACTCATCATGCTGAACAGCTTGATTGAAAATCACACATATCTCTTTGTCATTAAAAGTGATTTAAGAGACACTACCACACACTGGGCCTCCCGATAGAGATGAGGAACAGCTACAAATAAACAGAAATAAGTTAGCACTGCTCAAAAATTCATTGACTCCAATTAATAGCATATGAACTATTTTCTAAATATAATATTTCTCACTTGTCATAATTTACATGGACACAATGTTGTAGTAATAGAGCTACTGCCTTACAGTGCTCAACCCGGGTTCAATCCTGACTATGGGTGCTTGTCTGTATGGAATTTGTGCGTTCTCCCTGTGACCTGCGTGGGATTTCTCCAAGATCTTCGGTTTCCTCCCACACTCCAAAGACATACAGGTTTGGTGGGTTAATTGGCTTGGTATAATTGTATGAATGTAAAATTGTCCCTTGTGTGTGTAGGGTAGTGTTAATGTGCGGGGACAATCGTTGGTCATTGCGGACTCGGTGAACCGTATGGCCTGTTTCTGAACTGTATCTCTAAACTAAACTAAATTAAATAATACGAACATTCAACTCCCTCTGGAACAAGGATCTGCAGATGCTGGGTTTTACCAAAGAAAGACACAAAGGCAGTGAGTAGCAGCATCCCTGGAGAACATGGATAGACAATGTTTTGAGTTGTGACTCTTCTTCAGAATGATCAGTCTGAAGAAGGATTTCAACCCGAACCATGTCTCCAGGGATGCTGCCTGACGTGCTGAGTTACTCCAGCATTTTGTGTCTTCTCAGGTACAGCTTCTTCCTCTGTTATCAGTTTTCTGAATGATCCTTCCAGAATCTAGGGGACTGTCCAATTCACATCTACCCAGTTGTGGACATTGCATCTTGTTTATTAAACTGATACGCTTCAATGTTGAGAACTGTACTCTGCACTCTGTCTCTGTTCTGGCCTACCTATTGTACTTGAGTTTGACGATTGTATTTAAGTATAATATTAGCTGATTTGTTTGGTTCGTATGCAAAACAAAGCTTTTCACTCGACCTCAGCACACATGACAATAATAAACCTAAACTTTATCGAAGTTCCCTTCATTTCTATCTCAGCTGCTCCCGTGGCAGTGAGCAGTTTTTCATCATAAGTATTCCACACCAAATCCAGCTGGAAGATCTTCTCTCTTCTCACTATCATATGTTCAGAGTCAGATGGGATATAGTCTGAGAGCAACATCAATGAAACGCAGGGCCGGTATTATTCATTTTCAGTGTATAAATTACAAAGAATTTAAGCATGCCACTGCAGAAATTTACCTTATGCTAAGCCACACAGGCAGCTCAGTGGTGCAGTTGATAGCGCTGCTGTCTCAGAGTGCCAGAGACCCGGTTCAATCCTGATCTCGGGTGCTTTCTGGGTGGGGTTTGCACGTTCTCCCTGTGACCATGTTTGTTTCCTCCAGGTGCCCTGGTTTCTTCCCACATCCCAAAGCTAAGTGGGTTTGTCAGATAATTAGTCTCTGTAAATTGCCCCGGATGTGTGTGGAGTGGATGGGAAAATGGAATAACATAGAACTAGTGTGAATGGGTGATCGATGGTCAGCATAGATTCAGTGGGCAGAAGGGCCAGTTTCCGTACTCTATCTTTCAATAAATCAATCATACAATGCAATAGGGGCCTGTAGGAGTCTATCTTGTCTTTTGGCCGAGGAGGCACGAATAAAGCTAATTACAGAGGTTTCCAAATATTTCAGAAGTTCAGCTGACTGTCCTGTGGGTAAGTATACTTGTTATGTTAGTAAGCTGTAGGAGAGGTTTCATGGAATCAGACATTCACAGCAATAAAGGTTTTGTCCATTACGACTGGAAAAAAACAATTGACTCTAATGCCTGAGAAGGATTCTGGTGGAAGCCTCTGATTGGTGGAAGAGGACCAGAGGAAGCAGCTGATTGGCTTGTATCCCGGGTAAGGCTTTATTGTGTTTGGATAAGGGGGAGAATGAGGGCCAGGGCAGTTTACTGTTCTGGATGTCAGATGTGGGAGGTCATGGAGTCTGTGCTCTCCAGACGTCCACATCTGCGCCAGGTACGTCGAGATGGGGCTCCTAAGGGACCGTGGTAGGAACCTGGAGCAGCAACTCGATGACCTCTGTCTGCTCAGGGAGAGCGAGGAGGTCATAGAAAGGAGTTACAGGGAGGTGGTCACTCCAAGACCACGGGAGACAGAAAACTGGGTCACAGTTAGGAAGGGCAACGGGCAGAGGCAGGGACTGGTCACCTTGAAAATAAGTACTCATGTTTGAGTAAGGGTGGGGGAGACAGCCTACCTGGGGGCAGCGACAGCGGCCGGGCCTCTGGCACAAAGACCGGTCCTGTTGCTCAGAAGGATAAGGAAAAGAAGAGGAGGGCAATTGTAATAGGGGACTCTATAGTCAGGGGGTTGGATAGGTGATTCTGTGGACGTAGACAGGAGACCCGGAAGGTAGTTTGCCTCCCTGGTGCCAGGGTCAGGGATGTGTCTGAACGTGTCCAAGAAATCCTGAAATGGGAGGGAGAGGAGCCTGAGGTTGTGGTACATATAGGTACCAATGACATAGGTAAAAATAGAGAAGAGGTCCTGAAAGAAGAATTAAGGGAGTTAGGTAGAGAGTTAAGGAGAAGGACTGCAAAGGTAACAATCTCAGGATTACTGCCTGTGCCACGCGACAGTGAGAGTAGGAATGGAGCGAGGTGGAGAATAAATGCGTGGATGAGGGACTGGTGCAGTGGGTATGGATTCAAGTTTCTGGATCATTGGGACCTCTTTTGGAAAAGGTGCGACCTGTACAGAAAGGACGGGTTGCACTTGAACTCGAGGGGGACCAATATCCTGGCGGGGAGATTTGCAAAGGCTACTGGGAAGACTTTAAACTAGTATGGTTGGGGGGAGGGAAACGAATTGGGAAAGTTAGCAGTCAGTGTGTAAGGCAGGAGGCAGAGAACGGTAGCACTCTGACCCAAAATGTAGGGGAGAGAGAAGAAAAAAAAAATAAACAGAGAATAAGAGATGGTGCGTTTCTTAAATGTGTATATTTTAATGCTAGGAGCATTGTAAGAAAGGTGGATGAACTTAGAGCCTGGATTGACACCTGGAAGTATGATGTGGCGATCAGTGAAACATGGTTGCAGGAGGGCTGTGATTGGAAACTAAATATTCCAGGATTTTGTTGCTTCAGGTGTGATAGAATTGGAGGGGCAAGAGGAGGAGGTGTTGCATTGCTTATCAGGGAAGATATTACAGCAGTGCTTTGGCCGGATAGATTAGAGGGCTCGTCTAGGGAGGCTATTTGGGTGGAACTGAGAAATGGGAAAGGGGTAGAAACACTTATAGGGGTGTATTATAGACCGCCAAATGGGGAGCGAGAATTGGAAGAGCAAATATGTAAGGAGATTGCAGATATTAGTAGTAAGCACAAGGTAGTGATTGTGGGAGATTTCAATTTTCCACACATAGACTGGGAAACACATTCTGTAAATGGGCTGGATGGGTTGGAGTTGGTAAAATGTGTGCAGGATAGTTTTTTGCAGCAATACATAGAAGTACCTACTAGAGAAGGGGCAGTGCTGGACCTCCTGTTAGAAAATGAGACGGGTCAGGTGGCCATGGTATGCGTTGAGGAACAGTTCGGGATCAGTGATCACAATACCATTAGTTTCAATATAATTATGGAGAGGGTCAGAACTGGACCTACGGTTGAGATTTTTGATTGGAGAAAGGCTAACTTTGATGAGATGCGAAAGGATTTAAAAGGAGTAAATTGAGAGTTTGTTTTATGGGAAAGATGTGGAAGAGAAATGGAGGACATTTAAAGGTGAAATTTTAAGAGTACAGAATCTTTATGTCCCTGTTCGGTTGAAAGGAAATAGTAAAAATTGGAAAGAGCCATGGTTTTCAAGGGAAATTGGACACTTGGTTCGGAAAAAGAGAGAGAGATCTGCAATAATTATAGGCAGCATGGAGTAATTGAGGTGCTTGAGGAGTATAAAGAATGTAAAATGAATCTCAAGAAAGAAATTAGAAAAGCTAAAAGAAGATATGAGGTTGCTTTGGCAAGTAAGGTGAAAGTAAATCCTAAGGGTTTCTACAGCTATATTAATAGCAAAAGGATAACAAGGGATAAAGTTGGTCCATTAGAGAGTCAGAGTGGACAGCTATCTGCAGAGCCAAAAGAGATGGGGGAGATATTGAACAATTTCTTTTCTTCGGTATTCACCAAGGAGAAGGATATTGAATTATGTTAGGTAAGGGAAACAAGTAGAGTAGCTATGGAAACTATGAGGATCAAAGAAGGGGAAGTACTGACACTTTTGAGAAATATAAAAGTGGATAAGTCTCCAGGTCCGGACAGGATATTCCCTAGGACATTGAGGGAAGTTAGTGTAGAAATAGCAGGGGCTATGACAGAAATATTTCAAATGTCATTAGAAACGGGAATAGTGCCGGAGGATTGGCGTACTGCGCATGTTGTTCCATTGTTTAAAAAGGGGTCTCAGAGTAAACCTAGCAACTATAGACCTGTTAGTTTGATGTCAGTGGTGGGCAAATTAATGGAAAGGATACTTAAAGATAATATATATTAGCATCTGGATAAACAGGGTCTGATTAGGAACAGTCAACATGGATTTGTGCCTGGAAGGTCATGTTTGACTAATCTTCTTGAATTTTTTGAAGAGGTTACTCGGGAAATTGATGAGGGTAAAGCAGTGGATGTTGTATACATGGACTTCAGTAAGGCCTTTGACAAGGTTCCTCATGGAAGGTTGGTTAAGAAGGTTCAATGGTTGGGTATTAATGGTGTAGTAGCAAGATGGATTCAACAGTGGCTGAATGGGAGATGCCAGAGAGTAATGGTGGATGGTTGTTTGTCAGGTTGGAGGCCAGTGACGAGTGGGGTGCCACAGGGATCTGTGTTGGGTCCACTGTTGTTTGTCATGTACATCAATGATCTGGATGATGGTGTGGTAAATTGGATTAGTAAGTATGCAGGTGATACTAAGATAGGTGGGGTTGTGGATAATGAAGTAGATTTTCAAAGTCTACAGAGAGATTTATGTCGGTTGGAAGAGTGGGCTGAAAGATGGCAGATGGAGTTTAATGCTGATAAGTGTGAGGTGCTACATCTTGGCAGGACAAATCAAAATAGGACGTTCATGGTAAATGGTAGGGAATTGAAGAATGCAGGTGAACAGAGGGATCAGGGAATAACTGTGCACAGTTCCCTGAAAGTGGAATCTCATGTAGATAGGGTGGTAAAGGAAGCTTTTGGTGTGCTGGCCTTTATAAATCAGAGCATTGAGTATAGAAATTGGGATGTAATGTTAAAATTGTACAAGGCATTGGTGAGGCCAATTTTGGAGTATGGTGTACAATTTTGGTCGCCTAATTATAGGAAGGATATAAACAAAATAGAGAGAGTACAGAGGAGATTTACTAGAATGCTGCCTGGGTTTCAGCAACTAAGTTAAAGAGAAAGGTTGAACAAGTTAGGGCTTTATTCTTTGGAGCGCAGAAGGTTAAGGGGGGACTTGATAGAGGTCTTTAAAATGATGAGAGGGATAGACAGAATTGACGTGGATAAGCTTTTCCCACTGAGAGTAGGGAAGATTCAAACAAGGGGACATGACTTGAGAATTAAGGGACAGTAGTTTAGGGGTAACATGAGGGGGAATTTCTTTACTCAGAGAGGGGTGGCTGTGTGGAATGAGCTTCCAGTGAAGGTGGTGGAGGCAGGTTCGTTTTTATCATTTAAAAATAAATTGGATAGCTATATGGACGGGAAAGGTATGGAGGGTTATGGTCTGAACACAGGTGTATGGGACTAGGGGAGAATACGTATTCGGCACAGACTAGAAGGGTCGAGATGGCCTGTTTCCGTGCTGTAATTGTTATATGGTTATATGGTAATGCCCTTTCCAGCGCCTAGTCTTAACGTGGTACAGTTTAAATTCCAGTTCAGGCAGAGAACTCCAAATCATCACCCACCATTCGTGGGGGGGGGGGGGGGGGGGGGGGGGGTCGAACGGTGGAGAGAAAATTATCAATTCCTCGCTAACTGATGCATCTAATTCCTTTAAACGTACGTCCCCTGGTTACTAACCCCACTCTGCCATTCCTATCCAGGATTCTTATAATTCCAGCCATTACAGTTAAGCATAACACAGTCCCTGAATTAATTATCAGATTCATAGTTTAGTTTTAGTTTAGAATAGATTAAAGATACAGGCAGGAAACATGCCCTTCAGCCCTTCGAGACTATGCTGACCATTGATCCCCATTCACGTTAGTTCTGTGTTATCTCACTTTCTCGTCCATTCCCTACACACTTCGGGCAATTTACTGAGGCCAGTTAACTTACAAACCCGCACGTCTTTGGGATGTGGCAGGAAACCGTGGGGCGATAGCGCAATCTCCACACAGACGGCACTCGAGGCCAGGATCGAACCCTGGTCTTTGGCGCTGTGAGGCAGCAGCACTACCAGCTCTGCCACCGTGCTGCCCATAATTTATTGCTTGTGGTGAGTGAAGAAACAATATTGGCTGGAAGGTCAGGAGACAACTCTGTTCATCGGCCAAGCTCAGGCAGATGGAGCATTGGTTTAATGTCTCGATTGAAAAATAGTCCTCATTAGACAGCACTCATGTGCCATCCTGGAGTATCTGTTAAAACCCTCCATGGGCTTTGAATTGCAACTGCCCTGATTAAGAAGTATAACGACTATTTATCTAGAAATTCCATCACATGACCGAGGATTATGAATGTTATCTTTATAACAATTATGTAGTACATTTTGAGTGCTTTCCAGAGTCGATGATTCTGTCTTTGAGGTGGGCAATGACACAGGACTGTGTGTACTGCTATGTGCAAATAGGCTTGGTGCCTTCTGCAACTTCCATGTCCATTACTATTTGTAAGGCCTTTGGATGGATCAGGCCATTCACATTGGAGATAACAGGGGGTTATCTTTAAAGGTTCTGGACAAGAGGGCACCAAACAGTGGAGCTTGCCAGTGGCAACTAGCCTTGGCTACCTATGTTAAAAAAATACTTCTTGCTGCAATCCATCAACGGGCAAGAGTCATGAGTCAAAAGTGTTTCATTGTCATATGTACTGAAAGTAGAACAATGGAATTCTTACACACAGCAGCATAACAGTAAACACAGGACTCAAAAATAACAATAAACAAAAAAAAATTCAATAAATTAAAATCCCCAATATTCATGCAAAAATCCCAAAGGCCTTAGTTCAACCAGACAGGTTGCAGTTCACAGTTTAGTTGATGTTTGTTACGTTCCAGAGCCTGATGGTTGTTGGGAAGAAGCTATTCTTGAAACCTGGAGGTCACGGTTTTCAAACTCCTGTGCTTCGTCCCAATGGAAGGTGTGAGATGAAAACGTGGCCAGGGTGGTGTGGGTCCTTGCTCATGTTGGCTGCCTGTTTGAGGCAGTGCCTTCCTTCGATGGTGGCGAGGTCAGTACCTGTGATGGACCGTGCAGTGTCCACCACTTTGCGTAATCTCTTTCTTTTCTGGACATTCTTTTTATCTAGAGCACCACACTTGATCACAACTCTGAGTACTAACCCTTCCATCTCTCACAAACTACATCTGATCATCAACTCATCCCCACTCATGGCGGCACAGTGGCGCAGCGGTAGAGCTGCTGCCTTACAGCGCCAGAGACCCGGGTTCGATCCTGACTGTGGGTGCTGTCTGTATGGAGTCTGCATGTTCTCCGTGCCCTGCGTAGGTTTCCCCCAAGATCTTCAGTTTCCTTCCACACTCTAAAGACGTGCAGGTTTGTCGGTTAATTGGTTTGGTAAATGTAAATTGTCCCTGGTGTGTTGATGTTGCTGGTCGCTGCTGACTCGGTGGGCCGAAGGGCCTGTTTCCTCACTGTATCTCTAAACGAAACTAAACTAAATGCATGGTTTCTGCAGTACCATTTTATTAATGTATTAGCGTGATAAACTAAAGTTGCGTAAAGCTGCGGGAGAACAGGGAATGGAACAATTCTCTGTGTGACAGTAATGCCCAGTCTGATTCAGGCTCTGAGCACTTTCAGCCGCAATAATTCATGTAAAGCCTCTGAAATTGTCCTTATTCTTTACGCATGACTGGTGCATCATGAATTTTTCATGAATAGGAGCGTTGAAGTGAAATTCCGCATGCCCCAAAATAGCAACAGAAATGTTATTTATATCGCTGTTATTATTGGCACAGGGGAAAAAATGCGCCCTGAGATCTCCACCAAGATATTTATATAGCTCAGCCAACACAAAATCAATAAAATGATTGCTCCTGGGTATGTGT